>NC_068976.1:22133703-23350370 GCF_016808095.1 Vigna angularis
ATGGTAAGTGGAAACATGAAACCGTCTGGCATACCTCAAGGAATGCAACTGTCTGAGGTGCCTGAAGAACTACAACGACAAGGTACATCATCATCTTATGTACCACATGTGGTGTTCAACAATTATAGTAACGCTCCAAATGAACCACTGTGTGTACAAGCAATTTCTATGGTACGTGAAAACATGGAACCGTCTGGCATACCTCAAGGAATGCAACTGTCTGAGGTGCCTGAAGAACTACAACGACAAGGTACATCATCATCTTATGTACCACATGTGGTGTTCAACAATTATAGTAACGCTCCAAATGAACCACTGTGTGTGGTACGTGAAAACATGGAACCGTCTGGCATACCTCAAGAAATGCAACTGTCTGAGGTACCTGAGGAACTACAACTACCTGAAGCAGATTTGTAAGTTGTAACATTTCAATATTTTTATGATTGTTGCCTTCTTGCATTAGAGTCACTCTCCTTCATCTCAAAATAACAAGTTTTAATAACTGATAAATGCAGTGATGCGTTACTCGGAGATTTCGCGTATGATGACTATGCATGTTTAGATGGCCTTTCTTCGACATCAGAGTTGCCTCCATTGCCATCATGTCATGACTTAACATTTGAAGAGCCAATGATAGTGAGAGGGAATTCTCAGGCTGAGACTAACCAGTATTATGTGCCACGCTCTCCACGTAGCAATGGGTATTTGGAGTCTATCTTTTATCCACCAAAGGTTTCGCAAGAACAAGATGATTTTTCCATGCAAGGGGAGTTGAATATGAGAAATGCCACGGAAATTTCCTACCAGAGAAAACCTGAAAATGAACATGTTTTGGGTGACTTGATTTGGCCAGAGAATCAACATGATGATGCTTTATATGGCTATCGTTCTTTTTTGAAACCTTAAAAATTAGTCTTTTTTTCTAATTTTATTTTATTTTTTATAATTATATACTTCTTTTACATATTTTATACAACCATGTAACTTTTATAGATTTTATTTTATTCAATATATAAGTACATATTATTTTCTTTCTACATCATGTTTGTTGTTGCCAAATAAAGGAAATTTACATTATTGATTTGATCTTAATGCTAATTGAGAATGAAAGACTCGTCTCTTATGTTACCATTTGTAATTGTAAGACATGCTCCCTTTATCCCAACAAAGCTTTGTCACTAGACGAGTACTTTAAAGAAAACAAATATGAAAAAAATGATTTTTTATAAACTAAAATCCATGTATATACAAGCTAATTTGTATATACAAGTTAATTTGTAGGAGTTGTTAATTCATCTATACGAAAGTTTTTTGGTTTCCTTTTTTCAAAAAAGAAAAGAAAAAAGAGAATACATTTAATGATAGTGGAAAAATTCATGTCAGTAAAGTATTGAAGAAGAATATCAATAAAAAAGAAAGGATCGTAATATTTTAACAACAAATTTTAACAACTTTTTGAAAGCATAAGAGGATGTGTTTAGTTTAAAAAAGTTAATTAAATAACCATATAAAATTAAGTGAATCTGATTACTGATAAATAATTTTATGATTTTTTTAACTAAACTTTCTTTTTTAATTTCTTATGGACTAACATCCATCTGAAAGGATAAAACTGTTTTTTTTCTTTTTAACTTGGTGAGTTGAGTTTATAAAATTTATCACATAAGTCTTTAGGTTAGATAAATTATATAATAAACATTTGTATGTATGTATGTTGTAAATAAAATATTGTGTTGTATAAGGTAAAATTTTATTAATTAATATTTGATTCAGTAAGTTATGAGGTTTTTTTATGAATGATATTTGCGATTATTAAAAATGTTGTTGTTACCTCAGCCGGTTTATTCGCTACAAAATTGCAGATTCAACTCTCATAAACTTCCCTTCAAATTGTGACTCTGCAAAACACGCATGTCTCAGAATGAAGAAAAAACACAGATTTCTTTTTATGGTTGTTTGAGTTTATTCACCTTTTTAACACAAATTATAGAACAAACACATTACTTATAAATCACTGAAATTGCCACTATGCGTGTCTTTTTTTTATTATCAATGGGTTCAAACCCAATTTGGAATTTTTTTAAGAGCATCAACCATTGTATTAAAGAAAATGTAACAAAACCTTTTTAAAAAAGTACTAAATTATATTTTATATTTTTCTTTTACGAGACTATTGAAGGGAAAATACATCTGATTTTATATTCATCTTATTGTTACTATGGAAAACAAAAATTGGTAGGATTTACAAAATAAAATCAAAACGCACACCCATGATGCAAATCATTCTGCAAGGAGGGAAGTGAGTTTGTTCCAAAGATATGCTCTCTCAAAAACATGAAGAACAAGCATGTGAAACGATGAGAAGCTTGATATGAATCTGATTAAGAAAGAACAAAATCATAACAGATAAAACACTTGTTGAAATTTTAAGCCGCACTTCACCCAAAATCTTCATGTAAAATTTCTCAAATTACAATATCTTGACTATTTCTAATTTCAACACTGTATGTATCCACTTTTGGCCTAAAACAAAAGATTCTTAGGAGATTAATCAATCAATGAATAATGGCCTATCATCCCTCCTAATCTTGCTAACTACTAAGGATCTGTCTAACACTGCTCCTAAAAAGTCTACTCTAGTTATCCATTAGAAGTTTCTAGTCACTGGCCTAAATGAGAAGTCATCATTAAACCAACACAGGTGTATTTACATTTCTTCATCATAATCCTCTTCATCTTCATCAATCCTTCCATTTATGTTAGCTAGTTGAATGGGATCAATGGTCATTTTTTCCATATCAGACAAGGACCATCCAGGATATTCCTCATGATGTTTCTCTTCTGATATTGATTTTGCTGATGAACTAGTTGGAACAGCAGTTGGTGATGTTAACGATTCCATATTCTCATCTGGGTCCATGTTTAAGTCAAAATTTCGAATGGACACCTGAGCCGGCTTGCTAACTGGAAAAGTCTGCTTAACTTCTTCAGGTGATGACGCGTTTTCCATGCTTTCATTGCTTTGAGTCTGCTTTTCATTTTGCTTCAATGCATCAGAATCTTCTGCACACTTGGCTTGTGAATTCATCTCTTGATCTACATTTCTATTTCCACGGCCACGACCCCTTCCTCTGCCCCTACCCCTTCCTCTGCCACTGGTTTGTCCCGGCTCCGCCTATTCAAATCATGAAAAAAAAAATCATTATTCAGATAACATTTAGCTATAATTTCCAGATTAGGTGCTATTCTATTGTTTGCTCAATTACAACAACACTTTTCACCAAAAACTTTCATAAAGTTTTAAAGACTATATGTAGTTGAATTCATTAGCCAGCCACTTAGTGAAGTTTCCTAATGACTACAGTAAATTCTTTTGTAACCAGAAAAAAAGTTCAGTGTGGATGATAATTAGTCGGCAAAAGGTGTAATCACACAAGAAAAATTATGCTAACTTCTGAAGTTAATAGAATACAGTTGAAAAACCTTGTTATTTCTCTTGGGCTCCTGGTGGCTATCATTATCATCTTCAGCAACTTTCCTAATATAAAATAGACATAACTCAGCATACTGAAACTAGTTCCCGCTAACAATAGTATTAACCAAAGCACAAACCTCCTCTTGACAGTATGGTCATCGCAATTTGCTACAGAACCGCCTAAATCAGGAACCTTGCTGACAATATCTTTCAGAAAGTCAAAGACGTTAAAAGTCTGCACACACTGTTTTCTGCAAATGCAAAGGATGGAAGTAAACCTTTTAGAAACCAGAAAGAGAAGGTAAAAAGCATGTGTTCCAAAAGCAAGACCACCTTAACATTTTCTTCCATGGATGTCATTAATATGTTTAATCATGTTAGGCAGAACAGGGAATTTAATGTCACTCACAATGAAATATTAAATCTGTAGAAGAATCCTAAGACATTAAAATGAGACTGAGCATATTATCATTAGAAATTTAGACCTGATGTGATGTTCTCATAACCATATTTCCAAAACCAAAGAAACGTGCAGGATTTGTAAAAGTTGTAACCACTTTGTACAGACTTGAAAAAGACGAATTTGAAACTATAAAAAATAGGAATTTCACTTACAAATGAAAAGCATTCATAGTCTTAGCTCCCCTCCTCAGAGTTATCTCATATGTTCGATCACACAAATCTTGTAGAAATAGCTCAAGTGCTTTAGCTGCAACGCATAAACATGAATCATCACAAATCAGAGATTATTCATATCACAAACTCCCAAAAGCCCAAAAGTAAATCATGTTTGAGGAAGACAAAAGGAAAAATAGAATATGCATGAAAAATTACTTACAAACTAAAAGAGGCACAGCCATTGCAATCTTCCCTACATCCTCATCAGCTTGCATAATTTTCTTAATCCTGGCCTGTCAAATACCAATTCTATAAGATAACACAATTATTACTGAAATGACTAAAACCAAATCCTGGAAGATAGAAGAGCATTCAGTTAATTCAAATAAGGAAATTCCACCTCAACGAATGAAGAGCAAAATTTTCAACTAAAAGAAACTAAATAAATAAGTTGCCTAATGGGGAAAAAACTGTGGTTGTCCTACCCCACCAACAGTAACCAATGCTCAAATTCCACCACTACCCTTCTAAAAGAAGTAAAGAGTAAGAGTTCAAAAGTTAAGCAAGTATTGTACATAATTGATCAATCAAAAATACGTACAAGGGGGTCAACAGTAGTGTAAGAAAACATGGTGGGCCACAGAAGACCAACGAGTCTATCTCCCACATGAAGAAGGTTTAGGCGTGTGGGAGAAAAGCTATAGAATCCAGATAAAAAAAGTACATAAGATGGAGGGTAGTCCCATAGTGAGAAAAAGGGAGTGATCAAGAAAATCTATGTTTATATTTAAATGATTTTATTAGCATATGGACATGACTTATAATAGGAGATTGAAGCTTCGTTTGATTCATATTCCACCACAACTAGCAGGAAAAGACTTCTGTTGTAACTGATGGCAATGTTGGACTCTGTTTAAGAATGTATGATATTGATATGTGATATGCAATCCTCAAAAATTATAGTATAGAAAATACTTGGAAAGCCGTGGCTTTTACAAAGGAATAAACAATCCCTTCAAAAAAATACCATTGCTTGAGGGGTACCAAATTCAGGGAATTCTTTTAAATAGACATGTAATACCAAATTTGGAAAAAGGTTAGAAGGGGAATAAATACTACAAATAACATTCTGTCCTAGTTTCCAATACACAAAATATGACATAAAGCAGTGCCAAAATAAAGACAAAGGTTTACATCCTAAAATCGATAAATGATATTCCACAACCAAATCAAAGCACGTGGGCAACACCCATGTCCAAAGTAGGTAGACAATAAAACGAAAAAGAAATTACACCAAGAAATCTCAGTTAAGACAGCCATAATAAAGAAGAATTAAGATGTGCACCAATCACTCCTTCAAAACAATTTTTTCTACCTCATTGAATACATTGCACTACATAAAAAACAGCAAATAATTTGTTCCAACAGAACTACAACTATGTTTGTATTCCTTAAGATTTCCCGGAATCAAGACTTTCAGATAGAAAAAAAAATGGTAGAAAGAACAAATGTGCAAGATGGGTGGTTGTGTTTCTTTGTCTTTCCGAAAGAAAACTTATATCATCCAAAATAACTAACGTCCAATGGGCACAAATCCTAAAACAATATTCACCAGCAAAACATTCACTTTAAAAAATAATTCATTAACATAACAACAATTCAAGGCCAAACAATTCTAAAGCCTGAGTGTTAATACAGAGCATTAGGCCCGTCAAAACATGAACCACAGAACATCCAAAACCAAGAGAAACCCATCTCCTATGTCACCCAAAACACCATTTTACACAAGGAAACAAAACGAGCCCAATGACAAAATAAAAATAGCAAATATAGAATGAAAACAACACAGAACAATCTTTTCAACATGAAGAAACAAAGTGAGAGAGAGAACTTACCGCAGGGAAACGAGTATCCAGTTTTTTCCTCATGCTGTGAATAGAAAAAACGGTTGGAGAAGACGACCAAACCCCACTTTACTTTTTATAAAAGGGAAGAAAACAAGATTAACGTTGAAGAAGACGAAGAAACAAAGTGGGAAAACAACTATATTTTTATTTTTGTTTTGTCGTGTGTTTGGGTTTGGAGCGTTTCCCCCTTCCACGAAGCGCTAATTTAGGAGTCTTATACGGTTCACACTGTTTCAAACTTTTCACATTCACCGTTCATTTATATTCTAAAACACTAATTTTATTTTCTTCTAATCTCAAATTTAACCTAACTTTCCAAAGATTTAAATTAGAATACTTATCTTAACATTTTTTTAATATAATATTTTTTTTTTATTTTAAAAAAATATATTTTCAAGTTTTTTTTTTCTTATACAGGACGTTTCTGTTGAGTTTTTTTAAAATTTATTACTTCCTTCTTCTTTTTCCTAAATTGAATTTTAATATCTTTTATAAATTATCAATTAATTCAATTAGTAGTAGAGTTAGAATTGATGGACTTAATTAAATCTTGAAAAAATTATTTGTGTTTTTAAAATTTGAAAATTTCAATTAAGCTGTTTATTAATGGATTGAAAAAATTGAATAAGAATTAAATGATGGAAAAAATAATCAACATTGGATAATATAATTTATATTGAAAAAATATTTAGTACCCTTTACATGTATTTTTTATGTTAGATATTTTTGTATTTTGATTCACGATCTCAATTGAATGAATTGGTCTTTATCTCATAAATCCGTATTCCTATTTTAAATAAAGTGAAATTGTTTTTAAATTATAATATAAAAATAGATTTCAGTGCTTATATTAAATAATAAAGCTGATTTTATCTTCTGGTTATATTTTTTCTCGTTAACATATAATTATCTGGTTAGATTTCATACATTTTTTGTTCATTTTAAAAATGTAACTTTATTTTTAAAGTTTTTTCTAAATAATATTTTACCTTATTTTAAAAATACAAGATATCAAATAGATGAGGCAAATTCTATTTGGTGGTAGTTTAACTGAATAGTAGATACCATAAAAGAAAATATTTTAAAAAATGATAAATGTCTAATTCTAAAAGTTACTTTGAGAATGAAAATAAAATATAATAAATAATTAAAAGGGAAAATATTAAAAATCTAATTGTTGTATTTAGAAAACTGAAAAGAAAATATGATATTTTTTGTGTATTCTGATTGGTTGTTCGTGGTATATATAGTTTATGTTTTGAGATTAACTAAAATACAACACGGGAAGAAACGAATCAAAATACAAGAAGCGAATATTAAATGGTATTTTTTATTTTATTTCTGTAATTTATTATCTTGAATGAAGTTATTCAACGATAATTTTGGTTGATAGAAATTCAGTTAAAAGCTATCTTTTAAATATGAGTTTATTAATTTCTCACTTTTTGAAAAACAGTGCAATAATATGTTAATATTTAATAGACTAGAATTAGAGAAAGAAAGAATATCTATTCTATTATTTTTTATATTTTAGTTTATATTTATTTTTAGTTTTCAATCAACTGTACCAGTTTAAATGTGTAGAGTATAGTTATAAGTTCCAAGTATTATTTAAACGAATTTTGACTTAAAGCTTAAGTATTATTTAAGTATTTAGTCATTAATTGTTAAATATGTATTCCTTAATAAAAGCAAAATACTTTTTAGATCTGGGTCCCTCTTAATTAATCCATTAATATTAGTTGGACTGCAATAACTCTTCACTAATACTCCTAATTAAAGATAAAGTATTATTTTAAATATAATTATTCTTAGTTAAAAATAAAATATTGGTTGTAACGCAATTACTTTTTGTTAAATCGATAAAGTTTGTATAAAAAATGTGACATATAATAGTATATATTAATCAACGATTTTAAAACAAGATAAAATAATATATATATATATATAATCATTATCACTAATACAACAAATATATATACGTGATATAATATAAATATTATAACTATCAAAAAATCACATACCCTTTCTTCTTTTAAACTTTTTTTATAACTATATTCTTTAATTCATTGAATCAAAATTAAAATTTTGAAACATAAAGTCTATTGTAAAAAATGGTTATCAAAATTACAATAGTTGAGATTTCATTTCACGCTCTACGAAGAGTTTTCATACAAAATATTTTAAAAAATAAAAACACACAAATTAGTCAGAGTGAAACAAAAATTTTCTTAAGATATTGAACAAAATAGGTAGCGAAACATAAGTAGAAAAAAAAAAAGAGTTTTTATTATTCTTAAGCGGAAATTAAGAAGAAATCATGAATTTGTGTTTTAATATACTAAGGAGAGAACAATATGAAAATGACAATAGAGAATATAAAAATTGTAAGAACCATGTAAAATATTTAAATTTAATAAATAGTTGTTTTTTTTAATTATTTTTATAAAGTTAATAATAGTATGGTAAGAAAAAAAAATTAAAATTTATGATAGGTACCAATAATAATAATTTCAAAGGAAGGAGTTAAAAATTTGAGAATTTATTTTAAGAGTTAAAAAAAATGAAGAGTAAATAGTAAATAGTGAATAGTGAATAGTGAATAGTTAAAAAAATAATATTAAAATAAATTGTGGAAGAGAACATTCCACGTAAAACTCAATTATTCAGAGATAAGAATGGTGAATAAAAAATAATTTTTGAATAGTAAAAATGAATAGTAAAATTGAATAGTAAAAATGAATAGTAAAAATGAATAGTAAAATCTTTTGGCTATAAATAGCCAAGGGGGGAGGCTGAAAATTTGCACCAAAATTCTAGAGAAATTGTGAGAGAAGAGAGTTTGAAGAAATTCTAGTTGAAGAGGGGAAATTCTAGAAGTTTCCGGAGACCGATTTGAGAAGAGGAAAACTAAGTCTGGAATAGAGGTAAGGGGAGTTACATTTTGTTTGGTATTATTTTGAGTCTTGTATATGTTACTTTTGTTGATCTTAAATCTTGAATGTGAAGTATTTTGTTTCTGTATGATTTTGAATTTTGGATGAGAATATGCTTCTGTGTTTAGATCTAAGTGTGATAGTTGTAAAATGTGATGTTGATTATGTTATGCCATATGTATGCTATTAAATTGTTTATTTTTATATTTTGGAAGGATTAGAAATTGTCTAACCGGCTCTGCCAGATTCAATTTCTTGTTTCCCCAAACATTTTATTGTTTTCCTTATTTGTTTTTATTGTATTTTGGAAGGATTAGAAATTGTCTAACCGGCTCTGCCAGATTCAATTTCTTGTTTCCCCAAACATTTTATTGTTTTTCTTTATTTATTTTATTGTATTTTGAAAGGATTAGAAATTGTCTAACCGGCTCTGCCAGATTCAATTTCTTGTTTCCCCAAACATTTTATTGTTTTTCTTTATTTATTTTTATTGTATTTTGGAAGGATTAGAAATTGTCTAACCGGCTCTGCCAGATTCAATTTCTTGTTTCCCCAAACGTTTTATTTCTTTACTTATTTATTTTCTTGCATTCTTGGAAGGATTAGAAGTTGTCTAACCGGCTCTGCCAGATTCAACTTCTTGTTTCCCCAAACTATTTATTGCTTTACTTATTTATTTTATTGCATTTTTGGAAGGATTAGAAGTTGTCTAACCGGCTCTGCCAGATTCAACTTCTTATTTCCCCATATATGTTATTATTCTTGTTATTTAATTATATTGTACTTTTGGATGGATTAAAGGTTGTCTAACCGGCTCTGCCAGATTCAACTTCTTGTTTCCCCATGAATTTTTATATTAAGATTATTTTTATGATTGTCAAATATTGTATTCTTATATGATCATTTATAGTAATACTTTATTATTGTTAATTGTTTATAATTATCTTGTATGAATTCTATTATGAGTGTTTATTGTGATGTTTGATATGAAATTATTCATTTGAAATATAGTATGAGTCTCGGGGAGAGACTCTAAATTGGCATGGTATTAGTGTATATGTTGATGTTGAGGGTCCTGTTGTTGGTGGTGATCCTAAAACTCTAATAATCTTCCAGTCTCAATTAGAGAAGGATGTGTTATGTTGTGAGAGTAGTAGGAGGTCCTAGTCTATGTTTATAGACATTAATGGATTAACCTTGTGGGTGATGTGATATATTATATTTGGCCAAAATTTTTGTTGTTAAATCACCACAAGTGCATGACCACACGAGACTTCCATCAACATTATATCCGGATAATAGAGTCTAGTATGATAATTGCATCTTGCTAGAATTTATGGTGAATGTATTACGTATAATAATAGTGTCATGCTTTTCTTTGAACTTTGCATGGTAGCTCACCCTTACTTGTTTGTTTGTGCCGGAAAAATCTTATTTTTGCGATGATCGTATAATATTTTTGTTATACGGGAGCAGATGAGGGAACGACGTCTGAACCAATTCAAGTGAAGAAGGAAGCAGCAGAAAATTGAAGAATGTTTTAAGAGAAAAAAAAAAGATTAAGAGTGTTTTATTTATGTGTGAAAATATAATGTATTTCCAGTGTGAACTATGTTACTCCTAAATGGAGGATTATAATATTGTATGATGTTTTCTTTATTAATGAAATAAATTGGGTGTGAGATGTTTTATATTTTAGGGGTGTTACATTTAGTGGTATCAGAGCGGTTCGTCCTTAAGACGACCTAAGAGTTGTGGATTTATCCTACAAACTCATTTTTATAAATCATAATAACAATAATTCTCTGTGTGAACAGAGAGAAATGGCACGTGGGCAATCCAACGGTGAATCCTCTAATGTGCCTAGCTTGGCAAGAGCTTTGGAGACTATCGCCTCTGCTCTTCAACAACAGGGCGCTGCTTTAGTGCAGCAGCACGAAACTGCTCTACAACAATTAGAAGCGGCTAGGCTAAGTTCTGAAGCCAGTCAAAGAGAACATGTGGAAGCCTTAAGGTAACTATCTGCGAATGGCACGTCTGTAGGAGCTCAAAGGATTCAGGAATGGACCTTGGAAAACTTTCTACAACACCGTCCACCTACTTTTAATGGGAGAACAAGCCCAGATGAGGCTGATTTATGGATAAGGAATATGGAAAAGATTTTCGATGCGAAAAATTGTTCATCAGAAACTAGGTTGGCATATTCCGAGTATTAGCTGTTCGGAGAAGCAATACACTGGTGGGACAATATGAAGCTAGTATTACAGGAAGGTGGTGAGATTATTAGCTGGGAAGTTTTTAAAAATAAGTTTTACGCTGAGTACTTTCCGGACAATGTAAGACATGCAAAAGAGGTGGAATTTTTGAAACTCGTGCAAGGTGACAAATCGGTGGCTGAGTATGCAGACAAGTTCAAACAGTTGGGACGTTTTTACACCCAACCATCAAATGAAGAGTGGAGGTGTAGAAAATTTAAAAATGGATTGAGAGCAGACATACAACTAGCCTTGAACCCTGTAGCTATTAAAGAGTTTTCTGCTTTAGTTGAACATGCCAAAGTTGCGGAAAGGTTAAGGAGGGAGATGGAAGTTCAGCAAAAGTTACAAAGGGTGGGAGGACCATCTGGGTCACGAGTTGGACAACATGTAAGGAATCGACCTTATGTCAAACCACAACCTCATAGGAATTCTCATGAACAACAACACCAGCAGAGAATAATCCGATGTTTCGTTTGCGGAGGACCTCATCTGAAGAGCGTTTGTCCGCAACTTCTTTCACACAACAAATGTTTCCTTTGCGGAGCAGAAGGACATTTTGCTAGAAACTACCCCTCTAAAAGCGTAACATCTCAACCTCAACAACCGATTCAACAGAGAAGGACTGACAACAGGCCTCAAGCAACTGGAAGGGTCTATGCTTTAACTGGAGCAGAAGCTGCAAAATCAGGTAATCTCATCATTGGATGTTGTATGATAGCTGGTAGAGAGTTTAATGTTCTATTTGATTCTGGAGCGACACACTCCTTTTTGTCTGAAACTCTTATTCAAGAGTTGAACCTACCCGTGAGAGAGTTACAGTATGATCTCATGGTATCTGCACCAGCCTCTAAACTGATAAAAACATCGAGGATGTGTCCTCAATGTCCAATCACTGTAGAAGGACGTAGGTTCAAAGTACATCTTATATCTTTACCCTTACAAGGTTTAGATGTAATCTTAGGAATGGATTGGTTATCTGCCAATCGTATCCTTATTGATTGTAGCAAAAAGGAGTTGATTTTCCCTAATCCTGAAGAAGCAGAGTTGCTGTCAGTACAACAAGTGTTAAAGGAAGTCAAAGAAGGATCTTCGTGTTTCGTTATCTTGACTCATGTGGAAGTCGAGAAAAATGAACAAAATCTCGATGTTCCTATAGTTAATGAGTTTAATGATGTGTTCCTAGAAGAAGTACCGGGATTGCCTCCTCAACGAGAAATAGAATTCTCCATTGATTTAATACCCGGAGCTGGACCAGTATCAGTAGCCCCATATCGAATGGCTCCGGCGGAGTTAATTGAATTGAAGAAGCAAATTGAAGAATTGTTGGAGAAGCAATTTATTCGACCAAGTGTGTCACCTTGGGGAGCACCAGTACTGTTGGTAAAGAAGAAGGATGGAAGCTCTAGATTGTGTATCGACTACAGACAGTTGAACAAGCTAACCATCAAGAACAAATATCCTCTACCTAGGATTGATGATCTGCTGGACCAGTTGCATGGAGCTCAGGTGTTTTCAAAGATAGATCTCAGGTCTGGATATCATCAAATTTTGGTGAAGCCAGAAGATGTACAGAAGCCCGCTTTTAGATCTAGATACGGACACTACGAGTATGTAGTTATGCCGTTCGGTGTAACTAATGCTCCAGCCCTGTTCATGGATTTCATGAACAGAATCTTCCGACCATTCCTTGATAAGTTTGTCATAGTCTTTATAGATGACATACTTATCTATTCTAAGACTCAAGAAGAACATGTTGAACACTTAAGGACCGTCCTTGGGATCTTGAGGGAGAAGAAATTGTATGCAAAGATGTCAAAATGCGAGTTTTGGATGCAAGAAGTCAAATTCTTAGGACATGTTATATCAGCTCAATGTATAGCGGTGGATCCAACAAAAGTTGAAGCAGTGCTGCAGTGGGAAAAACCGAAAACCATAAATGAAATAAGTAGTTTTGTAGGATTAGCCGGCTACTATAGAAGGTTTACAGAGAATTTCTCTAGAATAGTAGCGCCTTTAACACAACTAACTCGCAAAGATCAACCTTTTGTGTCAACACTCAATTTCGTCCGGGTTGATTAAATAAAATTTATTTTCATCAAAAGGAAAAAATATAAAAAAATACAAAAAAAAAGGGTATATAATAACAAAAAAAAAAAAAAGGAAACGAAAGAAAACGTTCGTCCTCAACTGAGGGTGTTCGTCCTCTTTCAGTGACCGTTCGTCCTTTCCCACTGTTGCTGTGGCCGTTCGTCCAAACAATGACCGTTCGTCCTTCCTCACGGTTCAACCGTTCGTTCTTTCCCACTGTTACTGTGGTCGCTCGTCCTTCCCCACTGTTACTGTGGACGTTCGTCCAAACAGTGACCGTTCGTCCTCAACCGTTCGTTCTTTCCCACTGTTACTGTGGTCGCTCGTCCTTCCCCACTGTTACTGTGGCCGCTCGTGCAAACAGTGACCGTTCGTCCTCACCCACTGCGAACGTTCGCCCAGAAGCGACTGCTTGAGCGTTCGGTCTTTCACTATTCGGCCGTTCGGCCATGTGTTAATTTGGGACGTCCGTCCTCTGTTTCAAACCGCTCGTCCCATACCGTTCGGCCAGTATTCAAGCTTGCGAGCGTTCGTCCTCTTTGATCGAGCGTTCGTCCCGGTCTTTTAGGACGTTCGTCCTTTGCACTGTTCGACCGTTCGGTATTTCGTTTCCTCTATACGATCGTCATCAACCGTTCGGCCTGACAAGTGAACGTTCGGTCTTGTTTTGTGTTAGTGAACGTTCGGTTTTCTGTGGTTGACCTTGTGAACGTTCGTTCTCTTCTACTGTTTGCGTTCGGCTTTGTTTCGTTTGTTTTACCTTGAACGTTCGGTATGGGCGTTCGTTCATTTTCGTTAACGGTCGTTCGTTTTGGTAGCACTCCCGTATTTGACCGAGCGTCCAGAAGTTGGTGGCTACGTTTTAAAATTAGTCTGAGTGTTGCAGGGAAGATTCCCACCTTCAGCTGCCGCTGTCCGACATTAACCACCTGGAGCCACTCATGTTCGGAAATAAAAAAAAAGAAAGGGGATGAACCAGAGAATCTTTGGGCTGGCACTTGAGTATGCCTCCCACTCACCTTCCACTTACCTTCAACACCCTGGCTTCCACTTAACACCCAGACGACAGAGCAATTGTTGGAGGCACATGGTGAAGCAAACAAGCAGCCAGTCTGAAGAACCACTTAGAGTATGGGTCTTTAGAAATTAAATGAGAGGAGAGGGGGTGGTCCCAAAAAATGCCATTTTTCACTTTGCTAGAAAACAGACACGGTGAGGAAGAGCTAAGTCACTGTTGACCAATTATTTGATGGGCGTTGCTGGGACTCGGGTTCAGCCCTCAAATCCCCGGCAACGGCGCCAAAAACTTGTTAGTCCAAAAACTTGTTGGTCAAATTCGGCAAGTGTACCGAATCGTTTCAAGTAATAAACCGGTAAGACCGGGTATCGTTTTCCCAAGAGACTCGTAATACTAGAGAATTGTGCGATTAACAACTCATATAGACTCAATAACATAACATCAATATACAGAACAAGTGCAGGAATGTAAATTCATACATAATTACAAGGTTGGACTTTGGTATTGAAGGCACTTGAAAATGGAAAAGACTAGAAATGGTATGAAATGACATTGTTAAGGCTAGTTTTCACCAATGCACTCTTGTGTATAACCAATTTTATCTCCTCTCTATCAATTTACTAAAGTCAATCCACTAAAGCACTCTAGCCCTAATTCCTTAGATGAAAGAGCCTAGGTTTTCCTTATCAAACCCCAATTCCTTGGCAATCTAACAAGCAAAACCCGCATTAAAGAGCTGGGATCTAAGACAACATGTGAATCATCTTCCATTCCTAGAATCAATGACCCACAAGGACTCCTATTTCAGTTCAAGATTTCATCTTACGTTCCCATAATCCATAAAACCCCAAAATCAAGCCATGAACGTTCCCATTACATGCAAGCTTTAAGATTGGAAACAAGAATACTAGCAATTGATAGAAAAGGCATATATATAATCAAATCATTCAACAATTACACAAGAATTCAAAGGCTACAACTAATCCCAACAAGATGGGTTTGGTTCTCCATTTCCATGGAGAACCCTAAAGCTTACAACATGGAAGATGGAAGAAGAAGGAGAACCCAAGAGGAAGAAGGGAGTGTTCCCACGAACCCTAGCAGCCCTCCAAGCTCTCCTCTCAGTGAAATCGTGCCTCCAAATGACAAAAGACCAAAACCCCTTCGCGTTTCTGGGTTAAATAAGCTAGATCTGACACATCAGCAAAAGTCACGCCCGGGCGCCCTCTCAGTCGCGCCCGGGCGCGAGCTTCTCGGAAAAAGTCACGCTTGGGCGCCCCATTTCTCACGCCCGGGCGCAAGCTTCTCGCAAAAAAACGCGCCCGGGCGCCCCTTTTTCACGCCCGGGCGCGACCAGCACACAAAACTGGCACCTGGTCACTTTTCTGTGCAGAAACTGGCCCTGGTGCAGTCGCGCTTGGGCGCCCCTCAGCCAGGGGGGCTTGGGCCTGACTTTTCAGCACTGCATCATTTTCACTTTTTCTGCAGATCTGCTCGCTTCTAGTGGTTGGTTCAGCCTTAGACATTGTTGGAGAGTCTTCCAAGCTCATTTTTAGCTACAAAATAAGGGATTATTGATGAAAGTACATCAAAGTAGCCAAAAACACAATTATTTAGAAAACAAGGCAAAACAAGAGGATTAAGCAAGTTATAAGTAAGAAAGGAGTTGATTTTGCCACTAAAATGATGCTTAAAATATGGTATAATTTAGCATTATCAAAATACCCCCAAACTTACAACTTTGCTTGTCCTCAAGCAAAAGTACTTCTCCTAGCAAACAATTCAATCACAATGGTCTAGCAACTCAAGCATAGTTTCAATCAAATAAACAAAATCAATCGTGCTTGCTCAACTTATAAATCACATTCAAGAGACAATATAGTCTTAGCAAGCTAAACTTCAATCATGGTGCTCACAAATTAAAAATCACAAGATAGATGCAAATGATAGATCAACAAACATGGCAAGTTGTTTTCAATGAGGGCATGGAACCAATCCTCACCAAGGAAAGTGTTTCACTCAAGCACAATGGTGTATAAGGATGTGTGTCTAACTCTCAACTATCACAATGTTACACAAATCAACTTTGCCTTTTGTTTCAACAATTTCAAACACATTAACAAACAAGTAACATCACAAGGACTTTTTGAAGCTTGTATTGTGGCTAGGCTAAGAAGAAAAATTGGTTTTTCTGGACAACAAAGCACCTTGAGATAAGAGACCAAACAATTTAGTTCATGATATAGCATAATATCTCTTTTTCTCCAAAATTGAATAAACCACTCTCAACTTATTTCCCAACTCTTTTTCATTGAATTCATGTTTTTGTTTTTCTTCTTCTTCTTTCTTCTTTTTCTTTCTTTTTAACTCAACTTATTGTTTTTCTCAATGCTCCCCTTTTGACAAGAAGAACTCCCCCAAACTTAGACCATTCTCCTCACTCTAATATATATGATCATCTCAACTCAAGGTAAGGAGGTTAAGGATTTTTCAATAAGCTTAAGGTTTCGGGAATGAGAAAGTTTTCTTTAAGGTTCAAAGGTTATACATTGGCTTTTAGGCTCAAAATGTAGAAGAGGTGGAAGAACAAGATGGCCTTGATCATTTGTAACATGCAAGTAACTAGTTCAAATAGAGAAACTCAGGCAAAATCAACTGTGATTCCAAAGTAATAACATTCATCAATAAACTCTGAGGCACAACATCTCACAGGTTCACTCAGGGTTCCAAAATTTGATAAACATCATGCCAAGAATATTGATCACAATTAAAACCAAGCATCTATCTAAACATATACAAGCAACCACAATCTCTGCTCAACAAGCTCAACCACATAATCTCAATTAGATTTTCAAAACAATTCTCATGGATAAAGAGCAAGCACAACAGATTTGTATTCAATTCAAGCATAACAAATGATTCACTCAAATCACCAGACCAATTGCACAAGAACTATCCACAAGGCAAGTCAAAAAGAAATCCAAATTTAAAAACTGAAAGCAAATAAAAACTGGAAATTAAAACTGAAAAACCAAATTAGATGGACTCTTTGCAACTCCAGCAGTGTAGGACACTAGCTTCACTTTCATCTGAAACATCTTCCTCCAACAGTAGCTTATACTCCGCAACTGCTCCACCTCCCCCATCAGTAGGGGCCTGGCCCCCAGGCCATGATACACGAGTAGCAAAATCTTCATTTCATATAGTGCTCAACTCACGCATGCCTCAAAGGTTGGCCACTGGTGGTTTTAAACTCTTTAATTCCTAAGGAAGATCTTATCCTGTAACAAGAAAGTTCAAAGCAAAATTAGTATCCCATAGTCAACAACTGAAGAGAAGAATCCAACAACATACTAAAAGAAATGTGCAAAGGAAAACAAAGAAACAAACCAATGAAAGCCAAAACAAACAAAGACAAAAGTACATAAACATAGAGGGAAGTCTTAAAATTAAGCTTCCCAAAGGTACAACAACACAAAAAGGTATAAAAACACAACAAAAGGAGTGTGTGAAAGAGTGCAAAAGAATGGGAAACTCATCATAATTCAAGAAAAACAAAAGTGCAGAACCAGAATTTTTGGTGCAGCTCGCGCCCGGGCGCCCCTTAGCAGGGGGGCTTGGGCGCCACTCAGTCAATTTGGTGCAGGATGGCCCTGGTGCAGCTCGCGCCCGGGCGCCCCTTAGCAGGGGGCGCTTGGGCGCCATATCAATTTTCTGCATAATGCAGATTTCTGCGAAATTGGCCACTCACGATGTGATTTTTGGTTCTAGACCTTCATTCAATGCACTCACACACCAAACAAGCTAAAACTAACCTAATACACTTATACAAACCACAAAAACAACATCAAAACTCAAAAATCACAACAATGCAAAATTACACAAACATGCAAAACATAAGCCAAAAATGCAAATAACAAACAAATCACACAAACACAAGTAAAATAGGTAATAAAATTGGGTTGCCTCCCAAAAGCGCTTGTTTAACGTCATTAGCTTGACGGATTACTCAATGAAGTGCAGATTTTGATGTTGGTGTGCTCCTTCCACCAACTCTTCTTGAACCACTCTCTAGTCACCAAATCAACTCTCAAAGCTTAATTCTCTTCATCTTAGTCCTTCCACTACCTTGACATCTTTAAATACTCAATCCTCTTGATCAACTTTGGCTTGCTAGGCTTGAGTTCCTTGTCTCTCATCAAAGGGTGGTGGTGACTAGTCTTTCTTTTTTCCTTCTCCCTTTCTTCATCTTTCACTTAGCACTTGGAGCATCTTCAATGAAGGGAGAATTTTGGGCAGCTTGTAGTGCTCAAGCTAGTTGTCTCCTTGTGTCCTAAACTTCCTTCAATCTTAGGGTCTTCATGATGCTTTTGAGGCTGCAGTCCTCCATGTATGAACATCTCCCTGCATATACACTTAGACACAACTAGGCTAAAGCCACAAATTAGCCCAAACAAAACAGAAAATCTATTTACAACAAAAGAGTTAGTTCTATATACAAAATCAAGTCTACATAAGTTAGAAACCTCACAAAAGTCTAGTATTGACACGAGTCCCCGGCAACGGCGCCAAAAACTTGTTGACCAATTATTTGATGGGCGTTGCTGGGACTCGGGTTCAGCCCCCAAATCCCCGGCAACGGCGCCAAAAACTTGTTAGTCCAAAAACTTGTTCGTCAAATTCGGCAAGTGTACCGAATCGTTTCAAGTAATAAACCGGTAAGACCGAGTATCGTTTTCCCAAGAGACTCGTAATACTAGAGAATTGTGCGATTAACAACTCATATAGACTCAATAACATAACATCAATATACAGAACAAGTGCAGGAATGTAAATTCATACATAATTACAAGGTTGGACTTTGGTATTGAAGGCACTTGAAAATGGAAAATACTAGAAATGGTATGAAATGACATTGTTAAGGCTAGTTTTCACCAATGCACTCTTGTGTATAACCAATTTTATCTCCTCTCTATCAATTTACTAAAGTCAATCCACTAAAGCACTCTAGCCCTAATTCCTTAGATGAAAGAGCCTAGGTTTTCCTTATCAAACCCCAATTCCTTGGCAATCTAACAAGCAAAACCCGCATTAAAGAGCTGGGATCTAAGACAACATGTGAATCATCTTCCATTCCTAGAATCAATGACCCACAAGGACTCCTATTTCAGTTCAAGATTTCATCTTACGTTCCCATAATCCATAAAACCCCAAAATCAAGCCATGAACGTTCCCATTACATGCAAGCTTTAAGATTGGAAACAAGAATACTAGCAATTGATAGAAAAGGCATATATATAATCAAATCATTCAACAATTACACAAGAATTCAAAGGCTACAACTAATCCCAACAAGATGGGTTTGGTTCTCCATTTCCATGGAGAACCCTAAAGCTTACAACATGGAAGATGGAAGAAGAAGGAGAACCCAAGAGGAAGAAGGGAGTGTTCCCACGAACCCTAGCAGCCCTCCAAGCTCTCCTCTCAGTGAAATCGTGCCTCCAAATGACCAAAGACCAAAACCCCTTCGCGTTTCTGGGTTAAATAAGCTGGATCTGACACATCAGCAAAAGTCACGCCCGGGCGCGAGCTTCTCGGAAAAAGTCACGCTTGGGCGCTGATACGACTGTCGCGGTCATACAAATTTGATGTGCACGAAATTATGCAGTATAACTAGGAAGTGACTCCTAGGTCGTCTCTCAAGGACCAATATTTGTGGTTAGGTTTCAGATTTTTTACGAAGTGGGGGGGGTTTTTGATTTATGGTTTTGTGCGGTAAAATTAAATTAAACTAAAAATTAACTTTAAAACAATAAACGTGAAAACGGTGAAGTAACATTCAAAACATTAAAAACCGAACGGTAAAAGACACCAAAATAAAATTAACGTGGGAACACTAAACGTAAACGTTAAACACAAAAATAAAAGCATCAGTAAAAATAAACCGTAAACATAAAACTAAAATGGTAAAACTGAATTTAAAACAGTAAAACGAAATTAAACAGTAAAAACGATTTGCTACAGTAAAACGAAAATACAGCAAGGTCAAACAGTAAAAAAAAAAAAAAAAAAAAAAAAAAAAAATCTGGAACAGAAAACTAAAATACTGAAAACGAAAATACAGAAAAACTAAAATACAGTACATAGTAAATACAGAAAATAGTAGAATTAGAAAATAAATTACAGCAGTAAATTTTTACAACAAAAACAGTAAATCTGAAATGGAAAAAACTGCAGTAAAAAATATAAAAATATAGAAAACAGTAAATACAGAAAACTGTTAAAACAGTAAAACAGTAAATTTTAGAAAATAAAATTACAACAGTAATTAATAATAGCAAAACAATAAATACAGAATTGCATAATCCAAATTACAGTAATACAGAAACAGTCAAACGAAATACAGAAATACAGTAAAAACAGTAAAATACGAAAAACAGTAAATTGTAAAATATGAAAACAAAAACAGAATTACTGCACCAAAATATAGAAAACCAAATTACAGTAAATAATTCAAAGTGAAATAATTAACAACAAAGACAAAAGAAATTAATTTGTAGAAAACATAATTCACACATTTAATTACAATAGAAATTAAATTACAGCACCATTCAAAATACAACAGCAGAAATTAAATTACAGAATCACAAATAAACAATAATAGATTTAAAGTTTAGAAAATTAAATAAGACTGAAATTAATTACATCAAACAAAATAAAATTGGAACCTATGATGTAGTGTGTACACCACTTTCAACCGTAGCCTTCCATTCTGCAAATGCTATGCTCCTCTACACGTTTCTGTTACAGCCTCCTATGTCAGCAGCTGAACTTCTCTCTGACTTCTACTCTACACCACGGCACTCCTCATGGAGCTCACCACCATCTGAACCTCCCTTCTAAACTTAGAAGCAGCCCCTCTTTTTATCTTGCAGTAAGTGCCGTCTGTGTCACTTCCTTAGTGCAATTTTCTTCCAAATAATGATAATATTTCTTTTACTTGGTGGCTGGAGCACACACCATATTTTGTTATTAAATGACCCACCACCGTGCTTGATTTCTAGAGAAAGAGAATGCCATTGCTATTTTTTATTGTTGGACGTGACACCTATCTTCATATCAGACAAATCTCCAAAATCTTAACTACTTTCCTTCCACACGTCCCTGTACCTATTTCTCCCAGCCAATGAATTTCTTTCTTTTCTTGCTCATTCTCCATCGGCAAATACCATGGTGGTCCCTTGACTCCAATCACCGTGCATCTCTCTAACCAAACCATGACAAGCACTCTTGTAAATTTCTCCTTTTGCTTGCTTGCTGGATTGTGAGTTTTTGCTGTGTGGGTGAAATGTTGGTGCTGGACCAAGGTGTTGGATATCCTCAAAACTTGCTGGACCGTGATGCTTTCTTCACCAGCTCCCAAGCTTCTCTAAAAATAAAAACAGCAGCTAGTTCTTCCAAAGTGCAGCTGTGAAATCTCCTCCTAGACGTGAGACCTCTTGGTTGTGACAGCAGCAGCCCTCAATCACCGTGCTTCCCATTTCCTTTACGGTGCAGCTCTCCAAATGTTCTCCATGAATATGTTTCTATTTTCTAAGTGGTGGATGGGTTGCTTCTTTTCCATGTGGGCCGTCCACTTCCCTCTTCCTTCTTTACGTAAGTTGCAGCCAATACATAGAGATAACCATGAGCTTTCTTTCTCGAACGTGGTGGCTGCTCCAAGCTTTCTCCAACCTGCTTCCAAGGATTTTGGTGCTGCTGCAGCTGTCCGAGAACACCACTCCATCTTCCGCTGCTGGTGCTGCTGCCTAGAAGCTCTTGGAAAGCTTGCATGGATGGAAGTTGCTGCACCGCTTCACACCTTCTGCTCCCAAGCTGGAACGCTTCTCTCTCTGCTGGTTGCTACTGCTGGACAAAGATATTGCACCTCTCAAGCTGCTTCCAGATGCTCCAATTTGAATGCATCCCGTAATAGCACCTCTGGACGCATCTCCTGGCCGTGAGTGCCTCCCAAAACCATTAAAAGTTCAAGTCAAAAGTTGATTAAGTGTGGAGTGATTTCCGTGTGCAACTTGCATATCTCCTTCCAGCATCTTATCACTTTGCTGGATGTAACTCTTTTCCAATAATGAAGCACCCCTTTCAAAGGGTAAAATGACCATAATGCCCTCTAAATATGACAAATTATTACCCAATAATTTTCCTAGAATTAATAACGTAAATAATTAACCATAGATAATTCAAATTAATCAAAATAAGAATTACCGGTCAAATTAAGTACAATTATGAAAAATGGGAAAATACTAGACAATTAAGCACAATTCCCTGACTAATTTTAGCACAATAAGCTAAGTGTAGTGAACAAAATATTGACTCATCAGGCGCCCCATTTCTCACGCCCGGGCGTAAGCTTCTCGCAAAAAATCGCGCCCGGGCGCTCCTTTTTCACGCCCGGGCGCGACCAGCACACAAAACTGGCACCTGGTCACTTTTCTGTGCAGAAACTGGCCCTGGTGCAGTCGCGCTTGGGCGCCCCTCAGCCAGGGGGGCTTGGGCCTGACTTTTCAGCACTGCATCATTTTCACTTTTTCTGCAGATCTGCTCGCTTCTAGTGGTTGGTTCAGCCTTAGACATTGTTGGAGAGTCTTCCAAGCTCATTTTTAGCTACAAAATAAGGGATTATTGATGAAAGTACATCAAAGTAGCCAAAAACACAATTATTTAGAAAACAAGGTAAAACAAGAGGATTAAGCAAGTTATAAGTAAGAAAGGAGTTGATTTTGCCACTAAAATGATGCTTAAAATATGGTATAATTTAGCATTATCAGTCACGCCCAAGGAAGTTCCGGCAGCTATTCTAGTAGAGGAATAGAAGCAGTTTCACGTCCAGCCTCCGAAAATCCAGATTTTCAAACAACAGCCCCTCCATTCTTCTCCAACACGACAGAAGCTTGCACACAACTATATCAACTTCTCATCATCACTCACCTTTGTCTCCCATTCACCTCCATATTCGCACACAACCAACAACTCACGGTCGGCCACCTTCATCTTCTCCATTTTTTTTTTATCTTCAACGGCCTTTTGCCTCCAACCCATCATCCATCATTCATCTCGGAACCAAAAACTCTTCATTCATTAACAACTCACGGGACCAAACACCACTACTGACCTTTATCTCCTCCCCTCACACTACTCACCTGATTCACCCAGAACCATCAAGAACCACTCGGACAAACCCACCACCTAAACGCCGTTTATACCTCCAAACCTGTATATACCCATTATTACCTCATAACCATCTCCATCAACCATATTCATTCGCCACCCCTCGGATCATCACTCCCAACCACACACCCTGCCAAGGTTATTTTCTTCTCCGCTCATCACCCTCATCTTCATCTAGATACCACTTCCTACCATCATCCATCTCATGTTCATCTCTAACACCTGTCACCTCACGGCCGCTACCTAACTTCAAACTATCAACTCCGACACTCCATCACCTCCAACTCTTCCTCCCACACACTGCGATCATCATCAAACACACCGGTGGTCACCTCCAGCAAAAACATTAATCCTCATCCCTTCAAAAACATCTCACGGCCGAACTCCAAACTCCGGGTAGATTTTCATCTCCAATACCTCACGGTCAACACCATTTATCCTTATCCATATACCTCCAACACTGATCTCGAACACTTCCAGTTTCAACCATATCCATATCCATGCATCCCGCCATTATCACACCATCCTAGATCATCATCGTTACCTCCCACCATACACCAACTGTGAAACTCCCTATCACTGTCTGCCTCCATCAACATCCCTATAGCACTTTCACAACCAATGTAACAGTCACCTTTTTTTTTTTCGACCTCCCCCTCCACCGTGATCACTTCGCCACCTCAGATCTCCAATAACCGTCCCCACGACACACACCCTTTTTCTTCATTCTCACAGACACCATCATTTCTAATAACAGAGAGACCGCTACAACACTCTATATTCAGAGGGTGGAGAGGATCTGGAGGAACAAGGGACATCACTCCAAAAGCTGGGGTGGGGCACCTTATCGAAAAAGGAAAGCTAGTCACGAGGAAGGAGAAGACATCGGATGCACGGGATTAGCAAAGAGTGAACCAAGCTTCAAGAGAGAGACCGCTACAACACTCTATATTTAGAGGGTGGAGAGGATCTGGAGGAACAAGGGACATCACTCCAAAAGCTGGGGAGGGGCACCTTATCGAAAAAGGAAAGCCAGTCACGAGGAAGGAGAAGACATCGGACGCACGGGATTAGCAAAGAGTGAACCAAGCTTCAAGAGGTTAGTAATGCTTCCCACTCCTTGTTCTACTGAGTTTGGTTACTTGTCTTTGAATATGTTGGTTACGTTGCCTCTGAACGTTGTCTCTCTGTCATGTTGTTGCTAAGTTTGCATGGGTTGAGTTTGCATGTATTGTTGTTAAATAGATGTGTTGTGAATATTTGTATATGTCTGTTCTTACTGCACCCACGGCTATGAGGGCCAACATCCATCTTCATAGTTGCCATACGACCAACATCATCACTTTCATATCCAATACCTCACGGCCATCACCCATCATCTTCATTCTCTTTCTTCTTCTTCATCCCTAACATCTCCAACCTCAACCTTTGAATCTTCTCACCTGTAACCGTCTCAACTCAATCATCATCCTCTCTCCACCGCCCTCCGTCGCACACCCTCCACCAGGACCCACCGCTGCCAATTCATCGTCCGCACCGCACACGGCGGGTTCAAGCGCAACGAGCCCCCGCGTTTTTGCTCCGATCACGTTTATTTCCATATACTATCGCGTGCAAGTGTGTCATGCTTCCTCATTGAACCCCCCCCCCCTCACCGTGCTTCCTATGACCATTACACCACACCTCATTCCCAAACAAAACAAACACAAAATAAACCCAAAATAGATCACAAAGAGAAATGTAGAGGGAGCCACCACTGGCGGTCTCCATCCCCGCCACTTCTAAATCCAGAACGTCACCAGCACGCTTCAGATTCGGCCATCGTCATTCTCCACCACTGCCATCTTCGTCGGCAACCTCCAGATATGGAGGACGTCGCAGCCACTGCTCTGTAGTCGCCATCTTCTTCTCGCCTCGCTCGTACCGCCACCATAAGCTCCAGCGCCGACCACCCGATTCACCAACCGCCAGCCGTTGATCTCCATCGCGAGTCATTTCCTCCACAATCAGCCACCCCGAATCATCCCCGTGACGTCCCGATTACCTCCGGGGGTCGCCGTCGTTCTCCAACATCAAGGTCCTCGCCAACGTGGGCGGCGGTCTGGTGGAAGCGGTGGTGCGTGCGCGCTTGCAGGGCCAACCCCTCCCCGGTTTGCCTCGTCATAAGCGAGACTCTGGGTCTCTGTTGAGTTTAAGATTTTGGAATGAAGGACACCCCTGAACTCAGTTTAGTTTGAGTGAGAATGGGGGAAAAGGGGAAGAACCCCTAGTGTTTCAGCTGGGAAGAAGGTCTTGGGCCTAGGTTCAGACCGTTTCTCCTCTGCCACCCCCTTTTCTTCTAAGTTGAGCCCCTTTTTCCACTTGGGTTTTGGCCCGTTATCAGAATTTAATTTGGTCGCCACCCCCTTTGTTTCGTTTTCTCACCCCTTCCTCCACTTGGGCTTAGGCCCAATCCGTGTATAAAGGAAAAATAGCTTAAGCACCTCTTTCTCTTATTTAGGCACCTCCGCACCTTTTGTTATTTACTTATCTTTATTTATTTATTTATCTTTTATTTTTTTATTTTTTTTATCTTTCCTTTGGTTTCCATTCTAAATATTTATCTACCTTTTTTTTTAAAATATACTTTTATAAACAATAAAAATAATAATATCAAAAATACGTTTTAAAGGTTTAGGCACATGTGTGATCACACGCATCGTCCTTGTGCCGAAAACCTTTTCTCTTTCTTCAAAATACCAAAAATAATGTTTTAAAGGTTTAGGTACATGTGTGATCGCACGCATCGTCCTTGTGCCGAAAACCTTTTCTCTTTCTTCAAAATACCAAAAATACGTTTTAAAGGTTTAGGCACATGTGTGATCGCACGCATCGTCCTTGTGCCAAAAAACCTTTTCTCTTTCATCAAAAATACCAAAAATACGTTTTAAAGGTTTAGGCACATGTGTGATCGCACGCATCGTCCTTGTGCCAAAAACCTTTTCTCTTTCATCAAAAATGCCAAAAATATGTTTTAAGGGTTTAGGCACATGTGTGATCGCACGCATCGTCCTTGTGCCAAAAACCTTTTCTCTTTCTTCAAAATACAAAAAAAATATGTTTTAAAGGTTTAGGCACATGTGTGATCGCACGCATCGTCCTTGTGCCAAAAACCTTTTCTCTTTCTTCAAAAATACCAAAAATGTTTCAAAGGTTTAGGCACATGTGTGATTGCACGCATCGTCCTTGTGCCAAAAACCTTTTCTCTTTCTTAAATAAAAATAAAATATAAAATCATCAAAAAACTAAAAAACATTTACTTTTCAAACTACAAACAATATCGCCTTCCAAAACTACGTGATCCTTGATTCTCCATCAAAAGTGGAGATACGTAGGAGCAAGGCCAGTCCTTGTCAGGCTCACTCTCCAAAAAATCCAAATTTATCCATAACAAATTCTCAAACAAATTTTTCAAACAAGTTTCTCAAGCAGTTTCTAAATGAACTACGGAACCCTGATTTCTCATTCTGCATGAGAATACGTAGGAGCAAGGTCAATCCTTGTCGGGCCCAAAAAGCTAAAAAATATTGTTTGTTTTCTTTAGCGTTTTTATTTTAAGGGGAAGTTAAATACTTTGAAAACCACATCCACATTCGCGCATTTAGTTAAACCACATCCACATTCTAGAATAAACTATGGTGGCGACTCCAAAATCTTTTTTTTTTTTAAAATATATATTCTTTTATTGGATCGTCGTCCCGTCGCGATTCCGGTTGCGACAGATGGCGACTCCACTGGGGAATCAGAGAGTCAGGCCATTTAATTAGATGTGCGAATTGTTAGGAGCGGCTGCAGCGGAATGGTTAGCGTGGAATAACAAACCAAGAGGGTTTTTAATTCAAACGTGTGCCTTTTAATTTCTACTCAATTAAACTTACTTAGCAATTAATATTGACAAGTAAAGAGAGTAAGGTTGAGAGAAATTTGCACAGATGATTTTATCCTGGTTCGGATCTTACCAATCCTACGTCCAGTCGTTTATCTCAAAGAAAGATAAACAATTCACTAATCACAAAACAATTACAAATTACAATCACAAAGAAACAATTTGTAAGAGTTTAGAAACCACCTCTCTTGATACCACAAGAGATGAAACTACACCTCCTTTGAGTCTTCACAAAGGATGAACACCTCCTCCGAATACTTCACGAATGATGAACACCTCCTCCGAATACTTCACGAAGGATGATTCTCTTCCGAACACCTCCTTAGACACACCAAGGATGAACCGGCTATTTCCTCTGTCACCGTAGCAGCACTTCACCAGCTCCACAGACAAGAGTTTCACAAGCCGAACAAGAACACACAAGTCTCAAGAATTTCTGAGTATTTTGAGCACAAGGGAAGAGTTTCTGTGTCTCTTTAATTGAGTTTCTTGAGAGGAAATGAGAGTCTATTTATAGACTTCTCCAAAAGCTCTTCCATTCTTCGTTTTCAGCCTTTCACACTGTGTTAATCGATTAGCTACAGTGGTTAATCGATTAGCACCCCAACGGATAGTCCAACGGCTCTTTAAAACGGCTAGTTTTTCAAACGGCTCCTGTGTTAATCGATTAACAGCCCTTGTTAATCGATTAACGTTAATCGATTAACACCCTCTGTTAATCGATTAACACTGCAATGCTGGGCTTCTTCATGGCGCACTGGAACAATCGATTAACACCCTCTGTTAATCGATTAGCACTGCACAGTTTTGGCTTTTTGGTTTATTTTTACATCACTTTTGAATGCATACATAAAACTACTAATATTCCTATGTTCAAACAATTATTACAAAAGGTTACAAGTCTTCAAAGATCATTCTTCATGAGTCTTGATTGTTCTTGACTTGATTTGGACATCATCAAAACTTCATCTTCATCATTTTGCTAACAATCTCCCCCTTTTTGATGATGATCAAAACCTTCTTGATTTAAAGCTTTTGATAATAATCTGTATTTAAAATACAACTTAAGGAAGAAACAATAGTTAGTAAACTTAGAAATAAGTTTAAGACTTTAAATATTTCTCCCCCTTTTTGATCATTATTAAAAAGTGATGTAGAATTGCTCCCCCTAAATTAATTAGAAATTATACTCCCCCTTAATAAAAGCATGTATGCATAGAAATATTAAGGAAAACCAACATGCCTTTTATTGAATTTTAAAGAGGTAAGCATGCAATGAAATATAAAGGGCACACACTAATAAAAACATAGAAACATAAATTACCCCTTTAGATATCCCTCCAATTTTGTAATGAGAATCCTCTAGGTTGTTTTCACATTTTGTTTAGATCTTCATCTTGAGGATTGACATCATTCTTCACTTCATTTTCATCATTACCTGCATGTAATTCAAATGACTCAAGAGGTTTTGCCTCAAGGTCTACAATTTCATCAAAGATAACATGCACACATTCTTCTATTTCAAATGTTTTAAAGCAAAAACATTTTTTTAAAAAAATATTCTTAAATATGAAACATTTGGTACCCAACTATTTTGTATGGGTCCTTTGGGTTAGATTTAGAAAAAAAAATCATTTTATAACCCAAACATATCTACCACTTGGAACACCATAATGCTTAATTTTACATTTATTTGAAGTATGACCTTTTTTCATACAATAAAAGCATGATACAAAGTTTGTGTTCCTATAAGTTGTTCCTTTTTCTACCCATGTTCTACGGGTTCTATGATTATGTTTATTTTTAATTCTAGGAACATACTTATTTTTAACAACCTTATTTTCATTATTTTTACTACATTCTCCTGAGGTTGTTTGTTCTAGTAGTTTCTTAAAATTTTCACAAGAAGCACATTCATCACTACTAGTATATTTACCTTTTTCATAAAATAAAATTTTATTTTTCAAAATTTTATTTTCTTCAAAAATATTTTTAAAATTTGATTTTAATTCTTTATTTTCATCTGCTATTGATTTTTCAATGTTATCAACTTTCAATTTATGTTTATCACAAAATTTACACTCAGCAGATATATTTGTATCATTTTCTACATTTGAAATTTTACTATTTAATGTTTGTATTTCTTCTAAGGATTTTTCATATTTCTTTTGTAATTCTTTAAAATCCTTTTTCAATTTCTTATGAGCAAGATCTAGTTTTTCTGATTCTATCAATAATTCTCTATAAATTTCATGTAATTCATCTTCATCAATATGATCAGAATCATCAGAATCGCTAGAGGTACTTACTTGGCTTCCAGCGTCATCGCTCACTACTAAACAGATATATGCTTGCTCATCAGAATCACCCATACTTGATGTTGTGCTTGATGAAGAGCTTGAATTATTCTCTTCCATGATCAAAGTATTCGTTTTAGCACACCCAATTTCATCTCCGCCTTCATGAGTTACTCTTAAAGTTTCCCACATTTCTTTAGCGCTTTTGCAGACAGAGACCCTGTAGAACTCATCAACCGTCAATGCTGATGCAATGATATTCCGGGCTTTTACATCATTCTGAGATCTTCTCTTTTCTTCAATGGTCCATTGATCACAGGGCTTTGGTTCCTGCATATTGTTAGTTGGAACAAAAGGACCAAATGCAATAGCATCCCAAATATCTATATCAATAGATTCCATAAAAATTTGCATTCTGACCTTCCAAAATGCGTAATTTTCACCTGTGAATAGTGGTGGTCTATTGATTGATGCACCCTCTGCAAATGTTTGATACGATCCCGCCATTTGAATGACTATCAAAGCAAGCTCTGATACCAATTGTTAGGAGCGGCTGCAGCGGAATGGTTAGCGTGGAATAACAAACCAAGAGGGTTTTTAATTCAAACGTGTGCCTTTTAATTTCTACTCAATTAAACTTACTTAGCAATTAATATTGACAAGTAAAGAGAGTAAGGTTGATAGAAATTTGCACAGATGATTTTATCCTGGTTCGGATCTTACCAATCCTACGTCCAGTCGTTTATCTCAAAGCAAGATAAACAATTCACTAATCACAAAACAATTACAAATTACAATCACAAAGAAACAATTTGTAAGAGTTTAGAAACCACCTCTCTTGATACCACAAGAGATGAAACTACACCTCCTTTGAGTCTTCACAAAGGATGAACACCTCCTCCGAATACTTCACGAAGGATGAACACCTCCTCCGAATACTTCACGAAGGATGATTCTCTTCCGAACACCTCCTTAGACACACCAAGGATGAACCGGCTATTTCCTCTGTCACCGTAGCAGCACTTCACCAGCTCCACAGACAAGAGTTGCACAAGCCGAACAAGAACACACAAGTCTCAAGAATTTCTGAGTATTTTGAGCACAAGGGAAGAGTTTCTGTGTCTCTTTAATTGAGTTTCTTGAGAGGAAATGAGAGTCTATTTATAGACTTCTCCAAAAGCTCTTCCATTCTTCGTTTTCAGCCTTTCACACTGTGTTAATCGATTAGCTACAGTGGTTAATCGATTAGCACCCCAACGGATAGTCCAACGGCTCTTTAAAACGGCTAGTTTTTCAAACGGCTCCTGTGTTAATCGATTAACAGCCCTTGTTAATCGATTAACGTTAATCGATTAACACCCTCTGTTAATCGATTAACACTGCAATGCTGGGCTTCTTCATGGCGCACTGGAACAATCGATTAACACCCTCTGTTAATCGATTAGCACTGCACAGTTTTGGCTTTTTGGTTTATTTTTACATCACTTTTGAATGCATACATAAAACTACTAATATTCCTATGTTCAAACAATTATTACAAAAGGTTACAAGTCTTCAAAGATCATTCTTCATGAGTCTTGATTGTTCTTGACTTGATTTGGACATCATCAAAACTTCATCTTCATCATTTTGCTAACAATCTCCCCCTTTTTGATGATGATCAAAACCTTCTTGATTTAAAGCTTTTGATAATAATCTGTATTTAAAATACAACTTAAGGAAGAAACAATAGTTAGTAAACTTAGAAATAAGTTTAAGACTTTAAATATTTCTCCCCCTTTTTGATCATTATTAAAAAGTGATGTAGAATTGCTCCCCCTAAATTAATTAGAAATTATACTCCCCCTTAATAAAAGCATGTATGCATAGAAATATTAAGGAAAACCAACATGCCTTTTATTGAATTTTAAAGAGGTAAGCATGCAATGAAATATAAAGGGCACACACTAATAAAAACATAGAAACATAAATTACCCCTTTAGATATCCCTCCAATTTTGTAATGAGAATCCTCTAGGTTGTTTTCACATTTTGTTTAGATCTTCATCTTGAGGATTGACATCATTCTTCACTTCATTTTCATCATTACCTGCATGTAATTCAAATGACTCAAGAGGTTTTGCCTCAAGGTCTACAATTTCATCAAAGATAACATGCACACATTCTTCTATTTCAAATGTTTTAAAGCAAAAACATTTTTTTAAAAAAATATTCTTAAATATGAAACATTTGGTACCCAACTATTTTGTATGGGTCCTTTGGGTTAGATTTAGAAAAAAAAATCATTTTATAACCCAAACATATCTACCACTTGGAACACCATAATGCTTAATTTTACATTTATTTGAAGTATGACCTTTTTTCATACAATAAAAGCATGATACAAAGTTTGTGTTCCTATAAGTTGTTCCTTTTTCTACCCATGTTCTACGGGTTCTATGATTATGTTTATTTTTAATTCTAGGAACATACTTATTTTTAACAACCTTATTTTCATTATTTTTACTACATTCTCCTGAGGTTGTTTGTTCTAGTAGTTTCTTAAAATTTTCACAAGAAGCACATTCATCACTACTAGTATATTTACCTTTTTCATAAAATAAAATTTTATTTTTCAAAATTTTATTTTCTTCAAAAATATTTTTAAAATTTGATTTTAATTCTTTATTTTCATCTGCTATTGATTTTTCAATGTTATCAACTTTCAATTTATGTTTATCACAAAATTTACACTCAGCAGATATATTTGTATCATTTTCTACATTTGAAATTTTACTATTTAATGTTTGTATTTCTTCTAAGGATTTTTCATATTTCTTTTGTAATTCTTTAAAATCCTTTTTCAATTTCTTATGAGCAAGATCTAGTTTTTCTGATTCTATCAATAATTCTCTATAAATTTCATGTAATTCATCTTCATCAATATGATCAGAATCATCAGAATCGCTAGAGGTACTTACTTGGCTTCCAGCGTCATCGCTCACTACTAAACAGATATATGCTTGCTCATCAGAATCACCCATACTTGATGTTGTGCTTGATGAAGAGCTTGAATTATTCTCTTCCATGATCAAAGTATTCGTTTTAGCACACCCAATTTCATCTCCGCCTTCATGAGTTACTCTTAAAGTTTCCCACATTTCTTTAGCGCTTTTGCAGACAGAGACCCTGTAGAACTCATCAACCGTCAATGCTGATGCAATGATATTCCGGGCTTTTACATCATTCTGAGATCTTCTCTTTTCTTCAATGGTCCATTGATCACAGGGCTTTGGTTCCTGCATATTGTTAGTTGGAACAAAAGGACCAAATGCAATAGCATCCCAAATATCTATATCAATAGATTCCATAAAAATTTGCATTCTGACCTTCCAAAATGCGTAATTTTCACCTGTGAATAGTGGTGGTCTATTGATTGATGCACCCTCTGCAAATGTTTGATACGATCCCGCCATTTGAATGACTATCAAAGCAAGCTCTGATACCAATTGTTAGGAGCGGCTGCAGCGGAATGGTTAGCGTGGAATAACAAACCAAGAGGGTTTTTAATTCAAACGTGTGCCTTTTAATTTCTACTCAATTAAACTTACTTAGCAATTAATATTGACAAGTAAAGAGAGTAAGGTTGATAGAAATTTGCACAGATGATTTTATCCTGGTTCGGATCTTACCAATCCTACGTCCAGTCGTTTATCTCAAAGCAAGATAAACAATTCACTAATCACAAAACAATTACAAATTACAATCACAAAGAAACAATTTGTAAGAGTTTAGAAACCACCTCTCTTGATACCACAAGAGATGAAACTACACCTCCTTTGAGTCTTCACAAAGGATGAACACCTCCTCCGAATACTTCACGAAGGATGAACACCTCCTCCGAATACTTCACGAAGGATGATTCTCTTCCGAACACCTCCTTAGACACACCAAGGATGAACCGGCTATTTCCTCTGTCACCGTAGCAGCACTTCACCAGCTCCACAGACAAGAGTTGCACAAGCCGAACAAGAACACACAAGTCTCAAGAATTTCTGAGTATTTTGAGCACAAGGGAAGAGTTTCTGTGTCTCTTTAATTGAGTTTCTTGAGAGGAAATGAGAGTCTATTTATAGACTTCTCCAAAAGCTCTTCCATTCTTCGTTTTCAGCCTTTCACACTGTGTTAATCGATTAGCTACAGTGGTTAATCGATTAGCACCCCAACGGATAGTCCAACGGCTCTTTAAAACGGCTAGTTTTTCAAACGGCTCCTGTGTTAATCGATTAACAGCCCTTGTTAATCGATTAACGTTAATCGATTAACACCCTCTGTTAATCGATTAACACTGCAATGCTGGGCTTCTTCATGGCGCACTGGAACAATCGATTAACACCCTCTGTTAATCGATTAGCACTGCACAGTTTTGGCTTTTTGGTTTATTTTTACATCACTTTTGAATGCATACATAAAACTACTAATATTCCTATGTTCAAACAATTATTACAAAAGGTTACAAGTCTTCAAAGATCATTCTTCATGAGTCTTGATTGTTCTTGACTTGATTTGGACATCATCAAAACTTCATCTTCATCATTTTGCTAACACGAATTCTATGTGGTTTTTCTTTGTGTTTTTTTTTTCCTTTTCTTTTTCTTTATCTTTGTTTGATTTTTGTCATAATTGTATGTGTGTTTGTTTTGATTGTATTGAACCCTAGGGTAGAAAACATGTTATATCTGCCTGGGAATCTTCTGGTTGTTTTGCAGGTGAGGGTTTGGGGGTGTACAATTGCATTCTCCCTTCACACACACACAATATGCATATCATGAGTGGGGCCCTATACCCGGGTCTGAGCGCAACTTAGAAATAGAGGGGTTGTGTAGCGGTGTCATTTGGGAAATACTTCCTGTTTGGCTATCGTGAGAACCCCAGCCAGAGTCTGTTCTCTTCATTTGTGTCTCCACATCTAGTTGATTACTCTGACTGTTGTGGAGAAACAGTGAAAAGAGCCATAACTCTGGTAGCCTGATTTAAGCATTAGGAAGCTATCCTTGTGAGTGCATATATATTTGGCCTTAGAACTTCAGTCATCCAACCTTTGATAGGGCACGAAGGGAGAGATGTGTTCTGCTACCCGCATCCTGTTTGTTCTTTTCGGAAGTAATGACTTTGCATTTCATGTTACGCATGCATTCGTGTTGTTGGTCATGTTTTACTTCATTATGTTATCATGCATCGTGTTCATACATCATTTGGTGACATGCTGGTTTTAGGGGAAATCACAAGTGTTTACTTTGTCTTTTACAAGATGGAAGTTGATACAAGAGCTGATGCCACACAACATGTCGATTCTGTCGTGTTGAGAAAGAAACCTCGCCTGAGGATTCATGGGGGTAATCTGGCAGGGCTGATAAGCTTAGGAAAACAACTAACGACCATAAAAAGAGAAACTTTCAAGAAAAAATATGGAAACCTGTTGAGCCTAATGGAAGTGGAGGTACATTTGCCTGCTATCACAGCCTTGGCATAGTATTATGACTCCCCACTAAGATGCTTCACCTTCCTAGACTTTCAGTTAGCACCGACTATAGAAGAGTTTGAGCATATCCTCGGTTTACCACTTGAGGGTACCACGCCATATCAGCATTTGGAGCATCATGCCTCTATCGCGACTATTGCTGCCATAATGAAACTATAGCCCCAAGAACTTGAAGACAAGTTGGTAACAAGGCATCAAGAGCTGGGGCTGACGCAAGGGTATCTAGAACAGTACCTACAGCATCTGGCTGATAAGGGAGAGTGGGAGACTTTTATGGATGTGTTAGCTCTTACCATATACGTCATTGTTTTATTCCCTAGAATAGAAGACTTTGTGGATTATACCGCAATAGATGTATTCGTGGCAAGAAAAATAAGATCGGAGAATCCTGTAACGGCAGTCCTTGCTGAGGTTTATGGGACCATGAGTTTCTGTCACGAAAGAAAAGGGAAGAAAATCCTTTGTTGTGTGTCGGCACTGTATGTTTGGATGACTGCGCGTTTCTTTAAAGGTGCGGTCAATATCAGGCGTCCGTCGGAAGAACTATCATGCCAGGGGCTTACGACCAAAGAAGGAAGTGAGTGGGCTCATTTCTTTGCTAGTTTAAATGGAGGAAAAATAAAATGGCGTCTTCCTTGGGTTGAACTCAGGCAGCCTATCCAACATTGTGGCCGTTTTCCCAATGTACCTCTCATAGGGGCCCGGTATGGCATCAATTACAATCCTCTGTTGGTTCAAAGACAATTCGGGCATCCCATGAAAGGGGCACCTTCACAGGACTATCTCACAGCATTTTTCATCTACTATGAAGATGGGCATTGCACTGAAATGCTGAGGAAAGCGAGAAGTGCTTGGGAAAATGTTGTGCGAGCAGAAAAGGATTTAAGACTGGGAGTGATGGACGATGAAATTAATTATCACACCTGGATCAGGGAAAGGGTAAAGGAAATCAAATTGCCCTTCAAACCGATCGTTCATCAGCTAGCTAACGAAGAGCCATCCCAAGAACCAGAAAGCGAAGAGATGAAGCAATTGAAGATAGAGATGAAAAAACTGAGGGAGCAGAATGGTAGGTTGGGAAAGGAATTACAAACTGCGCGCAATGATTTGGTTGATATGAGAAATGATAAAGAAGAGAAAGCGCATGCCTATGAAGAAATTGTCAAAAGTCAAAAGGCTGAAAGAGTTTATGCATTCCAATTGAAACAGGACCTCTTAACCGCAAGCAAAGAACTGACCATGAGAGTGGAGGAAAAGAACTCAGCATTAGAAGAAGGAAAGCAATGGAGGCTCCTCTACGAAGAGGCTAAAAGAGATAAGCGAGAGGCTCTGAAGAGACTAAGAGAAGCGCAGGTTCAAGTAGAAAAGGCGGGACATGAGATGAAGGAAATGGCCTTGTCTTTTGAGACAGAGATGAACCAAGAGCGTTGGAAGCTGGCAGAGACCGAAGAAGAGCATCGCTCCATGATAAAACAAATGGAGGAGTACATTGAAGAGCAAGAGGAACAGTGGAGGTCAATGGAGTTTGGAGAAAGGCATCATGCCTTGGTAAAACAAATGAAAGACCACATCGCGATGCAAGAAGAGGCTGTGAAGCATTGGAAGGGAAGTTTTTCCCAATTGGCTATGTTGGCGAATGGAGCAATTGAAGATATCCCAAAGATGGTGTTGGACGCCGAAGCCACGACCCACTTTTTTAATCCGCCTCCCGAGATAATGCTTTTTATTAATCATTGCAAATGGCTAGTAGGCGAAATGAAGGCCTTCATTGCTCGGGTTACGAAGTGATTCATGTCTTGTTAGATTTTCTCTATATGAAAGACTTAAGATGTTTTGTATGGTATCAACTTGTATCGATTTCCATCATTAACATTGTCGTGATCTTATGATTTCCACCTATCATTAGCATGCATCACATTTTTCCTTGTTCTTTCTCTCTCCCTTTTTCTCTCCTTTTTGTTTGAAGCATTTCATCTAACTTAAGTTAATAATAAAACAGTAAAAAAAAAAAACGGCCAACTTTCCACGACATCCCTACAGGACTCGAGCCAATTCAAGGATCATGGAAAGCTGGGAAGAGTCACAAGAATCCATCAAAGCTGAAATGAGTCAGTTGAAGGACCAGGTTGGACAAATCTTGGTTGCCCTTGAATCCCTGAAGGCTACTGGAGAGTCTTCTTCTACACTGTTTGGCGGGAATACCCATTTTTATCCCCCGTTTTTCAATGCTACGAGCCAATCGATTCCTTTCCCGTTGTATGGGTTACCCCCGGGATATACTCCTCCCGTAGGAGAATATATCGAAGGGGGGCACGTGTCATTTCCCATTCCTACAACTATTGATATCCCGCCAGTCACCACTCATGGACCTACCTCTGTGTCAGCTCCCTTGGTAAGTACTCAAACGAATGAACCAATCACAGTTGAAGGAACACGAGTGACTACGATACCGCACATAATTGTTAACCACGATTCTTCAGCAAGAGCCGCATCACAAACCGCGGCGCGTGCAGGAATCGACATCAGTAACGGTGCTAAAAATAGACTGGAGATTCTGGAGGAAAAAATGAGGGCTATTGAAGGGATGAAAAACTATGGGTTCGGAAATGTTGCGAGACTAAGTTTGGTTCCTGGAGTAAAAATACCGTATAAGTTCAAAGCGCCCGAATTCGAGAAGTACAAGGGTGATACATGCCCTAAGAACCATCTGGCCATGTATTGCAGAAAAATGGCTGCGTACGCATATGACGACCAGTTACTCATTGATGAATCATTATTTTCTTCACTTCACTTAGTTTATTGTGCCAGAATTAATCAGGGAAGTGTGCTTAATTGTCTAGTATTTTTCCGTTTTTTGCTAATTGTGCTTAATTTGATCAGAAATTCTTATTTTGATTAATTTGAATTATTTGAGTTAATTATTCGCATTAGTAATTTCATGGAAAATTTTGGAAATAAATTTGGGACATTTGAAGGTTAAATGAAAAATGGCAATTGAGCCAATGCATCTTAGCCATTTTTATTTTCGCTGGCTGCCACATGAATGTTGTGTCAACTTGTGCGTCTTCGTTCGAGTTCAATTCTTATCCGTTTTGCATGCAATTTTTTTTCATAGTTTCGTCTGGATGTCTATTTTCACGTATAGTTTTTACTTTGTTCAAATTAGTTTTGTGCTGTTCCCAGTATTTATTTTACTCTCCTATGTCAGTACAATGATTACTATTTGAGTGATTTCTAATCTGTTTACATTGTTTGCTTATTGTTTGGTACTTGTGGTGGCTGGAATTGATCATTGGACGGTGCTAAGACCTCCCAACACTCAAAAGATTCAACACTCATATTGGCACATTTTATACCACATTCCAAGAAGCAAATTACGTCCACATGGATCTCCAAATGCAAGCAAGCATCATTTTTAATTGGACAAGAATAGAGTGCCACGGCTGCATGCTTTCTAATTCAGAATTTTGCAAGTAATACAACACATGGGAGCCTACACCTAGCTTTGGAAAAGAAAGAAGCCTTCACTTTGTTGAAAGAAGAGAAACAATTTTCGTTCCTTTCTTATAAAAGCAAACGGCCATTGTGAGAATAATGGAAGGGGCCACCACTTTTGAAAACTCACGTAAGGGGAGTGGAGTTAATGAAATGCTGAATGGTTTTCTCCATTTGTTTATAAAATTGTTAGAAAACACATGGCCCCCTTTTCACAAAAGGTTGATTAAACATTTGTTGAGAGTGAAGAAAACACACGGCACCTTCAAAGATGAAAAGGAACTCATGGAACAAACAAAAACAACACTCGGCCCACATGTGCTTTTCAGATTTTTAATTCTCTTCCACTCCACACAATTTATTTTTACAAGCATAACTTTAAATGGAAGGAGGGAACCACATGGAGAATTTCACGGTTCTAGCCTTTAAAAATTGCCATCCAACAATTAACGTGAAGCTTGATGAAATAAGTGGAATAGCTCACGGTATTTTGGCAGCAGCTCATGTGCAGCAAAGAGGGGTTGCACTTCCACGGTACCAAGGCAAAAGGGAAGAGTAAAAAGAGCTTCTCACGGCTAGAAAAATATATACAAGAAGCACACAACCATGGCAGGAGAGAGCGGCAGCAACACTTTGAAGAAAGCACAAGAAGGGTAGCTGGTCCAGCAGTTGGTCACGGCCTTGGTCTTGGAAGAAGAACACCCTGCAGCTTGGACAGAAGATGGCAGCAGCTTAAGTCTAGCACACGTCCATGGAGAAGCACAACCTATGAGCAATTAAATGGAAGCACATCCAGCACCAACATTGACGTGAATAGCAGCAGTTGCAACGTTCAAGGAAGAAGAAGTCCAGCCACAAATCCAGCAGCTTCAAGTCTTGCAAAGAAGATAGGCAGTGAGTGAAGGTTTGGTCCAGGAGTTGGTGTCTAGCTGAGTTGGAAGAAGAAGTGAAGCACCGTGATGAAGTCTCTAAGTGGTTGCTACCATAAGTTGAAGAGGAAATGCAAGATAGAGGAGAAGGATGTGCACACGGAAAATGGAAGGGTGTGCTGCGTGAAGACAAGAAGTGGAGGGCCCTATCCTAATTCTTTGGCACATTTAGGAGTTGAAGAAGTCAGCAAGCTAGGGGAACAAAAACAAAACGTAAAAGGAATTCACGGGTGCCAAAGACAAAATCAAAAATTCTGAATTGAGGGAGGCATATACGGGAATTTGTCCAGAGGAGTGGCTATAAAAAGGAGTAGCAGCAGAGAAGTTGGATACGGCCTGGAGGAGGCTCTTGCCTCTTTCCATCTTCCAGTGGCCAGCTCTCGATTTTCAATTTTTCATTTTAAACGATGCAATGTAGAATTTTATTTCTGTGTCAGCATTTGGAGAGCATTTTGGTGTAGTTGTTTAATTGTCAAGAACTTTAATTTAAATGTTGAATCTTTGATCGATTTTATTTTCAGTGTGTTTTATTTTTGTTATCTGTTGAATTTTACCGTTCATGATTTTCTGCTCTGTTAAATTCTATCATTGCGTTTTACCGTTCATTTTATTTTCAGATGTTTTCTATTTTTTACTGTCTTTTACCGTTCAGTTTTTACAGTCTTCAAAATTTATTTCAGTGTTTTTAAATCCAGTTGTGTTTAATTTCCAGTCCACTTTTAAATTTTATTTACCGCACAAAACCATTCACAACCCCCCTACTTTGTGTTAAATCTGAAACTGAACCACACAAAAATTGGTCCTTGAGAGACGACCTAGGAGTCACCTCCTAGCACTATACTGCATAATTTTGTGCAATAAAATTTGTATGACCGCGACAATCGTATCAAATTTTGGCGCCGTTGCCGGGGACCAATAACGGTTCGGTTTTAGATTTTTGTTGTATAAAGTTTTGTTCTGTTAATATGTTTGTTTTGTGTGTTTTGTCTTGTATATTTTTGTAGGCGACAACGACACCTTCAACAAATTTTGGCGGAGTTGTCACTTCGGTTCCAGGTTCTTGTTTTAGATTTTTACTGTTTTTTTTACGTATTGGTAATATATGTTTTGTCTTTTATATTTTTGTTGTGTTGTATTTTGTATCTAGCTTTTGTTTAAAAAAAAAATTTGTTTGTGCGTGTAGCATGTTTAATTGTTGTGTTTTATCTTGCATTGTGATGTGATGTTCTATTTTCTGTATGCGTGTCGTATGTATTTTGTTTGTTAATTAAAAAAAATTGTTTTGTGTGTTCTTGTAGCATGTATAAATGTGTTGTGAATTATCTGTTTCGTAATTTTTAGTATTTACTTTTTATTTGTTTTATTTTTATTTTTCGATGTCTACCTATTTTAATTTCGTGAATAGTGCTTATTCTGCGAGTGCCTATAATCATGAATCTCCTTCTGCTTGTTACCCTGATTGTAATTCTGCTGAATTCTATGATGAGAATTATATGGATCATCCTCAAATTCCTAAGAGCGCTCCTAGTGAGCCGGTCCCACCTACAAAGGATGATATTCATTGCGTTCTAAGCGCGGGACTGATATATCTGCTCCCTAAGTTTCATGGATTTGCAGGAGAATGCCCACATGAACATTTGGAAAATTTCTATAGAATTTGTTCTGCAATGAAACCTCCAAATGTCCCGGATGATTACATTTTCTTGAGGGCATTTCCGCACTCATTACAAGGAGCAGCTAAGGATTGACAAGACTCTCTTCCTCTAGGATCTGTTACCGATTGGGGATATCTTGAGCATCAATTTGTAAGCAAATTCTCCCATGAGCAGTATGGATACATCAACGATCCTGAGTGGAACGATCTTAACAACGAATTGTACGATACCCCACAAGATTATTATCAAGAACCACCATTCGAGAGTCCTTTCATGCCTTCACCAGTCCAGCAATATCAGAGTCAGCAGTATAATGCTTCTACCCAAACAACTCCTCAACCTTCAACTTCTGAACCTACATTGAAGGAGTTATTAGAGCAGATGACCATGCAGAATCTCAAGTTCAAGCAAGAGAGCATGAAGATCCAGCAGGAAACTCAAGCTGCCATGCAGAATCTGAGTGATCAGATCGGGCAGATGGCCACTCTTGCACCTGAGGAGAATGCTGACTATTTTGAGGACCAGGCAGGTACAAGCAGCTATTTCGAACCAGGTAGACCATTTTCATTTTCCACCAACATATCTCAATTTGATTGTATTGATGATTGTGTTGTTGAGAGGTATGTTGATAATCATATTGTTGCTGAGCATGTTTTTAATTCTCCCTCTGCACATGAATCTGAGTCTGATATTGATATTGCATGTAATTTTGGAATTGATTCATGTTGTGAGGATGTATCCGAGGTTCAATATGATAATTTGGGTGTTTTACCTCTGCATGACATTTCTGTGGAACCATTTTGCACTAACCCTATTGCAGGAGGTACGAATGAATTTGACCAATATGCACCCACAGTGGAAGACAAAGGTGCCACCACTCACCAAAGTTTCAACAACAATAGGCACCTGCTGAACCTGCTCATCAAAAATCACTACTTCGATCCAGCGGTTGAAAACATTTCACTGCTAGATCAGATTTGGAGGATGAAGCAGTTCGTCCTCAAAACTTCATTGCTGGATCCTGAAGTAGAAGACCTCTCCCTGATGATCCAAAATTGGCAGCTTCCACCATAACCTACGGGAGTTTGCATTTTCTTTCTCTCCTTTTTTCCTTACTTTATTGCACTTGTCCATGATATGTTACTGTTTTCTTTGCTGATGTATGCTTAGAACACATTGAGGACAATGTGTAGTTTAAGTGTGGTCTATTGGGAGAGATTCTGATTTTTCTTTGTTTTGTGTGTTAAATTTTTTGTTTTGAGTGTTAATTTTTTTCTTAAATTTTTTATGTTTTAAGTTGTTTTTAGTGTGTTTTGTGTGCAATAAATTTTACATTTTTCTCTTGATTTCTGGATTTTGTTTAAGTTGTAGATTTTTCCTTCACTTGATTAATACTTATGGTTTCAAATCCTTGCTTTTCTTTGCTTGGAAGATAATTATAACGTTTAAGAGGTTGATTTGATTGTGACGAATACCCTATGTGAGATTTGAGCCACTTAATTTTCTTTCTTGTGTGTGATATGTATCTTGAATGCTTGCACATATGCCTTGGCTTGATTCTTTTTGATATACTTGATTGATATGCATGTTCAGACTTGATAAAGGCATTTTTATTCTTGAGCCTCTTTAGCCAAATAAGCCTACCCTATTATTATCCTTTGATACCCCTTTTGAGCCTATATTGTATTCATTTCTTTGTTTAAAGCTCATACACTGGCCCTAAGTGAAAAACAATGATTACCTAAACCTTAGGAAAGTCTAGAGCTATAGAAATATTTTGTGAATAAGTGTGGTCTCTTGGGAGTTTCTGATGAATTGGCTAGATGGTTCCTCATCATAAAATATGATCCTTTTGTGTGATAAAGAAAGAAAAGAAAAGAGACAGGATGAAAAATATTTGATGAGAAAATGATGAGAAAAATGAGAAACAATTCTGTGAACAATGGAGTCGAGAAGAGGATTGAATTAGAGGTTTGGGTGAGATTTGACTGTATTTCCACTTTTTCCCCAGTACTCCTCTATTTCTTCTGAATTGTAGCTACTTACCTATATTTTGTCCTCCCCTGTCCTTGGCCCCATTACAACCCAGTAAAGACCTTTAGATCTGAACATGCATATGTTTTAAGTGTTCATATTAGAAGATTGCCAAGTCTGTTTGTGTTTGCTTTCTTGAGTGCATTGAGTGAAATTGATTTACCTTAAACACTTGAGAGAAACACTATAGTGCATCTGTTAGGTTTTGTTATTTTTAAATCGCCTCTTAAACTGATTGATTATTTTTTCGTGTATTGAATTGCTTGGAAAATTTCTGTAAGTATCTGCTTTATTTGATTTGTGTTGGATAATTTCTACTTCTTTTCTCTATCCAGATTTCTTGAGAACTTTGTAAATTCTGTTTATTTTCACGTGAGTCTTTATTTTCTGTCTGCTGCATTTGTGTCAGTCCTTTAGAAGTCCTTTGAACTATTCCCTGATTTGTGTTTTAATTTTGCCCAGGAGTGCAAAAGACTAAGTGTGGTCTATTTTGATGAATCATTATTTTCTTCACTTCACTTAGTTTATTGTGCCAGAATTAATCAGGGAAGTGTGCTTAATTGTCTAGTATTTTTCCGTTTTTTGCTAATTGTGCTTAATTTGATCAGAAATTCTTATTTTGATTAATTTGAATTATTTGAGTTAATTATTCGCATTAGTAATTTCAGGGAAAATTTTGGAAATAAATTTGGGACATTTGAAGGTTAAATGAAAAATGGCAATTGAGCCAATGCATCTTAGCCATTTTTATTTTCGCTGGCTGCCACATGAATGTTGTGTCAACTTGTGCGTCTTCGTTCGAGTTCAATTCTTATCCGTTTTGCATGCAATTTTTTTTCATAGTTTCGTCTGGATGTCTATTTTCACGTATAGTTTTTACTTTGTTCAAATTAGTTTTGTGTTGTTCCCAGTATTTATTTTACTCTCCTATGTCAGTACAATGATTACTATTTGAGTGATTTCTAATCTGTTTACATTGTTTGCTTATTGTTTGGTACTTGTGGTGGCTGGAATTGATCATTGGACGGTGCTAAGACCTCCCAACACTCAAAAGATTCAACACTCATATTGGCACATTTTATACCACATTCCAAGAAGCAAATTACGTCCACATGGATCTCCAAATGCAAGCAAGCATCATTTTTAATTGGACAAGAATAGAGTGCCACGGCTGCATGCTTTCTAATTCAGAATTTTGCAAGTAATACAACACATGGGAGCCTACACCTAGCTTTGGAAAAGAAAGAAGCCTTCACTTTGTTGAAAGAAGAGAAACAATTTTCGTTCCTTTCTTATAAAAGCAAACGGCCATTGTGAGAATAATGGAAGGGGCCACCACTTTTGAAAACTCACGTAAGGGGAGTGGAGTTAATGAAATGCTGAATGGTTTTCTCCATTTGTTTATAAAATTGTTAGAAAACACATGGCCCCCTTTTCACAAAAGGTTGATTAAACATTTGTTGAGAGTGAAGAAAACACACGGCACCTTCAAAGATGAAAAGGAACTCATGGAACAAACAAAAACAACACTCGGCCCACATGTGCTTTTCAGATTTTTAATTCTCTTCCACTCCACACAATTTATTTTTACAAGCATAACTTTAAATGGAAGGAGGGAACCACATGGAGAATTTCACGGTTCTAGCCTTTAAAAATTGCCATCCAACAATTAACGTGAAGCTTGATGAAATAAGTGGAATAGCTCACGGTATTTTGGCAGCAGCTCATGTGCAGCAAAGAGGGGTTGCACTTCCACGGTACCAAGGCAAAAGGGAAGAGTAAAAAGAGCTTCTCACGGCTAGAAAAATATATACAAGAAGCACACAACCATGGCAGGAGAGAGCGGCAGCAACACTTTGAAGAAAGCACAAGAAGGGTAGCTGGTCCAGCAGTTGGTCACGGCCTTGGTCTTGGAAGAAGAACACCCTGCAGCTTGGACAGAAGATGGCAGCAGCTTAAGTCTAGCACACGTCCATGGAGAAGCACAACCTATGAGCAATTAAATGGAAGCACATCCAGCACCAACATTGACGTGAATAGCAGCAGTTGCAACGTTCAAGGAAGAAGAAGTCCAGCCACAAATCCAGCAGCTTCAAGTCTTGCAAAGAAGATAGGCAGTGAGTGAAGGTTTGGTCCAGGAGTTGGTGTCTAGCTGAGTTGGAAGAAGAAGTGAAGCACCGTGATGAAGTCTCTAAGTGGTTGCTACCATAAGTTGAAGAGGAAATGCAAGATAGAGGAGAAGGATGTGCACACGGAAAATGGAAGGGTGTGCTGCGTGAAGACAAGAAGTGGAGGGCCCTATCCTAATTCTTTGGCACATTTAGGAGTTGAAGAAGTCAGCAAGCTAGGGGAACAAAAACAAAACGTAAAAGGAATTCACGGGTGCCAAAGACAAAATCAAAAATTCTGAATTGAGGGAGGCATATACGGGAATTTGTCCAGAGGAGTGGCTATAAAAAGGAGTAGCAGCAGAGAAGTTGGATACGGCCTGGAGGAGGCTCTTGCCTCTTTCCATCTTCCAGTGGCCAGCTCTCGATTTTCAATTTTTCATTTTAAACGATGCAATGTAGAATTTTATTTCTGTGTCAGCATTTGGAGAGCATTTTGGTGTAGTTGTTTAATTGTCAAGAACTTTAATTTAAATGTTGAATCTTTGATCGATTTTATTTTCAGTGTGTTTTATTTTTGTTATCTGTTGAATTTTACCGTTCATGATTTTCTGCTCTGTTAAATTCTATCATTGCGTTTTACCGTTCATTTTATTTTCAGATGTTTTCTATTTTTTACTGTCTTTTACCGTTCAGTTTTTACAGTCTTCAAAATTTATTTCAGTGTTTTTAAATCCAGTTGTGTTTAATTTCCAGTCCACTTTTAAATTTTATTTACCGCACAAAACCATTCACAACCCCCCTACTTTGTGTTAAATCTGAAACTGAACCACACAAAAATTGGTCCTTGAGAGACGACCTAGGAGTCACCTCCTAGCACTATACTGCATAATTTTGTGCAATAAAATTTGTATGACCGCGACAATCGTATCACTCATCCATGTTTTCCAAGACAGTTTGGTTGGGGTAGCATTAAACTGGTATACTCACTTGGAGCCCTCTCGAATCCATTGTTGGGCAGATCTAGCCGACGCCTTTGTAAAACGGTATATATACAACACGCATGTAGCACCGCACCGTCTGCAATTACAGAATATGGGAAAGAAAGACAATGAGACCTTCAAGGAATATGCCCAACGTTGGAGAGAATTGGCCACACAAGTGGAGCCGCCTTTGTTCGAAAAAGAAATGGTGACAATGTTCGTAAATACGCTTCAGCCACCATTTTATGAATATATGGTGGGGAATGTGTCCGCCAATTTCGCTGACGTCGTCATAATTGGCGAGAGGATAGAGATTTGGGTAAAGAGCGGGAAGATTGCAAGTGGTCCATCTACGATGGAGAACTATAAAAAGAAGCCTTCTTTCAATCCAGGAAAGAAAAAAGAGGGAGACGTGCATGCAACATTGGCAATGCCTGTATGGAGAGGTCAGGCTCCTTCTCACAATTATAGACCATACTTGGGCCAACCTCCATATTCAGCCAATGCGGCTTTTGCTCATCCAATTAGGCCTCAACAACAACAAGGATTCTACCAATCACAACCCGTCATAGGCAATGCTTGGAGGACTGGACCAAGTGCTAATCCAAATCCGAATGCAGGTCAAGGCGGTTATCCGGGAAGAACCCAGGAAAGAAACTTTGTCCACTTCACTTCCATCCCAATGACTTACACTGAATTATTACCTCACCTCGTCAAAAGGGGTCTGGTTGCTATATGTCCAATGATACCCCTGCAGCCTCCATACCCTAGGGGTTATGATGCAGATGCCAAGTGTAGTTATCACGGGGAAGGCGTGGGTCACTCAACTGAGAGGTGTATGGCTTTCAAGCGTAAAGTGCAGGCCGTAATTGATGCTGGGTGGCTAAAATTTCAAGAAGATAAACCTAGCATTGATACTAATCCGTTATCCGGACATGGTAATGCCTCGACAAATGCCATTGAAGTTAAGAAGCATGAACTGATAAGGGATGCAAGTAAGATCCGAAGTTCCAGAAGGTTTATTTTCAAGGAATTATTAAAGTTTGGATTTTTAAACGGGGCTTATGATTTGGAAAGAGCATGTGGACTCCATCCATGCACGGAACACTCTATCGAGGAATGCGTTGAATTTGAAAAGTTTCTACAAGATCTGCTTGATAGGAATTTGATGCAAGTGTGCTATGAAGACAAGTATGAGGAGGTGTTTGCACAAACTGGTATGGAGCCAGATGTAGCTTTGCCAGAGCCGTTGGTAATCCGCTTCACTCGAACCACCCCTACACCAGTAATTCAAGGAAGATCACCCATTGTCATCCATACACCAGTTCCTTTTCCTTACAAAAGCAAGAAAGTTGTCCCTTGGAGGTATGGGACACATGTAGTCGACGAAGGACAGTGCATTGAAAGCCATTTCTCTAGCCAGGATCCAGTTGTTGAAAATATATCAGGCATCGGCGGAATGACGAGGAGTGGTCGAATCTTCACACCATCAAATTTGACGGGAAGAGAAGCTAGTAATAATGAAACACCAATGGATGAAAATACTAAGGAGCATTTAAAGGGGAAAGGGGTGCAAGTAGAGGAGACCTCTGACAAGGCAGACAAGAAAGAAATCTCTGAGGAAGAGGCTTGCGAATTTTTAAAATTCATTCAACAGAGTGAATATAAGGTGGTGGAGCAGTTGAAACGCATGCCTGCTCGGATTTCCTTGTTAGAATTGCTTATGCATTCTACCTCTCATAGAAAGTTGTTGATGAAGGTACTCAGTGAGGCTCACGTCGAGCATGGTATTTCGTTGAACAAGTTTGAGGGTATCGTTGGCAACATCATCGCTAATAATTACCTCACCTTTACTGACGAGGAGATACCCACTGAGGGGAGAGGTCATAACAAGGCTCTTCATGTCTCCGTGAAATGTTTAGATCACGTTATAGCACGTGTCTTGGTGGACAATGGTTCCTCTCTCAATGTCATGCCAAAATCAACATTGGAGAAGCTACCCTGTGAGGGAATGCATATGAAGCCAAGCTCCATGATTGTGAGGGCATTTGACGGCAGTAAAAGGGTAGTGATGGGAGAGATTGAATTGCCCGTTCAAGTTGGTCCTTGTGTCTTTCAGGTGACCTTTCAAGTTATGGACATCCTCCCTGCTTATAGTTGTTTGTTGGGTCGCCCGTGGATCCATTCTGCAGAAGTTGTGCCTTCCACACTACACCAAAAGCTGAAATATGTTATGGGAGATAAGCTGGTGATAATATCGGGAGAGGAGGACCTCCTTGTGAGCGGACCATCGTCCACGCGATATATTGAGGTGGCTGAGGAAGCTCCTGAAACTGCCTTCCAGTCATTGGAGATCGTGGGAAATGCCTATGTAGAGCCATTCCCAGCAAGCCCACATTTGTCACGTGCTTCTGTCATGATGGCCAAGGTCTTGCTGAAAGAAGGGTATATACCTGGTAAAGGTTTAGGCAAGCATGGGCAGGGGCGAACTTTCCCCCTAAAGGTCGTTCAGAATAGAAACCGATACGGCATAGGGTATGAGCCCAACAAAGAGGACAAGCGAAAGTTGATGGAGGAAAGGAGAGAGTACGGTCTGGCTCGTGTAGAAAGACGTGAACCTCGGGTGGAAAAGATTGGTATTCGGGACATCAAGGAGAGCTTCCGTAGTGCTGGATGGATCAATGCGGGCCATATAGCCGCCGTGGAGGATGAAGATAGCTCTGAATGTTCAAGTTTCGTGCGGGCTTGCTCCCCAGCTGCACCACTCAACAATTGGGAAACTCTGAGTCTACCCGTGATGCTTAATTTGAATAAAATGTAATAGTTTTAATTAAACCTATTGCTTTACCCGGGGCTTTAGGATTCAAGACTTACGGGTTGATGTTTTGCTCTTGTGCTCAGCGTGATAATCAAATCGTGTTTGTTTGTGTTTATCATCATTTTGCATTCGTCATCGGTTTTTTTCCTTTTTTTATTTATTCTTTTTTAAATTCAAAAAATGCAGATATGACAATGAAAGTTTTGAAAATAACAATGTCGATATTCCTAATTTTGAGCACCCTATCGATAATACGGAAGATGATTATGAAGATGACCCGGAACCCTCTCCAGAGCTCTTGAGATTAGTGGAACAAGAGTCTAAAGAGATAAAACCCCATCAGGAGGATGTTAAAGTACTCAACTTGGGAGAGGAAGGAGAGATAAAGGAAGTAAAAATCGGTACTAGCATGAAAAAGGAAGTGAGGGAAGGGCTGCGAGCCCTACTGAAGGAGTTTAAGGATGTTTTCGCTTGGTCTTACAAAGACATGCCAGGGTTGGATACCGATATTGTGCAACACAAACTCCCACTTAAGCAAGAATGCCTTCCAGTCAAGCAAAGACTAAGAAGAATGAAACCAGAAATGTCATTGAAAATTAAGGAAGAGGTACAGAAGCAATTCGACGCAGGATTTCTGGCTGTGGCTAAATACCCACAATGGGTGGCAAATATTGTACCAGTGCCTAAGAAAGATGGGAAGGTTCGAATGTGTGTCGACTATCGTGATTTGAATCGTGCAAGTCCGAAGGATAACTTCCCATTACCACACATCGACACTTTAGTTGACAATACAGCCAAGTACTCGCTATTTTCATTCATGGATGGTTTCTCGGGGTATAATCAGATTAAGATGGCGCCTGAGGACATGGAAAAGACGACCTTCATCACGTTGTGGGGGACCTTTTGTTATAAGGTAATGTCTTTCGGGCTCAAGAATGCCGGGGCAACATATCAAAGAGCGATGGTGACACTTTTTCATGATATGATGCACAAGGAGATCGAGGTTTATGTGGATGATATGATTGCAAAGTCTGAATCAGAAGAAGAACATGTCCTCAACTTGAAGAAATTATTTGAGAAATTGAGAAAGTATAAACTCAGGTTAAACCCTGCCAAATGCACATTTGGAGTAAAATCCGGGAAGTTGTTGGGCTTCGTGGTTAGCCAAAAGGGGATAGAAGTGGATCCTGACAAAGTAGGAGCGATATCAGAAATGCCTGCGCCTAGCACAGAGAAGGAGGTTCGCGGTTTTCTGGGTAGATTGAACTACATTGCTAGATTCATCTCCCAATTAACTGCTACCTGCGAACCAATGTTCAAGTTGCTACGGAAGAATCAGGTTATGGTTTGGAATGAGGATTGTCAAGCCGCTTTTGAAAAAATCAAACAATACCTGCAAGACCCACCTGTATTGCGTCCACCCGAGCCAGGAAGACCACTCATTTTGTACTTAACTGTATTGGAAAGGTCAATGGGTTGTGTATTGGGTCAACATGATGAGGCTGGAAAAAGGGAGCATGCGATATATTACTTGAGCAAGAAATTCACAGACTGCGAACAACGATATTCATCGTTAGAGCGAACTTGTTGTGCATTGGCATGGGCCGCTCATCGCCTAAGGCAATACATGTTGAATCACTCTACATTGTTGATGTCCAAGATGGATCCTATCAAGTTTATTTTTGAAAAGCCCGCTCTCACTGGAAGGATAGCTCGGTGGCAGGTGCTATTGTCAGAATATGACATCGTATACGTCACTCAGAAATCCATCAAAGGTAGTGCATTAGCAGAATACCTGGCGCATCAACCCATCAGTGATTATCAACCAATGCAACCCGAGTTTCCTGATGAAGATATCATGGCTCTATTCAAAGAAGGCAGGGGATACCGAGACGAAGAAACATGGATATTATTATTTGATGGAGCGTCGAATATGATGGGGCATGGCATAGGGGCAGTACTAGTCTCTCCAGAGCAGCAGTATATGCCAATGACATCAAGGCTGTGTTTTTATTGCACGAATAACATTGCAGAATATGAGGCCTGCGCTATGGGTATTCGGGCGGCAATAGAGTTCAAAGTGAAAATTCTGGAAGTATATGGAGATTCAGCTTTAGTCATCAACCAGTTGAAGGGAGAGTGGGAAACAAGAGACGCAAAATTAGTCCCTTACCAGGCATACATCAAAGGATTAATGGAGTGTTTCGACATCATCACATTTAACCACATACCACGAGAAGATAACCAGTTTGCAGACGCGTTGGCTACTTTGTCATCCATGTTTGAGGTTGACCCGAATACGGAATTACCAGTTATTGAAATGAAGAGCCATGCGGAGCCAGCATATTGCCAGTTCATCAAGGAGGAGGTGGATGGTAAACCTTGGTACTTCGATATCAAGCATTATCTTAAGACCCAAGAATATCCTGAAAAAGCATCTGAAAACGATAAAAGGTCGTTACGAAGGTTGGCTGGTAGTTTTATTTTAAGTGGGGACATTTTATACAAGAGAAATCATGACATGATTCTCCTCAGATGTGTAGATACAAAAGAGGCCGAATTGATATTGAAAGAAGTACACGAAGGTACATTCGGCACCCACATGAATGGGCACTCAATGGCTAGGAAGATCCTGAGAGCTGGTTACTTCTGGTTAACCATGGAAAATGATTGTTGTACACATGTAAGGAGGTGCGAGAAATGTCAGATGCATGCAGACAATATCAATGTATCGCCCACGACTTTGAATGTGTTGTCTGCACCATGGCCGTTTTCAATGTGGGGGATAGATGTTATTGGAGCTATAGAGCCAAAAGCGTCAAATGGACACCGCTTCATACTGGTCGCAATCGATTACTTTACCAAGTGGGTCGAAGTCGTTTCTTATGCCAACGTGACTAGAAAGGTGGTGACCAGATTCATAAAAAGGGAGTTGATCTGCAGATATGGGTTGCCTAACAAGATCATCACTGATAATGCCACCAACCTGAACAACCGGATGATGGCGGAGTTATGTGAGGAGTTCAAAATTCATCATCTTAATTCTTCTCCTTATCGTCCAAAAATGAATGGGGCAGTAGAAGCTGCTAATAAGAATATCAAGAAGATCGTGCAAAAGATGGTGGTCACCTATAAGGATTGGCATGAAATGCTTCCCTTTGCTTTACATGGATATCGTACTTCAGTACGAACGTCCACTGGTGCCACACCTTTCTCGCTGGTGTATGGGATGGAAGCAGTGCTTCCGTTTGAGGTGGAAATCCCATCTCTACGAATTTTATTGGAAACCCAATTGGAGGAAGCTGAGTGGGTTCAAGCTCGGTTTAACCAGCTCAATCTCATCGAAGAGAAGAGACTGACAGCGGTATGCCACGGGCAATTGTATCAAAGAAGAATGAAAAAGGCTTTCGACAAAAAAGTACATCCAAGGGATTTCCATGAAGGCGAACTGGTGTTAAAGAAGATATTGCCCATACAAAGGGATTTCAGAGGCAAATGGACACCAAATTATGAAGGGCCATTCGTAGTAAAAAGGGCGTTCTCTGGAGGGGCACTTATTCTCACAAGGATGGACGGAGAGGAGTTACCTTTACCGGTCAATTCTGATGCGGTAAAAAAGTTTTACGCATGATGATTCCGAGATAGGGGATGCTACTAAGGGATATTAACACTGTTTTGTGAAAATTTTGTTGTATTCTGTGTTACTTCTTTCAATAAAATTATCCGACTTTTTCATCTTTTGCTCTTCGACACGATTCATATCACACTGAGTTTTAAAGTAAAATAAGGAAAGTAATAATAGTTAAAGCATCACGGGTATATTCCATTGAGCACAAACTCGGACCTCAAGGATGTCGTGGAAGAAAACAAATAAAAAAATATGAATAAATAAATAAAATAAAAAAAGAGAGTCATCAAAATTTCAAATTGTTCATTTTGTTTTACGAGTTCTTTGTTCTTCTCTTCCCATTTCATTGTCTCATACGCATAATGGTTCAAAACTTTTGATCATGACATTCACTTCGGATCTCATTTTATTTGAAGTCATTTTTCGTTATTTTCTTTGTAAATAATTTTATTTTCTTTTGAACCCAGTTTTCCATCATTTTGTTTAAATTAGAAATTTTGTTTAGACTGAAATCAAAGAAAAAACCATAAAAATCTAATTTTATTTCATCATTTGGGCAAGATTCACAGTAAGGTCGGAGAGATGTTTTTGAACAAAGACATCATTCTGAATATACTGAAACGATCTTAACATTTGATAAATAAAATAAAAATGCATAAAAAAGAAAAAAAGCAGATACAACAGAGAAAAGCAAGGTCAAAAATTCAAATAAAAAACAAAAAAAGAAAAGCAAATAAAACAAAAGCAAATAAACAATGTTCAAGATTCGATCACTGGTGATCGTTGATATTACAAACCATGAAAATAATAAAAAAAAAAAAGCAACAGTTCAGCGAAAAAATTCCCGAGCCGGCTGTGGTGGTCTAAGAGAGAGCTCCGTCGAGGGAGCTCTGGTCCGGAATGTGAGAAGCATGGGTGGAGCGATTTGTCGTGTGTCCCTATCGTCGTCGATGATGATCGGAACGGGGAACAAGTTCAGCAGCCTCGGCGCCCTCATGATCACCCAGTCGTATTCTTTCCAAAAAAAAAAAGTAAAACAAAAATTGTCAATAATAAGATGAAGAGGAAATTTTTTAAAAAAAAAATAAAAAAAAAAAGAAGAAAAGATGGAGGTGATCAGGGTGCTTACCATACATGTATAGCGGCAGTTGTGAAAACTGAGTGCCAGTAGGGTCTATCTCCGCTTGCCAGCGCCTGACCCGATTGCCGTGGTTATTAAACCAGTAGTGCACATTGTATTCAGTGGCATCTGCGAAAGCCCTTAGTCGAGATGCAATTTCGACGACTTGGGCTCTGCTGGGATGTGTGACCCCGTAATTGTAGATATGGGTCATCATTTTGACCTGATCGTCAGTAGGTCGCCACCGCTGACCGGTGTACCTCTCCATCTCCATCTCGCTCATCTTTCCTCTCTAAGTTTTCTGAAACAAAAAAAAAATATATAAAAATAAAAAGAACAAAAACATAACAAAGGCATAAAACAAAAAAAAAAAGTATTTTCAGTGTTTTCTTTATTCGTTTTTGTTTCCTTTTAGTTTATTTTGTCCAGTCAGTCTTTGTTATTTCAATGTCCGGTCTCGGATCTGTTTCACGGTCCTTGCTAGAGGGTCCTAAACGGATCTATGTCCTTTTGTCCTTGTCCTTTTGTCCTCGTCCATTTGTCCATGTTCGATTCATACAAATAAAATTCTCTTTTTTAAGTTTTCTGATTTTATGGGGTACGTGGCGTTGTTCTACCCGATTGTCTCTGCCATACCTTCAATCGAAGGGAGATTAACGTCTGGTTTCCAGCCTATATACCCCTTAAGTTAATACAGTTGTGTTTTTAAGTGTTTTAAGTTAAAAAAAAAGAAAAAAAGGAAGAAGGAAGACTTAGAAAGAAAAGCAGAGAAGGGCAGGACGGAAATAAAAGCAGACAAAGCATAAAGAAGATGGAATGTTTACAGTAAAGAAAAAAGGAAAGCAAAAATGGGAAGCGAAAGCATAAAAAGAAAAGCAGAAGCAGAAAGCTAAAGAGTAAAGGGCAAGAACAGAAAGCGTGAAGGAAAGAAAGGCAAAGAAAGCATAAGGGAAAAGAAAAACGAAAAAGGAGAGAAAAGGAAAGATCGGAAGAACAGAAAACTTGAGAGAAGAAGGAAAGAGGATTAAAAGCTCAGAAGACTTACCTGGAAGTGGAAGGCAAACAAGGAGAAGTACCTCAGATGACTCAAGCGCTTCGGAAGTCGGGGACGGAGGCTTCTCTCGCAGAACTCAGACACTCTCAAAGGCACACAGGGGCAGAGGCTCCTCTCAGAAATCCAGACGCTCAAGGAAGAGAAGAAGAGAGCGAAAGAGAAGAAGAGAGAAGGATAGAGAGAGAGCGAGATCGGGAAAATGCCGCTCAGACGCCGAAGGGGTACCCATTTTATAGCCGAGCAAATCCACTGTGGCTACAGTTCCGGTCGCTACAACCGTCTGGTGTCGGTCTGATCTTTCTGAGTTCACATAAAAAAAAAATTTTGAAAATCTGAAAACGGGTAGGGTTTTGTTGGGTCGATCCGGCCCAATTCAATACTTCTTGGATGACCCGATTTCACCAAAAAAATAATAAAACAAAAAAAATCAAAAAATATGATAAATGGAAAATTTTCAAAAATATATAAGAGGAGTGATGTAAAATTTTAAGTGTTCAAAATTGTTTTTCATTTGCATGATAAAGGACATTTTCAGGTTCATTGGGCCTCATTACCATGTTAGCCTTCTTTGAACCCAATTCTTTCTGAAATATAAATTTGAGTGAAGAATTATTTTGGCATGTTTGTAATTTTACATCACACCATTTTGTTTGATTTTTATTCCTTATTCTTCTACATTTTGAATAAATCTCAGATTGAAAGGGAATAGTGCTCGAGCCCATTAGGCCCAATGGCCTTCGTGGTTTTCTCTCGAGTCCACTTCTTTTGAAAATATGTCAAAAATATTTTGTTTTCACATTTTTGTTGTTGAATAATGTTTAGTACTTTTGTTCAAATTGTCCTGTGTGATTTTCTTTGAATTGGTAGTCAAAAAAAAAAATCTGAAAAAAAAGGAACAGTGCTCGAGCCCATTAGGCCCAATGGCCTTCGTGGTTTTCTCTCGAGTCCACTTCTTTTGAAAATATGTCAAAAATATTTTGTTTTCACATTTTTGTTGTTGAATAATGTTTAGTACTTTTGTTCAAATTGTCCTGTGTGATTTTCTTTGAATTGGTAGTCAAAAAAAAAATCTGAAAAAAAAGGAACAGTGCTCGAGCCCATTAGGCCCAATGGCCTTCGTGGTTTTCTCTCGAGTCCACTTCTTTTGAAAATATGTCAAAAATATTTTGTTTTCACATTTTTGTTGTTGAATAATGTTTAGTACTTTTGTTCAAATTGTCCTGTGTGATTTTCTTTGAATTGGTAGTCAAAAAAAAAATCTGAAAAAAAAAGAACAGTTTCTGAGCCCATTAGGCCCTTTGTCATATGTGGTTTCTCCTGAACCAGTGCATCTGAATTGCTGAAAAATAAAAATCCTTGTTTGTGTAGATTTTGTGTTTTCAATTCATAATTTCCCTTTTCATTTGTGTGAACAAGTATTTGTGCAAAAAACAAAAAAAAATGTTTTCTTTGTCATCTTCTTGTGACAAGTTCACACGGCTCAGGTCATCTGATCCATTGGGTCAATGTGCCTGGTAAGTCCAACTTCTTTCTATTTTACTTCTCCTTGGGTCCGATCCGATCTGGATTTTCCCGTGTCAGAAGGTACCCAAAAAAAAACATTTTTATTTTTTTCAAACGTTTTCCTAAATCAAATTTTTCTCATATCAATTCTTTGCATTGCCCATAAAAGCCCAGTTCCTACACTGGCCCATAAAAGCCCAGTTCCATGCTGGCCCGTTAAGCCCAGTTTTCACACTGGCGAATATTTTTCAAATCACAAGTTTCAAATTTCTCAAAATTCAAAAGCCCAGTTCCTACACTGGCCCCCAAAAGCCCAGTTCCTACACTGGCCCCTAAGCCCAGCTCACACTGGCCCCCTAAGCCCAACTCACACTGGCCCTCTAAGCCCAGCTCACACTGGCCCCCGAAAGCCCAGCTCACACTGGCCCCTAAGCCCAGCTCACACTGGCCCCCTAAGCCCAGCTCACACTGGCCCTCTAAGCCCAGTTCTCACACTGGCCCCCTAAGCCCAGCTCACACTGGCCCGTAAGCCCAGTTCTCACACTGGCCCCCAAGCCCAGTTTTCATACTGGCCACCATACGTAATTTTCTCTTAAAACAAAAAAAAAATATGTTTTTCAACTAGCATCATCATTTTCATTTCATATACTTTTCTTCATGCATAAAACCAAAAAAATACGCAAAAGTTGTGTCTTTTGTTTTCGATGCAAATCATCCATTTTATGAGATTTTAAAAAATGTAATGGATGTCATAATCTCCTATAGTCAAATGTTTGAGTCAAATATTCTTAAGAGATATTTGTGTGTGCATTGCTTGAAAACATCATCCTTCAGCCTTCGCTATACCAATAGATTGGCCCAATCATGTTCTTGAGCCCAATTGATAAACACCAAGTTTTACACTGGGGCAGATTTTTCCGTTACCTCCACTGCTTTCATTTGGGAGATCCTGGAATCCGTTAAATAAAAAATATAAATAAATAAAAAAAATGAAAAAAAATGAATGACTCTTGTTGAGATCATTTAGTCTTTGTCTCCTAATTAATCTTTTGAAAATAAAGCAATCAAAATTTGAAATGATGTGTGGCCATCTTTCTTCATCCAAAAAAAAAAAAACAACAAAAATATATCCGTTGATACCCAATTTGAGCCAATAAGAAATTTCTTTTCAAATTTTACCTGAACAAGAGTTACCATCACAGTAGAAGTCAACTCAAGTTGCAAGAAGAACACACTTAGTGATCAAATGAAGCGAACTCCTCAAAAATGAAGCAAAAATACAAAGAATCACAAAGTGATGGCAAGCAAAGAATGAAATTTGAGAAAGGGCAAAGTAGTCAAAACAGTTTTGACGAATAACTGATACAAAGTATAGATGGTAACCATTGTTTTTTCAAAAAACAATATACCCACAAAAATTTATTTGGGCCTTTATATCCTTTCTTTCAACACCCTTTAGCCCAAGCCACATTACCAGCCCAATAAAAGTCCACACAGATTGAATACTGGTTTCTTAAATTTTCATAAAGCTTAATTTTGAGACAAGACAAAAATGACCAATAATAAAAAAAATGAAAAAATGATGAAAAATAAATGTCCTCGGACGAAGGGAACTCCTTTTTGATCAAGACTATACAAGGGAAAATCAAACCGTTTGGGGCAATCTTTTCAAGCCAATCCTTTCCATATCCATCACAATTTCCTGAACACATTCAAATCCCATTCAAACTCTTCCCCCGGGTCCGAAACTTGGGGCAACTTTGTTAGTCTCAGATTTGTTCCATCTGTACCCCTGTTGGGCCTCTCAGATTTGTCCGTACTAAAATTCATAGATCCACCCTCAAAACAGGGGCAGATACTTTGGGGTTTTGTATGATTTTGAGTCCATCTTATCATTCGTAAACCCAAAGAGGGGGGCAACTTCTTTTTGAACCTCGCTTAATTGACTCATACCCAAAACCAAGGCGTGACTTTCACATGTTTCAGCCCATTCAGAGTGTTGAGCAATTTTGTTAAATCACAAAATTTTTCATCTGAATATTCAAAGCTCATACAAAAAAAACTGGGGCATCCCTTGTTGGGCCTTGCATGACCTTGGTTCGCCCCGAACTTCAAAGAAATCCATCACCACCAAAATTGGGGCATTTTGCAAATCCCACATGATATTCTCACTCCTTGATTCCTGACCTATTCCCTCACAATTCAGAGATACATTTGTCCATACCAATACTTTTACCATGTTCCAGAGCAGCTTCTGGGTATCTACTACCTCACATTGGCCTTTGTAGCCGTTTTAAGGAGTAAGGGGCCCAAGTAGCCATCCCGGTACCCTCCAAATCCTTCCAATCATCCTCCACATATTTAACCAACCCCTGATATCAAGCATGTACACACTAGTATCTTGTCAAGAAATGCGTAGCACACGAACTTCATTTTGCACAGTTGGCTTTAGAATTTGGACGTCCACTGAAAAGAAATTGGAAGTCTAAATCGTCATAAATTGGATGATTTCAAAGGAAACAAATTGACTCAAAAAAAAATGTCATAGGTTCATAATCTTCCAATACATCATGTACATATTTTCATTAACTTTGAATTTTCCTCCATGTATATTCATCAAATTTTTCTTCCTTCAAAAAGACAAAAAAAATCAACATTCATCAAACTTTTCTTCTCCAAATTTCAAATTTACATCAACCATGTTTCTCTTGCACATTGAGGTTTCAAAATCCAAATACTTGTACAAAAATGCAACACCTTGTTTCTTAATTTCAAAATTTTCAAAAAAAAAAAGAAAAAAAAATCAAATCAAAAATCAAAATCAAAAAAATTTTCTCAAAATTTCAACCAATTCCAATTTTCAAATACAAGCAATCAAGCATTTTTCTCTCTACCATTTTATCTCGGCCATCTGCTAGATAATGGTCGAGCGCACTTTTCTCTTGTTTTTATCTCGGCCATCTGCTAGATAATGGTCGAGCGCACTTTTCTCTTGTTTTTTATCTCGGCCATCTGCTAGATAATGGTCGAGCGCACTTTTCTCTTGTTTTTTATCTCGGCCATCTGCTAGATAATGGTCGAGCGCACTTTTCTCTTGTTTTTATCTTGGCCATCTGCTAGATAATGGTCGAGCGCACTTTTCTCTTGTTTTTTATCTCGGCCATCTGCTAGATAATGGTCGAGCGCACTTTTCTCTTGTTTTTATCTCGGCCATCTGCTAGATAATGGTCGAGCGCTCTTTTCTCTTGTTTTTATCTCGGCCATCTGCTAGATAATGGTCGAGCGCACTTTTCTCTTGTTTTTATTTCGGCCATCTGCAAGATAATGGTCGGACACCTTTTGTTTTGTTTTATCTCGGCCATCTGCTAGATAATGGTCGAAAGCACTTTTGAATTTCTGTGTCTCGGCCCTCTATAAGACAATGGTCGAGCCCAGTTTTTACCTTTTTCAAACGACCCTCTGCATGGCAATGGTCAGGTACAGTTTTTACTTTTTCAAACGACCGCAATGGTCAGTACATATTTTACATTTTCAAAACGATCCTCTGCATGGCAATGGTCAAACCCAATCAAATTCAAATTTCTCATTCACTTAATCTCTTTTAAAAAACAAAAAAAAAACAAAAGAAATTTTTTTTTTTTGATCCTGGTTCCTTTTCATTGAAATCCGAACGAAATTAATATTTCTATCTTTACTTATCTTTTACTCTGATAATATGAAAACATTGTTTATAATATGATCTAGTAAAATCTAAGTAAAGAGATTCAGCGCTCAATTTCGTCCGGGTTGATTAATAAATTTACTTTCATCAAAAAAAAAAAAAAAAAAAAAAAAGATGATATTTCCTCGCTCACTGCATCTGCAGCATTGGTGGACCCTCCACAAGGTTGTCTCACTGCAATTCTCAGTTTTGTTTGTTTGTTTTGTTCTCTGTTTGTTTCTTGTTTATCTTGAAATCCAGACGAAATTAGTATTTCTATCTTTACTTAACTTTTACTCTGATAATATGAAAACTTTGTTTATCATATGATCTAGTAAAATCTAAGTAAAGAGGGGCAGCTGTCAACACTCAATTTCGTCCGTGTTGATTAAATAAAATTTATTTTCATCAAAAGGAAAAAATATAAAAAAATACAAAAAAAAGGGTATATAATAACAAAAAAAAAAGGAAACGAAAGAAAACGTTCGTCCTCAACTGAGGGCGTTCGTCCTCTTTCAGTGACCGTTCGTCCTTTCCCACTGTTGCTGTGGCCGTTCGTCCAAACAATGACCGTTCGTCCTTCCTCACGGTTCAACCGTTCGTTCTTTCCCACTGTTACTGTGGTTGCTCGTCCTTCCCCACTGTTACTGTGGACGTTCGTCCAAACAGTGACCGTTCGTCCTCAACCGTTCGTTCTTTCCCACTGTTACTGTGGTCGCTCGTCCTTCCCCACTGTTACTGTGGCCGCTCGTGCAAACAGTGTCCGTTCGTCCTCACCCACTGCGAACGTTCGCCCAGAAGCGACTGCTTGAGCGTTCGGTCTTTCACTATTCGGCCGTTCGGCCATGTGTTAATTTGGGACGTCCGTCCTCTGTTTCAAACCGCTCGTCCCATACCGTTCGGCCAGTATTCAAGCTTGCGAGCGTTCGTCCTCTTTGATCGAGCGTTCGTCCCGGTCTTTTAGGACGTTCGTCCTTTGCACTGTTCGACCGTTCGGTATTTCGTTTCCTCTATACGATCGTCATCAACCGTTCGGCCTGACAAGTGAACGTTCGGTCTTGTTTTGTGTTAGTGAACGTTCGGTTTTCTGTGGTTGACCTTGTGAACGTTCGTTCTCTTCTACTGTTTGCGTTCGGCTTTGTTTCGTTTGTTTTACCTTGAACGTTCGGTATGGGCGTTCGTTCATTTTCGTTAACGGTCGTTCGTTTTGGTAGCACTCCCGTATTTGACCGAGCGTCCAGAAGTTGGTGGCTACGTTTTAAAATTAGTCTGAGTGTTGCAGGGAAGATTCCCACCTTCAGCTGTCACTGTCCGACATTAACCACCTGGAGCCACTCATGTTCGGAAATAAAAAAAAAGAAAGGGGATGAACCAGAGAATCTTTGGGCTGGCACTTGAGTCTGCCTCCCACTCACCTTCCACTTACCTTCAACACCCTGGCTTCCACTTAACACCCAGACGGCAGAGCAATTGTTGGAGGCACATGGTGAAGCAAACAAGCAGCCAGTCTGAAGAACCACTTAGAGTATGGGTCTTTAGAAATTAAATGAGAGGAGAGGGGGTGGTCCCAAAAAATGCCATTTTTCACTTTGCTAGAAAACAGACACGGTGAGGAAGAGCTAAGTCACGCCCAAGGAAGTTCCGGCAGCTATTCTAGCAGAGGAATAGAAGCAGTTTCACGTCCAGCCTCCGAAAATCCAGATTTTCAAACAGCAGCCCCTCCATTCTTCTCCAACACGACAGAAGCTTGCACACAACTATATCAACTTCTCATCATCACTCACCTTTGTCTCCCATTCACCTCCATATTCGCACACAACCAACAACTCACGGTCGGCCACCTTCATCTTCTCCATTTTTTTTTTATCTTCAATGGCCTTTTGCCTCCAACCCATCATCCATCATTCATCTCGGAACCAAAAACTCTTCATTCATTAACAACTCACGGGGCCAAACACCACTACTGACCTTTATCTCCTCCCCTCACACTACTCACCTGATTCACCCAGAACCATCAAGAACCACTCGGACAAACCCACCACCTAAACACCGTTTATACCTCCAAACCTGTATATACCCATTATTACCTCATAACCATCTCCATCAACCATATTCATTCGCCACCCCTCGGATCATCACTCCCAACCACACACCCTGCCAAGGTTATTTTCTTCTCCGCTCATCACCCTCATCTTCATCTAGATACCACTTCCTACCATCATCCATCTCATGTTCATCTCTAACACCTGTCACCTCACGGCCGCTACCTAACTTCAAACTATCAACTCCGACACTCCATCACCTCCAACTCTTCCTCCCACACACTGCGATCATCATCAAACACACTGGTGGTCACCTCCAGCAAAAACATTAATCCTCATCCCTTCAAAAACATCTCACGGCCGAACTCCAAACTCCGGATAGATTTTCATCTCCAATACCTCACGGTCAACACCATTTATCCTTATCCATATACCTCCAACACTGATCTCGAACACTTCCAGTTTCAACCATATCCATATCCATGCATCCCGCCATTATCACACCATCCTAGATCATCATCGTTACCTCCCACCATACACCAACTGTGAAACTCCCTATCACTGTCTGCCTCCATCAACATCCCTATAGCACTTTCACAACCAATATAACAGTCACCCTTTTTTTTTTTTCGACCTCCCCCTCCACCGTGATCACTTCGCCACCTCAGATCTCCAATAACCGTCCCCACGACACACACCCTTTTTCTTCATTCTCACAGACACCATCATTTCTAACAACAGAGAGACCGCTACAACACTCTATATTCAGAGGGTGGAGAGGATCTGGAGGAACAAGGGACATCACTCCAAAAGCTGGGGAGGGGCACCTTATCGAAAAAGGAAAGCCAGTCACGAGGAAGGAGAAGACATCGGACTCACGGGATTAGCAAAGAGTGAACCAAGCTTCAAGAGAGAGACCGCTACAACACTCTATATTCAGAGGGTGGAGAGGATCTGGAGGAACAAGGGACATCACTCCAAAAGCTGGGGAGGGGCACCTTATCGAAAAAGGAAAGCCAGTCACGAGGAAGGAGAAGACATCGGACGCACGGGATTAGCAAAGAGTGAACCAAGCTTCAAGAGGTTAGTAATGCTTCCCACTCCTTGTTCTACTGAGTTTGGTTACTTGTCTTTGAATATGTTGGTTACGTTGCCTCTGAACGTTGTCTCTTTGTCATGTTGTTGCTAAGTTTGCATGGTTGAGTTTGCATGTATTGTTGTTAAATAGATGTGTTGTGAATATTTGTATATGTCTGTTCTTACTGCACCCACGGCTATGAGGGCCAACATCCATCTTCATAGTTGCCATACGACCAACATCATCACTTTCATATCCAATACCTCACGGCCATCACCCATCATCTTCATTCTCTTTCTTCTTCTTCATCCCTAACATCTCCAACCTCAACCTTTGAATCTTCTCACCTGTAACCGTCTCAACTCAATCATCATCCTCTCTCCACCGCCCTCCGTCGCACACCCTCCACCAGGACCCACCGCTGCCAATTCATCGTCCGCACCGCACACGGCGGGTTCAAGCGCAACGAGCCCCCGCGTTTCTGCTCCGATCACGTTTATTTCCATATACTATCGCGTGCAAGTGTGTCATGCTTCCTCATTGAACCCCCCCTCACCGTGCTTCCTATCACCATTACACCACACCTCATTCCCAAACAAAACAAACACAAAATAAACCCAAAACAGATCACAGAGAGAAATGTAGAGGGAGCCACCACTCGCGGTCTCCATCCCCGCCACTTCTAAATCCAGAACGTCACCAGCACGCTTCAGATTCGGCCATCGTCATTCTCCACCACTGCCATCTTCGTCGGCAACCTCCAGATATGGAGGACGTCGCAGCCACTGCTCTGTAGTCGCCATCTTCTTCTCGCCTCGCTCGTACCGCCACCATAAGCTCCAGCGCCGACCACCCGATTCACCAACCGCCAGCCGTTGATCTCCATCGCGAGTCATTTCCTCCACAATCAGCCACCCCGAATCATCCCCGTGACGTCCCGATTACCTCCGGGGGTCGCCGTCGTTCTCCAACATCAAGGTCCTCGCCAACGTGGGCGGCGGTCTGGTGGAAGCGGTGGTGCGTGCGCGCTTGCAGGGCCAACCCCTCCCCGGTTTGCCTCGTCGTAAGCGAGACTCTGGGTCTCTGTTGAGTTTAAGATTTTGGAATTGAGGACACCCCTGAACTCAGTTTAGTTTGAGTGAGAATGGGGGAAAAGGGGAAGAACCCCTAGTGTTTCAGCTGGGAAGAAGGTCTTGGGCCTAGGTTCAGACCGTTTCTCCTCTGTCACCCCCTTTTCTTCTAAGTTAAGCCCCTTTTTCCACTTGGGTTTTGGCCCGTTATCAGAATTTAATTTGGTCGCCACCCCCTTTGTTTCGTTTTCTCACCCCTTCCTCCACTTGGGCTTAGGCCCAATCCGTGTATAAAGGAAAAATAGCTTAAGCACCTCTTTCTCTTATTTAGGCACCTCCGCACCTTTTGTTATTTACTTATCTTTATTTATTTATTTATCTTTTATTTTTTTATTTTTTTTATCTTTCCTTTGGTTTCCATTCTAAATATTTATCTACCTTTTTTTTAAAAATATACTTTTATAAACAATAAAAATAATAATATCAAAAATACGTTTTAAAGGTTTAGGCACATGTGTGATCGCACGCATCGTCCTTGTGCCGAAAACCTTTTCTCTTTCTTCAAAATACCAAAAATAACGTTTTAAAGGTTTAGGCACATGTGTGATCGCACGCATCGTCCTTGTGCCGAAAACCTTTTCTCTTTCTTCAAAATACCAAAAATACGTTTTAAAGGTTTAGGCACATGTGTGATCGCACGCATCGTCCTTGTGCCAAAAAACCTTTTCTCTTTCATCAAAAATACCAAAAATATGTTTTAAAGGTTTAGGCACATGTGTGATTGCACGCATCGTCCTTGTGCCAAAAACCTTTTCTCTTTCATCAAAAATGCCAAAAATATGTTTTAAGGGTTTAGGCACATGTGTGATCGCACGCATCGTCCTTGTGCAAAAAACATTTTCTCTTTCTTCAAAAATACCAAAAATGTTTCAAAGGTTTAGGCACATGTGTGATCGCACGCATCGTCCTTGTGCCAAAAACCTTTTCTCTTTCTTAAATAAAAATAAAATATAAAATCATCAAAAAACTAAAAAACATTTACTTTTCAAACTACAAACAATATCGCCTTCCAGAACTACGTGATCCTTGATTCTCCATCAAAAGTGGAGATACGTAGGAGCAAGGCCAGTCCTTGTCAGGCTCACTCTCCCAAAAATCCAAATTTATCCATAACAAATTCTCAAACAAATTTTTCAAACAAGTTTCTCAAGCAGTTTCTAAATGAACTACGGAACCCTGATTTCTCATTCTGCATGAGAATACGTAGGAGCAAGGTCAATCCTTGTCGGGCCCAAAAAGCTAAAAAATATTGTTTGTTTTCTTTAGCGTTTTTATTTTAAGGGGAAGTTAAATACTTTGAAAACCACATCCACATTCGCGCATTTAGTTAAAGGTACTGCCCTAGGGCAGACTGTCAACACTCAATTTCGTCCGGATTGACTAAATAATTTGTTTTGTTGTTTTCTCCTCATAAAAAGAAAAAAAAATGTATATAAATGAAAAAATAAAAAAATAAAATAAAATAAAAAAAAAGAGATGAAAACGCTCGTCCAAACAGTGAGCGTTCGTCCTTCTCCACTGTTGCTGAGGCCGTTCGTCCAAATTGTTCAACCGTTCGTCCAAACTGTTCAAGCGTTCGTCCTTCCCCACTGTTACTGAGGTCGCTCGTCCAAACAGTAACCGTTCGTCCTTCCCTTTGTTGCTGTGACCGTTCGTCTTTCCCAACTGTTATGACCGTTCGTCCTTTCCCACTGTGGCCGCTCGTCGAAACAGTGAGCGTTCGTCCTTCTCCACTGTTGCTGAGGCCGTTCGTCCAAATTGTTCAACCGTTCGTCCAAACTGTTCAAGCGTTCGTCCTTCTTCACTGTTTCTGAAAGCGTTCGTCCTTCCCTTTGTTGCTGTGACCGTTCGTCTTTCCCAACTGTTGTGACCGTTCGTCCTTTCCCACTGTGGCCGCTCGTCCAAACAGTGAGCGTTCGTCCTTCTCCACTGTTGCTGAGGTCGTTCGTCCAAATTGTTCAACCGTTCGTCCTTCTCCACTGTTGTTAAACCGTTCGTCCTTCCCCACTGTTGTTAATCCGTTCGTCTTTTCTCGACTTAAAGCGTTCGTCCTTTGCACTGTTTGACCGTTCGGCATTTCGGTTCTTTTAGGACGTTCGTCCTCATCTTCAATCGTTCGGTCATCCTCAAACGTTCACTATTCGACCGTTCGGCCATTTGTTCATTTTGGACGTTCGTCCTCGCCCTCAACTGTTCAACCTCTCATGTTTACCGTTCGGTCATTGTGTTTATTAAGCGTTCGGTTATTCTGTGTAATAAGTGTTCGGTCTTTAAATTGAACGCTCGGTCTCCATGATATTTGTCTTTTGCATTCGGTTTTGGACGTTCGGTCATGTTTATTCTCAGTGAACGTTCCATCATCCACTTCTAACTTCTCCCATTTCCACTATTCCCCACCATCACCAACCTCACACGAATGATCTCCACCACCATCCAATCTTCCACTATTGGTTTCCACTATTCCCCACCATCACCAACCTCATACGAATGAGTGCTCCACTCACCATCTACCTTCCCCCACTTCACTAACCCTCCACTTATGTCTGCCACCAAACTTCCACCAATTTTTCCCACTTCACCAACCCTCCCATTATCTCTACCAAATTATTCCAACGGTCATCCAATAAAATCTAGCCACCATCGTCCAATGAAAGGGGCCGACTGAGTTTGATCATCTGACAGTTTAAGGAGAAGGACATTCATCATTCAGAGGGGGCACAATCCAGAAACCCAGAAACCACAGTCGTGAGACATTGGCTCCCTCAGCCCCTCACCCGTAACCATCCCAACTGCACTTCCTTTCACTCCCAATTCCTCACATCCAACAACATTCTTCATCTTAACCCGTAAACATCTCACGGCCAGCACCGGATCTTCATCTCTTTCTCTCTGCTAACTCTCTTCTTCCATCTTCACCTTACCTCACTACTCCCAACCTACCATCCATATCACCCACTGACACAGCAGTCTTCAATAGCTCACGCCCACGACTACTAGAAGCACCCATCATCTTCATTTCTCTTTTTCATTCATCATATCCAACACACAGCCACCACCTATCCTCACCCTGTCATCATCTTCACCCTTACCTCACGGCCATTTCCCAGACCTCCATCTCCATTATCTCCAACCCATCATCCATATTCGTCTCCAACACCATCATCAGCCACCATAAGCAATTCCTCATTCTCATCATCCGATCTTGACCTCTCTGTTCAACCCTCTCTGATCACCTTCATCCTTACACACAGCCCATATCATCACCATCAACACCAACACCCCCCACGGCCAACACCTTTCTTACTCCATTTTCATCACCTCCAAACAATCCATTTTTCACCTTTACTCATCATTTTCTCGTAATCGAATCAACTCATTACACACCAAGCAGGCTGCTACAAACTCGGCCACATCCCTCTTCATTCCATTCCACCAAAATGACTCTTTCAGGTCTTTATACATCTTAGTCATACCTGGATGTATGCTAAGACGACTTTTATGGCCTTCGTCTAAAATTAAATGTTTTAATTCACTCTTTGCAGGTATACACACTCTGTTCTTAAATCGAAGGATGCCATCTTTACTTAGAACGAAGTCCTTAACTTGATCGGTGTCCAACAACCTGATCTTTTGCTGCAACTCTTGATCCATCGACTGCTCAACCTTCACTTGTTCTAAGAAGTCACTAGTGATTACTAAATGACCACACCATATATGATCTGGGGTTAACTGCAACCCCAAGTTCATATCACGTAACTTTTCTAACAGTTCTAATTCCTTCACCATCATTGTTGTTATCTGAGCTTTTCTCCTACTCAATGCATCTGCCACCACATTGGCTTTTCCTGGGTGATATAAAAGCTCGAAATCATAGTCCTTCATATATTCCATCCATCTTCTTTGTCACATGTTCAGCTCCTTTTGATCGAACAAATACTTTAGACTCTTATGGTCACTAAAAACTTGGAAACTTGCCCCATAGAGGTAGTGTCTCCATGTCTTTAATGCAAATACTACTGCTGCAAGTTCTATGTCATGCGTTGGGTAGTTCTTCTCATGCGCCTTTAGCTGCCTAGATGCATAAGCTACAGGTCTCCTTCCTTGCATTAGGACGCACCCCAATCCTTGATATGACGCATCGCAGTACACCTCAAAAGATTTGCTAGAGTCTGGAATGATTAATACTGGTGCTGACGTTAGTCGTTGCTTCATATCCTCAAAACTGGCTTCGCACTTGTCAGTCCACAGAAATGGTTGATCTTTACGAGTTAACTGAGTTAGAGGACCTACAATCTTGGAAAACCCTTCAACAAAACGTCGGTAATAACCGGCTAATCCTACAAAACTTCGTACTTCAGTTACAGTTTTCGGCCGCTCCCACTTTAGCACAGCTTCCACCTTTGCTGGATCCACTGAGATTCCTTGAGCAGAAATCACATGACCCAAAAATTGTACTTTCTCTATCCAGAACTCACACTTTGACAGTTTCCCATACAGTTGATGTTTTCTTAAAATTTCCAACGCCACCCTCAAGTGTTCTGCATGTTTTTCCTTATTCTCTGAATAGATAAGAATATCGTCTATAAATACTACCACGAACTTATCTAAACATGACCGAAATATTCTGTTCATGTAGTCAATAAAAATCGCTGGAGCATTCGTCACGCCAAACGGCATTACCACGTACTCAAAGTGTCCGTAGCGAGATCTGAAAGCCGTCTTTTGCACATCTTCCGTCTTGACCAGAATCTGATGGTACCCAGATCTGAGATTAATTTTTGAAAACACCTCTGCTCCTCTCAACTGATCTAATAGATCATCGATTCTTGGCAAAGGATATTTGTTCTTTATTGTAACCTTGTTCAGCTGTCGATAATCCACGCACAACCTTGAACTTCCATCCTTCTTCTTCACCAGCAATACAGGAGCTCCCCATGGAGACACACTTGGACGGATAAACTTCTTCTCCAGCAGATCTTCGATTTGCTTTTTCAACTCTACTAGTTCGGCAGGAGCCATTCTGTATGGAGCCATAGAAACTGGGCCAGCTCCAGGCATTAGATCTATTGTGAAATCGATCTCTCGACTAGGTGGTAAACCTGGTACCTCTTCTGGAAAAACATCAACATATTCTTCTACCACAGGTATTCCGATGATTTGTTCTTCAGTATTCTCTCTTTTCTCCTTAGCTAATACCACAAAGCAGGTAGCTCCATCTTTGATATCCTTCGCAACGACTCGAGTTGAGCTTAGTTCTAAATCGTTCAAATTTAGAAACTCTATCTTTTGTTTCCCACAGTCAATAAGAACGTGATTGGCAGTCAACCAATCCATTCCCAAAATAATGTCTAGATTTTGAAGGGGTAAGCAGATCAAGTTCACTTTGAACTTGCGTCCTGCAATTTGGATCGGGCATCCGACACAGACTGAACTGGTCGTAACTGGTCCCGATGCTGGTGTAGAAACTACTAATTCACACCCTAGATCAAGCATCGGTAATCCGAGTCTTTCTAAACATGCTAGGGATATAAAGGAGTGTGTGGCTCCAGAGTCAAACAAAACATATACGCATTCTCCTAACAACATACAGGTGTGTAAGATTAATGTACCTGGCTTAGTAGCCTCTTCTGCAGACATTGCGAATACTCTCCCTGTTGCCCGGGGCTTTACTTCAGCAGAATCTTGTTGTTGTGGTTCTCCCACCTTCTTTTTCTTTGGACAAACATTAGCAAAGTGTCCCGGATCATTGCAGATGAAACATCTCTTCCCTTCAACTTTTTCCCCAATAAGTTTAGGGCAGTCACGTCTGAAATGTGCCCCTCCACACTCAAAACACTTCACTGTTCCTCGATATGATAATTGTGGTTTTTCATAAGGTTTTTTGTTGAATTTCATTGAAGATTCTCCCTTGGCAAGTCTGGAAACTCTACTTGGATCAAACTCCAATAATTCTATCATTCTGGCTTTCTCTACCAATGCTGGAAACTCTTGTATTTCCAATGGCATAAGTACCTTCTTCAGTTCATGCCTTAGTCCTCCCTCGAATTTTCGACATCTCCATTCTTCTGTGATATTCTGAGTATAAAACCTCGAGAGATAATTAAATTTTACTACGTACTCTTGTACTGATAACCTCCTTTGTTGTAAGGTCAGGAACTCCGCCTCCCTTGCAAATTTTGCACTGTTTGGAAAATATTTTTCCAAGAACCTCATCTTAAAGTTCTCCCAATTCACAGCCTCACCACGAACCGTCATCAACTGTTGCATACTTTCCCACCAATATTCAGCCTCCCCCACCAAAAGAAATGATGCATAAGTTAATTTTTGTTCTTCTGAGCAAGTTATTACCCGAAAAATCTTCTCGTTCTGCCTTAGCCAAGAGTCAGCCTCATCCGGAGTAGCCTCCCCATTAAATTTAGTTGGATCATGCCTTAAGAAGTCATTCAAGCTAGAATGATTTTGAGGTACTTGATCAACTTGTTGTTGCTGCATCTTTGTCGAGTTTAAATGATTTCTTCAAAAAGATAACAATACAATTTAGCATATGATATCAATTTCCTCCAATAGTCGTTTTCATCATAACAATTAATAGTTTTATTAAGAATAATAATTTCACTCCCCATAGTCCCAAAATACTTTCGAAAACCATTGCTCTGATACCATATTGTAACACCCAAATATTTTAAAGGGTATTACTGATAATAGAGACTAAATTAATTCGATATCTCATATAAACAATCAAACTTTATTTCAATTACTCCAAAGTACAATACCAAACTTACAAACTTTAAACAATATATTCTTCACCGTTGACATTTCAACTTTTAAATTTTACACAACATAATCTTCCAAATACAAATTTATTCTTTTTACAAAAATCCATGAAAGGTTTTCCCCGCATCTCTCTCATCTCTAAGCTTTTTCAACCACATCTGCAACATTATCTAATCACATATAACATGAGTTATATGATCATAGCATAAACAAATAAGGGTAAGCCAACCATATCAAATCAATCATTAAACTTGTAATAAGAATAGTTTAATCATTTATTTCTACAATTACTCAAATATCATTACCCCGATGTCATTAATTCATCATTATCAAAATCATCTTCCTCAATTTCATAAACCTTACAATTTATACTATGCTTACTCACGAAGCCTTATGGTCAGACCGCTCTCTGCCTGCTTCCTTAAGCCTCACTTGTATACTATGTCTTACTCTCTGAAGCCTTATGGTCAGACCGCTCTCTGCCTGCTTCTATAAAACTTATGAACCACATATTTATGTCAAAGCCTTATGGTCAGACCACTTGCTGCCTGCTTTCATTAACCTCAGGTGTTACTTTGTTCATACCAAACTCTCATGGTATAACCGAACATACTACTTCCCGTAGGAAACATCATTTCATAAGCAATAAGTTCTTATATCCACTCCAACATTTCATCACATCAACATTTCATACTCTCTTATCCACTCCAACATTTCATCAAATCAACAATTCATAACCTCTATTCCACATAACTCATTCATGTTCATTCTCTAATCATAATTTGACAATAACCTATTTTGGTGTCAATAAATTAAACATATCGCCAGCTATCATACTTCATATTATAAACTCATTTTTGACCATAACGAGTATAACTCAACATATTTTCACCAATTAAAGATTCATAGATCAGCCAAAACATTTCATCATATCTTAGCCACTACGTATTAAAGTCTGAATTCAATGTAACGATAAATAAAATATATATGAAGTTTTTACCATGATAACTTTATGCATCTCCAATTAACTTATTTTATTTTAATTTCATCCTATTAGAGATCTTTCTTTACCCCAATTGGTCACCGGAGAGGACCCAGATGTCTGAACGCATCAAACTCACCTTCGACGCCAACACATATGACTAGTCACAACTGACTGGACCAGGCCAGGGCTGCTCTATGATCAGGGATGTGCCAACTCAGGTTTTTAAGGTTCCTCTATCCTACCAACAAAGGGAGGCCTTCAATAATTAACAATTTATTTATTTAAATTATCTACCTTGTTCGCTTATGCTCTAAATTTAAAATGCCTAATTTTAATATTTTTACTTCGTCTTACAACAACCTCAAATAGTATCACTACATCTATTTAATACTCATATACAAGTTATTACAGAATCCTTACTCCAGACCTTCTAACAAGATCAATTTCAGCCAAGAAACTCATTCATGATAGAATTCATACAAGATAATTATAAAGAATTACCCTTAATAAGATATTACTATAAATGGTCATAGAAGAATACAATATTTGACAATCATAAGAATAATCTTAATATAAAAATTCATGGGAAACAAGAAGTTGAATCTGGCAGAGCCGGTTAGACAACTTCTAATCCATCCCAAAATACAATATAATTAAATAACAAGAACAATACATGTCTGGGGAAATAAGAAGTTGAATCTGGTAGAGCCGGTTAGACAACTTCTAATCCTTCCAAAAATGCAATAAAATAAATAAATAAAGCAATAAATAGTTTGGGGAAACAAGAAGTTGAATCTGGCAGAGCCGGTTAGACAACTTCTAATCCTTCCAAAAGTGCAATAAAATAAATAACTGAAGCAATAGAAAGTTTGGGGAAAACAAGAAATTGAATCTGGCAGAGCCGGTTAGACAATTTCTAATCCTTCCAAAATACAAAAAAATAAACAACTAATAACATACAAGTGGCATAACATAATCAACATTACATTTTACAACTATCACACTTGAATATCAATACAAAGCATACTCTCATTTAAAATTTAAGATCATACAGAAATAAAATACTCTATATTCAAGATATAAGATCAGAAAAAGCAAAATATAGCATATCCAAGACTCAAGATAATACAAAAGGAAATACTCAAAGTTAGCTCCCCTTACCTCTATTACAGACTTAATCCCCTCGTCCTCTGAAAACTTCCAGAATATCCCCTTTGCAAAATTTGAAATTCTTCCAACTCTCTTCTCTCAAAAATTTTCTAAGTTCTTTGGTGTAAATTTTCAGCCTCCCCCCCTTGGCTATTTATAGCAAAAAATTTACTATTCATTTTTACTATTCATTTTAACTATTCATTTTTTTTATTCATTTTACTATTACAAAAATAATTTTTTATTTGCAATTTGATAAATTCTGATCTCAAAGCTACGTGGAACACTTATCCTTTCCAAAAATATTTTTTTTTTTTACTATTCACTTTTTACTATTCACCTTTTACTATTCACAATTTACTATTCACTTTTTTTTTTATCTAGTATTTAACTTACAAATATTTTTCAAGGATCTTACAATCTCCCCAACAACAATTATTTTCGCCCTCGAAAATTATTTATTTAAACAAATACTATCTAACAAGGGATTACTTACAAAAGAGATATGGATATTCCTTTATCATAAATTCTTCCAATTCCCAAGTCATTTCCTGTGTGTCTTCATTCCAAAGTACTTTTATTGTGCGAATATCTTTCCCTCTTAGCTTTTTCATTTGAACATCTAGTATACGCACTTGTCCAACTTCCATTGTTAAATTTTCCTTGACCTGAATTTCATCAACTTCTAACACATGCTTTGGATCTGGAATATACTTCCTCAGTTGGGATACATGAAAAACGTTATGCAAATTTGCCAATCCAGGTGGTAATGCTACCTCATAAGCCACTGGCCCAATCTTTTTGAGAATCTGATACGGTCCGAGAAATTTTGGTGTCAGTTTCCTCATCTTGATAGCTCTCCCGACTCCTGTAGTTGGTGTTACTCGTAAGAATACATTATCTCCTTCTTCAAATTCTAACGGTCTTCTTCTTTTGTCGGCATACGACTTTTGTCTACTTTGAGTTGCTTTCATCCGATCTTGGATTAATTTTATTTTTTCTGTGGTTCGCTGTAATAGCTCGGGTCCCACTGTTAGTGCTTCCCCATCTTGAAACCAACACAACGGGGTTCTACATCTTCTTCCATATAAAGCTTCATATGGTGGCATACCAATACTGGAATGATAACTGTTGTTGTAAGTAAATTCTACTAATGGTAGTATCTCATTCCAACTTCCAAGATGATCTAATACACAAGTTCTTAGCAAATCCTCCAAAGACTGAATAGTCCTTTCTGTTTGACCATCAGTCTGAGGGTGATAAGCCGAACTCATCCTCAACTGCGTTCCCAGAGCCTTCTGTAGCGTCTGCCAAAACCTTGAAGTAAACCTTGGATCTCTGTCTGACACAATGCTTGTAGGTATTCCATGCAACCTCACTACTTCCCTGATGTATAACTCCGTCAGCTTTTCTAGAGACATACGTTGATTAATGGGCAAAAAGTGAGCGCTCTTGGTTAGTCTATCAACGATAACCCAGATAGAATCGTGACCCTTTGATGATTTTGGTAAATGTGTTACAAAGTCCATCGAGATACTGTCCCACTTCCATTGAGGAATGTCTAACTGTCGTAACATCCCTCCCGGTTTTTGATGCTCCACTTTTGCCTTCTGACACACCAAGCAGGCTGCTACAAACTCGGCCACATCCCTCTTCATTCCATTCCACCAAAATGACTCTTTCAGGTCTTTATACATCTTAGTCATACCTGGATGTATGCTAAGACGACTTTTATGGCCTTCGTCTAAAATTAAATGTTTTAATTCACTCTTTGCAGGTATACACACTCTGTTCTTAAATCGAAGGATGCCATCTTTACTTAGAACGAAGTCCTTAACTTGATCGGTGTCCAACAACCTGATCTTTTGCTGCAACTCTTGATCCATCGACTGCTCAACCTTCACTTGTTCTAAGAAGTCACTAGTGATTACTAAATGACCACACCATATATGATCTGGGGTTAACTGCAACCCCAAGTTCATATCACGTAACTTTTCTAACAGTTCTAATTCCTTCACCATCATTGTTGTTATCTGAGCTTTTCTCCTACTCAATGCATCTGCCACCACATTGGCTTTTCCTGGGTGATATAAAAGCTCGAAATCATAGTCCTTCATATATTCCATCCATCTTCTTTGTCACATGTTCAGCTCCTTTTGATCGAACAAATACTTTAGACTCTTATGGTCACTAAAAACTTGGAAACTTGCCCCATAGAGGTAGTGTCTCCATGTCTTTAATGCAAATACTACTGCTGCAAGTTCTATGTCATGCGTTGGGTAGTTCTTCTCATGCGCCTTTAGCTGCCTAGATGCATAAGCTACAGGTCTCCTTCCTTGCATTAGGACGCACCCCAATCCTTGATATGACGCATCGCAGTACACCTCAAAAGATTTGCTAGAGTCTGGAATGATTAATACTGGTGCTGACGTTAGTCGTTGCTTCATATCCTCAAAACTGGCTTCGCACTTGTCAGTCCACAGAAATGGTTGATCTTTACGAGTTAACTGAGTTAGAGGACCTACAATCTTGGAAAACCCTTCAACAAAACGTCGGTAATAACCGGCTAATCCTACAAAACTTCGTACTTCAGTTACAGTTTTCGGCCGCTCCCACTTTAGCACAGCTTCCACCTTTGCTGGATCCACTGAGATTCCTTGAGCAGAAATCACATGACCCAAAAATTGTACTTTCTCTATCCAGAACTCACACTTTGACAGTTTCCCATACAGTTGATGTTTTCTTAAAATTTCCAACGCCACCCTCAAGTGTTCTGCATGTTTTTCCTTATTCTCTGAATAGATAAGAATATCGTCTATAAATACTACCACGAACTTATCTAAACATGACCGAAATATTCTGTTCATGTAGTCAATAAAAATCGCTGGAGCATTCGTCACGCCAAACGGCATTACCACGTACTCAAAGTGTCCGTAGCGAGATCTGAAAGCCGTCTTTTGCACATCTTCCGTCTTGACCAGAATCTGATGGTACCCAGATCTGAGATTAATTTTTGAAAACACCTCTGCTCCTCTCAACTGATCTAATAGATCATCGATTCTTGGCAAAGGATATTTGTTCTTTATTGTAACCTTGTTCAGCTGTCGATAATCCACGCACAACCTTGAACTTCCATCCTTCTTCTTCACCAGCAATACAGGAGCTCCCCATGGAGACACACTTGGACGGATAAACTTCTTCTCCAGCAGATCTTCGATTTGCTTTTTCAACTCTACTAGTTCGGCAGGAGCCATTCTGTATGGAGCCATAGAAACTGGGCCAGCTCCAGGCATTAGATCTATTGTGAAATCGATCTCTCGACTAGGTGGTAAACCTGGTACCTCTTCTGGAAAAACATCAACATATTCTTCTACCACAGGTATTCCGATGATTTGTTCTTCAGTATTCTCTCTTTTCTCCTTAGCTAATACCACAAAGCAGGTAGCTCCATCTTTGATATCCTTCGCAACGACTCGAGTTGAGCTTAGTTCTAAATCGTTCAAATTTAGAAACTCTATCTTTTGTTTCCCACAGTCAATAAGAACGTGATTGGCAGTCAACCAATCCATTCCCAAAATAATGTCTAGATTTTGAAGGGGTAAGCAGATCAAGTTCACTTTGAACTTGCGTCCTGCAATTTGGATCGGGCATCCGACACAGACTGAACTGGTCGTAACTGGTCCCGATGCTGGTGTAGAAACTACTAATTCACACCCTAGATCAAGCATCGGTAATCCGAGTCTTTCTAAACATGCTAGGGATATAAAGGAGTGTGTGGCTCCAGAGTCAAACAAAACATATACGCATTCTCCTAACAACATACAGGTGTGTAAGATTAATGTACCTGGCTTAGTAGCCTCTTCTGCAGACATTGCGAATACTCTCCCTGTTGCCCGGGGCTTTACTTCAGCAGAATCTTGTTGTTGTGGTTCTCCCACCTTCTTTTTCTTTGGACAAACATTAGCAAAGTGTCCCGGATCATTGCAGATGAAACATCTCTTCCCTTCAACTTTTTCCCCAATAAGTTTAGGGCAGTCACGTCTGAAATGTGCCCCTCCACACTCAAAACACTTCACTGTTCCTCGATATGATAATTGTGGTTTTTCATAAGGTTTTTTGTTGAATTTCATTGAAGATTCTCCCTTGGCAAGTCTGGAAACTCTACTTGGATCAAACTCCAATAATTCTATCATTCTGGCTTTCTCTACCAATGCTGGAAACTCTTGTATTTCCAATGGCATAAGTACCTTCTTCAGTTCATGCCTTAGTCCTCCCTCGAATTTTCGACATCTCCATTCTTCTGTGATATTCTGAGTATAAAACCTCGAGAGATAATTAAATTTTACTACGTACTCTTGTACTGATAACCTCCTTTGTTGTAAGGTCAGGAACTCCGCCTCCCTTGCAAATTTTGCACTGTTTGGAAAATATTTTTCCAAGAACCTCATCTTAAAGTTCTCCCAATTCACAGCCTCACCACGAACCGTCATCAACTGTTGCATACTTTCCCACCAATATTCAGCCTCCCCCACCAAAAGAAATGATGCATAAGTTAATTTTTGTTCTTCTGAGCAAGTTATTACCCGAAAAATCTTCTCGTTCTGCCTTAGCCAAGAGTCAGCCTCATCCGGAGTAGCCTCCCCATTAAATTTAGTTGGATCATGCCTTAAGAAGTCATTCAAGCTAGAATGATTTTGAGGTACTTGATCAACTTGTTGTTGCTGCATCTTTGTCGAGTTTAAATGATTTCTTCAAAAAGATAACAATACAATTTAGCATATGATATCAATTTCCTCCAATAGTCGTTTTCATCATAACAATTAATAGTTTTATTAAGAATAATAATTTCACTCCCCATAGTCCCAAAATACTTTCGAAAACCATTGCTCTGATACCATATTGTAACACCCAAATATTTTAAAGGGTATTACTGATAATAGAGACTAAATTAATTCGATATCTCATATAAACAATCAAACTTTATTTCAATTACTCCAAAGTACAATACCAAACTTACAAACTTTAAACAATATATTCTTCACCGTTGACATTTCAACTTTTAAATTTTACACAACATAATCTTCCAAATACAAATTTATTCTTTTTACAAAAATCCATGAAAGGTTTTCCCCGCATCTCTCTCATCTCTAAGCTTTTTCAACCACATCTGCAACATTATCTAATCACATATAACATGAGTTATATGATCATAGCATAAACAAATAAGGGTAAGCCAACCATATCAAATCAATCATTAAACTTGTAATAAGAATAGTTTAATCATTTATTTCTACAATTACTCAAATATCATTACCCCGATGTCATTAATTCATCATTATCAAAATCATCTTCCTCAATTTCATAAACCTTACAATTTATACTATGCTTACTCACGAAGCCTTATGGTCAGACCGCTCTCTGCCTGCTTCCTTAAGCCTCACTTGTATACTATGTCTTACTCTCTGAAGCCTTATGGTCAGACCGCTCTCTGCCTGCTTCTATAAAACTTATGAACCACATATTTATGTCAAAGCCTTATGGTCAGACCACTTGCTGCCTGCTTTCATTAACCTCAGGTGTTACTTTGTTCATACCAAACTCTCATGGTATAACCGAACATACTACTTCCCGTAGGAAACATCATTTCATAAGCAATAAGTTCTTATATCCACTCCAACATTTCATCACATCAACATTTCATACTCTCTTATCCACTCCAACATTTCATCAAATCAACAATTCATAACCTCTATTCCACATAACTCATTCATGTTCATTCTCTAATCATAATTTGACAATAACCTATTTTGGTGTCAATAAATTAAACATATCGCCAGCTATCATACTTCATATTATAAACTCATTTTTTACCATAACGAGTATAACTCAACATATTTTCACCAATTAAAGATTCATAGATCAGCCAAAACATTTCATCATATCTTAGCCACTACGTATTAAAGTCTGAATTCAATGTAACGATAAATAAAATATATATGAAGTTTTTACCATGATAACTTTATGCATCTCCAATTAACTTATTTTATTTTAATTTCATCCTATTAGAGATCTTTCTTTACCCCAATTGGTCACCGGAGAGGACCCAGATGTCTGAACGCATCAAACTCACCTTCGACGCCAACACATATGACTAGTCACAACTGACTGGACCAGGCCAGGGCTGCTCTATGATCAGGGATGTGCCAACTCAGGTTTTTAAGGTTCCTCTATCCTACCAACAAAGGGAGGCCTTCAATAATTAACAATTTATTTATTTAAATTATCTACCTTGTTCGCTTATGCTCTAAATTTAAAATGCCTAATTTTAATATTTTTACTTCGTCTTACAACAACCTCAAATAGTATCACTACATCTATTTAATACTCATATACAAGTTATTACAGAATCCTTACTCCAGACCTTCTAACAAGATCAATTTCAGCCAAGAAACTCATTCATGATAGAATTCATACAAGATAATTATAAAGAATTACCCTTAATAAGATATTACTATAAATGGTCATAGAAGAATACAATATTTGACAATCATAAGAATAATCTTAATATAAAAATTCATGGGAAACAAGAAGTTGAATCTGGCAGAGCCGGTTAGACAACTTCTAATCCATCCCAAAATACAATATAATTAAATAACAAGAACAATACATGTCTGGGGAAATAAGAAGTTGAATCTGGTAGAGCCGGTTAGACAACTTCTAATCCTTCCAAAAATGCAATAAAATAAATAAATAAAGCAATAAATAGTTTGGGGAAACAAGAAGTTGAATCTGGCAGAGCCGGTTAGACAACTTCTAATCCTTCCAAAAGTGCAATAAAATAAATAACTGAAGCAATAGAAAGTTTGGGGAAAACAAGAAATTGAATCTGGCAGAGCCGGTTAGACAATTTCTAATCCTTCCAAAATACAAAAAAATAAACAACTAATAACATACAAGTGGCATAACATAATCAACATTACATTTTACAACTATCACACTTGAATATCAATACAAAGCATACTCTCATTTAAAATTTAAGATCATACAGAAATAAAATACTCTATATTCAAGATATAAGATCAGAAAAAGCAAAATATAGCATATCCAAGACTCAAGATAATACAAAAGGAAATACTCAAAGTTAGCTCCCCTTACCTCTATTACAGACTTAATCCCCTCGTCCTCTGAAAACTTCCAGAATATCCCCTTTGCAAAATTTGAAATTCTTCCAACTCTCTTCTCTCAAAAATTTTCTAAGTTCTTTGGTGTAAATTTTCAGCCTCCCCCCTTGGCTATTTATAGCAAAAAATTTACTATTCATTTTTACTATTCATTTTAACTATTCATTTTTTTTATTCATTTTACTATTACAAAAATAATTTTTTATTTGCAATTTGATAAATTCTGATCTCAAAGCTACGTGGAACACTTATCCTTTCCAAAAATATTTTTTTTTTTACTATTCACTTTTTACTATTCACCTTTTACTATTCACAATTTACTATTCACTTTTTTTTTTATCTAGTATTTAACTTACAAATATTTTTCAAGGATCTTACACGAAGGGGTACCCATTTTATAGCCGAGCAAATCCACTGTGGCTACAGTTCCGGTCACTGCAACCGTCTGGTGTCGGTCTGATTTCTTTCTGAGTTTTACAAAAAAAAAATAAAAATAAAATTGTTTTTTTTTTGAAAAATCTGATAACGGGTAGGGTTTTGTTGGGTCGATCCGGCCCAATTCAATACTTCTTGGATGACCCGATTTCACAAAAAAAAATAATAAAACAAAAAAATCAAAAATATGATAAATGGAAAATTTTCAAAAATAATAATTGGGGTGATGTAAGATTTGAAGTGTTCAAAATTGTTTTTCATTTGCATGACAAAGGACATTTTTCAGGTTCATTGGGCCTCATTACCATGTTAGCCTTCTTTGAACCCAATTCTTTCTGAAATATAAATTTGAGTGAAGAATTATTTTAGCATGTTTGTAATTTCACATCACCATTTTGTTTGTTTTTATTCCTTCTTCTACATTTTGAATAAATCAAAAATATTGGAAAAAAAAGGAACAGTGCTCGAGCCCATTAGGCCCAATGGCCTTCGTGGTTTTCTCTCGAGTATACTTCTGTTGAAAATATGTCAAAAATGTTTTGTTTTCACATTTTTGCTGTTGAATGATGTTTTGTACATTTGTTCAAGTTGTCCTGTGTGATTTTCTTTGAATTTGTAGTTAAAAAAAATCTGAGAATGAAAGATGAACAGTTTTGAGCCCATTAGGCCCCTTTGTCATATGTGGTTTCTCAGTGCATCTGAATTTCTGAAAAAATACGTGTTTATGTAGATTTTGTGTTTTCAATTCATAATTTCCCTTTTCATTTGTGTGAACAATTATTTGTGCAAAAAAAAATGCTTTCTTTGTCATCTTCTTGTGACAAGTTCACACGGCTCAGGTCATCTGATCCATTGGGTCAATGTGCCTGGTAAGTCCAACTTCCTTCTATGTTACTTCTCCTCAGGGCCGATCCGATCTGGATTTTCCCGTGTCAGAAAGTAACCAAAAAAAACATTTTTCAAACATTTTTTTAAATCAAATTCTCATATCATTCTTGCATTGCTCACCAAGCCTAGTTTCTGCACTGGTTCCCAAGCCTTTGTTTCCATTTTAGCTCTCAAATCTCGTTTCTCATACTGGCTTGCAAAGCTCAGTTTCCATACTGACCCGCAAGGCCCAGATTTCTACAGGGGCCAAAAATCTCAATTTCCATAACAACTCATAAAATTCCATTTTCCATTGGCCAAGAAATCCCATTTCCCCAATGGCCAAGAAAGCCCTTTTCCATGATGGTCTGCAAAGCTCAGTTTCCATACTGACCCGCAAGGCCCAGATTCCAAAAAAATCTCATTTTCCCCAATGGCTCACAAGGTCCAATTTCCAGGCTGGTCCGCGAAGCCCGATTTTCAAAAAAATAAAATAAAATAAAATAAAAATAATATGTTTTTCAACTAGTATCATCATTTTCATTTCATTTTACTTTGCTTCGTGCATAAAACCCAAAAAAAAATATGCAAATGTTGAGTCAATTATTTTCAATGTAAATCATCCATTTTATGATATTTCAAAAAAAAAATGTAATGGATGTCATAATCTCCTGTAGTCAAATGATCAAATCACATTCTTAGGAGATATCTGTGTGTGCATTGCTTGAAAACATCATCCTTCAGCCTTCGCTATACCAATAGATTGGCCCAATCATGTTCTTGAGCCCAATTGATAAACACCAAGTTTTACACTGGGGCAGATTTTCGTTACCTACATTGGCTTTCATTTGGGAGATCCTGGAATCCGTTATGACAAAAAAAGAAAAAAAAAGAAAAAATGAAAAAAATTGACTCTTGTTGAGATCATTTAAGTCTTGTCACCTAATTAATCTTTTGAAAATAAAGCAATCAAAATTTGAAATGATGTGTGGCCATCTTTCTTCATCCAAAAAAAAAAAACAAAAAACATATATCCTTTGATACCCAATTTGAGCCAATAAGAAATTTCTTTTCAAATTTTACCCAAACAAGTGTTACCATCACGTTAGAAGTCGACTCAAATTGCAAGAAGCACACACTTAGTGATCAAACGAAGAGAATTCAGCAAAAAAAAAACAAAGCAAAAATACAAAGAATCACAAAGTGATGGCAAGCAAGGAATGAAATTTGAGAAATGGCAAGAAAGTCAAAACAGTTTTGACGAATAACTGATACAAAGTATAGATGGTAACCCTTGTTTTTCAAAAAAAAAAATACCCACAAAAATTTATTTGAGCCTTTATGTCCTTTCTTTCAACACCCTTTAGCCCAAGCCACATTGCTAGCCCAATAAAAGTCCACATAGATTGAATACGGGTTGCTTAAATTTTCATAAAGCTTAATTTTGAGACAAGACAAAAATGACCAACAATGCAGTCAAAAAAAAAATGAAGAAATGATGAAAAATAAATGTCCTCGGACGAAGGGAACTCCCTATTGATCAAAATTACACAAAGGAAAATCAAGCCAATTGGGGCAATCTTTTCAAGCCAATCCTTTCCATATCTATCACAAATTCCTGAACACATTCAAATCCCATTCAAACTCTTCCCCCGAGTCCCTAACTTGGGGCAACTTTGTAAGCTCTTCATAACCTTTTCGCCTGTTCTTCCAAACTGGGGCAACTATGTGAGTTTCATATGTTTCGGCCTGGCCCATTCAGAATATTGGACGACTTTGTCAATCTCACATTTGTTTCATCTGTATATTCAAAGTTCGTACCAAGACCGGGGCATCCCTTGTTGGGCCTCTCAGATTTGTCCGTATTGAAATTCATAAATACACCCTCAAAACAGGGGCAGACACTTTGGGGTTTTGTATGATCTTGAGTCCATCTTATCATTCGTAAACCCAAAATGGGGGGCAACCTTTTGTTGAACCTCGATTAATTGACTCATACCCAAAACCAAGGCATGACTTTCATATGCTTCAGCCCATTCAGAGTATTGAGCAATTTTGTTAAATCTCAAAATTTTTTCATCTGAACATTCAAAGCTCATACAAAGACTGAGGAATCCCTTGTTGAGCCTTGCATGATCTTGGTTCGCCCCAAACTTCAGAAATCCATCATCACCAAAATTGGGGCAATTTGCAAATCCCACATGATATTCTCACTCCTTGATTCTTGACTTATTCCCTCTCAATTCACAGATACATTTGTCCATACCAATACTTTTACCATGCTCCAAACTGGAGCAGCTTCTGAGTATCTACTAGCTCACATTGGCATTTGTAGCCGTTTTAAGGAGTAAGAGGCTCGAGTGGCCCACCCGGTACTCTCCAAATCCTTCCAATCATCCTCCACATATTTTTCAACCCCTGATATCAAGCATGTACACACTAGTATCTCGTCAAGAAATGCGTAGCACACAAGCTTCATTTTGCACAGTTGACTTTAGGATTGGACATCCATTGAAGGAAATTGGAAGTCTAGATCGTCATAAATTTGATGATTTCAAAGAAAGCAAATTGACTCAAAAAAAAATGTCATAGTTTCATAATCTTCCAATACATCATGTACATGTTTTCATCAACTTTGAATTTGCCTCCATGTATATTCATCAAATTTTTCTTCCTTCAAAAAGACAAAAAAATGCATCAAAGTTTTCCTCTCTAATTTCAAAATTTCATCAATTTTTCTTCTTTCAAAAAGACAAAAAAATCAACATATATCAAAGTTTTCTTCTCAAAATTTCAAAATTTACATCAACCATGTTTCTCTTGCACATTGAGATTTCAAAATCCATATACTTGTACAAAAATGCAACACCTTGTTTCTTAATTTCAAAATTTTCAAGAAAAATCAAAATCAAAATCAAAAAAGGTTCTCAAAATTTCAACAAATTCAAAAATTTCAATTTTCAAAACAATCAAACAATTTTGCTTTCTGTCACTGGTATCTCAGCCCTCTGTAAGACAATGGTCGAGCCCAATTTTAATTTCTGTCATTGGTATCTCGGCCCTCTGTAAGACAATGGTCGAGCCCAATTTTACTTTCTATCATTGGTATCTTGGCCCTCTGTAAGACAATGGTCAAGCCCAATTTTGCTTTTTGCCATTGGTATCTCGGCCCTCTGTAAGACAATGGTCGAGCCCAATTTTGCTTTCTGTCATTGGTATCTCGGCCCTCTGTAAGACAATGGTCGAGCCCAATTTTACTTTCTGCCATTGGTATCTCGGCCCTCTGTAAGACAATGGTCGAGCCCAATTTTGCTTTTTGCCATTGGTATCTCGGCCCTCTGTAAGACAATGGTCGAGCCCATTTTAACTTTTTCAAACGACCCTCTGCATGGCAATGGTCAGGTACATTTTTTTAATTTTTTCAAACGACCCTCTGCATGGCAACGGTCAAGTCAGATTTTACTTTTTCAAATGACCCTCTGCATGGCAATGGTCAGTACATATTTTTACTTTTTCAAATGACCCTCTGCATGGCAATGGTCAGTACATATTTTTAAATTTTCTCAAGCGACCCTCTGCATGGCAATGGTCAGTACATATTTTTACATTTTCAAAACGACCCTCTGCATGGCAATGGTCAAGTCAGATTTTACTTTTTCAAACGACCCTCTGCATGGCAATGGTCAAATCCAGATTTTTTTTGCTTTTTCAAATGACCCTCTGCATGGCAATGGTCAGTACATATTTTTACTTTTTTCAAACGACCCTCTGCATGGCAATGGTCGAACCCAATCAAATTCAAATTTCTCATTCATTTAATCTTGTTCATTTTATTTGAAAAACAAAAAAAACAAAAAAAAAACAAAAAAAACAAAAGAAAAATAAAAAATGAATGAAAAAAAATTCCATGTTTGATCCTAGTTCCTTTTCATTGAAATCCGAACGAAATTAGCATTTCTATCTTTACTTATCTTTTACTCTGATAATATGAAAACATTGTTTATCATATGATCTAGTAAAATCTAAGTAAAAAGGGGCAGTACTCAATTTCGTCCGGGTTGATTAATAAATTTTACTTTCATAAAAAAAAAATAATTTTTTCTCGTTCATTTCATCTGTAGCATTGATGGACCCTCCACAAGTTTGTCTCACTTCAATTCTCAGTTTTGTTGGTTTGTTTTATTCTCTGTTTGCTTCTTGTTTATCTTGAAATCCAGACGAAATTAGTATTTCTATCTTTACTTATCTTTTACTCTGATAATATGAAAACATTGTTTATCATATGATCTAGTAAAATCTAAGTAAAGAGGGGCAGCTGTCAACACTCAATTTCGTCTGGATTGACTAAATAATTTGTTTTGTTGTTTTCTCCTCATAAAAAGAAAAAAAAATGTATATAAATGAAAAAATAAAAAAATAAAATAAAATAAAAAAAAGAGATGAAAACGCTCGTCCAAACAGTGAGCGTTCGTCCTTCTCCACTGTTGCTGAGGCCGTTCGTCCAAATTGTTCAACCGTTCGTCCAAACTGTTCAAGCGTTCGTCCTTCCCCACTGTTACTGAGGTCGCTCGTCCAAACAGTAACTGTTCGTCCTTCCCTTTGTTGCTGTGACCGTTCGTCTTTCCCAACTGTTGTGACCGTTCGTCCTTTCCCACTGTGGCCGCTCGTCCAAACAGTGAGCGTTCGTCCTTCTCCACTGTTGCTGAGGCCGTTCGTCCAAATTGTTCAACCGTTCGTCCAAACTGTTCAAGCGTTCGTCCTTCTTCACTGTTTCTGAAAGCGTTCGTCCTTCCCTTTGTTGCTGTGACCGTTCGTCTTTCCCAACTGTTGTGACCGTTCGTCCTTTCCCACTGTGGCCGCTCGTCCAAACAGTGAGCGTTCGTCCTTCTCCACTGTTGCTGAGGTCGTTCGTCCAAATTGTTCAACCGTTCGTCCTTCTCCACTGTTGTTAAACCGTTCGTCCTTCCCCACTGTTGTTAATCCGTTCGTTTTTTCTCGGCTTAAAGCGTTCGTCCTTTGCACTGTTTGACCGTTCGGCATTTCGGTTCTTTTAGGACGTTCGTCCTCATCTTCAATCGTTCGGTCATCCTCAAACGTTCACTATTCGACCGTTCGGCCATTTGTTCATTTTGGACGTTCGTCCTCGCCCTCAACTGTTCAACCTCTCATGTTTACCGTTCGGTCATTGTGTTTATTAAGCGTTCGGTTATTTTGTGTAATAAGTGTTCGGTCTTTAAATTGAACGCTCGGTCTCCATGATATTTGTCTTTTGCATTCGGTTTTGGACGTTCGGTCATGTTTATTCTCAGTGAACGTTCGGTTTTGATGTGTTATGTGTTAGTGAATGTTCGATCTTCATTTGAACGTTCGCTTTTCATTCGAACGTTCGTCCTCCACCATTCGTATTTTGCCCTTATTTGGACGTTCGTTCTTACTGACTTTTAGGGCGTTCGGCAAACAGTGTGTTGAGACGTTCGTCCAGATCGTTCCTGTCTATTCTGACGTTCGTCCAAATCCTGGCCTTTCTACCGCTCGTCCATAATTTCGTCCCTACCGCTCGTCCTGACCATCGTCAGCTTCCATCATCCACTTCTAACTTCTCCCATTTCCACTATTCCCCACCATCACCAACCTCACACGAATGATCTCCACCACCATCCAATCTTCCACTATTGATTTCCACTATTCCCCACCATCACCAACCTCATACGAATGAGTGCTCCACTCACCATCTACCTTCCCCCACTTCACTAACCCTCCACTTATGTCTGCCACCAAACTTCCACCAATTTTTCCCACTTCACCAACCCTCCCATTATCTCTACCAAATTATTCCAACGGTCATCCAATAAAATCTAGCCACCATCGTCCAATGAAAGGGGCCGACGGAGTTTGATCATCTGACAGTTTAAGGAGAAGGACATTCATCATTCAGAGGGGGCACAATCCAGAAACCCAGAAACCACAGCCGTGAGACATTGGCTCCCTCAGCCCCTCACCCGTAACCATCCCAACTGCACTTCCTTTCACTCCCAATTCCTCACATCCAACAACATTCTTCATCTTAACCCGTAAACATCTCACGGCCAGCACCGGATCTTCATCTCTTTCTCTCTGCTAACTCTCTTCTTCCATCTTCACCTTACCTCACTACTCCCAACCTACCATCCATATCACCCACTGACACAGCAGTCTTTAATAGCTCACGCCCACGGCTACTAGAAGCACCCATCATCTTCATTTCTCTTTTTCATTCATCATATCCAACACACAGCCACCACCTATCCTCACCCTGTCATCATCTTCACCCTTACCTCACCCTTACCTCACGGCCATTTCCCAGACCTCCATCTCCATTATCTCCAACCCATCATCCATATTCGTCTCCAACACCATCATCAGCCACCATAAGCAATTCCTCATTCTCATCATCCGATCTTGACCTCTCTGTTCAACCCTCTCTGATCACCTTCATCCTTACACACAGCCCATATCATCACCATCAACACCAACACCCCCCACGGCCAACACCTTTCTTCCTCCATTTTCATCACCTCCAAACAATCCATTTTTCACCTTTACTCATCATTTTCTCGTAATCGAATCAACTCATTACACACAACAACATAGGCTTATTGTTTCCAATCCAATAGACAAAATGTGAAACAAGTGAATCACTACTGAATCAATCAATAAAGGATAAAAAAAAGTGAAAAGAGGGAGAGTGATGCTGGCGGCACCAATCAGGAAACAAAGTCCGGCAAGGACAACGGTGAACAGTTTTTGTCGCGGTGGCTGGTCTGGTTTGGAGGCGGCAGTCTGCACGTGCTGAGACGACGACTGTGGCTCGCGGCCTGAGTGCCGTTGTCGGCGGAGTCGTGGACCGGATAGAGGACTCCCCGTAAGGGTCGTTTCGTCGTGGCGACTGGATCGGGGCTCGGCAGTGGCAGCGGTGGCCAGATCTAACAGTGGCCCGTGACAGTCTCGGAGGCGGCGGCAGCCAGTATCAGTCCAGTGCAAATCTCCCGCGCGAGAAGAAAAGAAAGGGAGCTTGGAGCGGCAGCCGGCGGTGGTCTCGTCAAGGGGCATCGGAAGTGGCGAAGACGCTGGTTGGAGCGGCGGCCGGCGAGCTGCTGGGAGAAGAAAGAGGCCCTGGATCTCTCTTAGATCTGGCGCGGAGAAGAACGGGAAGATTCTGAGACCCCTCCAAACCCTAAAAAAAAAAATAATAAAAGAGAGAGAACTTTATCTGTACCCACGGTTTCATGTTTCACACCCCGTTTTCGTTTGGACTTAAAGCCCATTATGTGCAAACAAAATATAAAAAAACCCTGGCAGCATTGGCCCAAGCAAAGGAACTTCATCCGCACATCTCTGGTTTTTATCTCTACACCTTTATGCTTATTGGTTATTTTGTTTTATGCTCTTTAATATTTTTTCTTTTATTGATTGTTTTATTTTCATATGTGGTTATGTATTTGTGTCTTATGTTTTTGTCAAATTTGTTCATAAAAAAATAAAAAAGAAAACTAAAATATAAAAACAAAAGAAAAATACAAAATTAAAAGATAAATCAAAATCCCAAAAATACGTTTTAAAGGTTTAGGCACATGTGTGATCGCACGCATCGTCCTTGTGCCAAAAACCTTTTCTCTTTCTTCAAAATACCAAAAATATGTTTTAAAGGTTTAGGCACATGTGTGATCGCACGCATCGTCCTTGTGCCAAAAACCTTTTCTCTTTCTTCAAAATACCAAAAATACGTTTTAAAGGTTTAGGCACATGTGTGATCGCACGCATCGTCCTTGTGCCAAAAACCTTTTCCCTTTCTTCAAAAATACCAAAAAAAATATAAAAATCCTCAAAAACTAAAAAACATCTACTTTTCAAACAACAAACAATTTTGCCCCCAGAACTACGTGATCCTTGATTCTCCATCAAAAGTGGAGATACGTAGGAGCAAGGCCAGTCCTTGTCAGGCTCACTCTCCCAAAAATCCAAATCATTTTCCAAACAAATTCTCAAACAATTTTCAAACAAATTTCCAAGCAGTTTTCAAATGAACTACGGAACCCTGATTTCTCATTCTGCATGAGAATACGTAGGAGCAAGGTCAATCCTTGTCGGGCCCAAAAAGCTAAAAAATATTGTTTGTTTCTTTTGAGTTTGATTTTAAGGGATTGTTAAACACTTTGAAAACCACATCCACATTCGCGCATTTAGTTAAAGGTACTGCCTTAGGGCAGGCGTTGTAGGGTGCTAATACCTTCCCTACACGTAACCGACTCCCGAACCAAGAATCTGGTTCAATTTGACCATGCCTTATCATTTTATGGTTTTTCCGTAGTTTTCCAGAATAAATTATGGTGGCGACTCCAAAATCTCTTTTCAATCTCTTTCTTTTATTGGATCGTCGTCCCGTCGCGATTCCGGTTGCGACACAGACGTTGTAGGGTGCTAATACCTTCCCTACGCGTAACCGACTCTCGAACCAAGAATCTGGTTCAATTTGACCATGCCTTATCATTTTATGGTTTTTCTGTAGTTTTCCAGAATAAACTATGGTGGCGACTCCAAAATCTTTTTTTTTTTAAATATATATTCTTTTATTGGATCGTCGTCCCGTCGCGATTCCGGTTGCGACATTTTGTCTAGACGGATAAGTGTGAGAAGAGTTTTTTGGAGCTGAAGCAGAAACTGACCAGTGCACCGGTTTTGGTAATCCCTGAACCAAGTGAAAAGTTTGAAGTTTATTGTGATGCTTCTCATCAGGGATTAGGTTGTGTACTCATGCAAGAAAGAAAAGTGGTGGCATACGCTTCAAGACAATTAAAGATTCGTGAGAAGAACTATCCTACTCATGATTTGGAATTGGCAGCAGTGGTATTTTCCTTGAAGATTTTGAGTCTTGTATATGTTACTTTTGTTCATCTTAAATCTTGAATGTGAAGTATTTTGTTTCTGTATGATTTTGAATTTTGGATGAGAATATGCTTCTGTGTTTAGATCCAAGTGTGATAGTTGTAAAATGTGATGTTGATTATGTTATGCCATATGTATGCTATTAAATTGTTTATTTTTATATTTTGGAAGGATTAGAAATTGTCTAACCGGCTCTGCCAGATTCAATTTCTTGTTTCCCCAAACATTTTATTGTTTTCCTTATTTGTTTTTATTGGATTTCAAAAATATCCCTCTGACATATGAAGAAAGAGAGCGAAGATGTACTGTTTGTGACTTTAGGAGGCATTTGTAACTCTATAGGAGAAAGGGATATCTTCACTGCCTACACACCAAGTTGTTCTAGAATTGTTTGTTGTGGCGGTTGTGGCCTTTGTTGAAGTGATTCATTCATATCTTCCTGCCCTTGTGCTTCAACCTAGTATACATATTTAAAAACTTACAAAAGGATTAGTATTACCAATAAAAACAACAAAGTGCGTAATTAAAATAATTACCTCCTTTACAATTGCTCTTGATAATCTAGCGAGCTAAAGGTAAAATTTCCAGGAGCCTGTTCCACTCTCTGAACCTCCTGAATAGGCACAGGGACTCGAGCTATAGCATCTCGTATGTCTACAACCACCACTCTCATCATATCAGTTGTAATGGTTTCATGGTGTATGGTTGACCCTAATGTATACATTTTACCTAAGTTATCCAAATAATATTTGTAAAGTATATCAAATAATATGATTAAACAAACAAGTACATATAGACAATATAATAAGATAAATTACATAAGGCTACAAAGCACTGTAGGGCATCATCACTAAAGAACTCGTAGTCTGCATCAATAGTGGAAGAAGCGTTTTTAGGAGAAACATCACAACTCTCCTTTGTGCTTATACAAAGATGAGAAGGTTGGGGGGATTCCTAGGTTGGCTTGAGGGGAGGCTAATTATGCTCGCAGCCGCTAATAATTGTGCCTGCATATCAGAGTATATCCTTCTTCAATTGTGCCCACATATCACCATACTCTTTCTTCATCTCGCTGATCTCCTCCCTCATCTCCTGTCTAATTTCTTCTTTGATACCCTTGAGGACCTTCTTACTACATGGGCTTTACTATGATGACTTGTTGGAGGACCGAAGAATTGACGAATGCCAATAAATTTACCAACACCTCGAACATGTCTAAATGCTCTGGACGACCAATGGCAACTGCCAATATGTCTTCACGGCCCTCGGGAGTAAATGTATCCTGTGTGCTTTGCTCTACCAATTCATCCTACAACTAAACATTTAAAGTTAAGTTAATCACATATTGGAGGTCATATGTTGTTAATATAGGGACTTACAATGCACCTAGCTATGCTCGTTGTTTCCTCATATGTGTACTCCGCATATGGTCTTTGGCGAGCTCTCTTCCATGTAACATGACGTGGAGGACGAGTTATGGTACTCCTATCGGAGGCCCCACTAGGATTAGAGACAAATGCCTCTTTCATCATCTTATGCTCCAATTTCTCATAACCCCCACGAAACAATATGTGGGATAGACATTTTTCTTTGCGATATCTTGTGCAACTCTCCTCTTAGCCTATGACATCAATGTATAGAAAAAATTTACAATACAAATTTGTAGAGATTTTGATAGTTATGTCATTCAAATTTTTTTAATTTTTATAGAAAAATTGTATGGAAGATAAACAATTTTGTATAGAAAAATTACATTAGAAGATTTGCACTTTTTTCCGAAAAAATTTATAATACAAATTTGTATTGTAAATTTTTTCGGACAAAAGTGCAAATCTTCTAATGTAATTTTTCTATACAAAATTGTTTATCTTCCATACAATTTTTCTATAAAAATTAAAAAAATTTGAATGACATAACTATCAAAATCTCCACAACTCTATTAAACCATGGTACTAACTTCAAAACCAACTCGATTACTTTTTTTTATATTAATTTTATAGTATTTATAAAATCACTTATTAATAATTTATAATGCTTATAAATCACCAAGGATAATATTTTCAAACGTTTAAAAATAAGAGTAGAAATTTAAATAAAAGGATGAAGAAATTTAACATGTTTCCCTCATATTAATACTTAAAAAAATATTATTATTTATTACACGATTTTTTTAGTCACAAACTAAAAATTTTGAGTACAATTTTTTTCTAGATCAAACTACAAATTATTCTTTCCAATTTTTCATGTGGAGGATCGAAATGTAAACTTTCTTATATAATTTTTTGTGAGAATAAATAAAAATTTGTATTGTACAATTTTTTCGGACAAAAGTGGAAATCTTATTGTGTAATTTTTCTGTACAAAATTGTTTATCTTCTATACAATTTTTCTATAAAAGTTAAATTTTTTTCAATGGCATAACTATTAAAATCCTCACAACTCCATCAAGCTATGACAACTGTGGCAAAACTTCAAAACCAACTCAATTACTTTATTTATATTTGTTCCATGAAAGAACCAAAGTAAATTTAATATTTGCCACATAATATTATATATATATATATATAATCTTAAAATTATTAATATGGTACATGACAATAAATAAATAAACAACTTAGAAGATAAATTATCAATTTAGTGTATACATAATTACTTCTTCCTATAATATTTTTTTTACTTTAACTTAAATCTATAATTTAATTATAATATTTTTTGAATTTAAAATAAAAATACTAAGATATATATAGTGTTTTGTTTTCAGTTAAAAACTAATTTTGGACAAATAGAAGAATTACACAAAAAGTATTATATTTGTTGTTGTCAATAGAAGAGAGATTTAAATTTTAATATACAATTTTTTTTAGTTGACTCTTTTTAATGTCAATAAATAGAAGAATCTACTAGTGGAATATATAATGTTATTAGGTTACATTTTGAAAATAAATAAATAAATGTGCCTAAATTCTTTTCAACTAAATTATTATAAAGAGTCAAAAGATTTACTTCAAAAATAAAGAATTTATATAATAATAATGATAAATATATTATTACAAGGGAATTAAAACATCTAAATTATTGTTAACTAAATTATTACAAAATAATTAAAACATCTATTTTTTAAAGTTAAAAATATAGAATTTATGTAATAATAATAAACACAGTATATCTAATTCCTTTCCATTATACACCTATAACTCACATAAACATAATTAGGATATACAATTAAAATAATTGATTAACATAGAGTTCTTTATAAAATTTAAATGAAATATGCAAAATCACTATAAAATCGTGTGCAAAAGAATGAGATAAAGAAAAATAGAAACTAACTAACTTTCTTGAAAAAACACTGATCGGATAAACTTGAAGATATGGTAAACAGATTTTCAAAGATATTAACATATGAAAAGAAGTCTTAGAAAAAGTCAGAGAATTCTAAAAAAATAGTTTTTATGATGTATTTTAAAATAATGAAACTGTTTTATAACATAACATTTTATATTAAATTCATTTCATATTAAAATAATCAAATTTTATTATTTTTAAATTTTAAATATCATTTTCTAGGTTTTTATAATATAAATTAAACATCATATATTGAAAAAGTAATTCACATTTAATTATTTTGACAAGCTCTATATTTCATTATAAGATTTATTAGATAATAAAATGTGTAAATAGAAAACACATAGGAAAATTTGATTTTATAAAAAAATTTGTGAAAAAACTCACCTTTGTTAGTGTGATGAGAAAGGTTCCCAAGCCAAATGTCCTTTCCAATTTTTTCACCTAAGGCTTAATAAGAAGGTCCCTTTAATATCCATTACCAAATTTTCTATCTCATTTAATTTTCAAATCATTTCCACTTTGTTATTAGTATAAGACTTTCTAGCAATTAACTTATTGTCTTAAAAAGACTCACAAGACATTAACTTTTTATATTTTATAGTATTTAAATTGTTTTGTAATTTTATTAATATATATATATATATATATAATAAAAACAGAAATTTAAATAAAAGGATAGAAGAAATTTAACATGGTTCTTCTTATATCATAAATACTCAATAAAAATATTATTATTTAGTATGCAATTTTTTTTGTTAATATGTAATTATTTCTGTTACAAACTGAAAATATTTATAATTTTTTCTAAATCATACTACAAATTATTCTCCTGGATCGAACAGTACAGAGTTATATTATGTAATTTTCTTTAGAGAAAACGGTAAATCTTGTATATTTATTTTCTAGAAAAGATTGTATTTTTTTCTATAAAAATTATAATACAGGAAATAAATTATCAATTTATTGTATACATAATTACTTCTTTATATAATATTTTTTTCTACTTTCATTAAAATCTATAATTTAATTATAATATTATTTGAATTTAAAATAAAAATATTAATACATATTTCTATTTAATTATCTATATAAAATTAAAATTAATAAAAATTAAAAACTAATTTTGGATATTATAAATATTCGGGAAAATAAAATTAACAATACCCTCTTTCCATTACAAAAAAATATATATAGCATGTGTCTTCTGAGAATATTCAGTTTTAATATTCAATTTTGTTGAGTTATGCAGAAAAGTGGAATATTTAACATTATTAGATTAGATTTTGAATTTAAAAATAAATAAATAAACAACTTCTTCTAAACCAATTTATTACAAGCAAGTTAAAAGATTTAGATAAAAAATATATAATTTATATAATAATAAATATATTATCATAAAGAGTTAAAACATTTAAAGAACTAGATTATTACAAAGAGTTAAAACATCTATTTTTTTAAGTTAAAAATATAAAATTTATGTAATAATAATACACACTGACATGTCTGTTTCCTTCCTTCTCTTTTATTTAGTGTTTTTTAATAATTTTGTTCTTTTATCATTTTCAGATCTTCAAAACCCTAATTCTGTCAAATTCAGTTTGAGCCTCGAAAAACCTATCTTTCTTTTCTCTGTCTGCATCTTCTCTTTAACCATTTCGCCATTCAGGGATCTCCCATCGTCGTTATCGTCATCATTGTCATCAAAGCTTTATCGCCGAAACCCTAGGTTTGTACTTTTTTTTCTTGGTATACTTTTTTTTCTTCACTTTTCTCTCCTTCAATCTCAAACTGCAGCTACGATCCTGTGTCGCCTCGTTTGTCGGGGAGCTAGTAGCCGCTTGCCTGGTTTAGAGCTTCGTGCAATCACGGAACTGGGTAATTCGGATTCCGCAGTTTTTCGTTCGTGGAATTTGGGAATTTTTGGTCTGTTTGGATTGTGAAGTGGGGATAAAGTGGATCCTCGAGAGGGAATAGCGTGAGACTCATGCTGATACTTCTTCGTTTGACCTTGATTGTAGTTTTTTAATTTTGAGTTAGCTGTGATTATAGGTTTCTTCGCGTTGAGTTCCCAGCTCTAGGCAACATGAATTTTCGTTGTTTAGATAGAGGTGTTACATATCAGTGTTAGAGGGAATTGTGGGGTTTGGTTGCTTATCCGAATTTGATTTTTTGTTCGGGGTGGGATGACCGTGTGAAAGTTGTGGAGTCTTTAGGCTTTTGTTTCAGTTTGACTACAAGCTTTGTTGTTTATTCGCATCTGAGTGTATTCTTAGAAGACCATTCTTTTTGTTTACTGTGTTGATTAATGCCGAAATGGAAGACAGGAGAGCATGAAATGTTGGTGTTTTGTCTTACAGTTAATTGCTTAAAACTTTGGGCATGATTGAAGGGCTGAACTTTGGGCAAAATGATTTTTGACTTTGTGATACTTACACTCAGTTTTGTCTTTTTAATATCTGTGTGAAAAACTAATAGTCAGTTATTTGCATTTTTCTGGTAGATTTAACTGAAACGTTCTCAATTTTGAAACCTAGCAATGCCTGTGCAGAGATAGATCTGGCTTTTTGCCCAGATGTGTAATTGTATAAATTTCTGCAGCTGCACTCGCATAGAGGAAGTTAGGAACAGTTGATGAAAGAACTATTGTGCGATTATATTCTGTTCACAAAATACATTGAGTGTACGGACAGGAAATCCTTCCTCTCCCTCTCCTCATTCCTTAAAACAGTTTTTTTCTAAAACTAAGTTAAAGGGAGACTATTTTGTGCTGTTTAATTTTATAACACGCCCTTATTGTTTTGACTTCTTTGCCTTCTCTTTTTGCCTCTGTTCATATGTTTTATTTTCCCCTTAGTAGTGCGTAGTGTGTTACTCAGAAGTGGCTGCTCGTTTGCCAAAGGATCTACTACACACATGATGTTCCTTATAAGTTATATGAAGAGACTTTTAGCTCTGGGGGGTAGTGAGAGTTTTTGTTTATCTTTGTTGATACATCTAATCCTGTATTTATTTGGTAGTCAGTTATAAAGCAATGCACAATAACTTTTTTTAAATGTTACAGGGCTATTGTAATGATGTCTCCTGCATCCCGATCCAAGTCTAAAGACAAAAAAACTAGCAAGGAAGCCCAGAAAGCTGCTGCAAAGCCTACAGGATCTGGTAATGCATCGGCTGCTGTTCCAGCCAGTGCATATAACCCCTTATTAGGAACATTCCATACACTGGACATTTCACCGACACCTACCTCACCTATACATGCTAATGGTCGTTTTCGGAACATAGATGAAACAGATGAGCATCCTGTCAACTCAGTGGTTGCTGGTGTTGAGTATGATTCTGTTTCTAACAATGGTAGTTGGTCTGGTGAGTCCGAAGAACATAAAGAGAAAAGTTCTAATGCCCCTGTTAGATCAGACTCGGTACCAGGAGCTGATAATGACAAACGAGAGAAAATACGCCAGAAAAATGAGAGGAAACATCAACGGCAGAAAGAAAGGCGAGCACAGGAATTGCATGAGCGGTGTACTGGTTATCTCATGTCGAGGAAACTGGAGGCACTTTCTCAGCAGCTTGTTGCAATGGGCTTTTCTCATGAAAGAGCAACAATGGCACTGATATTGAACGAAGGTAGGGTCGAGGAATCAGTAGCGTGGCTGTTTGAAGGTGGTGAAGAAGCAGATGGTAACAAGGATACAAACATACGTAGGGGCAATTTGAAAATTGACATATCAGATGAGCTAGCTCAGATTGCAGACATGGTAACCAGGTATGATTGCTCAAAACAGGAGGTTGAAAGAGCAGTTGTTAACTGTGACGGTGATCTTGATAAGGTTGCTGAAACCCTGAGAGAGTTGAAACTTGATCCCCCATCTGCTCCGCCAAAGCCAGAGGAAACAGGTGATCCTCTCATCAATAATAATGTTAAGCAGTCAGGAGTTGGAAGTCAGAGCTCAAGGCCACAAACAAAAGCTGTTCCTTTACCAAATCAACCTAAAAAAGATGACAAGGAATTTAACTATACAAAGGCTGCAATAACAATTGGAGTCCCTTCAGATTCCAGTAATAGAAATGTGCAACCTGTAAAGAGAATCCAACCTAAGTCTGAATGGGCTAAGCCCCAACAGGCTACTGTACCAGCTGATAAAAAGTGGCCAAGTTCAGGATCTAATTCTTCTGTTTCTTATTCCCTGCAATCACCTTTGCAAATATTAGCCCCGCCTGCTAAGTCTGAAGCACGTTATGTGCCTGTTGGAGGTGAGTTTAAGAACCTTCAACCTGTAGCATCCAGGGAACCATTAATCATGATGCAGTGGCCCCAAACTGTAAATGCAAAGCAAGTTCCAACCACAACTATGAGTTCATCGCCTCCTGGAATAGCTGCTACTTGGTATACAACTAACGGTCCAGATGCTGTGAGATCTAATGGTTTTTTATCCCATGCCCCGAGCACTAGAAGCCCCAGTCCAAACTACCTTAGTTCTAATCAAAGGTACCACCAACTTCAGTATCAACCTCAACAACAGTTTGCTGGTGGCAGCAGCAATTCAGTAGATCACCAAGCAACCTGCCAAGGGAATAGCAATTGGAATAGAGCAGGTGCATCCCCAACGCTTGCTGCTGCTACTTCTCTGGGACTCTTTTCCGGACTAGGATCAGCTGGTCAATCAGGGGCAACCTCTCCAGTTGACTGGAGCACTGGTGGGTCAATGCAGTTTGATTATACTAACATAGACTGGTCCTTGGATAGAAGTTTAGCTTCACCAAGGTCAAACGGTTCATGGCTAGGATTTTCACCATTTTCAAAGAGTAATACTCAGATGTATGACTCAAATGCTTCAGGAGTCGTTTCTCAATCATCAAATGGGAGTATTGTTCCCTTGCCTGGACTGCAAGATGGTGGAGTAGCTTCTTCTGAGACATCTGCTGGTTCCCGGGACTGGGGTTCTCCATTTGAAGGGAAAGATCTATTTAGTTTACCGAGACAGTTTGTTTCTTCTCCTACTCTGTAAAATGAGTGGAGAAAGTTGAATGAATAAAATGAAAAAAGACCCAAAAATGTGTGTGATTTGATGTTGGCTCTGATGATTCTACAGTTGATGAATGTTGGTGGTAAGCTCAGTGGGTGAACCATCCAAGAATATTTTGCATGCTTTTGCGCTCACATGCCAATTACACACTATTCAGTCACAGAAACATCACAGTTGACAATAATGGTCAGAGTGAGTGAGTGAGTGGATAATACTTAAAGCTAACCAAATTTATAAACTGGATACCGTTTTAAGTTAACCAAATGCCACAACCGTACTAGTCGTTGATGCGGAAATCTAAAATGAAGGCGTTATTGGGTAAAAAGTTACATCAATTTCGTTAAAAAGAGTGGAAGTTATAAACAATAGCTTGTTCTTAATTGTGAAAAATCACTATTCCAAACTGAAATTGCACACACAATCATACTCTCAACTCAAGTTATCTTATTTTTAGGGATGATAACGGTTTGGATTAGATATGCCTGTCTAAATTTTTAGGGATGATAACGGTTTGAATAAGATATGCCTTTGTCTAAAAAAATTCGTTTACGTTATTCTGGCATTTTTGTCGGTACTGTGTAAAAATGTCCTTTTTTTATATTCATATATAACTATGGATATTTTTATATTTTATATATTTTTTTAACTTTAAATACAATTATTTAAAAACGTCTTTAAAATAGAAACTTATATAAAATTCTTTTTAATTACAATTCAAATCAAATTATTTTACAAAATATTAATCTTAATAAATTTAGTCTTTTAAAATGTAAATTTTAAAAAAATTAATCTTCAATAAAATAACTTGGTTTAAACGTACAGTCAAATTTTAATTTATTCTCTTACAAATAATATTCCTTCTATTAATAATTTTATTTAAATCATTTGAATATAAAAGAATATTTAAATAGTGAGTTTTTTAGAGAGAATTATCCAAAAAAATATAAATCAATGGCACACGAGACCTAACATTACTTTTAATCTAAAATCTTAAAATAATAAATTTATAAATCCTCATTTTTATATAGTGTTTATTTTTTTCATTTTTATTTAATACGAAACTTAAACTCTTTTAGAATCTCAACCATCCATATTTCTAAGTTTTTCTTTTGTAAGTTTCTCTTTTTGATAAAAATAATTTGAAGTTAGATTTTATTTACTTTTGTACCGTTTAAGATGAAACTTTGAGATATGGATGAAATTTTGAGCTAACGGTGAATGAAAAAAGACACTGAATTCATGTTTCCAGCCAAAAGATTAACGTTAATTTTCTTAAAGAAATTGCTTTAACACGAATTACGTACAGTTTCCGATCCTGCGGAAAATGGTTTTCTTATTGTGAAAAATCTTGTTTCTCCCATCATTACTAAATTATATGAATGGATCCAATTGAACCTTTTCAATGGCGAGTTAGGAGGGACACCATAACTATCATACATAACTTCTCCTATGCAAAACCACTGTACGACGACATTGCTATTCCTTGTATTATTTTTCATCGAGTTTTTTAACTTCAATCTCTCTCTTTCTTTATAATATAAAGATTAATTTTTTTAATCATCAAAATATCCCTCAAAGTGCGTTTTGAGTTGGTGAAAGTGCGGTAAAAAAAAACATTTTCCTTTTCAATTTGATCAGAACAGTAGTGTATTTAACTTTTTCAGAACAGCAGTTTATGAGAGCAATTGTCTTGGCTGGTTCTTGAAAGAAAATTCTGATTTAAAAACAGGAAATGCTTACTAAGCCATTGTTTTCACATTGGACAGCAAAGTTGTTTCATATGTAACCTGTTTATGAAAACCAGTTTGTCTATCAGCATTGACTGTATCAGTATGATGCTAGTTTCTGGATTTCAACACTGCTTATCACAGACCACTCTTCATGGAAATACTAAGACATGCCCTTTGTTGTTAAGCATATTGGAGTGATGCTTCTCTCATGTGAAGCTTATATAGATATCACAATCTCTGTCATCCAAGTTTAAATGTGTATTATTATTTAATATCCATAGCTGCAAAACTTATGATTCTTTTCCCTTGATTTTGCTTATTTGTATGCACTGAAGCATTGCTTATTGCCATCATCATATCCCTCAAATGCAAATAAAAATCACAGGTGGGTGCTGTTTTCCCTGTAATTCCTGATAAGAAGCAGGCTTTTTAGCATCTGTAGTTACTTTACTTGCACTCTTTATTGATGTGGCAATGATCATGATTGTCATGAAGAATGTATAAGTGTTTGATTTTTTCTTTTTCTTTCATATCTTCTGCATAAAAGCTGACACTTAAATCTGATACAAACAATTTATGATTTACTGTGACCTATACTGCCTTGTTGTCAAGTAAATTGCAGACTTTGAAGGCTAGGAACTGACATGATTCTACTTCATTGTATATTTGAGCTATGAAATAGGATTCCAAGAATGTAAGTGAATCTCCCAACAAGACAGAACATACTCTGACACAAACTGACTTTAGTTTCACCACTTACATTGTTGGACTCAAAAACATTTTCTAAAGCCTTGAACTTGTGTAGGTATAGCTGAAATGTTCTACCTGCATGTGTTCATGTGCTGATTGCTCATTGTTTTCTTCATGACCATCATAATCCTTTTATACAACAAACATATGCAGCTCATAGTTATTTCTTGAAAAGTAGTTCTCAGTTTTTGTCACTGACAGTTCTATTGCTTTTTGGAGTTATTCCTGCTGCATTGTCCTTGTCAAATTGAACTCAAACTCATCTTTTTGAATTAAACCAGAGTTTGCAATAAAGAAATTTTTAATTTTCTAAATCAAAAGTAACCTTTTTGAAAAAGACAAAAACAGCCATGTGGGAGGAAACTATGAGACAGCTTGTGTGCATGCATGTTAGTTGTGTTTAATTAAAACATTTATTGTTCAAACAACAGTTCATAAATAGTTTATATAATAAAATTTTCTGTTTATTTATTTCTATTGCATTATTTATTATATGATGTCTTATTTTTCTTTTATCTGTCTCCATTTTTACCTTATCTGCAAAATCTTTCTGTCAGCACCTTTTCACTGCCAAAATCAAGATTTTAGTTTGAAATTCTACCACAGAAAAGATGCCATAAATGGTGGTAGTGAATCTGCTAGCTGTCAAATTGATTAGAGATCAAACACTCAAAATAATAATAAATAATAAACAAAGACAAATTAATGTGACAAGACATTTTGGTTTTACTTTATGCATTTTGGTTCATTCATAATAAAGTTTTGTCCAAGTTGGCAGCATCACAGTTGGCTCTATTTTGTCTGCAAGGTTTGAATTCTTGAACTTTTTTTCTCTAATATCCATATAATTAAAGCACACAAGGCTGTGTAGAGATTGGAAACTGTTCATTTTGCTTTCAATAATTATCCAAAGCCAAAAGTAGTACAAAAATATCTGATATGATAAAAAAGTAGTGGTTTGGTGGAGCCTCCATATGCTTCCTATATCTACTTTATTCAATGGCCAGTTCAAAAAATATGTAACTGTGACAGTAAACTGTGCAGTATGTATAGTAATCTAAGTTTTTGTTTAGTTTTTTCACTTGATGAGAAAGAAAAATAACGTAATTTGTGGGACTAGGAAATTGCAAAAAATAAGCAGTGGTAATAAAAAATTGTGTGTAGTTTCCAAAATTGGTATTGAAATGTGAGGCATGATGTTTGTTTGTATTAAGTGTGACAGATAAAGCTTTTTGAGGAAGAGAATGATGGTGCTTGTGACTCCTGGCATTGTAATTAATGTATGCATGCCAACATAGTCCCAACTTTTTGTCTTTCTGTGTACATTACAATATCACAAAACCATAGTTTAATTTTAATTTCTATTAGAGTGATAAAATTGAGAAAAAATATTAATTAAGAAATATATTGTGTGATAAAAGATGTGTGAGAAAAATTAAAAGTGAGAGGATGCTTATAATTTTGTTTAGCTTATTTATGTTTATTTTTGGCTAAATGTTTGATTTTATTTTATTTGAGTTTTAAATAAATATTTATAAATAATTTATATTTTTTATGGAACTGTTTTGGTTATGCGAAGCATTTTAGACAACGTGTGTAGTAAATGTAAATTGTATTTAATGAATGTATTTATGAAAAAAAGTTGAGGTTTCTTTTTGTTTAGTAAATTGTTAATTGTAGTTTCTTACCGTAAAATGAAAACTAAAAAGTATTTAGTCAAATACATTAAAATTTAAAAATAACGGCGAAGAGATAGGATAATGATGTTCTTATTTATTTTAATTTATTTAAAATAAACAAGAAAATTTTGGGCAACAAATGATAGTTATTTTTAATTTGGAGTTTTTTAGTGATTAATATATTGTACGTTTCAATGGTTTAGCTTTTATTTGTCTGAAATTACTTTGTTTGATTATAACATTAAACAACTAAATTATCTTGTATAAACTCTTCTTTGTTAAATATATATTTTGTTAATTTTATTTTATTGTTTACATATTTCTACTTTTATTGTTATTAACCCAAAAAAGAATCACAATCCATTGTACTCATGTTATTGCCATGTAAACAAAAAACAAGAAATTATGATATTCCTTTTTCCCCCTTTTTTTTGTTATCCTTTTTTTTACTTTAAGAATTACATTTAATATAAAAACATTTATTTTTCTCAAGTTTTAGTTTTGTAACGTTAATTAAATACGATATTTCTTAATTAAGCACACTATTAATTTTTTTCTTCTAATTGTGTTTTTATCCTTATAAATTTTTATAATTTTAAATATAATATATAAAAAGAATGTGGATAACAGTCATTTTAACTTGTATTTAAAACTTGAATGAAAAGATTAGACAAAACAAAAAATTATTAAAGAAAAACAAATACAAACAAGCATCACAAAGTTCCAACCCCCTTTAGAATTTGGCCCCCACTGATATTTTCTCCTTTTCTTTATCTATAAATTGACTGAATATAGTATCTTATCCTCAGTTTTATATAGCAAAGTTAAATAAACTTCTAATGGAGTACATATTACTTTTTCTGCATGCAAGGAGTGTTAGAATTATAGATATTTAGAGAGAAAAAATTACCATTTGTAAATGTAATCAAATTGTGAGAAGCATTCTAACGTAAATATCTGACGGACTAATTTGGATATACATCAGAGTCATGTCAATGGGTGCAATATTTGCTTAGTTTTTCTCAAAAATAAACCAAACAGAAACCTATTCATCATGGCATGCAAGCAAGGACTAACACATTCAGTAACAACTTGCAGAATTCCAACAAATTTCCAATTCTATTTTAGCTATAAAAATACTCACTAAAATACACATTCATTGACAACTCACTAAAATACAGCATAAAAAGAATCCAGAGAATCTGGACTTAAAACATTCTCAAAAGTGCATAAACTTGATGATGCAGTGATTTCATGAAGGAAATCTGATGTGGGTATAAGTTTCATCTAACAAACAAATTATCCTTGGCATTTTGTGCTTGCTGCCTAGACCCCGAAAGAAACCAAACAAACCCATAGCAGAAAGAAACAATCAAACTGCATAATGACAGATGAAACGTTGAAGTTTCAAAGAGATTCAACTGAACAGACAATTTCATGTACAAAGATTTTAAGAAGCCTCTATCTTATCTTCCTTACATAAGCTTAAGTTTGAAAAACAATCTTGATAAACTCTTGGCAATTTAAATTACAAGCATTATTAGACAGGAAATTATACTTATCCATGAGAAGAAACGGTTGACTTCTAGTGATCAAAAGGCCATCCACTATAACTCGTTCCATTATTCTGATCAGGAGTGGTTGAAGAGCTGCTTCCACCAGTCTCAGAATAATGACTATTGTTTGAGCTAGAAGAGGAGCGAAATGGCCATAAAAATGATAAGGGGTTTCTCCTTCCATGGTTCTGAGGGCTGCTGTTCTCCCTGCTCCTGGAGCTGCTGTCAGTGCCACTGCTGGTGCTGGCATTCCTTCCTCCAAAACTTCGAGCACTGCGGGAACTAACCTGTCCTTGAGGTGGCAACTCAACACGGCAAACAGGACACGAGTTATGCTGAACCAACCAAGGAACAATGCAGTCAGAATGGTAGATATGGTTGCATGGCATCTCTCTGGCTTCAGTGCCTAGTTCAAATTTATCTTTACAAACTGGACAGTGTGAATCCAAGCGAAGATGTGCCTGTGTTATCCTAATAGTAGGCATAGCATCGATCGAAGAACGTGCTGCCGGTGGTGGACCTCGCCTGTCATTCATGGTGAGTTGCTCAATGAGTTCTTCCAGTCCAGGACCCATAAAGTAATCACCAAAATCAACACGCCTAGGACCACCTCTTGGGCTGCCAGTGGCCAAGGAGAATCCAGGAACTTGACCATGAAATATTAAATAAGGACCAGAACTGAAAACACCCCAACTCTGTTCAGGAGCTGGGAAAGAACCCGACCTTGCTCTAACATCAAAGTTTGAGTTTCTTCCAGCCATTCTATGCCTCATGAAATTATCAACAGCATCCATAAGCCCGAATCTCTGGTCAGAACCTCTTTGCCCCATGAAAGCATGTATAGCATCAAAAAGGTCAGGCATTTGATGAAACTCTCCGGACTGTGATGAAGAATATGAATGCTGGGGTGCAGGTGCTGCTCCTCGCAACTCATCAAGTTCTTGTACAAAACCTCCATCACAGTAAGGACAGAGAGTGTCTCCCCCATCAAGCACAATTGGTTGTCTGCACGCATAACACCAGTGCGTTGCTCCACTTGACATCTTTTTATTTTTTAACAGGATTCTTTAATCTGTAAATCTGCACCAAAATTCAACGTTCTGTGTGAAAGACACCCTCATATTCAGATATGAATAACATTGATTTGATTACTCAAAACAATAGTTATAAAGTTGGAATCAGTAAACAAGATTCAATACACCAATTGACTATGCTAGTATTGATATGTAGGTCTAAACTGAATAACTTAGTAACTCACAGGAACAAATTATCCCAATTAAGCTAAAGGTGGTTAAAGCCAAGTCAACCATGCAGTACAAAGAAGCACAGTAAATTATGCTCACTAAAATTTGAACCAAGGACAAATCAAGAGTCAAGACTACTCTGAACAAAGAAGCTGTTCATCCAGAGTCATACATTCGGATCGAAACATTAAACACTTGAACAAATTTGATGAAAGAAAAGCTACCCACATATTCTTTGATTGTTTTTACAATCAACTGAAATTTATTGGGCTCAAGAAAGGATGATGGTCACAGCTTTTTATTGTCTTTCTCTCATAATGTGGCGATTTTCAATACATTTTAACCATAACTATATGATGTAATAGAAATTTAGTTGCAAATGCACCCAAATTTCACAACAATTTACAAATCACAAATTGCAATCATCAACACCAGATGCTAGAGATATCAGTGTAAAACTGCGCAAAACAACAATTGCAATAACAATCTGTTTTCATTGAGAAGTCATGCTTCCATCCATCAACACAACAAAGAATAGTTTAAGGAATCAGGTCCAACAGTAACAAGGGGGAAATGCTCGCATATCCATCATAATAGAAAAATTGAAATGAAATCAACGTTTTCCTAGAAGGATTTAGAAAATTATCAAAGATGAATAAAGGAATAACAAAATTCATCCATGATTCAAAGAGCACTTATCGTGAGAAACAGTAACAGTGGAGATAAAGCATACCTAAATCCCAAGTTAAAATTAAGAAGACAACAACAAACTTGTCAACAAAGAAGAGGTTTTTTTTCAAATGGGGATTCAATTTATCAATACCCAGTTACTCTAATGGCCAAATTAAGCTCGAATTTTACATAAACAATCAACCACAAAAAAAAAAAAGAGGTATAAACCCAAAAAAAATTGCATCAGTGCAGAAAGTTTCCGAATTCATCGTAGTGAAACTTATCAAAAGAAAAAAGAAGAAGCAAGAACTCAAAGGTTAGTACCTGAAGATTCGGAGTTTGAGGCAAAAGAGAGAGAAAGTAGGGAGAGGGAGAGAGAAGATGACCTTTTATGCTTCTGAAGTTGGTTCCACTGATGCAAAAGTCTTGATTTTACCACTTCAGAATTCGTGTTGTGACTCTTTCTTTTATACAATAAATTAAAGTAAAATTCTTAGTGGGAGAAAAGAAACATAGTGGAATTTCCAACACAAACTATCAGCAGTTTTCATGGAATAATTAATCAAACACGGCCATTTTTTTTACCGCGTTTGTTGCAGAATTGCAGTTACACGAGTTATCTTCTAAAACCTTTCGAATCTAATTTAAACACAACACGGAACTATTCTTTTGTGTGTTTTTTGGTGATCTCGTTTGATTTTGCAATCAATTTATAAACCTTTTTTGTTGCTAATATCATTTTAGAACATTCCTATTGCATTGTGAGTTCATTCTATGATTCTATCTTAAATTGAGGGTAACATTTTTGGCAAGACATCTTCCGTAGACACAAGTAACATAATTGTAAATCCTGTCTTTTAATACGAAATTATTTGTTACCTTATAATAATCTAACATGAATTTCTTTTGTGAGTTGAATTCGTTGAAAGTAAAAACTTTAAATGGTATAAAAAACTGTTTCATGTTTATTTTCTTTTTAAAATAATATAATTCTTGTTTATTTCAATTTTTTATTTTAATTAATATTTTCTTTTCAATACTGACAAGACAATTGAGTAAGGATTAACAAGGAACACAAAGAAAGTATCGTGCTAGCAAAATTTGTTTTAGAAACTTTAATCAAATAGAATAGCATATAATAAAATATGTTTCAGTTTATATACTATGATATGATATAATTTAGTTTCTTACAAACTTAAAATATTTTAAACACATTTTATTCTTAAATAATATTTAAATTTCTATATAATTAGTTTTTCTTTGAAAATCCAATAAAAAATTTCTTTAAATTAAGTGTCTATTAAATCAATATTTTTATGTTTTGGTTTAAATTCATGAAAAAAATATTCATTAATGTTTTGTCTTTAGTATTATATTATCCATTTTAATTAATTTTAAAATATTTGTATCAACCTGAATTCATCATAATAATCAATTGTAAGCGGATTAATGCATATCAATTTTTAATATGATTCATATTTTTTGACTTAATGTTTCTTAACTTAATACCATAAATTATTTGTGGATGATTTTGTTTCACAAATAAAAGAAAAAAATTGAAAGAAAATTCTGATAAGAAAAAGAAAAAAGTAAAAGAAACAAAAATATATAAAAAAAGAGAAAATATTTTATTAACGTTCAAAAATACTATAAGAAAATTTCTCTTAAAATATGACACTTGTTTCTACTCTTACTCCACTCCCACTCTTTTATTCTACAATCTACGCCAAATAAATATATTATCAGCCCAATATTTTTAATAATTACAAGGAAACGATAATATTTATAATATATACATAAATAGTATTTATATAATAAAATATAAAAGCATTTTCTATATTATTATATTGTTGGAATTGATCCGATTTACCGAATTTAAAATTCTCGAACATGTTACCAACTCAATTTTAATTGAATATACGCAACAAAAAGAAGAAGAAGCTATTTTAACCCCAACACAAAAGAAAATCAAGCTGGATATGTACACTCTTAAAATACAAATATATAATTCTGCAGTTAAAAAAACAAAAGGAAAAGAAATATAGTATTAATAAAAACTCGATTTTAATATTATTAGATTAACATTTTCTTTATTTCTCTATATATAATAAAATGGTACCTCCTATTACAATTTGAAGTTAAAAATTGACCTTCAAACCTTAATTAAAGAATTTAAATATTGAAGCATCTAAATTAACAATTTTTCAAACTAACAACCAAGAAGGAAATTATGAGTAATATACAAGAAAAATATAAAAATACAAATTATATTGTATATAAATCTAATTGTTAATAATAAGTTTAAACAAACCACCCTTAAAATCCAACATTGTAGAACTTAACCAAACAATTAATCATCAGGACAATTAATTTCAATGTTGAATAACTTAAGAAAAAAATATGATTATTAACAATTGAATCATAATTAGGTGGTTGTTAATATAGATTTGAGATAAGAAATAAAGTTATTACACATTATAAGTATTTGAATTGTTTAACTTTAATATTAAAGTATCTTCCTAACTATTTTAACAAACAGTTAAGTAAGATTTAAAGTAAAACAGAACTTTTAAATTTATTGAATGACTCTTTTTAGATTAAACATTGACATTGACTCTATAATAAAAAATTTCAATTTATTTGAATTTACCTAACAAACTTTTTGATACTTTTACCTTGTTATGGTTTGTTTTGGTTATTCTTATTCTCACCTTATTTTTCAACATAAAATACTAAGAAGGAAGAGACCTTTAAAAGATGTTAAAATAATAATTTAATATAAAAAATCAGATATTATAATGACAATAAATATGTTAGATCAAACTAATGTGTCAATAATGCATACTATATAGCATATTTTCTGTTTTTCTCTTTAAATAAATATCTGATTTAAGTTGTAAGTATCTCATAAATTTAAACATTTTTTGATGTACTTGTTTCTTTACTCTTTGATTTTACCTTCAATAAACTAATGTGACCATCATTTTTTATTTTTTTCATTTTCAACTAATTGTCCAATTTGTTTTTTTTTAATATTTTTAAATACATCAGTCAACTTACTGTAGGAAGTTGACCCACAAATTTAAGAAGATTGACTACTATTACTACGGTATAAGATTGAGTCTAAATGAAAAGTTATATTCAATATCCAATGTCAAATAGGTACCAGTCAAAATATTAATATTTATAAAAAATAATGTATAGCGAAGATGACTAATACATTGTAAATTGAAATACCAATAAATAAAAGTATTATTATTGAAAACAAAAACAAAACAAAAGTTACTACTTTGATATTGTATTTTTACTCTTAAGTTACGTAAATACATTTTATGAATATTGTACAACCAATTTTTTTAGTGAATAATTAAATATATTTAAAATAAAATTCACATTAAAAATATAAGCAGTATATTTTTGTATATTTCCATTGTCGGTGATTTATTTTAAAATTTCACTGATAAAGAATGAACTGGGGAGTTATTTGACAAAATCATCATAAAGTTTCATATGGTTAGAGAAACATTAAAATAATAATGTCAACAATTTTACTTTCATTTATTTCTTCTTTTTTTACATCAAAATATTTTTAATTGACAGTTGAGAGTAATACTCTTCAAATCACAAAGTAAACTTTTTTTAAATAAAATTTTCTTCATACACATAATAAAAAATTAAACTCATAATAAAGAAGTTTAAGAAAGTCAACTATTTACCAACTGTGTTAAATTTTTTTGGTTAGTTGCGTTTCTCCTAAAATCAACTATTTATTTTATTAATTTATTTTTCCAGAAAAACATGTAGGAGAGACCGATAATAATATAGAAGTGAATGGTGCCTTTTGTCACTAATAAAATAAATAAATCACACTGTACTTTTGATTTCGACATTTCTTTGACCCTGAACTATTTTTCTTTTTCTTTTTCTTACATATTTTTTCAGTATGCATTTTCTGGTATTGGTAGATAAATATTTTTAGTATATAATTGCATGTTTATCTTAAAATAAGTTAAATTTAAGTTTAACTTATACTCGTATCGTTATATATAAGTTTTACTTTTTTAAATAATAAATATATAAACTTTTATAAAAGTAAAAATCACAAAAAAATATAAAATTATTAAATATTTAATGTAATTTCTTTCTAAAAGATATAATCATCGAAATATTAAAGTATTAAACATCAATTAGATAAAAGTAAAAGAAAAAAAAACATTAAATAATTAAAAAAACTAAGCTATGTTTATAAAATTACATAATAAATAATGATATTTTCATCACTTAAATGACATCCATCTTACTCTGATTTAAAAAGTTAAGTATTTCTCTTACTCATGTTAATTAGTATGAAAATTTTCCATTAAAATCAAGATAAATTCAAACAATATAAATTTATTTGTAATGCATATTTTTTAAAAACCAAAATTTCCGTTATTATATACTAAACCAAATTTGAGTTCCAAAAAATAAAAAAACTTTGCAAAATAAAGTGATACAGACATTAGTGTATTATACTTGGTGTGAAAGTGTGAATAAGTGGAAATGGGTGGTGAACAGGTAAACATGGTCAACAAGTTGAAATGAAATTATATTTGTTAAAAAAGAATAGTCTCTCATAAAACCAGTGTTTTATAGAAAGGGTCATTGTAGTACACTTAATTATGATACCATTTTCTTTCATGTTCTAAATTCTTTAAAAATACATATTACCTTCAATATTTGAGGGTCAACACAGTAGCTTCTTTAGAAAGTCAACTTTAACACTTCTTCAGAAACTTGTCACTTTTAAAAACTAATGTGTATAACAAATTAAAATTAACTCCATAAAAAAAGTTTAACATCACTCTTATTTCCCAACCAAACGCATAGAAAATAATAGTCAAAGGTAAAATCTACATGATAATACTTTAGTAAGATGAATTCTAGAAACATACTGGTGTGACATAGATGATTGAAATAAAAAATCTTGTGAAGGGTACTATTGCAGTAGCAGTAATGATTGTTCGATGAAGTTGATAAAGCCAAGGTCAGCAAATTTGGCTTTGGTGAAGGGAATATTCTTGGTTGGTTCCAACAACAACAACAACTAAGCACCAATAAATAACTTAAAAAGAACATATAATGGTCACGAGTCAGGAACCAAACCTGTTTAGAGCTGAGAAACTTATAAACAATTAAATGCAAGAACATTTGTTCATTTATCTTGGTATCTAAATCAAAAAGTAATATTCAAAGTTACACCATAACATGGATACTCAGTATATCTATCTGTTTTCCTTCTCACAATTCTTGCAACAAAACCACTACAGAAACATACCAAACACGAAGAATGAAAGGGAGGGAGTATCAATCAGACTCAGAGTCTGATCAGCCGCTTGAAAATGGCCAAACTCGAAATCCAACAAGAAAACTTAAATTTTGTTGAATGCAACAATGTCACAACTTTGGATATACTCGTTGCATGGCTCAACAGTCAGGTGTTCTTCGATGAGGGTGTCCACAGATACAAGGTCATCCACAATAGTCATCATGATCTGCAACTTCTTGATTCCATATCCCACTGGCACCAGTTTGGCTGTATCAATTAAAACAAGCAATTTTAGATACATTGTAATGTTTTCAAGAAAAAGATAATTATACACTTACATTATAAGGCAGGTTTACAATGTCTTTCAATCACAAACTACTATGTAAAGTAGCTTTCTTTGGACTTAAACAATGACTGTCTTAAAAATCATGTTAACACTGATTTCTGATTGACTGATAGGATAACAAAATTTACAGACAATGCATAGCCATTATAGTGAATGGATCAGATTTGAGTGAGAAAAGTTTATGAAACTTTGAACATACATGCTCCCCACAATAAACCAGGCATCTCAATACTGCGGACAGCCTCTTCCAGCTTCTTCATGTCGGTCTCATCATCCCAAGGCTTGACATCGAGTAGGACAGAAGACTTGCCACCTATACAACGTCATTCAGTTACAGTTTCCAACAATTTCAGCAATGAAGTAAAATATAGGGATAAGAAAAAGCCCCTGTATGTGACAAGATCTCATAAATTTCAACCATTGTTCTACTGTATAGCAACATGCCTAGTTTCTACGTTTCCCAAATAGCAAGACAATTTTACTTGAATTAAACAAAGTCCAGAACAGCTTCTATCTATTTTATTTATGGGAAATGTTTCGTGGACCAGAAATTACTGTCACCGTGCTCTTAAGAAAGCTTACTCTCTTTTTTCTTGGCAGGCTTTTTAGCAGCCTCCCTTTCCTCTGCTGCCTTCTTATCCTCCTCTGTCTCGTCACCAAAGAGATCAAGATCATCATCATCTTCATCAGCAGTAGCAGCCTGACAATTCAAATAAATCCCAATTATTACATCAGTTGAACAAGTTCACATTAGCAGCTACTGAACAGCTACAATAATATATAACATTTCACAATAAGTATCAGCATACAAGAAAAAGTCAAAAGTTTATATTCTAGAATTCCAGAATACGTGTACTGCCTCTAATAGTGTTATCCTAGATAACGAGTTTACTTAGTAAACACATCTTGATGAACCCAATCAAGATAACTATCTCGTTTTAATAGTGTCAGAATCGCTTAGCTAGTGTGAGGGGTTAACTTTTTGAATAGGTTAACTCATCTTTTGTATTTTACTGATGTAAAAAATATGAATGAATCAGCTAAGAGACAATTACACTCTTTTAGACATTTTTTTACGTTTTCCACTTTTAAGATGATTCAAAACCCATTTTATTGAAATTTATTGGGTTTATTGTATCACTCACTATCACACCGGCTATATTCAATCCTTAGAAAGAGGGTGTATTGGAGATTCCACATTGATCTGGAATATAGACAAGTTATAATATATAAATGGATACAAATCTATTCTTTATAAGACAATTTTTGTGAGATTAAGTGAGCTTTAAGATCTACTTTCTAAGAAATAGTATTGTTCAGCTCTACAATGTACCTTCAAAGTAGCTATCTTAGCTAAAAACTATCTCATTCAGGAATAGCAACTACATGTTAAACATTTCACATTAGTATGGTTAAAAATTCAAGCTCTGCTCTTTCCAAAACTGAATATTAACGTAAATTCAACCAGGTGTTCCCCTAAATGGAAGTATATTTTTGAAAGAAAATAATAATATATTGCTTTGTTTTCTATTTTAAGCACAAATCCAAGGTTTCCAAGTTTGACAATTTTTAAATATTCTCTTTCTGTTAGAGTGATAGTTTTAAATTTGAGATGTTACAAGGTCAAAATATTGAAAGGTAAAAAAAAAGTGCCTTGTGGCGAGTAAGAAAATTAAAAATGAAAAAGAAAATCTTTGGGATGGATAAAAAATGGGAGAAATGAATGCATTGAGGTAATAACTTGATTATTAGCAAGCACTTGAATCATGTCATAAAATAATCCAAGGGCTCAATTAAAGATTCTCAGCAATTACATTTAAGACAGAAGGGAATCCAGGTCCCTTAGTGCCATGCCTCTCATTTCAGACCTGGACTCTATATTTTCAAATTTCATTCAGCCAACTCTGGAATCATAATCCCAAGATGTTTCTTTCATTCATATTCTATTAACCTTATAAAGTTTGAAACACAAAATAACTGGTAAAGATTGCACTTTCACACACACTCTTGAAGTGCATGCAAGCCACTTCCTATCTCTTCTATGAAATAGGACCCAAATTCCCAGCAGTCACAAAAGGCAACTGCAAGTGCAAGGTCCTGCAGTCATAATTCAATGACTCAATTAAAGATTCTCTGCAATTACATTTCAGACAGAAGGGAATCCAGGTCCCATAGTGTCATGCCTCTCATTCCCATACCTCTCTCATAACCCTAACTTCATAGCTGCTCCACAACACAACTATAAAAATTTAGATTGATAACCTACCACTATATGCATGGCAATCACCAACCATCACACTCTTATTTACAAAAGGTCTGTCCTTTAGTTTCCTATCAACAACAAAATTCACGATTTATGACTAAATTATTTATGCATTTTCAATAAAAGAAACGATTTTTTTAAAAGAAAATTACAGAGACAACAAATGTAAGATTAAAGAAAACACATACCGATTTGGCAGGTGCAGCTTCAGCTGGAGCAGCTACGGTACTGAATCTAACCCCTTGAGCCTTCCCAGGGAAGCTACTCAAATAAAATTTAGCATTAACAAAAATTGAAAAATCCGACAAAAATAAAATAACAAAAGCAGAATTGCAGCAGAAAAAAAGAGGAAATGAAGTGAGAGAGGAACAAACCTTGAGGCAAGATGAGAAGAGACAGCATCGTACCACTTGGCAGCATTGGGGAAAGAGTCCCCAGGCTTTTCCACAACAGCTGCATACACTTTGATATCATCCTTTGTGAATAGATCCCTGAAGTCAAACAAAAAATAAGCCACACACAAATTCAATCACCCAAATATCAGAAACAGTGAAAGATTGGTTTTTTAACAGAAATTGAGTGAATGGTATAAGTGTTACCCAGAAATATAGGTTTTCCCAGAAAGGAATTGATCGAGGGTTTTGATACCCTCTTCGGTGTGTAGATCTGAGAAGGTGACAGCCATCTGGTGTGATTGAATAGAAGAGTGGCAATGCAGAGTGTGGAGTGGGAAGAATAGAAAAAGCTTCTGCTTGTGTTCAATGATTGATATTTATAGTCTGCATAGTCACAAACCCTAGATCAGTCCCAACCTTAGACTTCTGAACTGAAATTCATTAGAAGCCTTATTTTAATTATTTGTTTAACCTTTTTCTAATTCTTGTAATTTTACTTTCTAATTTTTCTTTAACTATAAAGAATAAAAGGCATTAAAAATATATATATATTTTAAAGATAAAATTTATAACAAAATAAGTCTCTTCGTTAAAATGAAAATTCCAAGTTACTCATGGAGTTACTTATTTTCACTTCAAAAATATCATATACCATTTCAAAATTTTTCACACAAAAGGATATTTTTTTATAGGTTTAATACCTCTTTTGGTCCCTCGAAAGGGACCAAATGTGTCCCAACTTTTGTAAAAAAGTGTGCAATTAAATCCTTTTTGGTAACAACGTTAATTTTTTAACGGGCCAGCTGACAGGGTGAACTAAAGTTTGCTACGTCGTTACCAAAAAGATTTAATTGCACACTTTTTATAAAAGTTGGGAGCACATTGAACTTCTAAAAAAACGTAGGACACAATTGAACATTTGGCCCCTTTCGAGGGACCAAAAGAGGTATTAAACCTTTTGGCCCCTCTCGAGGGACCAAAAGAGGTATTAAACTTTTTTATAAAACAATGTCATGACTTGAGAAAAGGAAGACATACACATGAATTAATAGTTGTTAATTCTTTGAATTTTTTTTTTCAATTTCTTAATTACACTTTGTTAGATGATTAAGACATTTAAACCCTAAACAGAAAAATATATTTAAATATTTATCCTAAACTCTAAATCCTACGTCCTAAATTATTATATATATTAAAAATAAACCAGTCTTCCTTCGTAGCAACCAAATTAGCTTTAAAAATGAAAATGTTATATTGAGATTTCAGTTGTAGCATCTGTTGGAGAACACTCACTGCTCAATACAAAGCATACATTTGTGAGGGTTACCAAAATATTTTTCATAGAGAAATAATACTTTCTGTTTTGAAAAGTAGATAGGTATTCATTTTTCACACATGCCTGATTCTTCCCATTTAAAAAAATAAAAGATTGTATGAACAAACCATATATTTAGTAGTTAAAGAAATTGAAAATTAAAAAAGTAAAAAAGAAGGGATTAAATAAAAACACATCAATGTTGTTCATTTTGTTAGAATCTTTAAACTCAGTTACCATCCAAACTGTGATACATAAATGGTAAAGTAAGTGTTATCTATGCAGTCCAATAGATTGAATTATAAAGTTACCTAAATTAAAGTAAGTCACTCCTAGTTTTTTCAAGATAAACCAATTTGTCAGTTTATGAACTAACTTAATTTTAAAAGTTAATATTATAGTTTTATTTTATGTGTTGGTTTGATATAAGAGTATCAAACCAGTCAATATCTTCTAATCTATTTAAAACATAGGAAATTGCAATATATCCTTAGATATGCTGCTGGCTCTAGAATGAAATTTTGCCGAATAGTACAATCACATAGGCTCAGATTCAAGTTGAGTTTTGGTCCAACCCTTTTCACTACGATTTCCCACATACATGGCAAAGACACAAATTTGTACACAAGCCTCAAGTTTCTACAGCTGCAGAGCATAATCATGCAGAAGGATGAGCATGGTAATTTCGTTACCTCACCAAGAAACCATTCGTTCTCATCGAAAGTTTGGTCAAATTTCTTGTCCTACTTATGTGACAATTCTTGAAGGACAAGGGTTAGGGGAATTGGCTTAGATTTTACCAAAGCTGAGCCATTAAGGCCAATCATGAATAACAACTTTGAAGTTACTTTGGATGCTCGTTAAGCACAAGAAATGCTGTCATAAGATATTATCACTCTTTGACAGATCAATTTGGACACACACTGTCTTCAGCACCTTGTCAAGGTAAACTCGTTCTTATTAAGCTGCTGCAAGTTTTGGTCCATTAGAACTTACTTTGCTGCACAAAACCTTTTCTGCAATAGAAGTACAAAAAGGTGGAGTTCTTCAGTAGGGCAATGGAGGGGAAAAATGTGGTGGTGATCCATGATGTATCTCGAGAAATCAATGTAAGAATTTTGGAATGGTCTCTGCATGGCTTGTCTCTTGTGCCAGGAGATGTTCTCACACTTATTGCAGTCATGCATCAAGTTGTGACTCCTAGTGAGTAATCTTCCTCAGATTGCAGGGAGCTTCTTATGATATTGTTCTATTCATCCCTTGAAATGGATTTTGGAAGAAAGAAAATGGAAAATCAAAGATCAATGAGTCAATAAGTGTTGTGTTGATTAATCTGACTATTTCTCCAAAGCATTTTAATCATTTTTACTGGTTCACTCTGCATGATGTGTTGAAAGTCCTGCATCTTGTAGTGATAAGTTCAATTTATAATATATAAATGGGTGTTAACCTTATTTTATAAGTTGATTAGGTTTAAAGTTTATTTATTAACACATGATTTTTTGTAGTGGGATACAAAAGCAGTGTGGATAGCAGATTAATGTTTGGAGCAAACCAGAAGATGGTAGAGGCACAAGTTGCCAGGAAGAAGGAAAAGTATATGAACAATGAAGACATTGCTCGTACTTTTCAGCTATACAAATCAGAAAAGGTCATATAATTTATAAATACTAGTTAAGAAAACCATAAACCCTCTATTTTTTAATCTTGTTAACTTTGCACACCATATTTTCAGGTTGGACTTAAGATAGATTTGGCTTTAGGGTCGTCACTAAAGGCAGTTGCACTGAAATCAGCCTTGAAGTTAAAGGCAACTTGGCTTATACTAGACAGGTAAGATGAATTTAAACTTGCTATCATTGACTAGAAATGCAAGAATAATATAACCCTTTTGAAACTTTTCATCTGAAGACTGTTAAAGTTAAAAATGAGCTCAAAGATTTGGCTATTACTTAGAACTTAATCACCCTTTTAGAGCTTCAAGTATTCTGTTTCTAACAACAATAAAATCACAACATAAACTGATATATGGTTTGTAAAATCCAACCTTTTTTTAGTGAATCATCTTGATACAACCTGGTCACAGGAAAATGAAGAATGATGAGGAGTATTTCCTCCAGAAGCTTTCGTGTGGTATATTAAGAGTAAGGCGTTTCAATAAAATTATACGTTTAAGAGGACCACTACATCTCCCCCATGAATCACGCCCCAGTACCAGCACTAATGAAACAAACACTGACAGTATCCCACTACCAGACATTTCAACTGAACATCTTTACCTCTTCAGCACTGACACTTCTCCCAACAGTAAATACTCCTATACTCTAAGACTTCATCTCGTTGCATGCACTCATGATATTAACTGTCATCTTTATCACCTTCTAAACTTCTCATTTCTGCAATTCACATGTGGGTTAACATTAGCATAAGTTTCCTCTTCCACTTGAAAATATAAGTATGAGTCTAAATTTCACTTTAAAGATGTAAGAGAGTTAATCAGTATATAAAGATGAAAACCTATAAATTAAGATTAGCCATTATTGACCAATCTCTGTCTTAATTCATGTGATAATAACAGTTCTAATATTATTAGTTTTTATTTCAGAAAATTATAACTGATCTGTATTTAGCAAAATGTATATTCTCAATAGAATTATTATACTGTATCCAGTGACTGGTGTTCTTGAAGTCTGCAAATTTAAGCACTTTGACACTTATACTGATTAAAAAGAGAAAACAGTTGTATACCTTTTAAGAGAAACTTTGTCTGCAAATTCATGCTTCTTCACCAAATTAAAAAGAGAAAACAGTTGTATACCTTTTAAGAAGAATGTTAGTTCATAAGAAATAAAAAATAAAAATAAATTGATTTAGTCAAAAAATCATAAAATATCAATTATTAGTTATCATATTCACTTCATTTTATATGTTTATTTAATCAACTTTCTTTTATAGATCTAGGTTTTGTTTTTACAATTGCGCTTATATATATTATACAAAATTAAATAACACTAAATTTCAACAATAAAATTACTCAACATTTTTCACATAACATTTGTCTCAATGCTGATTGTAAGGGCCTGAAAAATATATGTGTCTTATGTGAGGCAGCCAGGCTCGTACAACTAATGACACCCTGACCTTAGATGGGGTCTTTTTTTAACTCTGAGTTCATTATCCAGCTTTCATTTCTCTCTCTAAAACCCTTATCTTCCCTAAAACCAGCTCTGACTTCTCTCTAACTTTTCACCAATTTCCAACGTTGAAATTTGTAATAGGTGGTGTTCTCTCGTTCACGGAGTTGAGAGCTTCTCATTCATCCGATTAATTTATGTTTTGGACGGGTAAGTCATCCTTTTCTGTTTTCCTTTTCTCTTGAGCCTAGGGCATGCAATTTTTGGCAGTTGCATGTAGCCAATAGTTTTCCTCTTCAGATTCTCTGCCTGTTTTAGCTCTAAGGGTTGTTTTTGTTTCCACTATAGTGGGTTGTAGGGTTTTGCGGTGTACTGACCTTGTGAGGCACTGTTGGGATTTTCAAACTTTACAAGGTAAGGGGAGCTATTCATATATTGTTTGAACTGTATTATGTGTGTGTTTGAATAAATTGTGATTTATTTTACTGTTATGTTATGCTTTTGGTGATGAGCATGTTGGTTTGTATTGTTGGATGTGCAACAGTAGTGAAATCATGGTGTACTGAATGTTTTTGACTTGGATGAGTTGTTGGTTGTACTGGGTTTCTGGTTTGGAGTAAGATTTATGATAAAATAATTAATATGGATAGTTACAGGTACCGTTTTAGATTACTATAAGGGGAAGTGTAGTATTGAAATTGGGCAATTTGAGTCTAGAACACCATAGGACAGTTTGTATGACTTAAATAAATTAACTGAAATTTGTTGAGAGTACTTTGTTGGTAGGATAGAGGAACCTTAAAAAACCTGAGTTGACACATTTCTGATCATAGAGCAGCCCTGGTTTGATCCAATCAGTTGTGACTAGTCATATGTGCTGGCGTCGAAGGTGAGTTTGATGCGTTCAGACATTGGGTTCTTCTCCGATGACCAATTGGGCAATTTGGGCTAACTTGGATGAGTCAATTAGAACTTATTAGAGTCATAAAACTAGAATATAACATGTTAAAAATGACAGAATTGGATTTAGGTCCTTAAGTTGTGGATTGTGGTGTTTTGAAGAAAAACGGGAGTCTAAATCTTAGAATCATAATAAGAACATTCATGATCATCTAGGCGAGTTTAATGGAGCTTAATACACAAATTGGAAGTCTTAGAAGTTAGTCAATAAGTTTAAAAATGGTAAGGGCTGGTGTGAGTGTGTGATTCTGCAAAATTCGCGTTCTGCATAGGATGCAGAGTCCCTATGCGAGCTGTCTCGCATAGCGAGACCCTATAGAGGGTGCTCACTGTCTGGGTAATTCGCTGGGCGAGCTGGTGCGCTATGCGAATTACCAGAGGGTGTTACTCTCTGCTTGTGGATTCGCCTGGCGAGTCCTATCGCTATGCGACTGATGATAGTCTGGAACCACTGTCATTTTAATTCGAAGGGCGAGTTTGGGTGCATAGAGAGTCTTTGGGAGGGGTAGTCTCTTTCTAGACTCTTGCATAGTGACTGGGCGTGGTATGCGAGATGTTAAGTAGTCTTGTGCAGGAAGTAAGTTTAATTCGCCTTGCGATTAAGGGTGCACGGTGCGAGAGGATCCTATCTCGCCTTGCGGATAGTATGCGTTGTGCGATAAGTTCTGATGTTTAGTAGATTAATATACTCTTGTTGTATGATTGACTAAGGGGTTGTTACATTGGTTGTGAAATATCTATGGGAACATATTATATTGTATGATGAGATTCAACATGTTATGTATGGTTAAAGTAAAAGGATATGTGGTTAAGAGTATGGTGGATGGACGTAATTCCATGATCTTCAAGGAGAGGATTCATGGTGGTGCCTTAGTGTTTAGAATGATCTGCAGGGAAGCTCAGTCTTAGGGGTTTTCCTGACGCTCCAATGGTCTTTCATTCTCAAGTAGAGAGGATTGAACCATATGGTGAGGAGTAGCAGGAGGTCTTAGTCTTAGGAGCTTCTAGTATGTCTCAAGGTCCGGAACAGGCTAACCTCGTGAGTGTGGTAGGATGGGGAACCCAAGTTTCATAAGCCACCACGAGTGCATAACCCGCCATAGCTCGGCAGTCATTCTAAGTCTGGACGAGTCAAGTCTAGTATGCTAGGTTGTATGATTTAACCTGCTTGGATTGAAGTAGTTTTTGACGTGTTGTTTACTCTAATATTGTATGATTGCTTGTAAAACTAGCTCACCCTTGTTTGTCTGTGTTCGTGGTGTCTGTGTATGTTTCTTTTGCAATGATCATCCAATTGGATGTGAGCAGATGAAGAAGAGGTGTATGTGGAGCAAGCGCTGAAAGACGGTGATGCGACAACTTAGTACTTCTAGGATAAAAAAATTAGTATAGGTACTTTGATAATACTCCAAAATGGTCATCTATGTTTAAAAAACCAATTCCGACTATATATTTGGATGACTGTAATTAATAGTCTGCTATATGTCTCTAATTGCTTTCCAATATTATAATCTGATGATGTCTTTAATATATATGCATGTCATATATTTTGGGATGTCACAGTGATACATGACATTATTACTGCCACATCATATTCACTCTCATAGGAATATTTTAAAAGTTTAAAAAAAATTATAACTCAATAGTAATATTTTATGTGTAATTATGGATGACGAGACAACTTGGATTATCAAAATAGACAGACCATTAAAATTCATAACCTCAAATTCTGACAACCAAAAGTAATTCATATATTTTAGTTAAGAGTAAAAAATGAACTAATGATAATAAAAACACTCTATTTATAATATAATTTGAACTCTTTGACAAAATTAAATTAGTTATCAATAATCCATTGTATTACTTTAAACATGAAATAAATTATATTACAACTATAACATAAGCTCATTAGTGAAATAAATAAACAATTTAGATGATAAATCAAATGTGTTCTTTTAGAATAATTTTAATGTGAATACAATAATAATAAAATTAAATACCATATAAAAAAGACAACAACATAAATTTAACGTCTTAAAATGTAGATAAAAACAATAACACAATCATAATAACAACCAAACTCAATATTATAAGAGTTTAATATTAATTTTTTATATAGACTAATTTAGGTCACATTTATATAATTTTTATAAAGAATCTTTCATAGAAAAATTCAACCATTTTTTTATTCCTATTTTATAGTTTTAATTACTCTTAGTCTCATTGTTTTTAAAATTGTGTTTGATTTCTTAAAGATTTGATTAAAATTAATTTAATTTCTATATAACTTTGTGTTCTTTAAATATAACGAAAATAGTCTTTAAATATTTAAAAATATAAGTTTGATCCATATGCGTTTAAATTGTGATAATAATTACTCGTATTATGACAAATATTATTCACTTCATATATGAAAAAGAAAAAACTAATGAAATTAAGATATACTATAAAAATAAGGTTTAATGTTTCAATAGGTCCTTGTTTTCGTCCAGAATCTCAAATAGAATCCTTTCTTTTTTTACGTTTCAATTGGATCCTTATTTTTATAAAATTGAATCAAATAGGACCTTTCCGTTAAATTGATGAAACGACGTTAAGTGTTATATCACCTGGTATGCTGACAGTGTTGTTTTTAACACACGTGTCATTACGTAGATAAATTCTTTTATTTTAAATTTTGAATTAAAAAATTAAATTAAAATAGGGGAAATTCAATTAGGGCAAAGTTGGCAATTCAATTACAGAACCGCATTCTCTCTGCAAGTTATGATAATGTATTCCGGCAACGTCTCCTCCTTGGACCCCATGTTTTCCGGCACCAGTCTACAGCCACTCTCCTCTCAACCCTTCCCTTTTTCGCGGATCGACGACCCAACCCTAATTCCGCAAACCGTAGAGCCTCCAAAAATCCTTGTCCCTAAAACCAAATCCTCTCAACCTTTCAAATTCTTCCCCCAATACCATCCTACTCCCTTTCTCCGCCTCCCGCAGCTCTGCTCCCCGACGGTGGTCGTCGACGGAGTCTAACTCTGATGTGGAGGCAGAGCTCTTACCTTTTTCCACGGCAGCTTTAATGGCATCCGAGAGATCGGGCGAGACGTCATGCTAGTGATCTTCGTCTCCAAGGAAGAGGAAACATCTGGTCATCGCCCTGGATTTTGAGACCGCCGAAGTCGGCGAAGGAAGGCGAACTCCGGTGCTCCAGTGACAGCGGCGCCTGGTGACGCGACGAATGTAACACCCTACTATTTTAAAGGGTATTACTGATAGTAGAGACTAAATTAATTTGATATCTCTTATAAACAATCAAACTTTATTTCATTTAATCCAAAGTACAATGCCAAACTTAAAAACTTTAAGCAATATAGTCTTCACCATTGAAATTTCAACTTATAAGTTTTACACAACATAATCTTCCCAATACAAATTTATTCTTTTTACAAAAATCCCTGAAAGTTTTTCCCCGCATCTCTCTCATCTCTAAGCTTGTTCAACCGCATCTGCAACATTATCTAATCACATATAACATGAGTTATATGATCATAGTACAAACAAATAAGGGTAAGCCAACCTTATCATAAAATCATTAAACTTGTAATAAAAATATTTTAATCACGTATTTCTGCAATTGATAAAATATCATTATTCTGATGTCATTAATTCGTCCTTATCAAAGTCATCTTTCCCATTTCCATAAATCTTACAAGTGTACCATGCTTACTCATGAAGCCTTATGGTCAGACCGCTCTCTGCCTGCTTCCTTAAGCCTCACTTATATACTATGTCTTACTTTCTGAAGCCTTATGGTCAGACCCCTCTCTGCCTGCTTCTATATAACTTACGAATCATATGTTTATGTCAAAGCCTTATGGTCAGACTACTTTCTGCCTGCTTTCATAAACCTCAGGTGTTACTTTGCTCATACCAAACTCTCATGGTATAACTCGAACATACTACTCCCGGTAGTAAACATCATTTCATAAGTAATGATTTCTCATATCCACTCCAACATTTCATAAAACCAACAATTCATACCCTCTTATCCACCTAACTCAATCATGTTCATTCTTTAATCAAGAATTCATAATAACCCGTTTTGGTATCAATAAATTAAACATATTACCATATATTATGCTTCATATTATAAACTCATTTTGCCCATAACGAGTATGACTCAACATATTTTCACCAAACAAAGATCATGGATCAACCAAAATATATCAACATATCGTAGGAACTACATATTAAAGTCTGGGCTCAATGTAATAATAAATAAAATATATATGAAATTTTTACCATGATAATATTATGCATCTACAATCAACTTGTTTTATTTTATTTTCATCCTAGTAGAAATTTTTCTTTACTCCAATTGGTCACCGGAGAGGACCCAGATGTCTGAACGCATCAAACTCACCTTCGACGCCAGCACATATGACTAGTCACAACTGACTGGACCAGGCCAGGGCTGCTCTATGATAAGGGATGTGCCAACTCAGGTTTTTAAGGTTCCTCTATCCTACCAACAAACGGAGGCCCTCAATAATTAATCAATTTATTTATCTACCTTGTTGTCTTATGCTCTAAATCTAAAATGCCTAATTTTAATATTTTTACTTCCTCTCACAACAACCTCAAACAGCAGTATCTGTATATCTATTTAATACTCATATATAAGCAATTACAGAACCCTTACTCCAGACCTTCCAACAAGATCAATTTCAGCCAACAAACTCATTCAATAAATTCATCGCATCTCAACATGTACAATTTAACAGTTTCAGTTATAACACCCAATATAATAAAAGTCATAAAACAGTTTCGCAAGAGAACACCAGTTCAACATTCGTATATTTATAAATTCATACAAAAATAATTAGTTGCCCTTACCATCAAAATAATATTAATATAAAAATTCAGGGGAAACAAGAAGTTGAATCTAGCAGAGCCGGTTAGACAACTTCTCATCCTTCCACAAAGATGCAATAAAAAAATAGATAAGACAATAAAATTTCTGGGGAAACAAGAAGTTGAATCTGGCAGAGCCGGTTAGACAACTTCTAATCCATCCAAAAATACAATATAATTAAATAACACGAACATTAACATGTCTGGGGAAACAAGAAGTTGAATCTGGCAGAGCCGGTTAGACAACTTCTAATCCATCCAAAAATACAATATAATTAAATAACACGAACATTAACATGTCTGGGGAAACAAGAAGTTGAATCTGGCAGAGCCGGTTAGACAACTTCTAATCCATCCAAAAATACAATATAATTAAATAACACGAACATTAACATGTCTGGGGAAACAAGAAGTTGAATCTGGCAGAGCCGGTTAGACAACTTCTAATCCATCCAAAAATACAATATAATTAAATAACACGAACATTAACATGTTTGGGGAAACAAGAAGTTGAATCTGGCAGAGCCGGTTAGACAACTTCTAATTCATCCAAAAATACAATATAATTAAATAACACGAACATTAACATGTTTGGGGAAACAAGAAGTTGAATCTGGCAGAGCCGGTTAGACAACTTCTAATCCTTCCAAAATACAATAAAAATAAATAAGGAAAGCAATAAAATGTTTGGGGAAACAAGAAATTGAATCTGGCAGAGCCGGTTAGACAATTTCTAATCCTTCCAAAATACAAAAATAAACAACTAATAACATACAAATGGCATAACATAATCAACATCACATTTTACAACTATCACACTTGGATATTAACACAAAAGCATACTCTCATTTAAATTCAAGATCATATAGAAACAAAATACTCCATATTCAAGATTTAAGATCAGACAAAAGCAAAATATAGCATATTCAAGACTCAAGATAATACAAAGGGAAATACTCAAAGTTAGCTCCCCTTACCTCTATTCCAGACTTAGTTTCCTCTTCTCAAACCGTTTTCCAGAAACTTCCAGAATTTCCCCTCTTCAACTAGAATTTACTCCAACTCTCTTCTCTCACAATTTCTCTAGAATTTTGGTGTAAATTTCCAGCCTCCCCCCCTTGGCTATTTATAGTAAAAAAATTTACTATTCATTTTTACTATTCATTTTTTTATTCATTTTATTATTGCAAAAATAATTTTTTATTTGCAAATTGGTGAATTCTGATATCAAAACTACGTGTAACACTTATCCTTTCCAAAAATAATTTTTTTTTACTATTCACTATTTACTATTCACAATTTACTATTCACTAATTTTTTTTTAGTAACTAACAAATATTTTCAAGGATCTTACAACGAAGGTTGATGGACAAACCCGATTTGGGGGTTCTCTCTGCTTCGAATGCACGCTGGATTTGAACCAGTCAAAGAAAGGGTAGAAAATGATGGTTCCAGTGAAAAATCTAATTCAAGTTCTCCTGGAGATGCTTTAGGTCTTGGAAATTATGGTTCTGATGCTGATGATGAAGACAATGAAATTGAAAGTTCCAGTGTGCCAACTCCTGCAAAAGATGCTGCTTACCAGTCAGGGATTAAGCAACCTTTGGTATATACACATGATATATCTGTTAATGGCATTTCACAACTTCATGAGCATAGTAGATATGAAACTAATTTTGTGAATGCTCAGATCAAAACCATGTCTTTACCATCCAATGTTAGAGGACTGAGGTTTGGAAGAGGGAATAGAATAATAGGAAGGGGTAGGGGGAGGATGATTCAGAAAGAAGACCTGCAGAATTCAACACAGTTTAAGTTTATGTAATTTTTTTTCCTTTATATTCTCTCCTTCACTCCCTTCCACAGCAACCCCTGCCTCCACCGAACTAGTCCAACTGTGGCTCTCTCCGGCCGGTCAAAATCATCACCGGCGACGCCCTCTGCGCTGGAAGTGCCACCACACACCATCGTTCCAGCTTCTTTCTTTTCCCACACGAGCCACTATCAGAGCAAGAACGTTCCAACTTCTTTCTTTGCCCTTAATTTTATTTTATTTCCAACTTTGCCCTTTCAGCACTATTTATCCTTCATTTTTTAATTCAAAAAAAAAACACAGTTTAGTCACGTTAGCATGCCACGTAACACCTTATTTAACGGTGTTTGATCAATTTGACGGAAAGTCTTTATTTGATCCAATTTTATAAAAATAAGGATCCAATTAAGACGACAAAAAAAGAGAAAACTTATTTAAAATTTTGGACGAAAATAGGAACTTAAAGAGACATTAAACTTAAAAATAATTAATAAACCATGGTCAAATAATAAAGTAAGTATTGACATTTTAAATATGAATATCTTTTTATTTAAAATCAAAATTGTATTTTGCTGAAATTTTTTTTGTACAGAAATTTTGATGTGCCGAAGACAACTTATTTAAGGTATTTAGGACTAATATGTTGTTCCGCCAATTTTATTATCCAAATTCGGAACAAATATTGGAATCAGAGGTTTTGGTGGATTGATAAAAAAGCAGAGTAAGGTAAACTAGTTAGTGTTAGTTTCGTTTAACCTCCACTAAACCCAGAACTAGGAAAAGGAGGTTTTTCATGTTGCTGAATCTCACACAGACATATACACAAACACTTGGAGAGCGCCGGTACCCTGAGAGAAGAAGAACTCATTGATCCATGACCACTATGCTACCAATCAAACATGTGACCAAACACCGTCTCAGATCCAAATCGTTCGTATTCTCCATTGTCAATCCTTGCTCTTCTTCCCATGCTGCATGCGCTTCGCTCGCAGCATCACTTTCTCCATCAACGCCCTCAACTTCAAATTCATTTCAGTTCACGAGAAAAGACGTGGTGTCCTCCTTCAAGACGTGGTTCGCAACGCGGAAGGTCCAGCTAGACCCCCTCGTCAACCGCATCTACCAACTCCTCACCGCCTCCGCCGACAACGAAGACTTATCCGCCGCACTGTCCGCGCTCTCCCTCCCGCTCTCCGAGTGCCTCGTCCTCCGCGTCCTCCGTTACACCGCCACTCACCGCGACATCTTCTCCTGCCTCAAGTTCTTCGACTGGGCCGGCCGCCAACCGAACTTCCACCACACGCGCGCCACCTTCGTTGCCATCTTCAACATCCTCGTGCGCGCCGACCACAAACCCATTGTCCTCGAATTCCTCGATGGCTTCCGCCGCGGCGTCTTCCTCCACAACGTCCGTTTCCACGACATCCTTGTCGTGGGCTATGCTATCGCCAGGAAGCCTCAAAACGCGCTCCATGCGTACGCCCAAATGCGCTTCATCGGCTTGGACCTCGACTCCTTCTCTTATCACGTCCTTTTAGACTCCCTCGTTGAGAAAAACTACCTCAACGCTTTTGACATCATTCTGAGGCAAATTCGTGCCAGGGGTTTCGAGAATCACGCTACCAATATCATTGTTGTTAAGCATTTGTGCAAAGAGAGAAGGTTGGAGGAGACTGAGGGTTTTCTCAACGATTTGGTGCGTCGTGGGGAGGGGTTAAAAGGGCCTGAAGTGAGTTTTTTGGTTGGCGCTCTGTGTGAGTGTTTTAGGTTTGAGCGTGCGGTTGAGTTGGTTAAGCGATTCGGGAGCTCGGGGTTGGTTCCATTGGATCATGCTTATGGGGCTTGGGTAAAGGGTCTTGTTCGAGGTGGTAGGGTGAATGAAGCATTGGAGTTTTTCTCTCAGAAGAAGGATTCTGAAGGGTATTGTATGTCCTCTTCTAGGTATAATGTTTTGATTTATAGGCTTTTGCGGGAGAATCGGCTTCAACAGGTGTATGATTTGTTGGTGGATATGAATGAAAGTTGCATTCCCCCTGACGTGGCTACCATGAATGCTGTTCTGTGCTTTTTTTGCAAAGTGGGGATGGCTGATGTTGCGTGGGAGTTGTACAGTTCTCGGTCTGAGTTTGGTCTGTCTCTCAATCACTTGGCATGCAAGTATTTGATACTTACTTTGTGTTGGGATGGAGGTGTTGTGGAGGCGTACAACGTTGTCAAAAGCTTGGTTGGCAAGAGTTATTTTCCTGATGAGCAGACATTTCGCACGCTTGCGAGTGCATTGTGTAGGGAGTGCAAGATTGATGAGATGATAGAGTTGATGCATCTTTCTGTCGGGCGGGATATTGTGCCTCCTGCTTCAATGTATGACCAGTTCATATATGCTCTGTGCCAGGCTGGGAGAGTGCAAGATGGTTATTTGGTACATGGGGAACTTAAGACTGTTGCTGCCAGGGCTTCGTATGTTAAGATGATTAACGGTTTTGTTAAGTCGGGCAGGGGAGATATTGCTGCTCAGCTTCTTTTTGAAATGAAATTGAAGGGTCATAAGCTGAACTTTCCATTGTGTACAAGTGTAATTTGCTGCTTACTTAAAATGGATAATTCAAGAGGGCGTTTTTTCAATTTACTGGAGATGCTCACTCGTTGTGAATTTCCTTGTCGCGTTTATAACTTTTTCATGGAAGGAGCTGCGCGTGCCCGGAAGCCTGACTTGTGTAGGGAAGTATTTGAATTGATGCAAATAAATGGTGTTGAGCCCAACTTGAACTCTCGTGTTCTTGTGTTGCGAGGTTATTTGCGCAGTGGGAGAATTTCTGATGCTCTGAGTTTTTTTAACGTTGTCCGGGGCCAGGGTTTGGAATGCAAGAGGTTGTATACTACCTTGGTTAATGGTCTTTGTAAGTGCAATAGGATAGACATGTCACTTGGGTTCTTTTTGAGCATGTTCAGAGTTGGATTGAATCCAAGTCTTGAATGCTATGAGCTTCTTGTGCAGGAGCTTTGCTCATTGCGAAGATATCAGGAAGCAATACGTATTGTTAACGCATATGAGAAAATGGGACGCCCAATTAGTTCTTTTATGGGCAATCAACTGCTTCAACATTCTTTGATTTCACCAAAACTCTACGATACATGCGTTTATTTAAGAGGAGTGGGAGAGGGGGAATTTTCTGCTAATTCAACACTTAACTTGGTGATTGGTGCCTTTTCCGGTTGTCTCAGAGTGACCCATTATATTTCGGACTTGGAACGATTAATAGAGAAGTGCTTTCCGCCTGATATTTTCACCTACAATCTGTTGCTGAAAGAATTATCCAAGAGTGATATGGACAAAGCTCGTTTGTTGTTTGGTCGGATATGTCAAAAGGGTTATGAACCTGATGGTTGGACATATCATATCATGGTACGTGGTTTCTCAAATCATGGAAGGAAAGATGAGGCTAAGCGATGGAATAAAGAAATGCTCCGAACAGGATTTTCTAGATTTGAATATAGAATCTAATAGAATATTCATTTAAGGACAATTGGTCAAGATGTAACATGGCTTACCCAATTTTAGTAAGTATGTTATGATTTTTAACCATTTATTGGAAAATGGGCTACATTGGTTTTAGTTTTTCTGTCAAATTGTTATTCTTAAACAATCCTTGTATCTTTTATTCTCCCTCCCCCTTTTTTCTTGTGGAAGCATTGGAAAATAAATTATGTTTTCACCTCGTATTATTTATCACACTGGATTGACATTAGCTATGATATTTGGCGTAGCTTTTATACATCACCTTATTCTCCATACTGTATTGTTGAAGTTAGAAGTATTGGTTCTTATCCTCTTTTAGAGCTAGTTATCACCACCAGATGAAAAATAACATCATATAATTCATGGTTCAGGACACAATTCTGAGTCTCAATAAGGTAGTTGTTGTTAGTATCACTAATTACTGATTGCCATGAGGACCTGTGGGTTTCATGTCAGTACCACATTTCTGAAGTTATTTTGTGCAGCTTGTTGAAGATACTGAAGTATTTATGGATGGAACTCTTGGTGGAAGTGCTAGTGGAGGAAAATTGAACACTTATAAGGAGTTGTGTAACTTAGCAAATGAGATGGGACAACTGGACTTGATATATAAGTTCATGGATTTAGCAAATTATCAAGCTTCTCTGAATTCAAAGAGGGGTGCTGCTTTTGGCTTTTCTAAAATAGCAAAACAAGCAGGGGATGCTCTTAAGCCATACTTACGTTCTTTACTTCCAAGGCTTGTACGCTACCAATATGATCCGGACAAAAATGTGCAGGTAAGTTCCATTTAAGTAATCTGGTGAGCCCGGTACTGAATCTAATCCTTACCAAGGGCATTTCCAGGCGAATCAGAAAATTTCTTTACCTACTTTTAATCTATATGATAGAAGATTATAGTGCTATATAATAAGTGTCTTTATCAAACCTCAAACAAAAAAAACGTAGTTTTACCCCCTAAAATTTGTGGTTTGGTTCTCTATTTCCATGAAGATTTCTCCTTTATTTTGTGCAGCTTTTCCTTGCCTTTTTCAGTGAAAAACTTATTTTTCCTTGGAATGCAATGTTATGCATGATAATATCCAATGAGTATATGAATTCTTATTTTCAGGCACGTACTTGATTTGACTATTGCATTTTTTTTTGTCTAGGATGCAATGGTACATATATGGAAGTCACTCACTTGTGATGACTAAAAAAAAACCATTGATGACAGTTTAGACATCATAATTGCAGATTTACTAGAACAATGTGGATCCAGGCTTTGGCTCTCGCGTGAGGCACATGTCTTGCCCTTACAGACATTATTCAAGGACGGCAATTTAAAGAGGTCATTAAGATTACTTATATTTTTCTTGAGTTTAAAAGTGTGAGTTGTCACCGATCATTATAGACAAGAAGTCCTGAAAATTATAGTAATTAACTAACTACGCTAGGTGTTAGTTTTGTATTCAGTCTGATATTGTTTCTTTTCATTCTCTATATAAAGAGAGCCATTGTTTTCTTTGTACATTTTATCAATACAAAAGTTACTTTTCAGTTTCTCTTTTCTCTCTGTCTTTTGACTCTAATACTTGGCAACAAAAACCTTAGTAACTACTGTTATGGTGAGTCACTATCTGTAAAAAGCAGGGAAATTTTTTCCACTGTGGGTTTTGTGATGTTTGCCAATGGAGAATAGTACTAGTTATTCTGGTCTTCTGTTTCTTCCTTCCTACTTTTATTGTGTTGTTTAATTGGCTTTATTCTGGTGTTAAAATATGGTTTATATGTTTATTTAAGTATTTTTTTATTTGAAGAGAGATTACAAAGCTATTTATATTTGATGTGCTATTCCCTTTCATGAAAACTAATGGTTGATTTTCCCTTTCATTAAAACTAGTGGGTGATTTGTAATATATTGGGCTGTTGAAAGATGTGAGTGATTTATAAAGCGTTGTACTGAAGAGTGTGTTGGTAGTTACTTTTAACATTTGGGTAGTTTATTTTAATTTTTAAAATTTTTCAATATAATTAAAGGTAAATAGAAATATGAAATGTGTACACCAAAGAGGAGAATCCCCTTTATATGTTGTTATAGATTAATAAAATAAAATTAATAATGGTAATCAGATAAAAAATAGTGGGTGATTTGTAGTATATTGTGTTGTGCTGATGAAGTGTGCCTTGGTAGTTTATTTCCATTTTTCTAATTTTAAAACATAATTAAGGATAAAATAGGAATATGAAATGTGTACATCAAATGAGAGAATCGTGTTTATATATTGTTATAGATGAATTCCTTTATTGGGTCATTACAAATACAAATATTTTTTATTAGTTGATAAGTTGATGGTTCCCGATTGGACTGCAGGTGAACCCATTACTCAACACGAGTAAGTCCAGCGGAAGGATGAGTGAAGATGCAGCAGAAAAGAGAAGGAAAAACAGATGAGCTAGGTGGAAGTGGAACTGGCGAATGGCGTGGGAAACGGATAACCTAACTAGGGAAGGGGACTAGAGGAGACTCGGGACTCTCTCTGGCCAGTGACTGTCAAGAAAAAAAGGGCTGGAGTGATCTCAACAGAATCTTTTATTAATCTCAAAAGTATTTTACAGGTGTGGGAAGCATTGCTTATATAGGGATGGAAATCCCTCCCTATGTTGCAGCCATGTGCCTAACAACTTCCACTACTCATGGATCAAGTGCCACGTGGAAGTTTACGTTTTTTTTTTACAAATTAAGCATGTGGAAAAAAGAAAGAAAAGCAGCAGCTTCTGGATGCTGTACGGTGTGTCGCTGGGCGTCTAGCATAGGTAGCTGAGTGGTGTGTTGCTGAGCGACCAAGAAAGAATCGCTGAGCGGGCTTTGGCTGGTTGGTCTTTCCAAGTGAGGATGTGATGTAAATTTCCACTCTCTCTTGACATATCCTCCTCCCATCCTTCAAGCCATACTCCTAGTGATAGGTCCATTGGTTGGACCCAAGTCATCCTAAGTGTTTCATTGAATTTTGAGTAGCCTCATTAAATACAACTTTCACCTAAATAAATTTTGAATCTACGACATTATTAATTAAAACTAATCAATTTAACTACTTTTATTAGTCTTCTTGAATTGTATATTTGTCTTATATATAGAACTTGAGGTAATAGTTTTTTTTTTTATGAATTGGATATCCATCCATTTTGATCCATTAAAAAATTATTTAAAAATCTAATTCATCCATGTTTCATTTGATAAATATATCTAATCCATTCATTTTGCCATCCCTATCTACAATTTGAGCACTGGTTGATTTTTATTATCTAAAGCATATCAACATGTCATTCTTTTCTATTTGTGCTTTTCTTTCATCATGCACCACCCATAGGTTGGGAAGCATTTAAAGAGGTTATGGTCTGGAGCATTTTGTGCAATGGATGAGATAGAGGAAACTGTTAGAATTTCTGGTAAAAAGCTATACCGTGGTGTAGCTTCCTTGACAATAAGGCTCTGTGATGTTTCTCTAACTGAAATGTCAGATGCACACAAAGCAATGGACATTGTTTTACCCTTTTTGTTCGCAGAAAGTTTACTAAGTAAAGTTTACAGTGTCCGCAGAGCATCGGTTGGAGTTTTTATGAAGCTTACGAAGGTTAGGATTGGCTTGGTATCCCATTGCTTTTCAACTTACTTCATACACTCACTTTGCTTTGTTTTTCTTAACTTTCTTCCACCCGATTGTAAATTAAATATATGTAAATTTTGTATATTTACATCTCAGTTGTTTGGTCAAATCTTGTCAAACTTTGTAGGATTGTATATGTTTACTTGGCTCTGGTGTATATAGATGGATTATAACACAAGACTGCTTAAATATTATTTTATTCTCATCAGATATGATGTTGGTTGTTCCTTTTTTCTGCTTTGTTCATTACCCGATGATTTTTCAGGTGTGGTATTTTTGGTAATCTTACAGATGTTTTGGTTTTGGTACTACTTTCCGAGTTTGTTTATTTCAGAAGTATAACTTATCCTATTTTCTTGTACTTAAATTTTCAAACTTCTTTCCCAAAACCAATTAATTAGAATACCAAATGTTGTAGAATTCATTTCCCAGTAAGCATGATTTGTGCTAACCTGCACATATTGGATTCATAGTTTTGGATATTTTTGTTGTCTGTTTTGGTGTTAGTTTTTAGTTTATACGTTGTGCAGTTTCTGGTTTTCCTTTGACTATGTTTATCTGATTCTGATTATGTAAGAAGAATAATGATTGATTATTATGGAGAGATAACATAGTGCTACTATTCCATTAAGTTATGCTGCTGTTAAATCTGAGTGTCTTATTATTATTGTCTTGTTTTAGCATGCTGGAACTGCAATTTGTCCACATATGTCTGATTTAGTTTGCTGCATGCTTGAAAGTTTATCAAGCCTAGAAGATCAATCGCTCAATTATGTCGATGTTAGATTGAATGATATTTTCAGTTCCTGCATAAGTTCACTTTTAACTCTTGTTTATTTATATGTTAACTTTTTGTGTTTTTCGTTTTATTAGCTTCATGCAGCAAATGTAGGGATACAGACAGACAAGCTTGAAAGTTTGAGAATTTCCATAGCCAAAGGCTCTCCTATGTGGGAGATTTTAGATTCATGCATGAAAGTTGTTGATCCAGAATCATTGAACACATTGAGCCCACGGCTTGCTCATTTAGTGCGATCTGGTGTGGGCCTCAGTACTAGCTCTGTTCTTAAGTTATTATCACATATTTCTTTTGCTTTGGTCTATTGAACATTCAAAACCTTTATATATTTTAATTGTGTTGTTGTTGTTTAATTCTTTGTTAATTGGATGACGTGGTTGTTTTTTTTTCAGACATTTTTTTTATTTGTTTACATGAATTAAGAAATGTGAGATTTTATAATTAATATAAAATGCAGTTAATGTAAAATGATAAATAATTTTATTGTTTTTATTGAAAACATGTTGGTTGATAAGGGATCGAAAGTATCATCTATGTCAATAGTAGTGATAAAGATAGTCTCTTGTTGTAAGTGATGACATGAAAACTATCGAGAAGTATGATGATTTTGTTATCCAATTTATTTTCAATTAAAATAATAAAAATGATTTATCATTTACCTTACATTTTTAACACATGAAAACAAGTATAATGACAAGTCAAGATAACAATCATGTCACTAAGTTAAAAAAATATAAAAAATTAAGTACTCAACAAGTCCTTAGGTAAAAAAAATTGAATAGAAACTAAATTAAAAATATTCACATTAGAAACTTGAAGTTTAATTAAGCCTTACTTTTTAATGGAGCATTCTTATTATTCTTTGAAAATTGATATCGGACATGGCCCTCCTATCAGTTGGTTTCTGAAGCTGAGAAAGTAATCATAATGTTAGTAGAGTCTTCTTGGAGTCACTATGATGAGTTCGTACCATTCTTCGTGTATAATTGTAAGAAGTATCCTGGTCGAAACCCTTCCAAAAAAAGCCTTGGTTTTCTTTATGATTAAATAAAAATTATATGGACAATAGAAGATAAAAACATTTTTAAAGTTCAAAAAAATTCGAAGTTAGTAGTAATGCTTTATGTGTAATTTTAAAAATATATCTACATCCAGCATTGTCTTGTTTCTTTCAAGGTTACCATATTAGTCGTACACAGTTTCAAAAATTGAATGAGCCACCACCACCAATATCTTTGTTACCGAATTAGTCTCGTAAAATTTCAAAACATGCCCACATTTTTCCTTATTGAATGCCAAGTAATGAAGAAAAAAGAGTACACCCTTGCGTCATACACACATGTTAACCATTAACTAACAAATAATTAAGAAAGAGATATCACATAATCCGCATCAAAGTGTGGGTAACTGAAGTTCTACAACAAGAAACCTTAAGCACATGATATAACTGATACCACAGACTTAATCAGAATATGAAATGCAATATTCAACTTTTTGCCTTCTAAGATGAAAACAGTCTTGAAAACAAGTAACCATGGCAACCTTGCACAGTATCTAGCAGAGGCATAGTTTGGCATGCTTCCTCAGCGGCACGATTCATCCATTTTTCTAATATAACTTCCGCAATAGAAGCAACCTGATGCTGCAACAGTGCTGCACCAAGGGGTCCTATCAAATTTAGCCGAGTGGCGGCAGAAATCACATCTCTAATTGTGATGAACATGTAAGCTCTCTGAGAACTAGTACTATCAAATCCTAGTGTTCCACATACAAGTCCAAAGACAGGAGCATGGTGAAACGACACAGTACCTAAACCCAGAGAAGCATCTCTAAAGGTTTTGAGGGAAGGAACCTCAGAAAATACAGCTGAAGCCACCCTCATTAGTGCAGATCCTTGCGAGATTGATGCCTTCCGACCCATTTCATTAGTTAGGGTAGCATCCAATATTTTGTCAAGCTTATGCCAGTTTTCCAAATTGGGCAAAATGCAAGCTGAGTACACAAAAGGAAGCAGTAAGCTTCCTGTATTCTCCAATATATGGATGATAAATGTCTTAAGATCATTGGAATCAGACACTAAGTGGGTCTGAACTGCTGCTTCAAGGCCAAACGAATGAGCAAATCCACCAGTAGGTAGAAGAGAATCAAGTAACTGCCATTGACTCCACTGTAAAACTGGGTCTGCAAAGCAGGGTCTGGTGTGTCCTTTATCTATTTCCATTGTTAATCATATGATTCCGGCGCTGGCCACCACAGTCTGATTACTACAAATGCCCAGAGCAATAAACCAGGTTTATGTATTCAATCTTGTAAAACAATCTTAAAAAATTCCATAGATCTTTTCAAAACGAATGATATTCCTAACAAATAAACCTTTTCGGAAATTCAGACTGACCAAAGTTGAAGTTCCGAGACCTTATCACTACCAAATACAATAAGGTCACAGAAGATAGGTGGTATCCATCAGTATACTTCAACTAAATATGCAGTCTGCAGATATATATATATACATAGTATGACAGCGACCTTGTGAAAGAAAAAATTAAGATGTGACTTCGTCAAAAAATACTTCTGATCTTTCAAAAGCCAGACAACTCTCAAGCGAACTATAAAAGCATGCTAAGGAAGAAGCTTCAATTCTATACTAACCAGAATCAAAGAAATATATTTAATAGAGGCGAGGAACTTCTCTCAACAAATTTTGGAGAAGAAATTGCCAAAATTAACAAGTTCTTAACTTGCTCACCAAGTCAATATCTCCTCTAGACACAGTTGTAAAGTAGGTTGAATTTAATGGTAGGAACTTCCTAAATGTTGAAGATGCATATTCAATCCATTTTTAGTTATTTGACAGTACAAAGAAAAACTAAGAGAAAGTAACAGTAGCATTAAATGTACAAAGGTTAAAGACATCCTTCAAAGCTCTCCTGAAACTTAGAAGCAAGACGAAAATACTTTAAATGACATTACCTGCAAGTCAATATAAATTATACTGGGATGTGAGACTTGGAACAATCTATATATCAAGGTTTTTCATACTGTGATTGACACTAGTCATTCAGCAATTACAAGTAAAGTTGTCGCATCTAGACATTCTCTAATACCTTGAATCTAGTACTATCATCCAAGACAAGAAAAGGCTAAGACTTGTTTTCTTGAGATTGATTATCATCCTGGTTCATGAATTGGAAGCCCATGATATACCTATACTCTCCAGTCCCAAGGCAACGGGAGCAATAATCAAGACCACTTCCACCACAAGTCCTACACCATATTGGCCATTCACCTTTCGGGAGCATTTCCAAATGAGTCTGGTTTGTCCTTCCCCTTCCACAACATTGGTGGCAATCAACCCTTCCACTCCCCTCACATACCACACAATGCGGATCCGGCTTCTTCCTCCTTTTTCTCCGAACATTCGACTCCGTTTTCACAACCCAACATGGTTTCGTGAATGATAGATGAGGAGACGACTTAGAAGACCGAGATGGGGGCAAACCATTGAAATTCGTGGCCTCAAATCGGACAACCACAGATAAACTCAGTGTCCCGAAACCCATCTATGCCAGCAGAACTCCAGTGCCCACTCCACTTTCACAAATGGAATCTGAAACAAACGAGGGTATCTACTCACTGTGGACTTCCAACAAACATCTGTTACACAGTGATCCCTGGTTAGTAATTCATGAACAAGATTAGGACAACTGCGAGTAGCACTCTGAAATGTATGCATGTACTAGTACTTGGAGACAGATTATAATAATGGGAGTTATATCCATCTACAGACCACTTATTTTTTGTCAACGGCACATGCGATGTGTCCAAGGGCCTTGCATGATATGAATCTCACTGGATCAATATTCAGAAACTAACTTGTTAACTTGTTATCAGGGTAATTTGCATCAATATTCAGAAAAAATAAAACTTGAATCAATGAATATAGCTCACTATTAAACATATAAACTCGGTAATGAATTCAAACTTCCAGTAATAAAAAATAACTGCCTATTAACTGACAATAGACTAATTTAACTGCTAAACAATAACTTCATCTTAACTAACTTAACTGACAACACACCTCGATATGTAATGCAAAGATTGTTTTTTCAGTTGTTAAGGAAAAGGAAGCAAACAAGGCACACTGTTATGGAGTGGGAACAAGAAAAGCCAGCCGAGGGAATACCATTAAAATTGAAATAGAAAACCTAACCCAATTGACAACCAAGCTCTGAACAGCTGTTACAACAAGGGATTTGTTTCTCCATGAGACTTTTCAGTGGTACATACACAAAACATTAGGGAGATAATAGGTTGAAATTCCTTAAAAGATACAAACCTTGACAATTCTCTCTCTATAAATATATATTATTTGAATCATATTTTTTATATTTTAATATTTATAGTTTTAGGATAGGTTGTAAAGTGAATATATTTTATTTTATATAGTGTCAGTATAATTTTTCAAACAATTATCCAAATTGATATCTAGATATGAGTAGTGGAAGATGGCTTTTACCTCTTGGAGGGTATTGGGTATATTAGCACGGATAAGGGTTTTGTAATATCAACAAATTTATAATGTTGCTTACCCTCTTTTATTTTCTAGGTACGCATAGGTAATGTTAAATACCGGTCAGGAATGCAGCAAGGACTATTGCTAAGTAAACTACTGATCTTTGTTTTCACCAAGGAAATGGCAGAGAAAAAAAAATGTAGAAGGAAAGATGTGGCTGGTTAAAGTCAAGGTGCAGGTAAAATTGGAACCTGGGTGCATGTAATGTTTTAAGCCATTCAACCTAAAAGCGAAGGTCAACTACTTCAATTTGACGTTTTCCTGGATGCTTTCTCTCCCCACGTCTTCCCTCTTCAATCAAACTTTTGGTTTTTCCTTTTCATTATCCTTATTGTTGTAAACTGAAGAAGCACGAGGCAGAATTATGGCACATTTTAGGAGATTTTGCCTAGATTTGATGACGAGTTATAGGTTTCAAAGAATCTCTCTGACCAAACTAAGCATCTCCCGTAAATCTTCCATCCATCATTAAATGCTTCAAGCACTAAACTTCTGAGACTTTTGTCCAACTTGAAACCTTTTCAATCTCTATGCTAAATTCTCAATCTCACTGATGTTGATGCTCACAAGAGGAAGCACACATACTTTTAATTTTCTCCTCTCTTTTGTTCCTGTTCTGAGCAAGATCTTTCCATAGATATTTTTTCCTCTGCAACCAAATGGATAATTTCATCCTAACTAAAATGTCATGCCTTAAATCCCAAGATATACGTCATTGGTGATTCCCCTCGCCCATTGGATGGTTCTAGAAAATGCATCCAACCACTATTATACAGGGTCTAATAAGGTCTTGGTTTTATTTTTGGCGGCTAATATGCTAATATACATAAACGATTTAAAAGCCATAAAAAATTAAGACAAACGATTTCATTTGAGGCAATGGCAAAATATGGGTTTTTGGCTGCAAAATCATACCAAGCATCCAAATTGAATCCGACGTCCTCTAGGCACCAATTGCTTCTTCAAAACGTCACAATTCTTCTTAACTATCTCTAGTTTTTCCTGCATAAAAAAACTTTGATGGTCGATATCTAAGGCACCAAAGTGGAGAACAAAAAAACAGAACAACAAAAAATTTTGAATTTCAAAACCCTAAAACCTGCTGCGACTGGGTCCACGGCAAGATTTGGAGGAACAACACGATTTGGGAATGATAGGGAAAGAGGCAATGGGCTGGGGAACGGCTGAAATTCGAACTGAACAGCGATTTCGGAGTGAATGAATTTCGAGTGGAACGTCTTCTTTCAAGAATTTCGAAACGGCATTTGTAAATTTAAATTAATTGAAAAATTAATAACAGTTTTTAATTCTGCCATGCTTTAATTTAAAAAAAAAAAACAAATTAAAACAATAATTCCAATTTAGTCATAGAAACATCATAAACAATATTAAATTTAAATATTATATGATTCCGTAAATCCCTTAAAGAAAAAAATAGCGTTGTAAGTGCCATAACATAACGGTTAATTTTTTTTTCATTCATTCAAAAATCAAACTTGTTATTACATGTATGACAACATCGAACAGAAATAACAAAATAGGATTATGTTCTACCCAATGGACTTTATAAGAATTTAAATTATTTTAAAATTTGCAAAATTAAACCAACTAAAGGTCAATAATTCAATCATTACATATAACAGTATTTGTACGTGCAATAGTAATTATCAACTAAGCACATCAATACCTAATTTATAGCTCCATTTCTCATTTAATATTTTTTCTTATCATATATTATAGTCTTTTAGTTTTTTTCTTCTAAACAGTCTATAATTTTAAAAAAATATTTTTTAACACACCTAAATCTTTTCTATTCACTTGATATTATCATTTTTATTTTTTATTTTATTTTTAAATATAAAAATTTATATTTTTATGATTATTTTATATTTTATTTCATGTCAAATGAATGTAAAAGTATGTCGTAGTATTATTATACATATAATTTACAAATGTTCATATATTTAATTATATTGAAATAACTACGAATGATAGCTTAAAATATATAATATGGTGTTAATTGGTTAATAATATAAATTAAAATTAAGAGGAAAGATGAGAAAGAAAAAAGGCATAATGATTGACTATTTTTTATTGTTTCCCACTTTATGTTGACAAGAAAATTAGCAAGTATTGATGTGAAATGTAAGTGGAGAAAATTGTTGTGGGTAATAAGTGTTCTTGTTTTGGTATGATGAACACATACCACAAACAAAATTCAATTTGAACAAGTTGAGAGAGGAAAGGGTTAAAGACCACAAGAGCATGTCCAGCAAAGCTTCTACTATTGATGGTGAATGTGTAAAATCAAACTGTCCTTCATCACTTCATATACTTCATAGTAGCCATTACCACTCATTACCAACAAAGTGGAGATCATGAATGTGTCTATGTAGATATCTGTCTCAACAAATCATAGTGTTTTTCATAACTATTCAACAACGTGGCAGACCTTTGCAAATGTGTCTAAGCTACCATTATATACATAATCTATCAATCTTCAATTTATGCAAGACTTTCTTTTATCCATTGTCTTTTGTATATATATTTTAAGTCCGTGTTAACGAAATTTAATTATATAAAAATATTTTTTTGGAATGTTGATGATAAAATTTTACATTAGGAGATACCAACAACTAGACAAATTGATAATTTAATTCATAACATGTTGTTAAGTAAATTAGTTAGGTTAAAATTCTACACCGATGAGAATTCGGCAAAATTAATATAAATATAAGATAATTTCAATATATGTATTATTCATCAAATACATATTTATTACTTAATTATTTATATACTAACATTAGAGTATTTTAGAATGAAATGTCATGAGAGACACTTACACTCTTGAGTTTAGATAGACACATAATACATATAAAGTTTGAAGTGTTTAAACAAATCATATAATTTAAGAAAAAAATATTCAACTCGAAAAGTATTACAGAAATTTTCTCAATATTATATAAAAAAAATGTCTAATTTTAGAAGAAGAAAAATTTTATAATAAAAAATTTAATACTACATTATTAAGAATCTTGAATCCTATCAACCATTTCTATGATGCAAATTAATGGTTAAGTGTGATCAACACAAATGATGAATTTTTCTTTTTTAGTATCATAATTAACATACTTAAAATTTTAAACTAATATTAGGGAGTGTCAACACCTAATTTCGTCCGGGTAAATATAATTTATCAAAAAAATAAAAAAATAAAAAAAAAACAAAATGAAAAATACTATTTATTTTACTTTTTGCACCCCCAAGTTTTCTTTTTAACACTTAATCCAATGGCCCAAAATAATCTCATTTTTTTTTGCTTCCTCACCACCCATCTTTTCTTATCACACCCCATTCTCCACATCACCATCCACCTCACCCTCCACATCATCTACCTTTTTCATTTACTTTTTCCACATCTTTTCCATATTAATTTTATATATCAACTTTTCTAATTATTCCACTTACATTTTTTAATTATAATTTCTCCACCAACTTTTTATATTATTTCTTCCACTTAATTTCCACACCTAATTTCTCCACCAACTTTTTATATTATTTCTTTCACTTAATTTCCATACCTAATTTCTCCACCACCTTTTTATATTATTTCTTTCACTTATTTTCCACATTAACTTTTACTATTCACTATATTTTATTTTACCTAATTTCTCCACCAACTTTTTATATTATTTCTTTCATTTAATTTCCATACCTAATTTCTCCACCACCTTTTTATATTATTTCTTTCACTTATTTTCCACATTAACTTTTACTATTCACTATATTTTATTTTACCTAATTTCTCCACCAACTTTTTATATTATTTCTTTCATTTAATTTCCATACCTAATTTCTCCACCACCTTTTTATATTATTTCTTTCACTTATTTTCCACATTAACTTTTACTATTTACTATATTTTATTTTACCTAATTTCTCCACTAACTTTTTATATTATTTCTTTCACTTATTTTCCACATTAACTTTTTCTATTCATCTTTTTTTTAATTATATTTTATTTCATCTAAATTTTCCACCAACTTATTATATTATTTTTATTCATCAACTTTCTTCATCCTTAACTCTATAAATACCTACATTCTCTTCACTTCACACACACATTTTTGTTACATAATATCCATCTTCTTTCTCTCACACACCAAACCTCTTCATCCTAAAACTCTACTTCATTTTTCTCTCACATTTTACTATCTCTCTATACATATAAAATCTCATACCACATTTCTACTACAAATTCATCTTCTTCACCATCAATCTACCTCTTCTCACAACTTATTACAAGCAAATTCTTACTTCATCTTTCAAATCTTTAACAAGGTACACATTTTCTTTTCATTCTACTTATATTCATTTTGATCATTTTTTAGTTTATAAATTTATCCTATTTTCTACCACAATTTTATCCTATGCTTTTTGATATTTTTACGTCATAGATATTTCAACTCACTTCTCTTTCTTAATAAAAAAATAAAAAAATATAAAACTTTAAAAAACATGTAATAATAAATATCGGTATGAGTACTCGTGCGATCGTACGCATCAGCCTAGTACTCGTTACCCAAAATATAAAAAAAAACAAAAAAAGCCGTATGAGTGCTCGTGCGATCGTACGCATCAGCCTAGTACTCATTACGCAAAACAATAAAAAATAATAAAAAAGCCGTGTGAGTGCTCGTGCGATCGTACGCATCAGCCTAGTACTCATTACGCAAAACAATAAAAAACAAAGAAAAAACCGTGTGAGTGCTCGTGCGATCGTACGCATCAGCCTAGTGCTCATTACGCAAAAAAAATCTAAATATTACATCAAAAAATACCAAAAAATATAAAAATCTTCAAAAACTAAAAAACATCTATTTTTCAAAACTACAAACAATATTGCTAGCCAGAACTACGTGATCCTTGATTCTCCATCAAAAGTGGAGATACGTAGGAGCAAGGCCAGTCCTTGTCAGGTTCATTCTCCCAAAAATCCAAATTTATCCATAACAAATTCTCAAACAAATTTCCAAACAATTTTCTCAAACAGTTTTCATACGTAACCCTGATTTCTCACATGAGAATACGTAGGAGCAAGGTCAATCCTTGTCGGGCCCAAAAAACTAAAAAATATTGTTTGTTTCTTTAGAGTTTTATTTTAAGGGAAAGTTAAACATTTTGAAAACCACATCCACATTCGCGCATTTAGTTAAAGGTACTGCCTTAGGGCAGGCGTTGTAGGGTGCTAATACCTTCCCTACACGTAACCGACTCCCGAACCAAGAATCTGGTTCTAATTGACCATGCCTTATCATTTTATGGTTTTTCCGTAGTTTTCCAGAATAAACTATGGTGGCGACTCCAAATCTCTTTTTCGAAACTTTTTTATTTTATTTTTTATTGGATCGTCGTCCCGTCGCGATTCCGGTTGCGACAGATGGCGACTCCACTGGGGATTACTAGAGAGTCAAGCCATTTAATTATATGCGCGAATTCGATGTGGTTTTTCTTTGTGTTGTTATTCCCTTTTTCCTTATCTATGTTTAATATTTGAATAATTGCATGTGAGTATTCTTTTACTTTTTCTTTATGTTCGAAATAATTGTTCCTTATCTATGTTATACATGTCTACTTATTTGTGTTTATTTTTGCAATTGTTATTTTGCATTATAATCTCCCTCCACACACATTATGCATATCATGAGTGGGGCCCTATACCCGGGTCTGAGCGCAACTTAGAAATAGAGGGGTTGTGTAGCGGTGTCACTCTGGGATGTACTTCCTGTCTGGCTATCGTGAGAACTCCAGCTAGAGTCTGTTCTCTTCATTTGTGTCTCCACATCTAGTTGATTACTCTGACTGTTGTGGAGAGACAGTGGAAAGAGCCATAGCTCTAGTGGCCTTGATTTAAGCATTAGGGAGCTATCCTTGTGAGTGCATGTATGTGGTCTTAGAACTTTAAGTACCATCCTTCGATTAAGACACGAAAGGGAGATCGTTTTGTCATTTCTTTTTCATATTTTCTTTGTATACAGCAAATAAGTGTACAAAAAAAAACGTAAAAAAATTTAGAGCAATAAAAATGTACATGTTCTGATTCATATGTATTTTGTTTCGCATTTATCTTGTTATCGAGTTCATGGAATAATTCTCAAGAAAATAAAAATAAAATTGTCAAATAAAAATAATGTTTTTGAAGCAAAATAAAATTGTTTGGTCCAATGACTTAACTGGATAAAAAGAACCAAATTTGTTTATCATTGATTAGAAATATTTATCAGACTTTCATGATATGAAAATGTTCAAGATCATCATTTGTCCACGATCCCCATCGCCTATTTTAGTTCGTAAAAGTAAAATTGTCATACAAGGAGCAGTTCTTAGGTTCACCAGTTTAACCTTGTTTAACCCGGTGTGAAACTCAAATCATGATCCATTATGAGTTTAAACCTTGTTTGTCTTAACCCAAGTCGTGTCGAGCCTTGCCCATCACTCGTGTCTAGGTATGAACCTTGTGTTTGTCATCAACCTCATGTTCTAACCGAGTCATGTCCAACCTTAAATCTTCATTCATTAAGAGTATCATTATTGGTTATCAGCCTCTCTGTGTTTAAGCCCGAATGCGTCTCCCGTTTACAAGTATCATTCGTTTTCAAGGTCATTAAGAGTCAACCCAATCTTCCATTTCCACCTCCATTCAAGTCATGTTAAACATGTGTTTTGTGTAGGGGCATATTTTCGCGTCTGTCTTAATGTGAGTTCATTTTGGTCAATTTTTAGACTCTCGACGCATAAGCTTTTCCAGATTAGGGGCAAATTCGTGTTCATGTCTGTTTACCTCAAAAAAAAAATCTTGAACAATTTTATACATGATTATTCAGATGTTTTTTTTTAAATTCAATGATAAATTAATTCTTTTTCTTTCGGACCAAGTAAAAGAAGAGGAAAATTTTGAGAAGAGTTCCATGAACCCAGATTGCATAACATGTGTAAATTAATTTGTGTATATTTTTGAACATGTACATAAAAAATATATTTAATTTAGCTTTACTACAAATAAAGGCCTTCAGGTGGCCGAAACATAAAAACAAAAAAAAATTGAAGAAAATATCGAGTCGCTTGTGTTTATTGCAAATTGCCAAACTCTTGTTTTTCGAAAATAGCAAAACTGATAATAAAAAAAAACAAAGTTGCAGTGTTAGATTTGCCGATTTTAATTGTTTTCTCGCGAGGCATGTTTTCCATCTTTACAGTTGTGTCAGCGTGTATTTCATCTTTGTTTTCTATCAAAGGCTTATCTTGAGCCCATTTCTTCGTTGTGTCATACAAATAATTTTGAGTTTTACTTCACTTCTCATATTTCGAAGTTATTTTTTCCTTATTGTAAATATTTTTAAGTCCTCTTCTTCATTGTTTCAAAGGTTTATTTGATTCGAATTTTTGTTTAGACTAAAAAAATCTAATTCCATTTCATCGTTCAAGCAAATTTTACAGTAAGGACAGAGGGAAGAATTTTGAAAAAAGATACCAATTTGAATATACTGAAACGATCATAAAATAAAAATGCAAAAAAAAAAGAGAAAAAAGTAGATATAACAAAAGTGCAAAGTCACAATTTCAAATAAAAACAAAAAAAAAAGCAAAAAAGGCAGAAAATAAACAAAAGCAAATAAAAGATTGTTCAGGGTTCGATCACGGGTGATCGTTAAGTTACAGACCAAAAAACAAAATAAAAAAAAAACAATTTCAACGAAAAAATTCCCGAGCTGGTTGCGGTGGTCTAAGGGAGAGCTCCGTCGAGGGAGCTCTGGTTCGGAATGTGAGAAGCATAGGTGGAGCGATTTGTCGTTCGTCCCTGTCGTCGTCAATGATGATCGGAACGGGGAACAGGTCCAGCAGCCTCGGCGCCCTCATGATCACCCAATCGTATTCTTTCCAAAAAAAAAAAAACAAAAAAATTAAAACAAAAAAAAAACAAGAAAATGTTTGTCAATAATAAGAGGAAGGAGAGAAATTTTCAAAAAAAAGATGGAGGTAATTAGGATGCTTACCGTACATGTATAGCGGCAGTTGCGAGAAGAGGGTGCCAGTGGGGTCCATCTCCGCTTGCCAGCGCCTGATCCGATTGCCGTGGTTGTTGAACCAGCAGTGCACATTGTATTCAGTGGCTTCTGCGAAAACCCTTAGTCGAGACGCAATCTCGACGACTTGGGCTCTGCTGGGATGTGTGACCCCGTGGTTGTAGATATTGGTCATCATTTTGACCTGATCGTCAGTAGGTCTCCACCGCTGACTGGTGTACCTCTCCATCTCCATTTCGTTCATCCTTCTTCTCTATGTTTTCTAAAAAAAAAAAAACACAAAAAAATAATAAAAAGTAAAAAGAACAAAATCATAACAAAAAGCATAAAACAAAAAGTTTTTTCAGTGTTTTCTTTATGTGTTTTTGTTTCCTTTTAAGTTTTTTGTCCGGTCAGTCTTTGTTATTTCGGTGCCTGGTCTCGGATCTGTTTCACGGTCCTTGCAAGAGGGTCCTAAACGGATCTATGTCCTTTTGTCCTTGTCCTTTTGTCCTTGTCCATTTGTCCATGTCCGGTTAATACAATTAAAATTCTCTTTTTAAGTTTTCTGATTTTATGGGGTACGTGGCGTTGTTCTACCCGATTGTCTCTGTCATACCTTCAAACGAAGGGAGATAAACGTCTGGTTTCCAGCCTATATACCCCTTAAGTTAAGACAGTTGTGTTTTTAAGTGTTTTAAGTTTATAAAAATGAAAAATTGGAAAAAGAGAAGAAAGAAGATGGAGCGGGAAGAAGGAAAGCAGGAAAGAACAAAAAGCAGAAAAATAAATAAATAAATAAATGTGCAAGCATGAAAGAAAAGCGAAAAGGAAAGCATAAAAGAAAACAAAGAAAAGAAGAGCAGAAAGGAAATAAAAGGAAAACAGAAAGGGAAGAGGGGAAGGAAAGCAGGAAATAAAAAAGGGCAGAACGAAAAGAAGGACGGGAAAACCGAACAACATAATGGAAAGAGAAAGCAGAAAAGAAAAACTGAAAGAGGAAAGGAAGAGCAAGAAAAGGAAAAACTTAAAGGAAAGAAAGAGGATTAAGAGCTTAGAGGACTTACCTGGAAGTGCAAGGCACACGGAAGCTCCTTGGAAGACACGGACGCCGTGGAAGGCGGGGACGGAGGAGCCTCGCAGAACTCAGACGCTCAGAGAAAGAAGAGAGAAGGATAGAGAGAGAGCGAGATCAGAAAATGTCGCTCGACCCCGAAGGGATAACCATTTTATAGCCAAAAATTTCCCACTGTTGCTACAGTTCCGGTCACTGCAACCGTCTGGTGTCGGTCTGATTTCTTTCTGAGTTTTTTTTTTTTTTTTAAAAAAAATAATAATAATTTTGAAAATCTGAAAACGGGTAGGGTTTTGTCGGGTCGATCCGGCCCAATACAAGACTTCTTGGATGATCCGATTTCACAAAAAAATAATAAAACAAAATATAAAAAATGAAAAAAATAGAAAATTTTCAAAAAAAAAAATAAGTGGAGTGATGTAAAATTTGAAGTGTTCAAAATTGTTTTTCATTTGCATGACAAAGGACATTTTTTCAGGTTCATTGGGCCTCATTGTCATGTTAACCTTCTTTGAACCCAATTCTTGTGAAATACAAATTTGAGTGAAGAATTATTTTGGCATATTTGTAATTTCACATCACACCATTTTGTTTGATTTTATTCCTTCTTCTTCTACATTTTGAATAAATCTAAAAATAAAAAATATTGAAAAAAGGGAACAGTGCTCGGGCCATTAGGCCCAATGGCCTTCGTGGTTTTCTCTCGAGTCTACTTCTTTTGAAAATATGTCAAAAATATTTTGTTTTCACATTTTTGCTGTTGAATGATGTATCATTCTGAGATTTGTCAAAAAAAAAAGAAAGAAAAAAAAACGAATTCAAGTTAGATTTCAATTTTTTCAGTGTGATAGTAGGAATAGTTATCGTTGAGCCCATTTGGGCCCATTTTCAGTGTATTGTTTTCCTTAGTTTTGTTTTCTCAAATAAATAAATAAAAAATATTTCCCTCATCATGTTTCATAATTTTCACATAATGTCAGACTTCACTTTAAAACAAAAAAAAATGTAGAAAGCAATTTCAGTTCTTTGAGTCGCTTTGGTATTGGGTTTGTCCGGCCCATTAGGCTCGCTATCTACATTCATTTTTCTTCAGGTCCAAGCTTGACCTGGTGTTCTTTGTAGTCCTGTAAAATAAAAGTCAATCCAAAAATCTCAAAAAGTATCAAAGTGCAAATTTTCAACAATGTCTTTAGAGTACAATCTTCCAAGATTGTAATGTGTGATTTTCTTTGAATTTGTAGTTAAAAAAAAAATCTGAGAATGAAAGATGAACAGTTTTTGAGCCCATTAGGCCCCTTTGTCATATGTGGTTTCTCTTGAACCAGTGCATCTGAATTTCTGAAAAAATAAAAAATACATGTTTATGTAGATTTTGTGTTTTCAATTCATAATTTCCCTTTTCATTTGTGTGAACAAGTATTTGTGCAAAAAATAAAAATAAAGGAATTCAGACCCTTGTCTGAAGAGTTTGTCATAGTTGTAAAAAGAATAGTGTTGGGCCCATTGAGTCTATTTGTGTTGCAAAATTTTCTTTAGTCCAATCTTGTGAAATTCTCTCATAAAAAAAATGAATTTCTTTTAGCTTGTTCCATAAACTATGAAAAATGAAAAAAATGTTTTCTTTGTCACCTTCTTGTGTCAAGCTTTCACGGCTCAGGTCATCTGATCCATTGGGTCAATGTGTCTGGTAAGTCCAACTTCCTTCTATGTTAATTCTCCTCAGGTCCAATCTGATTTGGATTTTTCTCGTGTAAAAAAGAAAAGTCCAATTCTAAGCTCATTAAGTCCATTTCTCGTTCTCTATTAAAAAAATATACAAAAATATTTCCTTCAATAAACTCATAATTTTTCCTCATTAACACTTTTTTCATTCATAAAATAAAATGCAGCATAAGCTTGAAAATACAAAAAGATTTCCTTCCGTAATTTGCATAATTTTCCTTCAGTAATATATTTGTCAAATAAAAAAACAGCATAATTGTGGAAGATACAAATTGTTAACAATGTGTTTTCAGTACACTCTTCCAAATTATCATGCATGATTTTCTTGGAATTTGTTGTCAAAAAAATTTTTAGAACTAAAGAGGCCCAGATTCCACATTGGCTGAGATGTACCAATTTCCACAATAGCTCATAAAGGCCATTTCCCATACTGGCTTGCAAAGCTCAGCTTCCATGCTGACTCGCAAAGCCCAGATTCCATATTGGCCCAGAAAGCCCATTTCCCATACTGGCTTGCAAAGCCCAGCTTCCATGCTGACCCGCAAGGCCCAGTTTCCATTGGCCAAGAAATCCCAATTTCCACAATGGCTCACAAAGCCTATTTCCCATATCGGCCTGCGAAGTCGAGTTTCCATGCTGGTCCGCAAAGCCCAATTTTAAAAAAAAAAAAAAAAAACCAAAAAAATCTGTTTTTCAACTAGTATCATCATTTTCATTTCATATTACTTTGCTTCATGCATAAAACCCAAAAAATACGCAAAAGTTGAGTCAATCATTTTCGATGCAAATCATCCATTTTATGAGATTTCAAAAAAAAAATGTAATGGATGTCATAATCTCTTGTAGTCAAATGTTTGAGTCACATATTCTTAAGAGATATCTGTGTGTGCATTGCTTGAAAACATCATCCTTCAACCTTCATTAAACAAGAGATTGACCCAATCATGTTCTTGAGCCCAAATAATAAACACAAAGTTTTGCACTGGGGCAGATTTTCCATTACCTCCATTGGCTTTCATTTGGGAGATTCCTAAATCTGTTAGGACAAAACAAAAACAAGAAAAAAATGAATAAATAAAAAAAAATGAATGACTCTTGTTGAGATCATTTAGTCTTGTCTCCTAATTAATCTTTTGAAAATAAAGCAATCAAAATTTGAAATGATGTGTGGCCATCTTTCTTCATCCAAAAACAAAAAAACAAAATATATCCTTTGATACCAAATTTGAGCCAATGAGAAATTTCTTTTCAAAATTTACCCAAACAAGGGTTACCATCACAGTAGAAGTCGACTCAGATTGCAAAAGAACACACTTAGTGATCAAATGAAGAAAATTCCTCAAAAGTAAAGCAAAAATACAAAGAATCACAAAGTGATGGCAAGCAAAGAATGAAATTTGAGAAAGGGCAAAATAGTCAAAACAGTTTTGACAAATAACTAATACGAGGTGCAGATGGTAACTCTTGTTTCAAATAATCCACAAAAATTTATTTGAGCCTTTATATCATTTCTTTCAATACCCTTCAGCCCAAGCCACATTACAAGCCCAATAAAAGTCCACACAGATTGAATAATGGTTGCTTAAACTTTCATAAAGCTTAATTTTGAGACAAGACAAAATGGCTAACAATGGAGTTGTAAAAAAAAAATGAAAAAAACAAATGTCCAAGGATGAAGGGAACTCCCTATTGATCAAAATTATACAAAGGAAAATCAAGCCAATCCTTTCCATATCCATCACAAATTCCTGAACACATTCAAATCCCATTCAAACTCTTCCCCCGATTCCCAAACTAGGGGGCAATTTTGGGCAACTTTATTTCATATGTTTTGGCCCTTTCAAAATATGGTGCAACTTTGTTAGTCTCACATTTGTTTCATCTATATATTAAAAGTTCGTACCAAGATCGGGGCATCCCTTGTTGGGCCTCTCAGATTTGTCCGTACAGAAATTTATAGATCCGCCCTTAAAACAAGGGCAGACACTTTGGGGCTTTGTATGATTTTGAGTCCATCTTATCATTCGTAAACCCAAAGTGGGGGGCAACATCTTTTTGAACCTCGCTTAATTGACTCATACCCAAAACTAGGGACAACTCTGTGAGTTTCATGTGTTTTGACCCATTCAAAATATTGGGCGTCTTTGTTAATCTTTCATCTGAATATTCAAAACCCATACAAAGATTGGGGCATCCCTTGTTGGGCCTCACATGATCTTGGTCCGCCCCGAACTTCAAAAATCCATCACCACCAAAATTGGGGCAATTTGTAAATCTCACACTCCCTGATTCATGACTTATTCCCTCATAATTTACAGATACATTTGTCCATACCCGTCTTTTTACCGTGCTCCAAACTGGAGCAACTCCTCAGTATCTACTCCCTTACATTGGCATGTGTAACTGTTTTAAGGAGTAAGAGGCCCCAGTAGCCAACCCGGTACTCTCCAAATCCTTCCAATCATCATCCACATATTTTTCCAACCCTTGATATCAAGCATGTACACACTGGTATCTCGTCAAGAAATGTGTGGCACACAAGCTTCATTTTGGACAGTTGAATTTAGAATTGGACTACCATTGAAAGGAAATTGGAAGTCTAGATCGTCATAAATTGGATAATTTCAAAGGAAACAAATTGACTCTAAAAAAATGTCACAGGTTCATAATCTCCCAATATATCATGTACATATTTTCATCAACAAAGTTTTCCCCTCCATGTACATTACATCAAATTTTCTTCTTCAAAAAGACAAAAAAAATGCATCAAAGTTTTCCCTTCAATTTCAAAATTACATACTTTCACCAAATCTTCTTCCTTCAAAAAAAAAAGACAAAAAAAATCAGCATGCATCAAAGTTTTCTTCTCCAAATTTCAAAATTTACATCAACCAAGTTTCTCTTGCATTTCAAGATCCATATACTTGTACAAAGATGCAACACCTTGTTTCTTAATTTCAAAATTTTCAAGAAAAATCAAAATCAAAATAAAAAAAAAATCAAAAAAATATTTTCTCAAAATTCAAAAATTTCAATTTTCAAAACAATCAACCAATTTTACTTTTTGTCATTGGTATCTCGGCCCTCTGCAAGGCAATGGTCGAGCCCAATTTTACTTTTTGTCATTGGTATCTCGGCCCTCTGCAAGGCAATGGTAGAGCCCAATTTTACTTTCTGTCATTGGTATCTCGGCCCTCTGCAAGGCAATGGTCGAGCCCAATTTTACTTTCTGTCATTGGTATCTCGGCCCTCTGCAAGGCAATGGTTGAGCCCAATTTTACTTTCTGTCATTGGTATCTCGGCCCTCTGCAAGGCAATGGTCGAGCCCAATTTTACTTTCTGTCATTGGTATCTCGGCCCTCTGCAAGGCAATGGTCGAGCCCAATTTTACTTTCTGTCATTGGTATCTCGGCCCTCTGCAAGGCAATGGTCGAGCCCAATTTTACTTTCTGCTATTGGTATCTCGGCCCTCTGCAAGGCAATGGTCGAGCCCAATTTTACTTTCTGTCATTGGTATCTCGGCCCTCTGCAAGGCAATGGTCGAGCCCAATTTTACTTTCTGTCATTGGTATCTCGGCCCTCTGCAAGGCAATGGTCGAGCCCAATTTTACTTTCTGTCATTGGTATCTCGGCCCTCTGCAAGGCAATGGTCGAGCCCAATTTTACTTTCTGTCATTGGTATCTCGGCCCTCTGCAAGGCAATGGTCGAGCCCAATTTTACTTTCTGTCATTGGTATCTCGGCCCTCTGCAAGGCAATGGTCGAGCCCAATTTTACTTTCTGCTATTGGTATCTCTGCCCTCTGCAAGGCAATGGTCGAGCCCAATTTTACTTTCTGTCATTGGTATCTCGGCCCTCTACAAGGCAATGGTCGAGCCCAGCAATCAAACTCATCAACTTCATCCATAGGGTTGGTACACCCTCCACGAGGTTTTTACACCTCATCAACTTCATCCATAGGGTTGGTACACCCTCCACGAGGTTTTGACACCTCATTCACTTATCCATAGGGTTATGACACCCTCCACGAGGTTTTTACACCTCATCAACTTCATCCATAGGGTTGGTACACCCTCCACGAGGTTTTGACACCTCATTCACTTATCCATAGGGTTATGACACCCTCCACGAGGTTTTGACACCTCATCAACTTCATCCATAGGGTTGGTACACCCTCCACGAGGTTGTTACACCTCAATTCCATCAGTGTTGTTCTTTTTTTTAAAAAATTTCTCTATTTTTCTTCTTGTTTATTTTGAAGTCCGGACAAAATTAGTGTTTCTTTCTTTACTTAGCTTTTACTCTGATAATACAAAAATATCAAATTTTCATATTATCCAGTAATATCTAAGTAAAGAGAGGCAGCTGTCAACACCTAATTTCGTCCGGGTAAATATAATTTATCAAAAAAATAAAAAATTAAAAAAAAAATGAAAAATACTATTTATTTTACTTTTTGCACCCCCAAGTTTTCTTTTTAACACTTAATCCAATGGCCCAAAATAATCTCATTTTTTTTTGCTTCCTCACCACCCATCTTTTCTTATCACACCCCATTCTCCACATCACCATCCACCTCACCCTCCACATCATCTACCTTTTTCATTTACTTTTTCCACATCTTTTCCATATTAATTTTATATATCAACTTTTCTAATTATTCCACTTACATTTTTTAATTATAATTTCTCCACCAACTTTTTATATTATTTCTTCCACTTAATTTCCACACCTAATTTCTCCACCAACTTTTTATATTATTTCTTTCACTTAATTTCCATACCTAATTTCTCCACCACCTTTTTATATTATTTCTTTCACTTATTTTCCACATTAACTTTTACTATTCACTATATTTTATTTTACCTAATTTCTCCACCAACTTTTTATATTATTTCTTTCATTTAATTTCCATACCTAATTTCTCCACCACCTTTTTATATTATTTCTTTCACTTATTTTCCACATTAACTTTTACTATTCACTATATTTTATTTTACCTAATTTCTCCACCAACTTTTTATATTATTTCTTTCATTTAATTTCCATACCTAATTTCTCCACCACCTTTTTATATTATTTCTTTCACTTATTTTTCACATTAACTTTTACTATTTACTATATTTTATTTTACCTAATTTCTCCACTAACTTTTTATATTATTTCTTTCACTTATTTTCCACATTAACTTTTTCTATTCATCTTTTTTTTAATTATATTTTATTTCATCTAAATTTTCCACCAACTTATTATATTATTTTTATTCATCAACTTTCTTCATCCTTAACTCTATAAATACCTACATTCTCTTCACTTCACACACACATTTTTGTTACATAATATCCATCTTCTTTCTCTCACACACCAAACCTCTTCATCCTAAAACTCTACTTCATTTTTCTCTCACATTTTACTATCTCTCTATACATATAAAATCTCATACCACATTTCTACTACAAATTCATCTTCTTCACCATCAATCTACCTCTTCTCACAACTTATTACAAGCAAAGTCTTACTTCATCTTTCAAATCTTTAACAAGGTACACATTTTCTTTTCATTCTACTTATATTCATTTTGATCATTTTTTAGTTTATAAATTTATCCTATTTTCTACCACAATTTTATCCTATGCTTTTTGATATTTTTACGTCATAGATATTTCAACTCACCTCTCTTTCTTAATAAAAAAATAAAAAAATATAAAACTTTAAAAAACATGTAATAATAAATATCGGTATGAGTACTCGTGCGATCGTACGCATCAGCTTAGTACTCGTTACCTAAAATATAAAAAAAAACAAAAAAAGTCGTATGAGTGCTCGTGCGATCGTACGCATCAGCCTAGTACTCATTACGCAAAACAATAAAAAATAATAAAAAAGTCGTGTGAGTGCTCGTGCGATCGTACGCATCAGCCTAGTACTCATTACGCAAAACAATAAAAAACAAAGAAAAAACCGTGTGAATGCTCGTGCGATCGTACGCATCAGCCTAGTGCTCATTACGCAAAAAAAATCTAAATATTACATCAAAAAATACCAAAAAATATAAAAATCTTCAAAAACTAAAAAACATCTATTTTTCAAAACTACAAACAATATTGCTAGCCAGAACTACGTGATCCTTGATTCTCCATCAAAAGTGGAGATACGTAGGAGCAAGGTCAGTCCTTGTCAGGTTCATTCTCCCAAAAATCCAAATTTATCCATAACAAATTCTCAAACAAATTTCCAAACAATTTTCTCAAACAGTTTTCATACGTAACCCTGATTTCTCACATGAGAATACGTAGGAGCAAGGTCAATCCTTGTCGGGCCCAAAAAACTAAAAAATATTGTTTGTTTCTTTAGAGTTTTATTTTAAGGGAAAGTTAAACATTTTGAAAACCACATCCACATTCGCGCATTTAGTTAAAGGTACTACCTTAGGGCAGGCGTTGTAGGGTGCTAATACCTTCCCTACACGTAACCGACTCCCGAACCAAGAATCTGGTTCTAATTGACCATGCCTTATCATTTTATGGTTTTTCCGTAGTTTTCCAGAATAAACTATGGTGGCGACTCTAAATCTCTTTTTCGAAACTTTTTTATTTTATTTTTTATTGGATCGTCGTCCCGTCGCGATTCCGGTTGCGACAGGGAGTAAACTCAATTCAAATTAGGAAGTAAACTCAATTCACGTAGATTTTCTTTGATTTGTTAGAACCTATCCTAACGATATTTTTTGTTTTTTGGGCATTTTTATTTCTATTCGCTATCGGACCACCCAATTTCTACTATCACGTACGAAATGTATATACCTCGACGTGAAGAGATGTTGAAAGTCCCACGTCGACTAGAGATAAGACCAAATTATAATATATAAGTGGGGTACAAATATCACTTTACAAGTCGATTTTGTAAGGTTGAATTAGACTTAAACACACTTTCTAATAACTTGCATTAGTGAGTGAGTTGCATGTGGACAATAAGAGAAATACATTGAACACAACGAATTTTTGTTTATTGAAAATTGAGAAAAAAGTGCAATCTTATAGCACTATTGGAAATAAAGCTACACCTAGTTATAACTTAGGTAGTTTCAATAGTGGAGAAATGAGTAGGTCACGCGTTTTTGTAATGAAAATGGCTCTCACACGCCAAAATGTCACATACACACATAACATCACAAGAAAAAAAAAGTATTTATCATATAATAAAAATAGATGGTAAAAATTATATTCGAAAAATTTGGTATTCAAATTTAGTGTATGCTAATTAAGATTAATTTATTTTACTTGTGAAGTCTTAATATTAAAGTTCCTTTAATCGGATGGTTTTGAAGAAGCCTAAATGGTGAAAATTAAAGTTAGAATATTAAAGTTTACAATTTTTCAAGTTTTTTGAATCCTTTCTTTATTCGTGAGAAAATAAAATTTTAAAATTCACAACACATTGGCATTAATAATTTGAATACTGTGAATGTGGCTTTCTATGAATTATTATTCTATTAAAGTTGGTGTCTCTTGCGCCGACTCACTACCAGCACCACCTTAAACGAAATTGATAATATTTTGTGTGTAATATATTATTGCAATTATATTTTCAACCCTAAATCAATCATCACTCTTCCGATTTTATATATCTTCATTAAACCCATATATGCATTTACTCATTCATAATTTTTTTGGGGTAAGTTTAAATTGGTTGAATATAAAAGTATTATAAATATTGGGAAGTTAACTTTAATTTTATAAGTTTAAATTGGTTGAATATAAAAGTATTATAAATATTGGGAAGTTAACTTTAATTTTATAAAATCTTGTATTAGATTATACGTTATAAATTAATTTTATCTTAGATATAACATTTTTAATTGGATGAGGTTAGGTTTGTTTTAATAATAAATAAATTTTATTAAATATCAAATAATAAAAAATATAATCATATGAATATGTTAAAAAATGTGATCCACCATTTTTCTTTAATTGTTTTTTAAGAGATGCTTTATTGTGTAAATTAAAGAAAGTAAAATGTTATAATTTTTATTATTATTTGAAATTCGTATAATTATATTCACTCCTTATTCAATAAATCTCATTCATGTTTTTCAACTAATAAATTTTAACTTATTAAAAAGAATATACTAGAAAGTATTCTTAACATTGTTCTGAAAACTATGCATAATTTTTGGAAAGTGTGGTTTGCTTAAAGTACAGCACATTATGTGGAAAATTAAATAATTAAAAATTAGACTTTAAACTTTATTCGTACTAGTTTATAAACTCAGATTGATTCATTAACTTAAATTCATATTAAAAGATAAATTATACATTTAATTAGATTTCAAAAAAAAATTTAAAGTAATTTTGGATATATATATATATATTTTTTTTAAATTTGGAACTTCTTAAAGCTAAAATCTAGATCACAGAGGATCTTTCACTTCGTCTTGAAAACTGAGAGTAATAGCTTTTTATATTCTCTTCCTTTAAGGCACCCATGAGACTTCTCCTCAATCTGACATCATTAAACCAGACAGAACACTGACAATTCACCTTTTCATAATTATCTTCATCAAATCCTAAATTTATAATACCACCATGAAAACTGCTCCTTAGATCTCACAAGTTTTGCTTCCATTACAAAGAACAGTGACCAAATTAACTGTATCAGTAAAACAGAAATTAGCTACCTCAATACAAAGTGTGTTGTGTGCTTTTTACATCAACATTTGGTCATGACCAAAAAGGAAAAGCCATCAACTGTTTAAAGCTAAACTCTTTCGATATTTTCTCTTTCTTTTGCAGGACATGAACCTAGTCATATGTTCTATGCTGACAAAACAAAATAAATCACTTTTCTTTGTTCCTTTTTTAAGCATAGTTAAGAGAGACAGAGAAACAAAAAATGGAGAAAAGGTATCAACTTTTTACAGCCATATGTACCATTAGCAATGGGAAAACGGTGAAAAGTAAATGAAACATTGATTAACACGAAAAAGTAGGTCATAATTCTGCCTGATGCATTAAATCATCTAGTGTATTACATATATGATCCAAACTGTGAACAGAAGAAAAGAGAAAAGAAGAATGATGGCAAGAGAGAGAGAGAGAGAGGTATGTGATGATTTGTCCTTGGAAAGCAGGAGCAGCAGCAATTGGTATTCACAATATTTACTACATCAAAATTGCATATCTCATGCTGTCACTTACCATGAGATGGTTCATTTCAGAAACCTGTGAGAATTCCCCAGTTACCCAAACCCCATCAGAACCATTAACCTGAGGGTGAGAAACACATGAAAGTATTGATATTGGAGCTTGAAGAATGCTGCACACAAGCCCCCAACCATGTTGTCTTCTGCCTCTGTCATCTCCAAATAGCTCAACACCGTTTCCTGCTTCAAACATGCTCTCATCTGCCACTTTTGAACTCTTTCTTGTGTTCTGAAAGTTTCTTCTCACTGCTGCCAGAACACGCCACATCTTCTACTCTCTCTTGTTTATTTCACCTATAACTTAGTATTATATATGTATATATAGTTCTGAGCTAGTCAGAGTAAGACAGAATATTGGGGACTATGAACCCTGCAGAGAAAAACAAAGAGTAGTTGGAAGGGCCAACTCTTGTACAAGGCCTTTTAATAATGGTATTTAGGTGGTGGTGTTACCTAGTGCTTGTGTTTATCACAAAAGTGTCATTGCTGTGAAATGATTGGTAGATGATTTTATCTCTTAAACCTGCAGTGAGAACTTCAAATTCTCTGCTCTTTCTCTCTTTTCTATGTATTGGAAAACAAAATGTCTGTCAAAATAATCTTTTTATGCATTTGGGTTCTCAAAAATTCAGTCTTTAACTGTACATAAAACACCCTATTCATCAAAAATGTTTATCTAGAAAAGTTCTGTCCAAAAAATACTACATTAAGTACCATTTCTCTCCCATTAATCAAAGGTGGGGTCTGGTATGGCCAACTTGCCGACAAAGCTGCCTAATTTACAAAAAGTCTCTTGAAGAGTCTTTTTGCCATCAAACTTTGGGTTTACTTTTGCTGAGTTGTCGTGGTGCACCAGTTATAATACACTTCAGATTTTACCAATATACAAGAAGGAATTTTCATGGTATAGCTTTTTCCTTTACTATATAGAAGAAGGAATTTTAAGTGTATAGGTATATATTTGGACAGATCTGATAATGGGGTTGGAGATATCAATCATTGGGTTAGAAACCTCAACAGAGAATCTTAACCATGGATGGCTGATCTTTGTACATAGATTGACATGGCTTGTTTGTTAGAAGAGCAATTAATGAGAATAATGCAAAGTTTTTGGGTTCCCCACAAATCAAGAGTCAATATACCGGTGCCAAAATGTGATGCAGACCCATGTGGAGGGTATGTCAATGAGTACTATTCCTCCACTAGAGAAGCCTTATCGAGATAAAAATGCACACATGATTAACCTTGATCAGAAAGCAAACACAGCAATTGGATTATCATTAAGCAAAATATGCAGTGTATTGTGCCTTCTTAGTTATCTAATGTTTGAAACTTGACTCGTTTTTTCCACTAATGCTGTGTGAGTTATGAGACTTTGACTGCTACAAACGAGAGCTATGATAAGTACTGTGCTAAAACTAAATCATGATTTCTCGCACACACAACATCTAATCAAGCCATTCATTCTTGTTTATTCTCTCATAGTTTACTCAATAGTTGGATTTGTAAAAAATGTGGACTTGCATGATCCACGATCGTATGCAACAAGTCAACTCATCACAACCATAAGGGTAGTGCATGATTATACTATAAAGCTCTCCTGCTAAAGTTGACACCACCACCAACCTTCCATTTATTTCATTCCTCTTAGCTTATTCCATTGACTTAGTTGCCTTCAACCCCTTCATCATTCACCAACCCTCGTTGCCTAACAGTACCACACTACATTCACCTAAACCTTCTTCCATTAGTGTATTTCAAACTATTTGACATAATGAAAACATAAACTCTCAATCAAAGTCTACGAGAAATGATTAATTCGTCTGGTTATCGCTCTTATGATAAATATTAATCAAAGTCTAAGAACATAAACTCTCCGTCGAAATATAAGAAAAAGGATTGATAATTTTCAACGAGGAATTAAAGGATTAATGATTCGCCCTCTTGTAGATTCTACGGTAAACATTAATGTTTCAATCGCAAATTTGTTGAGTACTTCCCTTATTTAATAATTTATTATCTTATGTATTATCTACTTTGAAAGACTAAAACTCTATCACCATTTATTTTTTAAAAATATTTCGAAGAATAAAAAAATATTTTAACTGTCTCATATTCTTAAACTATATAATATCATTAACGTAGTAGGAAGTGGTAATATTTATAAACAATGATACGATAGATATATTTTTACCTTCATTTGATATTGAATATAAGAATAAAATAATTATAAAAGTATACATTTTTATATTTTTTTTAAAGAAAAAATGTAAAAAATAAATAAAAATAGTATAAAATAAATGTAAAAAATTTAGTTACGTGAAAAAATAATTTTTAATATTCGTAAGTCACGTAAAAGATAGGTATTTAGATGAATGGATGTCATATGTCATGCATATATCTTTTCATTTCAGGAAACTGCATCGAGCAAATCCAATGTGTTGATAAAAGAAAATCATTTTATTAATTTTATGCAATTTTTCATTGTTGGTTATAATGGTTAGTGATTTTTTCTCCTTTAAGAACAAGTTAAAAATTTACAAGTTGGTCACGGAAGAACAACTCAACATGAAGTGCTTTTAGCGGCAAGTTGATCACATTAGGGAGCAACCAAGGATATTGCCATGTCATAGCACTGGTTCCTTGGATAACCACCAGTTTATTTATTTATTTATTATTATTATTATTATTTTTGTAAAATTCGATATTTAAATTGTGGGTCTCTTTCTTGGATAAAACCGAGATAACGCCTTTCCTATTTTATTGCTACTTTTTATTAAAATTGGAGTTTTAAAATAAGTAACGTGGATTATTAATGCGTCATTTTTTTTGAAGTTATCTATTGAAAAATAATAAAAATAAGAAATAGAAACAAAACCCAAATCAATTAAATAATTAATGGATATACTAAGTTATTTTCAAATATAATAAAAATATTCTTCAAATAATATAATAATATCCTTCATTCTTTCGCACATTTTTTGTGACTTTTTTTTTTCTCATAGAAGACACTAAAAATTTATTTCTTTTTGTCTCCCTCCTAAAATTCAGATTAATTTTCTTTCAAGTTAAATAATGAACTATTAGTGTATAAAGAAAAACATTTTTTTTTCTTTTTCTTAATTAAGTCCACACGTGTCTAATAAATTGGTGACTCACTTCACAATACCATACATAAACAAAAAAAAAATCATAAATTATACTGAAATTTTAATACCATATTGTATGGTAAGAAATAAATGACATGAAATAGAATGCGAATCCTTAAAACAATCAAAATTCTTAAAAGTCTTTCAATTTCTTACAATCTTTTGACTCAAACATAGGGATTTTCCTATTTTGCATTCCACAATTCCTTTCAACCAGATATTTGTCAAGTAGGAGTTCCATTTGCTATGTCAAACCAATACATAGGTTGAGTTTTTAATCATAACAACTAGCCATGAAATTTTAGTGGATGTAATTGATTCAATGAACAATCCCAGATTACTATTAACTTAAAAAAATATACTATTTTTAAGAAAAAGGGTGATCATATAAATTCTTAAACAAAATTTACAAGGGAAGAAGAATATATGTTCTTTGACAACCATGATTGAATGTTTTGAATGACTCAATTATAAGGGGTTGAGACAAAAGCTAACTATTTTTGGATAAGAATCAAAACAACTATGATGAACATTATAATCATTTACGAGAGAAAGAAGTGATTGCACTAAAATGTTTTTCACAAAAGTTAAACACTAAGAATTCAAAAGTTTTTAAGGTGCTAATAAAACAAGCTGTCACAACAAAGAAAAATGACAATTCAAGAATAATGCCATAAACAATTCACGTCTCGTATTTTATCCACATCAATGGAAACTATTTAAGTTTGAACCCACAAAATAATTATGAAAGGTATTCTTAAATGAAAAAAGTATTGGTCTCATAACTTGAGTTATTTTTCCTGTGACATCTCTAAAAGAGTATTCAACAACAGTATGATGAACCTTCGTTGATATCTTCTCATCAGTCCACTTTGAATTGTTTTTTATTTTCATAACATAGTTCATTATTAGAAAATTATCAACCAAGTAAATGATGAAATAAAAGTTTTCAAGTTAAAATACATTTATAAAATTACTTTTAATTATATATAAGATAAGTTTATGATATTAAAATTAGACCTTACAATAATTGATTTATAAATTAAATTAAACATACATTTATTTACTAAAATATTCAAAGACTATTTTAATTGATTTTTAATTACTTTTAGACCTAAATATAGTGTCAATACCAAATTTCGTCCGGATAAATAAGATTTTACAAAAATAAAAAAAGAAAAAACATAAAAAAAAACACCAAAATGAAAAACACTATTTATTTTACTTTTTGCACCCCCAAATTATCTTTTAAACACTTAACCCAATGGCCCAAAATAATCTCTTACTTTTTTACTTCCTCACCACCTTTTTTCTCTTATCACACCCCACTCTCCACATCATCATCCACATCACCCTCCACATCTCATTCCACATCATCTACTTTTTTCATTTACTTTTTCCACATCATTTCCATATTAATTTTATATATAAACCTTTCTAATTTTTCCACTTACATTTTTTAATTATATCTTCTCCATCAACATTTTTTATTATCCATTTTTCTCCACCTAATTTCTCTATCCACTTTTTATATTATTTCTTTCACTTATTTTCCACATTAACTTTTACTATTTACTATATTTTATTTCACCTACTTTCTCCACCACCTTTTTATATTATTTCTTTCACTTAATTTCCACACCTAATTTCTCCACCAACTTTTTATATTATTTCTTTCACTTAATTTCTACACCTAATTTCTCCACCAACTTTTTATATTATTTCTTTCATTTATTTTCCATGTTAACTTTTACTATTTACTATATTTTATTTCACCTACTTTCTCCACCAACTTTTTATATTATTTCTTTCACTTATTTTCCACATTAACTTTTTCTATTCATCTTTTTTTTAATTATATTTTATTTCATCTAAATTTTCCACCAACTTATTATATTATTTTTATTCATCAACTTTCTTCATCCTTAACTCTATAAATACCCACATTTTCTTCACACACAATTACATAATATTCATCTCTTCTCTCTCAAAACCTCTTCATTCCATCCCAAAACTCTACTTCATTTTTCTCTCACATTTTACTATTTCCTAATCCCTCTATACATAGTAAATCCCATACCACATTTCTACTATAAATTCATCTTCTTCGCCATCAACCTATCTCTCCTTACAACTTATTACAAGCAAAGTTTTGCTTCATCTTTCAAATTTTCAACGAGGTACACATTTTCTTTTCATTCTATTTATATGCATTTTGATATTTTTTTTTAGTTTATAAATTTATCCATTTTTCTACCACAATTTTATCCTATGTTTTTTTTTTTACAATTTAATGTCATAGATATTTCAACTTATCTCTCTTCTTAATAAAAAGAAAACTAAAATATAAAAATTAAAGATAAAAAGAAAAATACAAAATAAAAAAATTAAAAATTACAAAAATATGTTTTAAAGGTTTAGGCACATGTGTGATCGCACGCATCGTCCTTGTGCCAAAAACCTTTTCTCTTTCTTCAAAAAATGTCAAAAATACGTTTCAAAGGTTTAAGCACATGTGTGATCGCACGCATCGTCCTTGTGCTAAAAACCTTTTCTCTCTTTTAAATAAAATTACAAAAATACGTTTCAAAGGTTTAAGCACACGTGTGATCGCACGCATCGTCCTTGTGCTAAAAACATTTTCTCTCTTTTAAATAAAATTACAAAAATATGTTTTAAAGGTTTAGGCACATGTGTGATCGCACGCATCGTCCTTGTGTCAAAAACCTTTTCTCTTTCTTCAAAATCCCAAAAATATGTTTTAAAGGTTTAGGCACATGTGTGATCGCACGCATCGTCCTTGTGCCAAAAACCTTTTCTCTTTCTTCAAAAAATGTCAAAAATACGTTTCAAAGGTTTAAGCACATGTGTGATCGCACGCATCGTCCTTGTGCTAAAAACCTTTTCTCTCTTTTAAATAAAATTACAAAAATATGTTTTAAAGGTTTAGGCACATGTGTGATCGCACGCATCGTCCTTGTGCTAAAAACCTTTTCATTCTCCTAAATAAAAAAGTACCCAAAAAAAATAATATAAAATCTTCAAAAACTAAAAAACATCTATTTTTCAAACTACAAACAATATCGTCTGGCCAGAACTACGTGATCCTTGATTCTCCATCAAAAGTGGAGATACGTAGGAGCAAGGCCAGTCCTTGTCAGGTTCACTTTCCCAAAAATCCAAATTTATCCAAAATCATTTCCAAACAAAATTCTCAAACAATTTCCTAAACAAAATTTCAAGCAGTTTTCTAAAAGAACTACGTACCCCTGATTTCTCACATGAGAATACGTAGGAGCAAGGTCAATCCTTGTCGGGCTTCCTGAAAAATAAAAAAAAATACATTTTTCTTTGCATCGTCTTGTAATCTTATATTCGGGGAATAATAATCATTTTGAAAACCACATCGACTTTGCACGTTTAATTAAAGGTACTGCCTTCAGGCAGACGTTGTAGGGTGCTAATACATTCCCTACACGTAACCGACTCCCTGTTGATGGTTCGGCAAGTGTACCGAATCGTTCAAGTAATAAACCGGTAAGACCGGGTATTGTTTTCCCAAGAGACTCGTAATACTAGAGAATTGTGCGATTAACAACTCATATAGACTCAAGAACATAACATCAATTTACAGAACAAGTGCAGAAAGATAAATTGATACATAATTACAAGGTTGGACTTTGGTATTGAAGGCACTTGGAAATGGAAAAGATTAGAAATGGTATGAAATGACATTCCTAAGGTTAAGTTTCACCAAGGCACGCTTGTGTATAACCAATTTTATCTCCTCTCTATCAATTTACTAAAGTCAATCCATTAAAACACTCTAGCCCCAATCCCTTAGGTGAAAGAGCCTAGGTTTTCCCTATTAAACTCCAATTCCTTGGACAATCTAACAAGCAAACCCGCATAAAAGAGCTAGGATCTTAAGACAACATGTGAATCATCTTCCATCCCTAAAATCAATGACCACAAGGACTCTTGTTTCAGTTCTAGGTTCCATCTTACGTCCCCATAATCCATGAAACCCCAAATTCAAGTCATGAACATTCCTATTACATGCAAGCTTTAAGATTGGAAATAAGAATACTAGCAATTGATAGAAAAGGCATATATATAATCAAATTAATCATCCATTACACAAGAATCCATAGGCTACAACAATCCCTAACAAAACGAATCTGGTTCTCCACTTCCATGGAGAACCCTAAAGCTTACAAACATGGAAGATGGAAGAAGAAGGAGACCCAACGGAAGAGGAGGAGATGTTCCCACAAGCTCCTCACGCCCTCCATTAGCTCCATCCGTGAAATCGCACCTCCAAAGAACCAAAGACCCCAAATGCTTCGAGACAACTTGAATAAATAGACATTTTTGACACATCAACAGCGTCACCGCTCAACTGCACCCCAGCGGCAGCCCAGCGACAGCATTCCAGAGAGCTGGCGCTCAGCTGCACGCCAGCGACAACATTCCAGAGAGCTGGCGCTCAGCTGCACAAAACTTGTACCGCTCAGCGGCAGCAGGTCGGATCAGGTGGCGCTCAGCTGCACAGGACTGTACCGCTCAGCTATAGCAAGTCGGATCAGGTGGCGCTCAGCTGCACGCCAGCTGCACCCCAGTCACAACATTCCAAAATTCTCTCTTTTTACTTGCTTTTGTGACTGGTTAAGCTCTATACATTGGTGGAGGTTCTTCTAAGCTTAATGTTACCTACAAAATAAGGGGATTAGTGATGATAATACATCAATGTAGCCTAAAACACATTTATTTAGAAAACATGACAAAAGAAGAGGATTAAACAAGTTACAAGTTAGAAAGGAGTTGATTTTGCTACTAAATTGATGCTTAAATAATGGTAAAAATTAGCATTATCACTCCCGAACTTCAATTCTCATGTTCGTAGACCATTGCCTTATCATTTTATTGTTTTTCCGTAGTTTTCCAGAATAAACTATGGTGGCGACTCCAAAATCTCTTTTTCAAACCTGCGTCGTTTCTCTTTTTTCGGATCGTCGTCCCGTCGCGATTCCGGTTGCGACATATAGTATAAAGAACTAATACTATTTTTCGTCCAAAATTTTAAATTAATTATTTTATAAGTCTTTAATTTTATAAGGTGTTTAATCTTATTTCTTTTTAATATAACTTAGTTTTATTTCCAATAAACATATTATATTTAATGATCGTCCGATCAACTACAGATCAGACAATCCATCGTTAGTCGAACACTTTCATAAACTATAATCGTGATTGAACAATTATGGAGACAGATTGAACGGTCAACTCCTTTAATACTGAACAACTTAAAGTAATAAATGACTATCACAAATTGAGTTTGGGTTGAGTTGTAATTAGGTAGTTACTAATTATAGATACACTCTCATATCTATAAATATAAGTTTGAACTAAGAAAATAGATGATTGTATTTACTTCACCGTTAATATCTAAATTATTAAACAATAAACTAACTTTGATATCATGACATCTTTTGCAAGTACTCTCAAAGCAAAAATGGACGAAGGACTACCAAAAAAACTTAGTATAAAAGATAATATTTGAATCTTTAAAATGGTTACCTAGACATTAGAGTTGATATCAACTTTTTATCCGAAACACGTATAATATAAAAATACAAATATTAATATTTATTACAAAATTATTCAAATTTGTAATAAGGATTTGATTTGCTCCATTGGATCATTGTCTTGAGACCACTAAGTTTATATATTTAAATTTGTGTAAAATGTATGAGTTTATGCACGTTACTTCTCTCCTCCACTAGTTTCAACATATTTTAACATAACTTTATATATTGATATGGTTTAACATTAAGCCATATTATTCTAGAGGAATCGAGTAGAGAAAAGTGGTTGACCCGGAAAATGATAGATTATACAATATTAATGATTAAATTAAAATATATTTTGTGGCAACATTATCACCACAGCTGGGGAAATAGCATAGTTTTTGTAGGCAAGAAAGTGAAATAACTTTATGAAATAAAATATTGAAGATTTATCTACGTTATCTTCTTTCTTCCACTGGCCCATGTGACTTTATAGGATTGCACTCAATTCATAGTGCATTATTTTAGTCTTTCAACTTTTTCAATTATGTTTTACTTTAAACTCATGAATACAGACAACAGTCATGGTTTTTCTTCCATTATCTTTCTTTGCAAATTAAATTAGTGTCACACACACACACACATATATATAAATCACCTTAAAACAAATGGGAATTCAATTTCAGTCAAAGTCAACTATCTTCCCTAAACACAATAGTTGGACTATTCATATCATGAATTGTATTGGTGGTTTAGACTTTAAAACAAACCATCTTACAGAAATGGGAAGTAAAACAATAATCAAAATATTATTTTTTTAAAATGGGAAATCTTGAAGTGCTTGTCTAAAAGGTGGTTTAAAAGTACTACTTGGTCATATTTGAGTTTTATATTGGAAAATTAAAATGTTGGATTATTTTCATATCAGAGAAAAACGTTTTTAATTACGCATTTTACAATTTAAACATTATCAGAGTTTTTATTTTATTTTTTATTTATACTTAATAATTTATTATATTCAAAGATTGATTATCATACATAATTTTATTTATTTGTTATAATGTTGCTATAAACAATAGGATAAAATGTGTTTTGCCTGCAAAATTTCAAATATGCTAAAATATGTCCTTAAAAAAATATTCACATTGTTTTAACCACCCTGAAACTTAAATATATCCTTGAATTTTTAGTAATATGATAAGTTTTTTTTACTAATACGTGAAATCTATAATTAAAAGTTATTTTGATTATATGTATGGTTAAAAATGAATTTTAAGCCTAACTCAACCCCACAAAACTGACTTATATGGTGAAGTTTGCACTTCACTTATATATTATAATTTGATTTTATCTTTAGTCGATGTGAGACTTCCAACACACCTCTTCATGTCGAGGTATAAACATCTCATTTGTGATAGTAGAAATTGAGTGGTCCGATAACGATTTGATAGCAGGTAGAATAGAAGAATAAAATGTCCACTTATAACTCGTTAGGATAGGCTTTATGGTTTTGATACATGTTAGAAGTGGACTTTAAGCCTAACTCAATCTCAAATGTATAAATAACGTTATATATGTTAATGTAGTTATTTTTGTTAAGTTTTTCAACTATCTTTATTTCGAAAAAATAAATCTAATTATATTATTATATATATATATATATATATATATATTTGTATAGGTTATAGGTAGGTATATTACATAACTTTTGCATAGTTGAACCAAACATTATGATCATCACGTTTATTCTTTTACCTTGGGATTTCACTTTTTTTTTTTAATTTAAAAAATAATGAGTATACTACTTGAAGCAACTTTTGTAATTACATGCATGTATTATTTATAAAATTTATAATCCATTATTATATTAATTTGTCATAATTATTGAATAAAAATGTATAATATATTAATTAAGGTAAATATAATTGGTATTCTTGTTGTAGATTAACTCTCAGAATTGATTTATTCAAATTAATTTATAAAACTGCTATATATACATATAATTAACAAATTTTCAGAAAAATCAAATTAGTAAACTTTCACACTATAAATATGAAGAAAAAAATATTGATAGTTTAATCAACATTTATATAGGTGGCATGTAGTAAAGTCTAAATTCATTACTAATCATTTTGTAGTATTCTTTTAATATACATCTAAAACACATTGATTTTCATAATTTATAAAAAATAATATATTTTAAAATATCAAAATCAATATAAGTTTATTCTTTCGTATCCATTTTTTGTCATTATTTATTATTATTAAGTTCCCTCTTTTTTTCTTACTTCCTTCTATGTTTTTTCTTTATAGATAGTTATTTTGTTAGGTTTGTACTTTGAAAATTTTTATGTGCAATTGTAATTTGTTTTAATTCTTTTTATAATACCAAAAAATTAACGTTTTTTTTATGTTATTTAGTATGGTTGTATGTTATTTACAAATATGTGACATTGTTTTGTGTATCATATATATGATCTAATAATTGATAAAAGAAATGTTTGTAGTGGGTTGGTGGGTGATGATGATGAAATTTGTGGTGATGATGGAGAAGCTGGTCAAATCAATGGAGGAAAAGACGAACAATAAGTAACCAAAACTTTAATATAGATTATAAATGACAATAGTGTGTATCTTATATTCTAAAAATTCTTAATATGATTAATGTTGGACAAATGAAGTTATTCTCTTTTGTAATTTGTTTGAATGTGGACAAAATATTCTCTTACATAATTACTGTCACCACTAGAATCCGACCAAGTCATTTTTTTTACCAATTATTGATTAACAATTAAATTTTTACAAATAGTAATCTACTTGCTAAATGAATATGTCATTGAGTATTCGAATTGTTCTAATGAGAATTTTTTATATTAGTTAAATAAGGATGTGAATATAAATAATATATAATTTTTTTAAATTAGATATTGAAACATGATGAATATGTATATATTTGTTTTGTCTTCATTTTTATATTTTTTTAAATAATAAAATATTTTAAATTTATTAAGTAATTTTACAATAGATATATATTAATCTTTTAGTTTTGTAACTTATTTATAATAAACATATTTAATCTATTTTACAATTATTTCACATTTATTTAATTGTTACTTCATAATGTCATACTTTTTTTATTGTAACTTTTATTCTATTTATACAAAAATATTGAATTAATGTTTGGAATAGTAAAAGGGCAAATAAAATGTAAAAAGATATTAATATACTTATTTTTCTAATAAGACGAATATGAGATAAAAATTTGTATCCGTTGAATATGAGGATGAATTTTTACTAAAGTAAAATGTGGATGAGACAATCAAACTCTTAATAATTTTATCACATTCATCTTTAATAAACTTAAACATCCATTACTTTATTGAGTGATGTGGGTATATGTAAGGGTTGATAGATTATTTTGTACTCTTGATGCACTCTTACAAATTCTACAATAAAAAAAAACAATACATATTTATATAAAAAAAATTATTTAAATTTAATGATAAGTAAAATGAAGAAATAATATTATGGATTTGTTTTAGATAATAAGATTCACTTTTAGGACAAATATCAATTTTATAGAAAGAAATGTAATGTGATTTATCTAAGTGGTTGGTTGTAAAGTCTGCTCATTACTAACATAAGAGTCCAATAAAATTATTAAAAATCTTAGAGAGAGTCACATAAATATCTATTAATCGATTAAAGAAAAAACAAACTTTAAGGACTTGTTAACATTATGAGATAACAAGGCAACTAATGAGAAGACTATAATAATTATATACATGTATAATGTATCATTTAATTTAATAACTAATGTATTAAAAAAACAAGATATTACTTATAAAATAAGTAAAATAAAATAAGAAGTTTCACTTGTTTAGATGTTAAAAAAAGACAAAACTTACACGTCACAAATATGATGATATCTTAACAATGATATAATATTCAAAATTTATATCTAGAAAACATGAGAATAATTTAATACAGTAACTTTGGTAGCAAATTGGATAAGATTATAAAATAAAAATGTAATTGCGATCTATCTATTGCCATTACATATTAAAAAATGGAAAGAAAATAATTTAGGAAATTGAGAATAGGGTATAGATATCTTCATACAAATCATGTTATTAATATTTCTTTAAGGTATAAGTGTGACATCTAATTGAATAACATATAACTACTAAAAGAAATAATGCATATTTAATATTTAAAAATAAACTATTCAAAATATTTGATGTTACTATGATTATTTGAAGTATGACTATAATGTTAAAAATGTATACAAAACTTCTATACAACTAAGAAATACTTAAAAAAACAAAGAACAATCAAGTTCTTCAAAAAGACTAAACACAACTAGATCATTTGGAACTAAAATGCTACATTACCTTCATTCTATCTAGATTACCTGCTACTACATTATCTTTTCATATTATTTATAGTGATCATTGCAAAAGAAAGAAACACATATACAAAACAATCTAAAAGAAGGATAAGCTAATATGCAAAAGAAGTATTCATAAAATAGACATAGAGATGTTATCACACATAACTCATTCGTAACAACAATTATATCTCATATATAGCCTCATGATAGACTCAATGATATGATTTGGATATATTGACATCAGACTCTGATGAGTTATTGATGATGCCCAATTTAACTTGTTAGCCGTTGCTAGGACTCGGGTTCAATCCCCAAATCCCCGGCAACGGCGCCAAAAACTTGTTAGCTCAAAAAATACTTGTTGGGCTCGATTTCGGCAAGTGCACCGAATCGTTCAAGTAATAAACCGGTAAGAATGGGTATCGTTTTCCCAAGAGACTCGTAATACTAGAAAATTGTGCGATTAACAACTCATATAAACTCAAGAACATAACATCAATATACAGAACAAGTGCAGAAATGTAAATTCATACATAATTACAAGGTTGGACTTTGGTATTGAAGACACTTGGAAATGGAAAAGACTAGAAATGATATGAAATGACATTGCTAAGGCTAGTTTTCACCAATGCACTCTTGTGTGACCAATTTCGTCTCCTCTCTATCAATTTACTAAAGTCAATCCACTAAAACACTCTAGCCCTAATTCCTTAGGTGAAAGAGCCTAGGTTTTCCTAATCAAATCCCAATTCCTTGGCAATCTAACAAGCAAAACCCGCATTAAAGAGCTGGGATCTAAGACAACATGTGAATCATCTTCCATTCCTAGAATCAATGAACCACAAGGACTCCTATTTCAGTTCAAGGTTTCATCTTACGTTCCCATAATCCATAAAACCCCAAAATCAAGTCATGAACGTTCCCATTACATGCAAGCTTTAAGATTGGAAACAAGAATACTAGCAATTGATAGAAAAGGCATATATAAATTCAAATCATTCAACAATTACACAAGAATTCAAAGGCTACAACTAATCCCAACAAGATGGGTTTGGTTCTCCATTTCCATGGAGAACTTTAAGCTTACAAACATGGAAGATGGAAGAAGAAGGAGACCCAAAGGAAGAGGAGGAGATGTTCCCACAAGCTCCTCACGCCCTCCATGAGCTCCAGCCGTGAAATCACACCTCCAAAGAACCAAAGACCCAAACCCCTTCGCGTTTCTGGGTTAAATAAGCTGGATCTGACACATCAGCAAAAGTCGCGCCCGGGCGCCCTCTCAGTCGCGCCCCGGCGCGAGCCTCTCGGAAAAAGTCGCGCCTGGGCGCCCCATTTCTCACGCCCGGGCGCAAGCTTCTCGCAAAAAGTCGCGCCCGGGCGCCCCTTTTTCATGCCCGGGCGCGACCAGCACACAAAACTGGCACCTGGTCACTTTTCTGTGCAAAAACTGGCCCTGGTGCAGTCGCGCTTGGGCGCCCCTCAGCTAGGGAGGGCCCGGGCCTGACTTTTCAGCACTGCATCATTTTCACTTTTTCTGCAGATCTGCTCGCTTCTAGTGGTTGGTTCAGCCTTAGACATTGTTGGAGAGTCTTCCAAGCTCATTTTTAGCTACAAAATAAGGGATTATTGATGAAAGTACATCAAAGTAGCCAAAAACACAATTATTTAGAAAATAAGACAAAACAAGAGGATTAAGCAAGTTATAAGTAAGAAAGGAGTTGATTTTGCCATTAAAATGATGCTTAAAATATGGTATAATTTAGCATTATCAAAATACCCCCAAACTTACAACTTTGCTTGTCCTCAAGCAAAAGTACTTCACCTAGCAAATAATTCAATCACAATGGTCTAGCAACTTTAAGCACACTTTCAATCAATTAAACAAAATCAATCATGCTTGCTCAACTTATAAATCACATTCAAGAGACAATATAGTCTTAGCAAGCTAAACTTCAATCATGGTGCTCACAAATTAAAAGTCACAAGATAGATGCAAATGATAGATCAACAAACATGGCAAGATGTTTTCAATGAGTGCATGGAACGAATCCTCACCAAGGAAAGTGTTTCACTCAAGCACAATGGTGTATAAGGATGTGTGTCTAACTCTCAACTATCACAATGTTACACAAATCAACTTTGTCTTTCGTTTCAACAATTTCAAACACATTAACAAACAAGTTACATCACAAGGACTTTTTGAAGCTTGTATTGTGGCTGGGCTAAGAAGAAAAATTGGTTTTTTTTTCGGACAACAAAGTACCTTGAGCCAAGAGATCAAACAATTTGATTCATGATGTATCATAGTCTCTCTTTTGCTCCAAAATTGAATAAACCACTCTCAACTTATTTCCCAACTCTTTTTCATTGAATTCATGTTTTTGTTTTTCTTCCTCTTTCTTCTTTTTCTTTCTTTTTAACTCAACTTATTATTTTTCTCAATGCTCCCCTTTTGACAAGAACTCCCCCAAACTTAAACCATTCTCCTCATTCTAACATATATGTTCATCTTTTCTCAAGGTAAGGAGGTTAAGGATATTTCAATAAGCTTAAGGTTTTAGGAATGAGAAAGTTTTCTTTAAGGTTCAAAGGTTATACATTGGCTTTTAGGCTCAAAATGTAGAAGAGGTGGAAGAACAAGATGGCCTTAATCATTTGTAACATGCAAGTAAATAGTTCAAATAGAGAAACTTAGGCAAAATCAACTGTGATTCCAAAGTAATATCATTCAACAATAAACTCTGAGGCACAACATCTCACAGGTTTACACAGGGTTCCAGAATTTGATAAACATCATGCCAAGAATATTGATCACAATTAAAACCAAGCATCTATCTAAACAGATACAAGCAACCACAATCTCTGTTCAACAAGCTCAACCACATAATCTCAATCAGATTTTCAAAGTAATTCTCAGGGATAAAGAGCAAACACAACAAATTTGTATTCAATTCAAGCATAGAAAATGATTCACTCAAATCACCAAACCAATTGCACAAGAACTATCCACAAGGCAAGTAAAAAAGAAATCAAAAACACAAAAGCTGAAATCAAATAAAACAAGAAATTAAAACTGAAAAAACCGATTAAAATGGACTCTTTGCATCTCCAGCAGTGTAGGACACTATCTTCACTTTCATCTGCAACATCTTCCTCCAACAGTAGCTTATACTCCGCAACTGCTCCACCTCCCCATCAGTAGGGGCCTGGCCCCCAGGCCATGCTACACGAGCAACAAAATCTTCAAGCCATACATTGCTCAGCTCATGCATGCCCCAAAGGATGACCACTAGTGGTTTTGACACCTTTAAAGTTCTAAGAAAGATGTTATCTTGCACAAAGTGAGCTCAAAGTGAAATTAGTATTCCATAGTCAACAACTGAATAGAAATGTCCAAAAACACACTAAAAGGAACGTGTGAAAGAGTGCAAAGAAAAGGAAAGCTCAGAATCAACAATAAAAACTAGGTACATAACCAGTTTTTAAGGTGTTGGGCATCATATCAATTTTTCGCTTAAGCTAAACAATTTTCGCTTAAGCTAAACATGTTTCGCTTAAGCTAAAATTGTTTCGCTTAAGCTAGATTTGCAGTAGAAATTTTTCGAACTTGTTCCAGTGGGTACCCCAATTTTTAGCCTAAATCTCGCCCAGACGATTTAGTTTTAGCTTAAGCGAAACTATTCCAGTGAGCACCTTAATTTCAAATTCAGTTCTCGCCTAAGCGAATCTTCTTTAGCCTAAGCGAAACTATCAGCAAAACTTATTTTTCAGTTCTCTGCATATCTCGCCCAAGCGAGAAAGTTTAGCCTAGGCGAAAATAATGCAGATTCTTGCGAGATTGGCCACTCACCCTATGATTTTTTTTTCTACACCTTCATTTAATGCACTAACACACAAAACAAGCTAAAACTAACATAATACACTTATACAAACCACAAAAACAACATTACAACTCAAAAATCACGAAAATGCAACCAAACACAACATACATAACATAAACCAATAATGCAAATGACACAAAAATGACACAAACATAAGTAAAAAGGGTAAGAAAATTGGGTTGCCTCCCAAAAACGCTTGTTTAACGTCATTAGCTTGACGATTTACTCAATGAAGTGCAAATGTTGTTGTTGGTGTGCTCCTTTCACCAACTCTTCTTGAATCACGTTCTAGTCACCAAATCAACTCTCATAGCATAAGAATCTTCATTGTAACCCTTCCACTACCTTGACATCTTTAAATACTCATCAAATGGTGGTGGTGACTAGTCTTTCTCTTTTGTTTCTCCCTTTCTTCTTCTACTTTCACTTAGTACTTGGAGCATACACAAGAAAGGGAGAATTTGGGGCAGTTTGTTATGCTCAAGCTAGTTGTCTCCTTGTGTCCTATAGTTCCTTCACCCTTAGGGTCTACATGATGCTTTGGAGGCTGCAGTCCTCCTTATGTGAACATCTCCCTGCATACACTTAAACACAACTAGGCTAAAGCCACAAATTAGCCTAAATAAAAGTGAAAATCTATTTACAACAAAAGAGTTAGTTCTATATACAAAATCAAGTCTACATAAGTTGGAAACCTCACAAAAGTCTAGTATTGACACGAGTCCCCGGCAGCGGCGCCAAAAACTTGTTAAACTCTTTGGCAAGTGCACCAAATCGTTCAAGTAATAAACCGTGGTAAGACCAGGTATCGTTTTCCCAAGAGACTCGTAATACTAAAAAATTGTGCGATTAACAACTCATATACACTCAAGAACAACTCATCATTTAAGAATATGTGCAAAAAGATAAATTCACAAGTAATTACAAGGTTGGACTTTGGTATTGAAGGCACTTGAAAATGGAAAAGACTAGAAATGGTAGGAAATGACATTGTTAAGGTTAGTTTTCACCAATGCACTCTTGTTTATAACCAATTTCATCTCCTCTCTATCAATTTACTAAAGTCAATCCACTAAAACACTCTAGCCCTAATCCCTTAGGTGAAAGAGCCTAGGTTTTCCTTATCAAACTCCAATCCCTTGGACAATCTAACAAGCAAACCCGCATTAAGAACTAGGATCTAAGACAACATGTGAATCATATCCCATCCCTGGCTCAATGACCCACAAGGACTCTTGTTTCAGTTCAAGATTTCATATCCCATCCCTGGCTCAATGAAACCCCAAAATCAAGTCATGAACGTCCCCATTACATGCAAGCTTTAAGATAAGAAACAAGAATACTAGTAATAGATAGAAAAGGCATTTATAAATACGAAACAATCATTCATTACACAAGAGTTCATAGGCTACATCTAACCCTAACAAGATGAATCTGGTTCTCCATTTCCATGGAGAACCCTAAAGCTTACAAACATGGAAGATGGAAGAAGAAGGAGACCCAAAGGAAGAGGAGGAGATGTTCCCACAAGCTCCTCACGCCCTCCATGAGCTCTAGACGTGAAATCGCGCCTCCAAAGAACCAAAGACCCGTTTTCTTTCTGCCTCGTGAGTATATATACTGCCCGAATTCTCGCTTAAGCTAAATTATTCTCGCTTAAGCGAAAATGAACTTGTTGGAGAAGATAGTCATTCTCGCTTAAGCTAAATTATTCTCGCTTAAGCGAAAATGACTTTTTCAGCAATGACTTCCTGGATCACCGAGGCTCTTCAATGTAATGCAGGATCTTCCTAACATCGAAATAGATCAAAAAACAAGGGATTATAGTATTATTTACGTAATGTAGCCCAAAATATAGATAAATACTAAAACTAAATAAAAGAGAGGATTTAAGCAAGTAATAAGCTAAAGAAGAGTTGATTTTGCTACTAAAATGATGCTTAGATAATGGTAAGAATTAGCATTATCAACGAGTAGAACCTAAAAGCCCACTCGCTCAACGACCATATAGCTCGCCCAATGAATTTGTTATTGTAACACAGATTTAAATTCTCTCAAAAGTCACCAACGAGTCTTGTCTCGCTCAGTCACTACCAAGTGAGTGAGCTTTCTGACTTTGTCTTCACCTAAGGAATATATTCTTGCTCAACGACCACCAAGTCAGTAGCTCTCTGACTTTGACTTCACCTAGTGAGTATATTCTCGCTTAGTGACAATTAAGTCAGTAGCTCTCTAACTTTGACTTCACCTAACGAGTATATTCTTGCTTAGTGACCACTAAGTTAATAGTTCACTGACTTTGGCTTTGCCCAACGAGTATATTTTCGTCTAACAAGTATTTGACTTTGCCTAGCGAGTATATTCTCACCCAACATGTCTACATAATTCTGTAAAACATAATTTTGTAGATTTATGCCATTCGAGTCTTGTCAAACAGTTCAACAACTATTACAAATGTCAAAAACATATTAAATTTGAAATTATACTACCTTCACTAATTCAAACAACATAATTTGTAATATGAATCAAGCAACATTCATAATTTCATCATACAATTCAACACCTTATCCTCAATCCCACGACTCAATCAACGTACAAACATACAATTAACAAAAGAATCCTAAATCCCTTCATGATGTTCTATCTGTACTTGGAACAACATAAAAACAATCACGACATATCATTAGAATCATTGGTCAACAAAAACTCGTATAAAAAACTCAAACACTTCATGCGAACCAAAATAATTGCATGCACAATAAGAATATATAAACCAAGAAAAGAGGAAAAAACCAACTTTCTTTATTAAAAAACTGATCGAACAAAATTGAAAAATTTGTTATAATGATCACTTGAGCGTCTCCAATGTTTAAATAAATAAACATAAGGTAAAAAAACCTATAGAAAACTAAGAAAGTCTAAAAGAAAGATTTTTAAAAAAAATATTATTTTTAAATAATAAAACTCGTTTATAAAGAATCTATTTACAATTTAAATTTTTATATATTAAAATTATAAAGTCCGACTAATTTAAATGCACGGTTATTTTTAAATTATAATTTTTCCTATTCTTACTATCAATGCCAACTTGTATCATATGATTTACTAAATGACATATCATTGACTAATCCTTTGAAATTATTCTATAATTCTTAACAGGATTACCCATATTTTAATTCTTCATTTGATCTTAAGATTAATAATACAAGTGGTTCTTGGAAAATTTATTCATGAATTATTTAAATGTTTGATTATCAATTATTTTTTAATCTAATCTCAAATATTTCACGTTTTTACCATACAACATGAAATTAACCTTTTAAATACTAAAACATATATTCAGTCTTGATGTTAACTTTATATTGATGAATTTAGTTAATATAATAACTGAAATTAAAGATAAAGTATAATTTAACGTCAATAAAAATAGCTCCAAACTAAAAAAAAAATCCAAATTTTTATTTGGTGGATCAAATTAGATATGAAATTTAAAATGTAGCACCCAGAGGATCTCGAGAGTTCAATATTAATTTTATATATGAAATATAACAATGGTCTGTACAGTATTTGTACTTTCGTATTCTTTATTAATAAACTATCAATAAAAGCATAAGCACTTGATTTTAATATTTGATCATTTTTAGTGTCTATGATCAATCGTAAGAGTGAATTAAACTCTTATTTAAATAAATGGTAAAAATACAGTAGTAAAATAATTATATATTGTCCTTTTTTTTAAAACATGAAATAAGAAGGTATAATATTTTGAAGTTCAGTTTTACTATCAAGACTTTTAATCTTCTAAAGGTCATCAATTAATTGCCATTATATAAAAATTTATTAAAAATAAAATAAAATAAAAGATATGAAGCATAAAAAGACAACACTACACTTCTAAAATATAATCACACTATCTTCTAAACATGATAATATACGTTGTTTGTTATTCTATCTTTTCAAAATATTTTCCTTGCTTTAATAAAATAATTGTAAATAATTCAGTAAAATATTTTTTTTATATAAAAAAAACAATTTTAGGACTTAAAAATAACCTCTTATTTTGGAAAATTGAAAAAAGTAGGTTTTCTTAAATGACTTTTAAATTATCACATTAAAGAGTTTATAGATTATTTTTAAAAATAAAAAGATTTTTATATTATCATTTAATTGTTTTTTTTCCACAATTAGTTTTTTTTCTTTAGTACCTATTTTAAAAAATGTAGTGTCTCGTTATAATTTGCACCAATCGAGTTAACTCGGTGATGTGGTAATACCATATACTTATAATAATAATAATTATTATTATTATTATTTTTATTTTTATAATTAAAATAACAAAGATTAATTTACAAATACAAAATACTTTTATAATAAAATGTTATACTATTTTGATAAATATGTATAATAGATCATTAAACAGTATTGATTTTTTTTTAAATCAAATCTCACATAACGTGAGATTGCTATTGATATAAATAGAGTAAAATACATAAAAAGATATGTATCAAATATTACAATTGTAATTTTTCTAGTCTAAAAACTTATATATATTATAATCAAACTAATAATACTTACAGTTAAGTCATACTAATATATATTATTTGATTCTTTTATTAAATGGAAAATAGACTTGAACAATAAAATCAAAATTAAAGATATATTCTTCTGAAAATTACTTATATCTTTACAACTCCTATATCAGAATTTTATCTTTACAGGCTTTATTATTTGATTTGTGGGTAATTTTCGGGAAATTTCGCGCGCGAGAAACCCTAAGCGGAACCCTGATTCATTCGATTCGCTGTTGAATCCGAATTTGGAACTTGGAAGATTAGGGAGCAATGGCTATTGCAGCTCCAGGGCAATTGAACGTTAATGAATCGCCCACTTGTGGATCCAGAAGTGTCGATTGCTTCGAGAAACTGGAGCAAATTGGCGAAGGCACATATGGGTTGGTTTTCAATTTCTGTACTGCTTAAGCTTTACATTATTTTTGGGTTGTCTTTTTTAATATGGAAGTTGAAAATGTATGTTCTCAATTATAACAAAGCGTGTTTACTATGCAACACTCTATTGGAACAATCCCATATATTTTGTTAAGCTGGCCTGAAATTCAAAGCAACTTAAACCTGAACATTTAGGGGTCTTGATCTTGAGCACCTATCTCTTATCAATCAGAACATTTTAGAGTGAAGAAATCGTTATAGTTATTTATTGGTGGGTGCTTTGGGGTTTAATTGTTATATATCCTCTTTTTTTAAAATTTATTTATTGGTTCCATGTTTTAAAATTGTGATCACCGTTTCAGTTTTGTTGGCAATCCTTGATGTTGTGTGAAATTGTGAAAAAATGTGGCTGATGGGACCGCATTTCAGTTGCAATGTGGTTGCTAGGACCCTATAACCTCGATCTATTTTCTATGGTTTAGTTGGCTATTACTCTTGTGCAATTTGTTTTCTTATGTTCCCTTGCTCTCTTTCTCTGTGCAGTAGATTTTTTCACCGCATTAATTTCTTCTATGGAGATAGCTTCCAACTTCATCACGCATAAAATGTCATCTAGTTGTAGCATTGTTCACATCAATGTCATCCGCTTCCTTTCTGATGCATTCTGAAGTGAATTGATATACCTTCATACATTTATGCTTGCAGTCAGGTTTACATGGCTAAAGAGATCAAAACTGGTGAAATTGTTGCTCTGAAGAAAATACGTATGGACAATGAGAGAGAGGGGGTATATCTTTGATTAAAAAAATTCATAATTTATCACATTCCATTCAGTGGACCTAAATCAGAAGTTACAGCACGTTCTGTTGGTACAAATTTTGCTCTGAACTGTGTTGTTAATTTTGCCATTGCAGTTTCCTATAACTGCTATACGAGAAATCAAAATTCTTAAGAAACTACATCATGAAAATGTGATCAAGCTGAAAGAAATTGTGACTTCTCCAGGTACCCTTTTTCAAGATCTAAATTAGCTTCATTATCAAATTTAGACGACTTAGAATTTAAAAGTTTGTTTTATTTATACATCTAGAATGTTATTTTTTTTCTTTCAGGTCCTGAGAAAGATGAACAGGGGAGGCAAGGCAAGTCATTCATTCTTGTATGAGCCCGACTGCTGGGCAGTATCATTACTATGCTTTGTAGTTCTAGTGTGTGAATATTTCCATCAATTTGCTTTGGGGTTAGCATACTAACCCTAGTTTGTCCGCTTTTTATTCTTGTTTTTGGGATTGCAGATGGTAACAAATATAGAGGTGGCATCTATATGGTCTTTGAATACATGGACCATGATTTAACAGGCCTTGCTGACCGACCTGGGATGAGATTTACAGTTCCCCAAATTAAGGTATTACTGTTAATACCAAGTTTTATTTCATATATTAATAGTTGCTTGTTTTATTGTTATCTGAATGGTGTTTCACTTCCTTTCGTAAGTGTTACATGAGACAACTGTTGACGGGGCTTCACTATTGTCATGTAAATCAAGTACTCCATCGTGATATCAAAGGTCTGTATATTGAAAAGATTGTTTTAGTTTAGGATGTAAAATTTTATTATTCTTATTTTATGTATTTTTTTTTCTGTTGCAGGCTCAAATCTTCTTATAGACAACGAGGGAAACCTTAAGCTTGCAGATTTTGGACTAGCACGATCGTTTTCTAATGACCAAAATGCTAATCTTACAAATCGTGTCATTACATTATGGTACAGGTAATTACCAAAATGCTGATAAAAACGTTATGCTATAGGTAATTAATGTCATCTTTTGTCATGAGTTATGATTGGACGATGGATATTTTGAGTGTTTTTTTATATATGTAGACCTCCTGAGTTGCTGCTTGGGACAACAAAGTATGGGCCTGCTGTAGATATGTGGTCAGTTGGGTGCATTTTTGCTGAGCTTCTTCAAGGGAAGCCTATCTTTCCTGGAAAAGATGAGGTTAGTAATATTCTATATATGATAAGTTGAGAGAAATTAGAAGCTAAATTGATGACTGATTGATGTGATATTGAGTGCAACGGACTAGTTATGGTTTTATCTTGTATTATTATCAGCGAGCTTATGCATAAATGGTATCGAGAAGAGATTCTTTACATTGTAGCTCATCATATTCAGTGTCTTGATACTTGCCACAAGCATAAACTACCTTACTGTTTCATTAAAATAAATTTTTATTTATTTCGTTTGATTTTAAATATAAGCATTTCGCTGAAAGTTAATTTTAGGTTAAATTAAAAATAAAAAATTTAGTCCTCACCTGTGACTCCAGTTTTTTTTGTAGTCCCTGTAATTAAAAAGTTAGTCTTCACTTGTGACACCAGTTTTCGTTGTAGTCCCTGCATGTAAAAACTCGACATATTGTTCTACATTCCATACAGTAATTGGTCTCTGCAGTTTGCTAAAGTTAGTACAAGTGTTAGATATATATTTTTTTATTGAGGGACAACAACAGAAAAATTTCGTGTGTCAGGTGTAGATATCAATATTTATAATTTTTTTTTCTCATATAGGGATGAAAACAAAGTATATTTTTTGTATAAGAATTAAAACTAAATAAAGTATCTAATATAGATTACAAATTTACTACCAATTAAATATCAGGGTTTCATTTGTAAATATTTTTCATGTAGGGACTCAAATGTAGAGTGTTTCCCTGCAGAAACTGAAATGGACAAGTGTTAGGACTTGAGTCTAAATTTTTATTTAAAGGTGATTTATATTTTTATCATCAAGAAAAGATGAAATGCTAATGATGATGTCTGTGTACATTGCTGGATCTAACCTGCCCAATACTTTGGAAATATAGTCATTACGTTGCATTACACTCCTGATCTTTTTTTTTTAAATACATGACATTACTGTATATCCTCGTGATAAATTTTTTTCCAGCTTAAATGTAATGCCGGCTTTGTTTGTAACCATTGTAGCCAGAACAATTAAATAAAATATATGAGCTGTGTGGAGCACCAACTGAAATCAACTGGCCTGGGGTTTCTAAGATACCTTATTATAATAAATTTATGCCAACAAGGCCAATGAAAAGACGTTTGAGGGAAGTTTTCCGGCAGTAAGTATCAAAATATACATGCTTTTCTATCCACCAGAAAAGCTAACCTGTATTTCATTTCCTGGGATTTTTTTTATATTTTTAAATAGCTTGTTTCCCTATGACTTACAGTTTTGATCATCATGCTCTGGAGTTGTTGGAGAAGATGTTGACACTTGATCCAGCACAGGTATCATTTCTTCACTTATAAGTCTGATTTATTAATTATTAAATAATCTTGAATTTTTATTTTACAGGGTTCAAATGCCTGTTTTTCGTAGTTTTATTTTTTATCGCTCCATCTATGTTATTTTGACATGGTTAACTGTATCTACAATAGCTGGCTTGTTTTATTATATCATGGATGTTGACAAAAATCTCAGTAAACTTAAGAGAAAAGTGCTATGCGTCTGGTTTTTCCTTTGTGAAAAACGGAAAAACATCAATGGCAGTGCTTGCTGGTTCAGACGAATTCTGTAAAGTAATTATCTATGTGCTGTAATTGATAAATATGAAGTTGTGTTGGCGTAACCTGAAAAATTTTTGTAAGCAAAAAATGTAAGCGAAGTAATTATTTTCCACTTGTTTACGTGATTTTATGACGATTAATTATTTTTTGTGTTTGTCGATTTGATTTCTTCAGAGAATTACTGCGAAAGATGCACTTGATGCTGAGTATTTCTGGACAGATCCATTACCATGTGACCCCAAGAGGTAAGAACTTCCATGTATTTTAGTTACTTATTTTCAGAATGCCACTTTTTGCGTGAAACTATGTCTTCTTAATAGGAATAAATATCTTCTCATTCACTCCTTTTCCTTTCCTTTTTACTTTATTGTTTCTACTCGACTAATCGTTTTCTGGTCGATACTTTTCAACTTCCTACTCTTATGTACGGCTTAGTTTGCCCAAGTACGAGTCATCACATGAGTTTCAGACAAAGAAAAAGCGCCAACAGCAACGGCAAAATGAAGAAATGGCTAAGCGTCAGAAAATGCAGCACCCACAGCAGCACAGTCGTCTTCCCCCCATTCAGCAGCCCGGACAACATGGTCAAATGCGGTCAGGACCAAACCAACAGATTCATGGCTCTCAACCCCCAGTTGCTGCAGGACCCACTCATCATTATGGGAAACCTAGAGGTCCATCTGGTGGACCAGGAAGATATCCTCCCAACGGGAACCAAGGCGGAGGATACAATCACCCAAATCGAGGAGGTCAAGGTGGTGGTTATGGCACTGGACCTTATCCTCCTCAAGGGCGGGGGGCACCTTATGGGTCCAATAACATGCCTGGTGGCGGTCCTCGCGGTGGCGGTGGCGGTGGTGGTGGCAGTGGGTATGGAGTTGGAGCTCCAAATTATCCCCAACAAGGTGGTCCATATGGGGGTTCAGCAGCTGGTCGTGGCTCGAACATGATGGGTGGAAACCGCAATCAACAACAGTATGGTTGGCAGCAGTAAATATACTTTCTTACGATGATCAATATTAGCACTATGATTTGGCAATACCCTGATAAATTTGAGACAGATCTGACTATTAATGGATCAAGCTATTTAGAAGAAGATATGAGATCTGACGTCTATGTTTTGTATATTATTGAGATATACTATTCTCATTAAGTACCTGGAAACCTTTGTGATGCGTGCATGCACCTTCAGTAATGTTTGGTGCTCCTAATCATAAGGGCTCCACAAAAGAAGAGTGAACCTCCGATTTTTTAGTTTTTTTTTCTCTATACTCATTGAATCCTGTGCATTATGTATGGATGATAGCAGCATACTTCAAAATGTGTTATAAGCAGCTGCTTACTGATTCTTTTCAGAATACTTGTACAACTTTTTGTTAGTTTTATACTTTAGTATGACAGGCACGATATGTAGTAATAAATAAATAAATAGGCTCAATATGGATGGTTATGGTGGGGTAGGGAACTGAAATTAATGAATTACGATAGATTGTGGAAGAAGTAAACAAATTTCAAAGGAGAAGAAGTGGGGAAGAATGGAACCTGTGGAATTCTGTCATTTGTTTTTCTATTGTTCATCATGCAAGGAGCTACTTTCTACTTTCTAATTAGTGCCATTATTTGATTTTATTTTCTTGAATGACAGCTTTGTAACAGAGGTTTACTCCACTGATATAATTCTAATACAGTATCAAAATTACTTAGTACATTCTGCTTTATATCTTATTTCCTATTATAATGTCGAAGCACATTTAAAACATTAGAAAAATTAACAACCCACTTATAAAAAAATAAAATCGATTCTTTTTTATTAATTTTTAAACTGCACCCAGGCACCCACCCACTGAAGAATGCACTAGGTTCAAATGTTCTTATTTTTAATCGTGGGTAATTGGAATTCGTAGTGTCACATGTTATACTTTCTACAATTGTTCCAACCTAAAGTTATTGTTGATACTTACAAAGCATCCATATACTAAATTTTCTTTTTCATATTAACCTTACATTAGTTGGTTATTTTGAATGCCGAAATAATTAAAACAAATGCAAATAAATTTAGACTTCTTTTCGTTGCTATGAAAAGTATTTTTCTAAACAATCCAAAAAAATTGATTATCTTAAAATAATTTTTTTATATAACATATATAAGTGCAAAAACTCATTATATATAATTGATTACATCAACAGCGCTATATATTACAGTGTAATATGATTTGCAATACCTCTCTAATATATTATTTAATTAATACCCTCTTTTTGAAGTTTTTTATTACTCCTTAACCACTACTCTAAGGACATTAATTACGAAGAGTCAGCGTAGATGCTACCAAATTTATATTGCACGTAAATTATGTGAATATAGAGTTTGTCTGGTTAATTCAATTTTTACAAAAATTAGGAGACTAATAAACCTAAAAGAACACGTGAATTAAGAAATCATTGTTATAGTAAAATTTGTTTTATATTAATTTATTTAAAAAATAGATTTTACCTAATCTTAATATTTACAAAAAAAAATAAAATTCTATTCTTCCTTTATACTTTTTCTCTCCTAAAAGTGTTTCTAACAAATTTTATTCAAACTTACTACTATTTGCACCAAAAATTGAAAGAACAAAACACTGGTTGGGAAGCATTATTAGCACACAGAGAGAAAAACAGCTCATAGTCTGTTATTATTTGTAGCTGATTTTTGGGAATGACTAGAATGCTTTGTTGTATGATTCTCAGTTCCAGATTTTGGGGTTCTTGGGAATGAATTTGAGGAATTTAGTGCTTCCAATTCTGCTAGCACATTCACCATAGTTGGTCTGTTTTTTGGATCTGTATTTAGACACCGTAGTGCAAGTATTGCTGCTGCCTGTGCTCCTCTCTTGGAGTATTGACCACCTAACCTTGTGTCCATGATTCTCCAAATTCTTCTGCTATCACTCAGGAATGGTCTTGCCCAATCCACCAGTGTTTCTTCTGAAAATCCAGGTTTATCATCTTCAACTACACTCCTTCCTGTTAGTAACTCTAACAACACAACTCCAAAGCTGTATACATCACTCCTTGGGGTCAAATGACCTGTTTGTTTATTCAAATGGCAAAGTTATTATATTTAGCAAAAGATAGGTTCATCAACTTCATAAATCATGGACATAACATCACAGTACATGGTGTAGACAAATCTCTCTTGTAAATAAACTGATTCACCTATGTTCTTATTGTGTTATTCATGCAATCAACAATGCAATTTATAGAGTCACATATTTCTTACTGTTGTACTCAAAACAAACAAAAATGACTAATACATTAACTATAACGGTTAATACATTAACTATTCATAAGACTCCAACGGATAATACATTTAAGTTTATTCTACACCCAACACATGGAGCACTAATTAGTATTTGTCAGAAGGCTCTCTAGAGTTTTGAAGAAATATTATGAACTGTTTTGCCCTTTAGTTTTATATTATGTGTAATGGCATATAATTTAGCCAATTTTGCTTCTTCATTTTAAGCTGTGATCCTGCATGAAGAAGTGACTGACAAATTGCCTACGCTAGGTGCTAGGTCTCTTTTACCAAGTACTAACACACGGTAGTGTAGTAAACTGGTATAGTATGCATTGAGATTGGAATCAATTTTTATAATAAAAGTAAGTCTCAAGTGTTCATTAACAGTAATAACAGTGTACTATTGCATCTTTTTTGTGTCTCAATTGTTCCTTGCTTTTTTTTTTGGTACTGTCAATCCGAACATCCAAAAGCTAAGAACCTAACACTTTTCATAAAAGGGTATAGAAAAATGGAAAGGTTACTTTACCTGTAGCTACATACTCCGGTGCAGCATAACCATGAGTACCAATAACTCTGGTTGAAACATGAGTGTTGTCTCCTGTAGGACCATCTCTTGCCAAGCCAAAATCCGAAAGCTTTGGGTTGAAATCCTGCATATATCATAGTTCTACTCTTTCAGAATGAAGACATACATGCAAACAACAGGTGTTGTTTTCTTCACAAATTCACAAGCCAAACTTTCAGTGTTAAATACCGAATCAAGTAGGATGTTGGCTGCCTTTAAATCACGATATATAACATTTCTATCCAGGGTATGTAAAAATGTTAATCCTCTTGCAACAGCAACTGCAATGTTGATCCGGATAGTCCAGGGAATGGGTTGAACACCTTCTGCAGAAATATAAAACCAAAATTAAGGTATTATGAATCAGGAGGAAACTATGGTTCAGTTCAAAAACAACTATGTTGAACATAAGGGTGTAAATACTAAACAAGTCAGAAGTTCTGTTAGGGTCTGAATTAGACCTCAACTGCTTATTAAAAATCAAGGTTTAGACTTTTTAAAAAGCTTGTTTATGTATAAAGACTAAGTTTCTTGAGACTCTGCAAAATGTCTATTAGACTTGATAGGTTGGTCTGGTTATATATATAACATTACATTATACAAATAATATATAAAAATATATGCCACAATATACTAATATAAAAACATAATTACCAATAATGATTTTTTGAAGGCCAGTCTAGACTTATAGGCTTATAGATCTTATATAAAACAGGTCATGCAAGTAGGTTTTGAGGTTAAGCCGAGCGTTCAAACAAGCAAAGTTATGACTTTAACATTGACATATAATAGACAATCAGATCAGACTCAGATTTTGCAATTATGAATTAGACCAGGTTTAAGTTTACCAAAGTTTGGCTTAATCTCATTCTAACCCCTTTGTACATTAGTATTCAAATGGATTAATGGAGACTAGATATGTTGAGTGAATGCACAACCTCTGCATGAATGATTTTCCAAACTTCCTTTATACAATAAGCAAGACTAAGCTTTGGTGGTAGACCTAAACTCAAACTAGAACAGATTAGGTTCAGGTCTACAACCAAAGCTTAGTCTTGCCTATTTCAACCCCTTTGTACAATGGTACCCAATGTATCATTTCAGACTAAATATGTTGAAGAGTAAATGCACTACTTACTTCTAAATAAATGATTTTCCAAACTTCCTTTATGCATAAACTCATAAACTAGAAGCCTGTTTTTTCCATCTGAGCAGTAACCAATAAGTTTCACCAGATTTTCATGGTGAAGCTGGCTTAGATAATTGACTTCTGCCTGCAAACATAATGGGCAGAAAATGAGTCAAGGCTTACCAACACCAAGAAGTTATACAACAGTTTAAGAGTTTGTGTAGGACTTGGACATACCAGCCATTCTCTGTGGCCTTGAAAACTTTCTGGTTTAAGGTTTTTGATGGCCACAACAATTCCAGTCCCTGGTCTTGTGGGAGCATAAGTTTTCTCATCTATCCATCCCTTGTATACAAACCCAAACCCTCCTTCTCCAATCAAGTTTTCTTGCCTGAAGTTCTTAGTGGCCTCTTTTAGTTCATTGAAGGTGAAGGACTTTAGGTTACTGGAGATGCGTTTGTCAACATTTGATCCTAAAGTTTTTAAAGGAGCTTTTCCTTCAGTAGATTTTGAGTTCTCTTTTGTCTTACTTCGAGACTTTGAGCCTCCTGAGAGTAAATGAAATGCAAGTTACAATCAGCCACTACAGTAACTTCTCTATTTTTGTACAGAAGATTGTACTATTATGCGTAAATTAATCTGAAACACTGTCTATAAATTAATTTGGCACACATGTATATACACAAATATTGTCACTTCTTTGAGAGAGATGAAATCAAAGAGTTGAAAGGCAACTAAGAATGTTAATTCATACCAGTCACTGCTTCTAAGAAGAAATAAAAGGCGAAAATCATTCAACATTATTTAGAACCTGAATCAAAGCGAAGAAACCTCACAATTTCCATCATTTTCATACCAATACCCACACAATCTTGAGGCTTACATTTAAGTTAACAAAAATACAAAAAAATCCATCCAGTTCTACGAAACCAAGGCCTTGAGAACACTAAAAAACAAGAAAACAGAACAAGAAGGTTCATAGAAAAATAGCTAGTCCAGTAATCTTCCAGGTTACAGCCTGTGAACTATTGTTTTAACTCTTACCCTTTGGAAACCATCGCCTTCTTCTTCTCTCCGTGTAAACCAAAGACACAAAAATGGAACCATCCACCATGACAAACAAATATCAAAATTCAAAGCATCAAAGCAGAAGAAAAACAACTCAAGACTTATTTATATTTTGCACTAAAGAAAAATGAGGGCAAACACACACACACGATTAAAACAACCAAATTAAAACTGACCAAAGAAACTTGTGGAAGACACATGAGCCACTGGTTTTCTGCAGCTGTTCCCCATGATCAAAGTTTTAATCTTTTGTATCAGAGGAGAGAACAACGACACCAATGGCGAACAGGGTGCGAATGAAAAGATCTCCAAGCTGTGTGGGGGGCAAGAAGAAGTAAGAAGAAGATGGTGCACTGTATGGGCTTAGATAAAGAAGTGGAAGCAAAGGCTGACAGAGGAAACAGCCTGGTCAATGGGAGGAAAATTTTGCTAATCGCTGTACAAACATAACTCGTTTGCTCGCTTTGACTCTTTAAAGATTGAAGTGTGGTAAGGGCCATGCACCCCACAACAGGCTCTACATCACACCTGTTTTTCTTTTTTAATAATTATAGGTAACGTTTTGACTCCTATGTTCGTGATATCAACACGACAGCTTCCTTAAGTTGCCAAGCTGACATCCGAGTTGAAAAAAGAATGTCAACCATGTTAAGTTTTAGAGCAATACTCGTATAATCTTAATCTCTACAGAACTTAAACGTCTTCTGCACATGTTATTATCAATTGAAGTTTATTTATAAGCATGAACTACTCTAAGTCAATAATTAATTAATAGTTTAATAAATCTCTAGTTTAATTTGTAGTTTCTAAATAAAAAAAGAAACTACTGAAAAGAACATGATAAGATTTATTGTCGGGTCTCTTTGATTACCATCTTCCCAACCATCTGACCGGGCAAAGCAGTGTTGTTTTTATAGCTGAAAACTTCAAATGCTTTTCTTCTGGTCTATTTTATTTGCCGAAGGCATATTTGGTAACAGGTTATTTTATTTTGTTAAAACATGATGGAAGTACAACGCAGATCAGAAACATGAGTAATTTAGAAATAAGTACAAACTTATCCACTTCTTAACAACAGCAAAAAATTGGCTAAATTTTTGCCTTTATTTTTAATATTATGTGACTTTCATTTGTAAATCTTGATATGTTGTTTGATAACCATTATAAGTTATCCATGTAGTGTTTCATCCATCTAGTTCTCTGTTTCTTCACACACAGACATGTGCATATATAATAATGTGTGTGTCTGTGTGTTTTCTCGTGGTTTTCTTTGTCAGTCAAATATGTCCCAATTCGTTATTGTGTTGTGTCTTTTGGTAACAACATGTGATGATCATGTGCGATGTTTCCTTCAACTGTATCAGTTTTCAAACTGTCATAAAGCCATATGAATTAATTGCATATTCGAAGCACGTTGTTCTAACAAAAAGCACGAACATGCAAGTTGGTGAATTTCAAGATTGCATGCATTTTCAAAGTAATAATTTTTAGTTTCTCTACAAGAAAGAATCCTTAGAACTTTCATAACTTATATATTCAAAATAAATACATAATAATGGGAAAAGAAATAATTTTGCCAACAATTGCTTAGTACTTCTTTTGTGTTGTTCCCACGAGAATGCAAGTTTTTCCCAGTCTGCATCGTGAACCATGGATCTTGATAGTGGGAATGAGTCTCAAGAACATTCTAAGTCATGAAAAGAAGCAATAATACATTTTACACATAATCTTATTTATTGAAAAAATTGTTTAGGTTTAATGTCTCAACATGTCCCTATTTTCACTCAGAATTTCAAATAGGTCCCTTTCTTTTTTGGCATCTCAATTGAGTTCTTATTTTTGCAAAATTGAATCAAATAGGACATTTTCGTCAAATTGAAATGACGCCGTTAAGAAGGGTATGCTGACATTGCCAACATACCCTTCTTAACGACGTCATTTCAATTTGACGGATAGGTCCTATTTGATTCAATTTTACAAAAATAAAGACTCAATTGAGATGCCGAAAAAGAAAGTGACCTATTTGAAATTCTGGATGAAAATAGGAACCTATTGAGACATTAAACCAAATTGTTTATATAATGTATAACCGCTGACGGTCATGATCGAGAGGTCGACTATCTAGTAACAAAACGACCATGAAGATATCAATTCAATCACAGATAAAATTAACTATCAAGAATAATTAAGTTGACCTTAATTCAGGTTATTGGTGTATGAGCTGTAATTGGATTAGCCCTAATAAAAACTCATCACAAAATTTTATAAATACATATTTAATATTCAGATATTTGGTTACTTGTTTTACTAAGTATTTATTGTCAAATTAACTAGACTAGTACTGACTTGAGTGTGAAAGTGTTTTCTGTAAGTAACATCGATTGGACGTAAGAAAAATTAATAACCAAACTATGACCTAAGTTTAGAGTCAGAAGAAATTGTATAAGACTTAACATCAATCTTACCAACAGAAACGGTTTAAAAAACAAACAAAATAATATTTACGAAGAAGAACCAATTACTTAAGAGATTTTAATTTTTGAAAAATATAATTCTTAATTATCAACAAGGAAAAAGAAAAAAAAAATGCATGAACAGTTTATGTTATGCCTAAAGTGGTATAAAGGGTAGCTATGGAGAAGACTATGTCATACTTTGACTTTCAACTCTATCTGAATGGAACTCAAAAGAAGACAAATGCGCCAAACCAAACCTTTTAGGTTTCCCATTTAAGAAATAAGTATTTTTCTTGTTTGAAGTAGTCTTGAAATTGACAATAATTTTTACATTATGTTGACAAACTTCATTAATTACTTCTAACAGAAAAAAATGAAAAAAGAAACCTAAAAATGTCTTGTTTTTGGTTTTTATTTTTTTTTTATTTTCATTAATTTTCTCGAATTAAGTATAACAATCATAATATCATGATAGCAGTATAACATATTAAAACTTAATTTTTTTTTTCGACTCCCGCATTATATATCATTAATCTTAGGAAAATATGTAAAAAAAAGAAATCATTATTACATTGTTGAAGTTTCTGTGAGTGACAATATAATAAGATAAAAAAATAGTTGTACTTGTGGTACGTAGAAAAGGGTTTAAAAAGGAAAATCATAATATATTGCCGGCTATACTTGTTTTACTTAATCAAAACTTTATCTGTTCTTCACCAACTTCTTAGAAAAAATAGCATCAAGTCCTTCAAATACGTCAATAACAAGAGACAATAAAACCTTTTTCCATAATGAAAATGACAAAAAATAGGTTTTTTTAACAAAGCAAAAGAAATAACATAATTTAAAATTGCAAAAATTATGCTTTCTTTTTAAGTTATCTCATTTTTATTCTTTATTATATATGTTATTTTCACTTTCTATTTAGGTTTAACATTTTAGACAAATTCTTATTGCACCCCATGTTTTGTTCCTATATTCCGTACATTTTACGTAGTAGAATATGGAATATAAACAATAATAAATTTTTTGTTTGGAATGGTGTAGTTCAAAATATTTATGATTTTATTATCTAGAATATAAATTATACAACAAAAAATAATTTACTCACTGGGTATAAGGGGTATTTTAAAGACTATAGGGTGCAGAAAGAAAATATGGGGGTGCAGGATGAAATTGCCAGTGAAGTATTATGTTCTGGGCCTTAAAAGAAGTGTTATGGGTTTTTTCTCCTGCAAATTCTTTATTACTAACTGAAGCCCCTATTACTAATTGCAGTAATTTACTAATTGAAAAATACTAAAATACCGTCTTTTAGTACATCATGCAAGCGCTGCCACTACCATCATCTTCTTCCTTGCGTCATCTCTATTGTATCTCTGTTGACAAACCAATACATAGTAAAATTTTCAAGCCATGATCAAATTAATTTTCACCCCTCAATACAGAAAATTCAAAGTGAACGAATACAACATTTCAACTTTTTTTTTATATAAAAAAAATTAGAAAATTTAGAACTACAATCTATGTATGTCTCAATCAACTTCTGCATCATATATTTATTTACATGCCATGTGGAAATTAATCTAAACTATGGCCCAATACTATTTAATTAATTTTCTTTTATAAACAAACTAATAAAATTAGTATAATGTACTAGAGATTTCATTGTATATTCTTTTCATAATTTTCTCCAACATTAAATTAATAAAAATATTAGTTTTCCATTTCTAGGATTAGTTTTAAATAAAAGAATTAACCGCAGTACTAATCTTTTGCGAATTTGAATGGATAATTTCAGTGCATATATGATTATCAAGTTGCGTAGTTTGAACTAATAAAAATAAGTAACACATCAGAATTTTATTTGAAAAATTGTTTTTTCTTCTTTATTAATTGAAGACGAAAATCAACCCAGATGCCTTAATTTGAATATATTTTTCATTGTTCTGAAGTAAAAAAAAAAGTATATTTATCATGTTTTTCATATTTGATTGTCATTCTCGTTCTCTTCTGTTGATGGGTACTTGTTACGAGTCCACATATTTATTAAATACTTTTTAAAAAGTATGATACAATTAATGTTTAATATTAAAAGAGTATACAAAGTTTTTCTTTAGTATAAAATAATTATCAAAAATTATAATTATATACATCTTAAAATAAAAGTAAATTAAAAGACGAAAACAGTCATAAGTACGGACTTATTTGTTCTTTCCAAAATAACACGTTTTTTAATGCCATAAAAAATAATTTAATTAATTAAAATATATAGTTCACAAAATAAAATGCAGCAAAATTAAATGTTAGACCAAGTTAATTTTTTTGTTAAATATACAAAATAGAGTCAGGACGAAAAAAGTACGGAGATTAAACTCGTAAATCAAGAACTAGAGAAACAATATATTCCATTAAAAAATAAAAAAATAAAAAAAAATCATTTACTTACTATAAAATAGACGTGTTAATTATCTAGTTTATTGATTTTTTGCAATAAGAAAGAAAGCTACAAATATTTGAAAACTGAATTGTTTTTGTTTTCTGTTGCAAAAAGGGAAATAGGGAATATTCTCGAGAAAAAGTATATTCTAAAAATACATAAAACTAGTTTAAATAATAATAATATAAAAGTGAGACAGAATTCAAAATGAAATTCCCTTTTAAGGTGAAAGAGATAATGGTTGAAAAAAATTGTACGAACATATATTATTTAAATTGTTTATTTTGTAGTTATGCATGCACATCTTTTTAATCTGCAATGGTCCTACTCAACCAATTCTAAAGTGGTCCAATCAAATAATTCTTTTTTTTATACAAAATCATTCCGAATAAATCTCGTATTAGTTTGACAAACAAAATGGACTAAATTGCTGAAAATATTATTTTTATTAGCAATCCGATTGATATAGGTATTGTTTACATTAACACCTTGTTGTTGTTAAATCTCCTATAGTTTGTTTTGCTTTATGTTTTCGATGTGAAAATATATAAATAAAATAACCTTAATCTTTAATTAATTAATATACACGCAATTCGGTACATCTTAACTACAGTTAGGAATAAGAATGATGATCAAGTTAAATAATTTTTTTTTATCTGTCTCTATAAACTGTTCAACGCGTTTCACATGCATAATAATTTTGTAGGATAATTATTTTCCTAAACTTGATGCATAAGTAATCTAAAAGACCAATTCACCCATATCATACCAAGTATCAAGTTATTAAAGATGTTTTTTAACTTAATGTTAATTTGTCTGGTTTTACTTCCTGTATTTTATAAATTTATTAATTAGTTTTCAAACTTAAAAAAGTATATAAATTATAGTCCTTTGATTAAATTTGTCCCAAAGTAAAAAAATTGTCACTAAATATTAAATTTGAATAAAAAATATTACACATCTCACGAATTACTAAAAATAAAGTGAATTTATAATATATATATATATATATATATATATATATATATATATATATATATAAAAGTGGATTAAAAATATTATCTTATAAACCAATATGATTGAATTAAAATTAAAATTTATTTATTAAATTGTAGTGACATTTATTTTTTATTAAATCTATAAATTTATACTCCATTTTTAATGACTTTTACACTAGGTATATATTTTTACGAGAAATATGTTAATAATTAAAAATAAAATAAATTTTCAGTTAATAAAATAAACATTTAATATATAAATAGATGTAAAATCTTATTTTATAAATTAATTTTATATAATAAAATTATATTTAGTTGCTTTTTAATAGAAAAACCAATATTGCATATTATATATTATGATTTTAATTCATCTATCACCTTTATAAGTGTAAAAATCACCACAAAATATCAAATTTATGTGTAAGAATTAATTAAAATTACAGATTTTTATAAGTTGGCAAAATGAAATCATTTACAATTATAAAAAAAAAATTGGGACATCATTTACAATCTCTGAAACAGAAACGTTTATGCATAATTTTTTCTTACATTGTCTTCACATGTTTCTAAAGCTATTTTGTGAATGAAAAATGTAATTTAAAAAAGAAACCCTAATTTAAGAGCTTTCCATATGTTGTGTAAGACAGTGATGTTTATTTTTTCTCCTACATATGCAAGCAAAGGAATTATTTGGTGAAGTTGTTTCTTGAATTTTGGTAGAACATGGGTGTTACGTTCACGTGTGTGGGGTCCATGCACTTGAGGGGAACAATTATAACGTGGACCACAAAAACACGACCAAATAGAGAGCAGGAATTTGCGGTTTTCTTTCTGATATGCCAACGTGGCGTTTTTTTAAGCATATAAATTCACATCGCTGCTACTAGGTATCTAACTATTCTTTCATTGCCAAAAACCTTAAAATATATTTGAAATGAAATAAATCCATATTTAAATTTTAAAAAAATTCCAAAACTGCACAATCATATTAATTTAACTTTTAAAATTCATAATAGTGTGGACTACAATTTTTAAAATAAAATAAAAAATAATTAATTTATTTTGTTTTCAACTTTTATTAATTAATTAAAAATTTCGTATCAATTAGAGATAAAATTAATTTAGAATATATATATATATATATATATATATATATTTGTTTGATGTATCATTTTATCGAAACTCTTATTAAATCATTCATTAATATTTTGTGTTAGTATATTTTAGCAAAGTAATAGTTTATCTTTAAGGAAGTTTGATACTTTGATTAATATGTGGTCTCCTTTGTTTGATGACCTCCTTTATTTACATTGCTTAATATTTGAATAACAAAATAATTGATATGTTTTGAATTAAAATAATGTTAATTTACAATATGAAGAATCATTACTCATTATTTTTTTAATGAAAACATGTAAACCTTAAAATTAATCTCCTAAACATGACACTTCATCCATCAAACAAAAAGTTTAGGTCTTTTAAAAGTTTGAAAGAAAAAAAAAACTTCAGTTGCAATTCTAAGACCCTTCATGTTGATAACAAATTGTACTCACTACTTTGTGACGGATCATCTCCCAAATTTCCCAAGCCAAAACCATGTTTAACCATAAATTCTAAAACAATTTTTACACTTAATAATAAGTTTATGTTAATCTCACAGTATTTGACAACAACTAATAATAAGAACAAAAAAGAAAAATTACAAATATAGATATTAGATTAAAACACATTCTTTAGAAGTTTCAAATTAAAAAATGACATTCAGCACCAAAAATATTTTTAACCTGAAATTGTATGAGAGTTTCCTACATCAAAATAAGATTAAATCATGAGCTAAAATAAACCAGAAGTGTTTTTCTACCATTGCAATAAATTAGTCTACTTTGCTTACCAAAAAATTAATCAATCATAGTAGAAAACCATGAAAAGTTGATGGAAGTTATGGCAATAAAATTCATTCAACGCCAAGATGACCAAATATTCTACATAATGTTATTATTCAAGACATAAAAAGATTAGATTTTTCTAATAAAATCTAACGAGTATTTTACCATTTCTTACTACCGTGGATTGTTGTGTTTATTAAAATTGGATAAATTTTATTAAAATATACCAACTAAAAAAAACTTATATAAATTAACAAACCTATCTATATATAAAAAATAATTTAAAACTTGTGTTTAATTTAATTTTGTGTTTAATTTAATTTTGTTATATATATATAGGTGAGTTTTTAACTTTTTGTCAATCATAACAACCACGAATCACTTGAATTACATTTTATTCTATAAAAAATGCCTGGTTATATAAAAAAATGACAATGATTGCAGATATTTTGTGGATCAAGATTTATTTTCTTCACGTTTGAAGCTCTGAAAGAGGCTAATTAATGAGGTGTTCTTTTGATCACCAAGCCGATTTTTAATATTTTGATGATAACGAAACCTTCTTACAACAAACACATCCTTTTCTAATTAATGATATTATGATTTTTCTTTAAAAAAACAAGGAATTTACTAATTTATTTGTTGAAATATAAAAATTTCAACCACTTAAACTATTTACCAGAACATAACATCGTTGTCTCTATCCATATCTTAAACACTTCTTCACTGGAAACATTCACCATTAATAAAATATGAATTATTGATATTATAGACATGACACCATCTTTAATATCAAAATATTTTAATATTTATGAGTGTTTCTTTCAATGTCTCTAAACTTTTTCCTTTACATTTAACATTAAATTTTCAACGTATACTTAAATTCATGACACTAATATGATATTATATAAATTCAATTTTAATACTATAGTTTAAAGCAATTATTGAAAATAAAAAATTAAGATAGGAAAGTAATTATTGAAAACTTCTTAACGGTAGTCACAATTAAAAAACTAAATCTTTAATGAATAATAGTATAATTTTTACGAAGACAAACAAGTAATTACGTGTACATAACTAAATCTTCAATGGCCATTGTTTTAAATAAATAATAAAAAAAAGTATCGTGTTATAAAAAGATACAATTTATTCAATTCTAAATGACGTTATTATTTTCTTAATATCAATAATGCATGGGAGTTTTATTTAATATATTAGTGTTGGCAGAAAAATAGAGCAATGTTATTTGTCCATACAAGTCTCACTCGTTGAAGAGGTCAATTTAATGAGAGTTAGGTTTCCGTCAACAAATCTTCAACAAGCCACAATAATTTCAAAATAATAATTTTAAATAATCCTCCACATCTTTTTTATTACTTTCTTTTTATGATAAATATTAAGTCTATTTTACATTTTTAAATATTAAAATTATTTTCATTAAATAATAAGAAAAATTGTAATTACTATTCCCTTCAAATACGTGAGTGCTAATTAGCCACGCCAATGAAAACAATATAGAATCGGACTTATTCCTAAGTAATTGGAGAGAAGAAAATGACTGCTTTAAAATGTGGTTGATTTGAAAATAGAACTTTCATAATTAATATTTTAAATAGTTTAAATTGAACATATAGTTTAATTACAACTTGTTATCAAACATCAGAAAGTGACAACGTGCGTATTTCAGTTTAATCTTCAAAATTAAATTAATGGTATTAAGTATTTTAAATAGTATTTTTGATATTTTTATATTTCCTTCTTTAAGCATGCTTGATTTTTGGATTTAAAGATTTGACAACTTAAGAAGAATTCATGCTAGAAGTCACATAAGCTTCTGGTAAGAACACATAACCTTAAATTTATCATAAATAATATTGTTTATTTATAATTGAATAAGTTGTTCGAGATATTAATGAGATAGTTACATGTATCAACTAACACCGTTTATTAATTAAAGTTAGTTTATGACACTTATCTATTTCGTTCTAAAATATTTAAATTTTATTTTTTAAGTTATGTTCTTCGATATTGAAGGATGATAGAGTGAGCTACAGTATGTTATATTTTTTAAATTTAAATTTAAAACTAAAATAATAAAAAATATTAAATTTTTAATATTTTATTATTTTAGATATACAATACTATTATAATTTAGATACTTGATACTTACAAATTAAATTTCAATTTTTAATCATAATAAAATAATTTAATACACAAATAAATAATTGTTTTAATTTGTATAGAAACTAATTAATAAATTTATTAAATTAAATATATTTTCAGAATATATATATATATATATATTACAAATTTAAAAAATAAAGAAATTAAAAAAAGCAGTGACCAATCCACTGATCTGTCCGACATGACAAATCAAAATTTGCATAATAACTCAGACAGATTCAATCCGTTTTTTTTAAATAAAAAAAAAATCAGTTCAAAACAAGACATATTGACATATTTTGTCACTTTCATCTCTTATTCAATTTCATTATCTTTAAGACCAATTTACATATTAAATTATTTGACAGTGAAAAATCCTTCTAATTAATGTTAAATATCATTGAAAATATAATTTAAAATCAATTATAATTTATTATTTATAATAGAAATTATTTTAGACATTAATAAAATTTTATTTTTAAATTAATCACTATATTAAGTAACTGTTTCTAAAATTAGTTATTATTTAAACATATTTTTTAATGTATCCTTTATACATGGAAATATAATAATAATAAGTTTTTATTTTTAATTTTATATTGAACCAAAGAGCAATGGAGTATTACATGGATTCAATAGTCAAAGATAGTGATTTAATTGATCATAAAATATAGCTTGATGTTTGTATATTACAAATTGTTTTGCATGTGACTTGTTATAGAAGTTTCTATCAAAACGTTAAAGTTGAGTGAAAATGACACAAATAACTCTTTTAATATTTTCCACCATCAATATAGATTTGTTGAGATAAATGTGTAATTGTTAAAATTTAATTAATGATAATAATTTTAATTTTGTGACAAATTTTTGTCTCTCCTAATATTTTATTGTAATAAGAAGTATTTTTTTAACATTGCTTGCATTAATAGACATTCGCGGTTCACGTGTGCTGGATTATTGCATTTGTTTTCAACTAGTATCGAATGGGATGGACATAAGATAAATAAACCTCCTACGATATAAATATTAAAAAATATAAATATAAATTAAAAGTGAATAGCAATACTATTTATATAATATCTATTTATAATCCACAGTTATAATGAATGATAGCTCACACACAGTGTAGGGGCTATTACACATAAATTATGGTTCTGTCAAACAAGAAATGATAAAGACTATATGTTTTACCTATATTATTTGAAATTTAAATACGATTCTTAATTAATTTAAATACGTTTAATAAAAAAAAAAGGTGTAAATCGTTTTTCAGAATTAATCTTGCATTAGTCATATGATCATAAGATAGAGTACTTATTTTTTAGTTTTAAATCTCACATTAATTTCAAAAATTAATTTGTATAAAATTAAATTAAAACTAATTTGTGATCAAATTGATTAAGAATAACGTTTAAGTTATTGATTAAAACTTAATGTATTTTTTTTCCGACCAATCATGTTATTATTGATTGAGATCACGTTATTAACTCCTAGTTTGAGGTATATACATTAATTCACTATTTGATATAAAGCCCTAAAAATTAAACTATCTATTATCCTATAAAATCATGAAAGGATTTTTTACAAAGTTTATAAAAATTAATGCAATTTAAAATGCACAAAAATATATATGAATACAAATATTCATACAAGGATGGTTAAAATAAAAAATATATCTTTATTATATTTCAAATTATCTGTCTACTTGGACCCATATTTATTTGTGTACATAATATACACAATGTGATTTATAACCAACACATGTAAAAATAAGTTATTAAAATAAACTTTGGTCATGTGTAACATGATTTTATTTAGACATAAATTTTAACTTGAGGAAAATATAAATAAAAGGATACATTTTAATCAACAAGTCAGAATAATTTTCTTTTATTTAAAATTCAACATATAACATTCACACAAATAATTAATATATTAAAAATATTTAAGAAGTAAAATATTAATTGATCTCTTATTAGATATTTGTACTAAGTATGTTTCACAAAATACTAATATCTTATTAAATCAAATACTATGATTTACCAACGAATCCAATCATATGAGAGTATAATAAATTTATCTCAACTCGCATATCTACATATGTCATTATAGTAAGAACTCCTAAATTTATTTTCACCACCTAATATATGTTATATATATATATATATATATATATATATATATATATATATATATATATATATATATATATATATATATATATATATATATATATATATATAACAATATAAATGTCAATATTCAATATATAGATCAAACAACAATTTATATATTATCTCATATCAAGACACGTTACCATAGATTCATATACGTTTTATCATTCTCATTAATCATGTCCATACAACATAATTTACTAAAATAAGACCACAAATCAATTTAATAAAAGGACTTAGATTCATTTTACATTTATAACAAATATTCAAACACAATTTATTAAAAAAAATAGCTTAAGTAAAATCAAGTTTACTTGAAAAAAATTTACCAATTGCAAAGGTTGCATTTTAGGCTAACCAAAATACTGTTGAGAGTAAGATTATTTTTAACTCTATTTTTATTAAAATTTTAGAAATTTGACCCTTAATCACTAAAAAAACAATTTGCTTTTCAAAATTACTATAAAAAAACATTTTAAAAATGTAACTTCAAATGATGAAACCAAATCCAATAATACTTAAATTCAAGCATTTAATCAAATTTTCAATCAAGAACAATCACATAAAACTCGATATATTATGACATCTTCACCTACACCTACAAATTATGTATTATAGTTGCTCTATTAAAAATACGATTACTCTCTAAATTCAAGGACTTATAACAAGATATCTAAACATAAAAAAAAAGTAATATATACTAAACTAAATTTAAAATATCACTTTTCTTGACCAAACCTATAAATATTGATCTAAAATCAAAGAACAAAAATATATTTTTAATAAGTAAAACTTACCGTGATGTAAACAAAATATTATCTATCTCTTAACCACTGTAATAATATTCTAAAAATGATAAGATGTAAAAGATAAACATTATAAAACAAAACAGAAAGAAAGAGTATTGTAAAATGAGAGAGAAAAAGAAAATAAAAGAAAAAGAGATTTCCTTTTGTTTTCACCCATTTCGAAAATGTTACACTTTTTTTTTTCTTTTGAAATTTGATACTCTACTCACAATAGTAATTGTGATTTGAGTAATATTTTTCGAAGTTTGTATTTTGACTTTTAAAAAGAAAAAAAAAAGTGAAAATGATGATAAATGTAAAAGCATGGGTTAGGTTTACTTTAGGGAGGTAGATTCGAATTTGGCTTTTGCTACTGATTGGTGTGTCATCAATCCTTAGAGGAAAAAGACAAAAAGCTGACTTAACTTATCATCTAATAATGACCCCACCCTCTTCAACTTCAAAACTGTCTCACACCCACGTTACGCTTTTACGAGATTTTTCGTTCAGTTCTGATCAGAATTCTACAGTTTTTTCATTCAAGATAATTTTATTTTAATTCCATATAATTACCATAAAAATAAATTTTTTCATTATATAATAATTATTTATCTGCTTAAAATAAAATAATGTGGATCAGGATGAATGATAGATCTTTATTATGCTTAATATTTTATCTTATATGAAATGGTAGGGTTAAAAGTGAGACAAAGAAGGAGAAAAGATATGTTTTTTAAATTAATAAAGTAACAATTGAATTATTGCCAAAAGAACTAAAGATTGTAACGGAGAGAATTATTCCACCGCTTTAGGTTTCAAAGTAACCTCGGCGGTCTTGTCCGCCATTACTACGACAGGATGGGTTAGGATCTTATGGTTTGAGTTTATCAATTCATTTCAGTCGTATCACTTAAAAAAGATGTAATAGTATAATAATTTAAATTAAAATTTACTTATTAATTATATTAGATAATTTTTAAAAATAATGATTTCTATATTAGAATAATTTTTTCTTCGTTTATTATCATATTTTTCTTTAAATAAAAAAAAAATTATTTTCACTTTTATTTTTATCCATCCAATAGATATATTAAAGAAAATGGTCTAATTAAATCTTTTAAGTATTCAATTATAAAGTAACTCAATCTACATCGATTTGAATCATATTTTTATGTTATAATTAAATTTTGGTAGTTTAATAGTTGATTATTATTTATTATATTATTTTTATACTTCTTAGATAATTAATATTCTAATAATAATAAGATAGGTTTATTATCTATATTTATCTTATAAATAAAATTAAAATTTTCAATAAAATATTCATTTCATAGCACTCACATTTACACCCACTTATAAATCACAACTCTTTTAGTAGATATATTTTTCTTTTATCAGTAAGGAGTCATTTTCAAACACAAAGAACGTTTAAACTATCACTGGAATCTTATCACAAAATTCAAGATTGAAAATCCATGGAAGAACAACTTCTTTTTCTCTTCAAGTTCACTTTCTTAAATCCATCTTATTAAACAAATACAGACTTAAAGTATTTTTATCTATAATTATTTAACTTATTTCTCATTGTCTTTAGTATAAGTTAGGATAAAAGAGGGACTAAAATCACTCATTTAACTACCTTTTATATGTATATTGAATATCTTTTCTTCGTAAAATTTTAATTTAATGATCCAGTCCAAAATTCAAAACTACGATAATAAAAAATACAATGCAAGATTATAACTAACCAATGCCAAACTCTATGAACGGCCAAATCTCTAGTTGTCTTAAATAAAAATATATATCTAATATATATTACAAAAAATATAATAAACTGAAAAAATGATTAAAATAAATATTTTTATTTATCTTAAACGTCATATATTTGATTTTTGATTTATCACTGAGAGGTAAAACTGTTTTACTATACTAATTCCATTCTTTGACGCCAAGTATATATATATATATTGCATGATATCTAAGTTGGAAGAAAAGACTTTCCATATTTGATTATATCTCTATGTACATGTTTATCTTACTAGGTTTTGTTTTATTTTATTGTCTTCGACATATATAATTATTTATTTGACAAATTAAAAAAAAAAAAAAAACAGAACTAGGACGTGTGTCTGAGAAAGGGAAGGTTAATGTCCATTTCTTGACTTTCCGTACACTCATATCCTTGTTGTTTTTCATTCACACGATAAGCAAAGTGATGATAATGTATTTCACAAACTCTGTTTTAGGATAAAATACGGAAGGTTTTTGGATAAGAATTAAAGAAACTTCTTGAAAATAAAAGATATTACTACAAACTTCTACGTAAAATCCTAAATAAATAAAATCATTGACTAGGTCAACATATCCAATATGAAATCTGAGGAACAATATTTTATGATGTTTTCCCTTTATTTTTACCTCACAACATTAGTGAAATGAAATATTTATTTCTTCAAATGTCTCTCAAACATTCTTAATATATGTTTGCAACCCAAATTATAAATTCTAATTAAACTTATATGTTTAACTCTCAATAAAAAAGTGTTACAAAGAAATCATTGTGATAGAATTTTATGAGAAAGCATTACTATGTAAAATAATTTCACATAATTGTATGGTTTTAGATTATCATGTATGAAAAAATTATGACATGGTGAATTGAAAAGTTGTTTACATGCCCATAACGAATTTTTTCACATGATTTATTTTTTGTTTAAGAAATGATCTAAGTGAAAGTAAGTTCACAAAAATATTATAAATCGTTATCCTGATATTTGTTTTGACTGTAACGATATTTTTAGTTTACAAAACTAATATTAATTTTCTATCATGCATGGATTATATTTTTTTAAAATTAGAATATTGTAGACATTTTATATCCGTTACCTTGAATATTTTATATCAGTCATATAAATTTCATTACATGAAAAATAACAAAAAAGATATATAAAAATGAATGAAGAAATTTCAACCTAAGTTAATAACTAATATATAAAATGAGTTTTTTAAATCGAATATTATATTTATTATTATTTTTCTAAAAACAGGCACCGTCTCTTTCTTTTTAGTATATGCAATATCAGTTTAAATGAGTTAGAAAATATCTATAAATTTTAAAATAAATTAAAAATATATGGACTAAAATTAATTTCATACTTTTTAAATTTTATGATTTTGTTGTGTTAGTTGTATATTTGTATTCTTATTGTTAGTGATTAGAGGTTGAGGTCCTTCATCTCTAATGCTTTTTTTTTCTTTCTTTCTATATGTAAATAAATCTCAGCACTTTGTATCTGTAAAAAGTAGAAACAACAGCAAACTAAATAATTCTCTGTATCATGTGAAAATAATATAATACTAAAAATAAAAAATAACACCATTTATAACTCTATACATAGTAAAAATCAATTCAAACATGTTGAAAACACCTAGACTGTTTTTTAATAAATAAATTAGATTAAGATGTTTTAGAAAATTTTATAATTTGTGAGTCCTTTGTCATCTTCTGAAAGCAATTATGCAGCAGGATCATACCTTACGTCATCAATTCACCAGTTATACCAATAGCATGTTTTGATAAAAATGCTTTCAAAAATGCTTTTCACGAGAATGGTTAAAATAGCAATAATATAACCAAAGGTTGTGCAACACTCCCAAGAAGAAGCAACCTGTCTTTGTCACAGTGGAATTATTGTTGTTATTTTATTTCCCTAACTAACCGAGAAACCAGAATTACTGCCAATGCTGTCGTGTTCTAATTGTTTCTCTAAAAAATCATTAAAATCATTAAATAAATATCAATTTTAGAGAGGACAAACGAAGCTGTTCAATTCAATCCATCACTGTTATTTCTAAAAATTTGAAATTTATGGCAGTGGAAATGTGGCAAACCAAGTGGTTCTGTGATTTATGACCACAACAAATGATGTGAGTTTGTGGTTCAGACCAATCAACCCCAGAAATATTCTCTCTCTTCTTCTTTTTATTTTCCACAAACATTTTTATTATTATTACTAGACATACATTCCATGGAAACAGATAAGCATTGATGAGTAACTGTTTGAAGTTGTTGTTCCCAGCATAAATAGCAGAAAATGCAAAACTACACACTCTCTTGAGTTCTGTCCGATTGCATAGCATTGGTTGGTAGTTGTCACAAAAATCTCTTGCCCTTTGGCCATAATCAAAAGCCGAGGCACTGTTCATCAAGCTAATCATCAAGCCAACCTTGCTTGGTTCCACTGCAGAATTTCAGTTATTCTTATCTCCATACATTAGATTGAAGTATTTCTTCTCCTCTCTCTCTACATATATATCTCCACTTTCCACGTTTTTTTGTTTTTTTATATGTTTTTTTCCATCGTTATGTCTATCCTCTTCTCATACGAGCCTCAAGGTGTCCTATATATAACATACTTCCTCGTGCAGCTTTTGTGTTACTTGAATTTTGGAAACTTGATCTGCTTTTGCTTTGTTATTTCATTATCAGTACCCCTTTGGGTCGTATACTGGTTACCTGAACTGTCTTTTTGCTCATCTTTGAAGAACTATTTTAAAGTTCCCTTTTTTTTATACTTCTGTCTTTTCATTCATTTTATAAATCTCTCCATTCTTTCTTCAAAGTAAAATTCTGGGTTTGTTTTTTTGTTTTCAATTGGGGACACAGAAATTAAAGAACTGATTGGGATTTCCATTTGTGTTGCTGGGTCTCTTAGATTTGAAGCTTTTTGGTTGGTGGATCCCAAATTCATGAATGCCCCCTTTTCTTCGACCAATAAGTTTTGTTGCTGAACAAATTAGCCCTGTCTGGCTAAGGTTTTTGAGTCTGTAGTGCTAGATAATTGATCTTTGTGTATTATTTTAACTTAAGGATCTTCAGTTTTCCCTTTTTATCATTGGTGGCTTTCTCACAAATCTAGTCTCCGAAGTTAGTGATTTCAAAGAGGTGCGCTGTGTTAACTTTCCTGTTTGTTTCATATTCAAGTTCAATTCTGGTTGTGGGTTTATCTTTTACTGGAAGACAAACTTTGAGGTTATTTCTCATCCCAACTATTGTTCTCTCTGCAACTTAAATCCAGCATCAATGGGTTTTAAATTTCTCGAAGATCTCTCCAGTTTACTTCATTACTAGAGAAAAGTGGGATCTCTGGGGTTACCTCATGTATGATTGATTTTTCCTGTTAGAACAGGGACCTTTAATCTTTAATGTGTATGTTGAACAGGAATTGAGAACTATTTCCTAGTTTTCATCTTCGACATTGAAACTATTGCTTTGTCTGTAAGATTTGATTTTTATGCGCTGTCATTTTACATTTACTCTTTACACTGTTAATCAATCAAAACCCCATCATAGTCTATAATTGGATTGATTCCAATGTAAATAGTCTTTCACAATGTACACACTATTTACTGTTGATTTAATCCTAAAAAAATGCAGCATTTCCTAAACAATAAGATTTGGATGAAGATTCTTTTGGATAAAATATTGTTATAGGAACTAAATTCTGATATGCATTTCAGGTAGATTCCTCGTAGGTGCTCTCAAGTTCATTTGAAAAGAATGAGTCAGCCTAAGATCAAGCGCAGAGTTGGTAAATACGAGGTGGGGAGGACAATTGGTGAAGGGACATTTGCAAAGGTGAAATTTGCAAGGAACTCTGAGACAGGAGAACCTGTGGCTCTTAAAATTCTTGACAAGGAGAAGGTGCTCAAGCACAAGATGGCTGAGCAGGTTGAATACCTGAGGAACTTAACTTCGGATCTTACTCTGTCCTTAATCTTATTACTTCATTTAATTAGGAAACAAACAGTTTAATGACATAATGCTTCCTCTCATTTTCCAAAACCTTTCAAAATGTTGAGAAAGTCTAGTTTTCTGTGAACTATTTTTAGGTGGCAGGTTACAGAATTCAGATGTTTCTTATCATAGTACTGTTATTTACATCGGGTAGATGCTTTATAGATTCTGACAAAATTAAGTCAAGTTTCTTAGATGTTTTTGATGTATTCTTTCAGATCAGGAGAGAGGTGGCTACAATGAAATTAATCAAGCATCCAAATGTTGTTCGATTGTATGAGGTCTCTCTTTCTCTCTCTGTGGACCACACATGCTATGATTTGCCATTCTCTTTTTTAAATAAATTTTTTCTTTATTTTATTCTTGCCTGAAGTTTCTGTTTTTAGAAGCAGCGTGTGGTAGTGGTTGAGTATAGAACGTTCTTGTTTGTTTCACTAAGAATTCTGCCTGCTGCCTACCATTCCAGATATTCTTTATAAAGTATCCCGGTGAATAGTTAAAGTCATTGGATGTTTTGAAAGATTTTTTTTTTTAAAAAAAAAACTTTGTTCATCTAATTCTGCTATGTTTGGATAAAGAGAAAAGAAAATACAGATAACATTCTTTTATGTAGTTGAAGGGAAAGTGCAAAGTAATAGTAGAAAAAGTTTACTTCTAGAAATAAAATCCAAACCTTTTACTTTTATCTCTTCTCCAATTCAAATTTTGAACTTTTATCTTCACTCTCATTTTCTTCCCACCCAGCCAAACGTAGGAAAAGTTCTAAATATGTTGAATGCTTGAATCTTCATTATGAAAAGAACTTTCCAATCTTCTGTTGCCGCTGGGTTTGATATATTCTTCTATCATGAATTGCCCATATGAAAAATTTTCTTACATGTTCAAAAGAAAAAAGTTGAGTTAGAATAAGTACGTGTAAAATACATTTCTCTTTCAATGTTATTTCATCTCTTTAACTCACCATTCTCAGTCTGTCTGATAATTAATTTACCGATGGTGTTGTTTTTGGTGTTTATCATCAAACATTCGTACCTACACAGAAATGATTTTCTTGGGAAGTATACATGCAATTAGAAATCAAAATAATTCTCATTTGTTGCGTGACTCTGTTTCTAATTTAACATTTTTGTTGACAGGTGATGGGAAGCAAGACAAAAATATATATTGTTTTGGAGTTTGTGACTGGTGGGGAGCTCTTTGACAAAATTGTGAGTATATAATCTTGTTGGTTTCCTTTCATTTTCATTTTATTCTACAATTTTGGAGAAAAAAGGATCAAAATGGTGACTCTTTAACATATATTTTCAGTCCACCAATCCTATTTAGCTTATGATACTAGATTAGTGTTGGATCACGAGAACATGATTCTTGTTCATTCATTCAACACATTATCATCATTCATTGGTTGTTGTGTATTGGATTGTCTTAGAATTAGATCATAGTACATTACATGGAAAAGTTGTTGTGTATGTTCCAATGGACATTTTGTTGTGAAGGTAAACCATGGACGGATGAGTGAAAATGAAGCTCGTAGATATTTCCAACAGCTTATAAATGCTGTTGATTATTGCCACAGCAGGGGTGTCTACCACAGAGACCTGAAGGTAAGGCTCCTTCACCTCACACATGCACACGTGCAAGTGTCACAAAATTATTTTGACATTAATATAATAAGAAATAACCTCTTACAATTAATGCCTATCCACGTACTTTCTGCAGCCAGAAAATTTGCTCTTAGATACTTATGGGAACCTTAAAGTTTCCGACTTTGGATTGAGTGCCCTCTCCCAGCAAGTTAGGGTAATCATGAATTTCATTGCCTTCTAGCTTTAACTCTTTTTTTGTGTTTATCTTTGTTCTGTAAATTGATCTTGCTTTTTGAAGTAAAAGTATGACCCAATTTATTGATGTCATAGAAGAACATAAAATGAAACAATTAGAAAGTATGAACATGTGTGTGAGAAATGGTGATAGTGAACTATATGTTCAGCAATTGCTGAAAGGAGATCTATGAAACACAGAAAGATACAACTTCCAACTACCTTTTAGCCTTTTTATCAGTGATAGGTTATTTATTTTGACCAGAGACATGATTTGATTTTTCTTGAATCAGGAGATTGTGCAAGTAACTAGTTATGATCTAGGAAGAGGAAGCATAATAGCATTAAAGAATGTGACATTATTGAAGTTGGAACAAACAATAGTCAACAGCATCGAAAAATTATATTCAATCATTCACTAATCACTCATAAATATTTAAATCCTTTTACTCACATTCATAACAGAAAAGGACACAGTTTTATACATTTTATAGTCGGATCCTGTCTAAGACACTGCTCTCTCTTTCCAGCCTGTCAATTGTTATAAATTTGAAGTTATTCTAAAATTGACAAAATTTTCTTGCATTTGAAGAGATTTTATTTATTTGTTCTTTATAGGATGATGGGCTTCTCCATACTACATGTGGGACACCAAACTATGTTGCTCCAGAGGTACAGACAAATGTCATGCTACTTAATTCTGAGCTGTGTACCAAAATTCATACATTTTTTTAGTCACTCTTCTAACTCTATACCCTTGTTGTATATAGGTCCTTAATGATAGAGGCTATGATGGTGCAACTGCAGACTTGTGGTCATGTGGGGTGATTCTCTTTGTATTGGTTGCAGGTTACCTACCTTTTGATGACCCTAATCTTATGAACCTGTATAAGAAAGTGAGCAACATTCAAACTTTACTGTACAATTTTAGTCTTCCCTTTGTTTACTCTGTTACATTTTATTTCTTGATCCACAGATCTCAGCTGCTGAATTTACTTGCCCCCCGTGGCTTTCTTTCAGTGCCAGGAAATTGATTACACGAATCTTGGATCCTGATCCCACAACTGTAAGGAGAAACATGTGATCATGTGCTTAATTATTGCCATGTAAAATTGCATGTTTGTTCTGAAAATAAAAGGACAATTTTACACATAACCAACTTGTAACTTTGTACGCATCCTTGGTAGCTTCCAATGACCTGGTATCATCTACATCAGTTTGATTTCATAATTAACAAATGAGGATAATGGTTCTTCTAGAATAGCATTTAGCTAGTGCCCTGCACCACAATAAAATTGATATACAAAAGATAACTGGTCTTTAATATACAGTATTGTGGTTATTTTTTCTGTAACAGTTACATTTTGCTCTTGATTTCTGATTTACCCTGACTGTATGGCAGCGTATCACTATACCTGAGATTTTGGATGATGAATGGTTTAAGAAAGATTATACGCCTCCTGTTTTTGAGGAGAATGGGGAAATCAACCTTGATGACGTTGAAGCTGTCTTTAAAGATTCTGAAGTAAGTTGAAGATTACTAGATGTCATTTTTGTATTCATTTTCTGAGTTCTGGAATCTTTCCTCAAAGAATTTTGCCTGCATATTCAGGAGCACCATGTGACAGAGAAGAAAGAAGAGCAGCCAACATCCATGAATGCGTTTGAGTTAATTTCCATGTCCAAAGGGCTGAACCTTGAAAACTTGTTTGATACAGAGCAGGTACACATCTTCACATGATCAGATGCTTTTTAAATCATTTCATTATTGTGATGAACATGTAGAATTCAAATACAGGGAAAACATGAAAGTCACTACAATTTAGGCTTAAACTAATTTATTTATCTTATACAACCAAGTTTTTTATGTTGAAAGTTTAAGTTAATTTGGGTGAGAGCTTTCTTTTTCAAGTCAAATTTGGGCATATTATGAGATACCTTGCTAAATTTACCATGTTTTCTTTATTCTTATGTCATTGACATCAGGGGTTCAAAAGGGAAACAAGATTCACGTCAAAGTCACCTGCAGATGAGATAATCAACAAGATTGAGGAGGCTGCAAAACCTCTTGGCTTTGATGTGCAGAAGAAAAATTACAAGGCAAGCCCTTCTTGTCCAACTTATAATGAGCTTCTCTGCTACTCAGATAGCTTTATATGAAATGGTAGTTTTTGAAATTAATAAACCATCACCTGCAGATGAGGCTTGCAAATGTAAAAGCTGGAAGAAAGGGAAACCTTAATGTTGCCACTGAGGTATATGATTGTTATTTGGTGCTGTTGAACACTATTTGTCACATTATTGTACAGAAACTTAAAAGTGCTCATCATAAACAGATATTTCAAGTGGCACCTTCTCTTCACATGGTTGAGGTACGGAAGGCAAAAGGAGACACATTGGAGTTCCATAAGGTGTTCTTCTGTTCCCTTCTTTGCTTAATTGCTTTACATAGTCTCTGCTTGCCACTTCATAAATAACTGTTCTTGGATCAATTTTAATGATAATTTAAAAGGATTACTGTATAATTTTAAAGTTCTCTATACAAAGGAATAATTTTCCCTGGAAGAATACATCATTAGTTAGATGGGAAAGGAGAATCAGAATTATTCATTTGTCAATATCAGATCTTTATTTTTCATATATATTTGTACCAATAAGAATATGTTTCTGCTTAGCTTATAATTACATATTTATAAAAGAAAAGAAAAACTTGAAATCAAGTTTCTTATATCCTCATCATGAAGTTGTTGTTGAATTAAGAAAAGGATGTAGATCTTCTCTTGTTCTTGAATGACAAGGTAAGGCCCTACTGAAAAGAATCTGACTGAAATTGTTTGGTTGATCTTCTGCAGTTCTACAAGAAGCTTTCAACAAGCCTGGATGATGTTGTTTGGAAAACAGAAGATGATATGCAAATGAGAGAAAAAAATTGATATATTGATATTATTATTATATTATTATTATTATCAAGTGTAATTTTCTTCATTTCTGAAGTTCTGCTATTTTCCAATTTCTTCATTCTTATTTCCTCTAAGGTTCCTTCCTGTAGGTTTGTTTGGACATTCCATAGTATTCATAATGTATTTTGTACCATGCTAGTATTTTTGAAAGCATGCAATGTAAGAATTTTCCTCATTAACACTTTCAGCTATGTTCATGAAACAAAAATTGTAAGAAAATTTGAATATTGTATATACCTATATATTTATCTTTTTATCTTGCGTTTGCTGTTACTTTCCTTCTCTCATCTCTGTCCAGCAACATGGTAAGCTCATTGCAGCAACTGGAAACTCAAAACAGAAGATTAAGAGAGAAAGAAGGTAAAAGAATATATATATATATATATATATATATATATATTTATAAATATCTCTCTCTCTCTCTCTCTCTCTCTCTATATATATATATATATATATATATATATATATATATTATTTTGACAGAAAAAATCAACCTGTGTTTGGAATATAAGAGTAGTTTGGATTGAAATCGTGATTTTTTTGGTGATTTGTTGTATTCATGTTTGTTTTAGAGCAAAACAGATGAAATTGTAGAAAAGAAAAAACCCATTAGGATTCTCGTTGAAGAATTACACTCTGTTGAGAAAACAATAAATAAAATTTGAAAAATAAAGATGATGAAATTCACTAACAACAGAAGACATAAATAACTTAAGAAGACAGATGGCTAATATATTTTACTACAACATTTGTATATTTTTTATGCACCGTTTGATCCTTCTTTTAACTCAGTAATATTTCACTTAATTTATTTAGCCAGTACTTATTCAGTAATAATAATTTCAAGCAAGTTATAATGCACAAATTACTTCCAAACTAAAATTAAACTTAATGATTAAAATCTCAAAGTTTATAATATCTAATAACTTAATGTAGCAATTAAAATTTGAAGATTAAAATCTCACATCTATATCAAGAATAAAAGTATAATTGAAATATTCTTTAAGTGCAATAAAATGTCAAATGAAAAAGAAACAAGTCAAAATCATTTTTTAGTTGTCTGGTTCAGTGGGTATCATCATCATGAAGCACTCACACAGTCATGAAAAGAACAAGAAGAACGTGATGAATATTAATGGTGGCAAAAAGTTAGATAAATTATTGCTGATAAAGTAGTTATAAACTATTATTATTTTAAGCAAATTAAGTATAGTAATCATAATTAATTACCCAATTAATTTTTTATAAAATAAGTGTAATTTCTATATTGTCAAACCAATAAAAAAATTATCATAGATACGATTAATTAATACAAAATTAACTATATAACATATTAAACAATTATTTGGCAAAATAAACTAATGCAATTTTATAAAAATTTATTGAAGTGAAAATTGAGATGGCTCACTCATCGATGATGTCCATGATTCTTGATGCTGCATAGGTTTTCGTCTCTTCCATTCCCAGACTATGATTTTATGTCGTTCTCTCTGCAATTGTTTTTCGATGACGTCAGCAGTGTCACTGTTCTCTAAACTAAAACTGGTATTTTGCATTCCTAACATTACTCACATTTTTCAATTTTCACCAATGAGGATTTTTACTGGGTATTTAATTCACCTGAAAAATTTTCATCCTTTAACCTATTTAACTTGCTTGTTCGGTGCAAAATGGTATCTTTTGGTGCTGAATATAATTGAAAGCATTTTTCTGTGTTCCCCGGGATTTCATTTTGTTTGGGATTGTGGTATAACCGACAAAAACCCAATATTATGCTACCCTCGAATGACTAACTTCCCATTTCTGCAATAATATTCACATTATGGAATAGTAAAGTCTAAAGTTTTTGTTTTGTTTTTGTGTTTCTTTTCTATCCTACGTTTGGAATAATACAACTCTTTCTTGAGACTTTGGTCTGTTGGATTCTGTTCTGTGTACCTCACTCTAATGGGTTTCTATTTTTGTTTTTCTTGTTATTTTGCCACTTAATTTTTGTATTGATTGTTGATTAGATTCATAGGATTTTGATTCTAGTTCAATGAGATTGTTGTAGGTGAAAACTTGTAGCTTAGTGTGTGTGAATGATAGAACTTCAGGGCTAAGAGGTTGTTAAGAAGATGGTTGGAAACATTGCAATCATTGTTTCATCAGTGCCAACTTCTTTTTCTTCATGTCTGATTAACCTACCAAGAGATTCTCCAAGCCTCAAGCTTCTTCCAATCAGACACCAAATACAAATCAACAGAACCAGAGCTACATCTTCTGATGCAGGTCATGGTACTGCGGAAGCAAAAGATCCTGCTGCAGCTTCGTTGAAGATTCCACACACTGTTTGGAGGAAAACATTGAAGCCATTAAGTGATTTTGGTTTCAGCGATAGGAGCATCTGGGAAGGTGGGGTTGGACTGTTTTTAGTGTCTGGTACTGTCCTATTTGTTCTTAGTTTGGCCTGGTTAAGGGCCTTCCAAATAAGATCCAAATTCAGGAAGTACACAGTTGCGGTTCTGTTTGCTCAAGCTTGTGGCATAAGCAAAGGAACACCTGTGAGAATCAGAGGAGCCACTGTTGGTAATGTCATTGGTGTCAATCCTTCTTTGAAGTGTATTGAAGCAGTTGTTGAGGTCTCTTTCAATACTCTAGTATCCCTGCATTAAAATTTGACAATCTTTGATTAAGAGAAGCTTAATTGTTGAATTAGATTAAACCAGGAGTTTGGATTTGCAGGTTGGTGATGTCAAAACCATCATACCACGGAATTCACTGATTGAGGTAAACCAGTCAGGTCTTTTGATGGAAACAAAAATTGACATCACTCCTCGTGATCCAATTCCAACACCTTCTGTTGGTCCTCTTGATGAAGATTGTACTAAGGAGGGTCTTATTGTGTGTGATCGTGAAAAGATCAATGGCCAGCAAGGAACAAGTTTGGATACACTGGTTCGGATATGCACCCGCCTTGGGCGTGCATTAGAGGAAATTGGTATCAGCAATAGCTATTCATTGGCAGAACGAGTACTTTCCATCATTGAAGAAGCAAAACCTCTTCTCAAACAGGTGTGGTGCTCTTGAATGGACTATTGGATCAAGCAATTTTCAATTTTCTTGCCTACAGAAAAATTGATTAGTGTTTGATGATGGTGAATGAAATTTCAGTTTGTTCCATCACCAAAACATAGAATAATGTGGTGAATAAGCATTTGTTGTACCTTTATGAATTCATTTATCAGATGCAGTAGGTGTTTCTTTCTTTCTTTTTGTTGTTCAGTTATTCTGTCATGCACTCTCATGCACATATTTTCACTTCGATGTAGTAATGCCTCAGATCAAAGCCATGGCTGAAGATGTTCATCCTTTGTTGGCTGAGGTCCGAGACAGTGGCCTGTTGAAGGAACTTGAGAATTTAACCCAAAACCTTACCCAAGCTTCTGAGGATTTGAGGTTAATTCCCTAAACTTCTATGGCTCTAGTTGATCACCAATTTGTAATACATTAATGGGGTTGTATGCATCATTATATTAATAACTGGACAAAATTGGACTGATTAAAAAATTCTTTGTATTCTTAATCTTACACTCCAAACATTATCATTATTATGACTAACAGAAATCATGCTTTGTGTACGCAGAAGGGTACATTCATCGATTATGACCCCTGAGAACACTACACTCGTTCACAAGTCCATAAACACACTTAGTTTTACCTTGAAGAACATCGAGGTAAGACACTAATGTGCAAAATCTAATTATTATGAATAGTACTTGCCTGTATAATTTTTTGATTTTTTATCGTATCACTACAGTATATTAGCAAGGATATTGTGGATTTTACTGGGGACGAGACTACTAAAAAGAATTTGAAATTGCTTATCAACAACCTCAGCAGGCTATTATGAAGTCAAAAAATGAAGATAGGAAGCACAAAATCATAGGTAATAATAGTATTGATACACTTTTATCTATTTTAGCTGTTTCTTATGTTCTTATTTTTGTTGCATTCTGGTGCGATAAAAGTTGTCTTTCCTTGTCATAATGAATGCAGGTGTTACCGACCAGTTTAGAACTGATTTCCACGTGAATGGTCTTGTTTCTTATGCAATAATTATCCACTCATCTGTGATGCAAGGACGGATTTTAATAATGGTTGAAGCTCTAGGCTTTTAGAAAGAATGAAGTTACTAATTAAAGGGTCATCATGGCACATTCAAAGTGGTTCTAGTTGATGAAGATTTGAGTTGGACGCAATTATCCAAATATCTTCTGTTTCTAAAACCATTGTGATTTTCGATATTATAATTTGTCTCTTCCTAGTTATCTTGAACTTCATATACACGTGCAGTTTGTTACCTTTGAACTCGATGTTCATGATTATTCAATCAGTAAAATATTAATTTTTATTGACTTTTTTTACTACAGATAAAAATAATATATCACTAAAAGAATATGGTTATTTTATCAAATTATTTTAATATATGATCTATTTATTGGCATTTTTAATCCGTGTAAAAACGTAAAACTTATTTTACATTTCTTTGGACATGGTAATAGGCAATCACAGTTCCATTTTGAAAGAGTTGTTGAAACATCAGGGTTTCCGATGAAGATTTAAATGTGATTTTGCAATACAATCTATCGAAAATCACGAGCCATTTACACTTGAACTGGAAACTAGCCCATAACCATTCACACGGTGGTTCTCTGCAACTCGATCACTTTCTGGACTTAGGCTTAAAAATATTTGCCTTGTAGTATCTAAGTTCCTCAATGCTTTCTCTAATGTCATCCATGGCTCTGTGTCTGTTTTCTTTTGAAGGTGCTCTCTTCTGATCTGCACAAATAACAAACCTTTTTATAGTTTGAGTTCAAGATTCTTTCTCAGCTCTCATTGATTAATAATAATTACTCCACGACTCCGCTTAGGAAACAGGAAATGGCATAATTAGTATGATAAAAAAATCACGAATAGTAACAAAAATCCCAGAAGGTAGGTATTCCATTGTTCCCCATCTATCGAATTTGTAAAACCGAGAAACATGCAAACCATTTAAGATCACAACTGGAGGCAAAGAATAGTCATAACTAAAACAAAGTAACTAGCTACGACCAAATCAAACCCAAAAGCAAAAGGGATGGCTGGTGAGATTCCAAACTTCAAAGTTAAAGCAACAAAAAAATATCTACAAGCACCTTGCCAAGTTTCTAAGCACCTTTACGCTATTACATAATAATATCTCTAAATTCAAGGATTTTCCCTCAGCATGGAATCTATATTTGTTCATTAGTTGAATTTTTCTGGGGAGAGGAGTAGCAGGTTTTAAAGTATCCCTTCGGTTGGTGGCTTTCCGGATTTCCACATTTTCAACTTTTTTATACCCGCAGGGTGTTGAGGGGAAGGTCACAATAGATACACAGAATGGTAATAATGTGAAAATCTCTTATTCATCTGCAATTAAAAATTGCCCAAAAAAATATTCCTTGCATAAAATGTAGAGAAAACAATACTAGGAAGTCAAATTGGAATGTTGACACAAAGGGACAAGAGACAAGGAATTCTTCATATTTTAGTTTGAAAAGGGTAATATTTAATTCATAATCTTTTTTATGGAAATGGGACGTTTTATCATATTACTTACCAGTTCAAACAAACGGAACAAACGTTACATGTATAGCATCCAAAAAAAAAATAGAAGAATAATGTTCGCGGAACAGATCCAGTAATGCAGTGATATGCACTGAAAATGGCCAACAATGCCTTATTTTGACGGGGGTCAAGAAAAAACAAATACAAAAAAAACTTCAGGATGATTTATAATGCACTAATACCAAATACAATTTCATTATATACTGATTGTATCATTTCTCACCTTTGGGATACCAGCGAATGCAGAGAGCTTTAACACTACTAACATCAACAAGTACATGAGAGAATAGACTCGCCAATTTTGGCATGTATTTCTGCAAAAGTTGATCCAGTTTAACGGAATATTTCAAAGAGGAAAAATAGGACATATAGACATACCAAATAAAAACAGCACTATATGCTTTCAATAATATATTCAGATGACAAATTTCAGGTGACATCTAAAATCGATCTTTACCAGATGTGCAAGCTTCAGAAGTGCTTGATGATTTTGATCAACATAATTAATAACCATGACTTGGCAAGCATGATATATAAACAATACCCAATATACCTCGGCATTGTAATATTTTGTTATTTAAAAAAATTAAATTTGACAGTGTGATAGGACTAATAATTTACACCAGAAATTTACAAAAATAAAATAAAAATCCAAAGCATACGGAATACATCATAATCTTTTAAACAAAAACATGACAATTAGAATTAAGAAATTAATGATACTTCAGCTTCTATGATGGCAGAACCAATACCTTCAGAAATTGAAAATCAACATATATTGAATTTCCTGCCAAGAGAGGTGTGTACGAATCAACTTTAATATATCTCCTTACAAATTCAATAACCTGCCGTTTTGCAAGATATTACAAACTGTCATAATAGCGTAAAAAAATGAATAAAACAAAGAATACACAAAAACTAAAGACAGATAAAGTGGCAATACACAAAAAAAGATACGAGTTTACAGACACTTCCAACACAACAAGCAAATATCACATGGGGGGAGCCATGAATACTCCCATATAACTGGAACTGATATCATTGCCTTGATGCAGGAGTAGGATGCCAAATACCAACTGGTTTTGTCTCTAGTATACTTAGTGGCATTTGGTTTGCTAGGACCCAATTGCAAGGTATGGAATTTGAATCCCACAATGTAATTATCGGATTTGTAGGGCATTGGGTTTTTCAACTACTATAGCCAGATTTTGTGGTGTGGTTCTCCCAAGGCTCTTAAAAGGGTAACTACAGGATAGGCCATTCTGTAGAGGAAAGAATTATTATCTCTTAATAACTCTAACCTAAATTTGTCCTATAATATTTAAATACATCACTGCATGGATAACACAACAGAAGAAACCATTTTGTGCAATATTTATCATCAACCTAGAAGAATGGCAACAGCGCCACTCTGCTGATTACTGTATAGCCTTAGAACTACTTGAATAAATCATAAATTACTCAAGGACCAGATCATAGACCGCTTAAAGTAAAATTAGAATGCATATATTCAACTATTCATGCCAATATCAAGAATTATCAGAGAATAGATAATAGGTTTCCTGGTAGGGAAAAAAAAATTACAGCTGCCAAAAAATTTCCCCGTATGGACTGCCTATATTTTTAATGAAATTTGGGAAGGATAATAAGAAATTTAATTTCCTTTAGCACATTAAGACTGATAGAACTGGGATTGGATTTGGATCCAGAAACAATGTTTAAAGAAACAAGAATATCTTTATTGATCTTAAAGAACTCCTCACTCAGAAACAGTTCTCGATTGAATTAGCCTCAAGTATTTTGAGGAACCTGAACCCTCCCACACAAAATTATACAATTTTCCTGCCAACTACTACAAACTTCCCCTACTAATAGTCTCAGCTCAAATTACTTACAGCTGATCCACCTAACTATTACACATTTTAATGTTTCTTATTCTGTATATTATACTCATATTTAAGAGGGTTGTCATGTTCTGTCACTCTAATCCTGATAGACAAGTTTAACTATTTCATCTGTCAATAAGAAAGGGATAACATTATTTCAACTTCATTGAACATGTATAAAAATACAGTATCCATTCAATATGATAGTTGATAGAAAGTAAGTTCCGACAAAAAGAGAGCTTGCCACATAGTATAATTACTACAAACCTGCTTTTCAGCTTCTCCTTCACTAATGGTACTCTGTTGCACCTTTTTTGTTAATCCTAAATTCATTGAAAATGGTTAGTCTGCTATTTAAAATCCAATTTAACAGAAATAGAGAAAGGACTAAATAAAGTTATGAAAAAGCAACCAATCAGAAACTCATGAATATACAGTATTAGAGTCTCAAATGCCTTCATATTACATAACATATTGAAATATTTTATCTGTTTTGAAGGACATCTTTCCAATAACTTTTTTCTACGAATAAAAAGTATCAAAATATAGCATTCACCACTTACCACTAGATGCATGATGATTCTGACACCATTCTCCCATCCTGTCAAGGCACTCCTTAGTTTGATGAATGACCAAATCGGGACCCTAAAAATAGCAGATACTTTCTTTCATAAACAAACTGAAGGGATCATGCAAAACATTTCACCAAATGCAATAACATTTCATCCTTTGCCAAAAAAGAGTAGGAGAAAGACCAATAATTTATTTGGCAGAGATACTTAAGAAAATGCTTCCATAATGTGGATTTGGAATTCCTCTGTTAAATCAAATAGCATTTCCTCCTTTGAATGAAAGTGAAAAGGGCGGGAGCTACGAGGATAAGTTAAAACTTAAATTGAATTAAAAATTGCACATCTACATAAAAAATGAAAAGCCACCAAAGTCCCAATGAAATAGTTGATAGAGTCAAAGGGCATATCCAAAACAATGAAAAGAAAGCACAGGAAAGCTGAGGATTATTTAATGGCATGAACTCCATTAACACTTTTGAAGGAACCATCCTTTAATTACCCACTCCTTGGGAGAACATTCCAAGAGAAAATTAATTATTTCCCTAGAAAACATGTGACAGTCTATGGAATAAGCAAGTTTTTCCTTACAGATAAACAGAGAGGGAAAAAAAAGTAAAAAAGACATGTTATTTTGTAGAGAATGTAGAAACTCATTCAAAATACAGTGATGCATGGAAACAACCACAAAATAAACAAAATCGAACATGGAAATTGCAAATTGAATTAATTACCTCCACTGTTTTGGTTAAAAATCCATCTGTAATTATACAAGCAATCTCCAGTATTCTGTCCACTTCAATATTTAAACCTGCACAAACAGTTTATACATTGTTGTTATTGTAATTATTGATAAATAAAACAAATAGTAAAAAAAAATCATCTGGCACTAAAAAATTCTTATGTTATCCAAGAATTAGACTACACAGTTGGTGACTAAAAAATATAGAGACTACTCGGTGAGCAGATTTAAATACCACAAATTAATATATAACCAAATGTAAGAGACAAATGCATTCAACCCGACAAAATCTACAACACAGAGAAATGGTACCAAGCAGTGAAAAATAATAATAAACAAATTAAGAGGGTGAAAATGATGAAATCCGAATAACGTTCAGATCTTAGGCTGACAATCGTACAAACAAGAAAGCATTTGTTTCTAGAAGGTAAAAGGAGTCCAATTAATAAATCCAACAAAAGTAAATGTTACATGGACAAACTTGAACTATATTATAAGGTTTGTCCACACTCTATAGGCTCATTAAGAAGCATAAAAAAGAGACGGACTACTCTCTGGAAAGCAGTTTCTTAAAGAAAATAATCCTAGGAAAGATAGAATACTGAACAAAAATTCACCTTCACTGAGCACATGTTTCCAGAATACAAAGCTTATCCAAATTGCTAGTAAAAAGGCTCACTTGAGTTGAGTTACTTAAATTCAACTACAGATTTACAGTCATGAAGGGAGGCATCTTAACTAATCTATGACAGGTATTTATTAAGATTATGGGTACCATATATAAAATGTAAGAGCTTTGTGGCTGAAAGATTTGGAGGTTTGTAAACAATACGGATCAAACATAAAAAAAAACCACAATGAAAAATACTTTTTTAAATTAGTTTTGCAATTGCAATCACATACAAGTAAAACACCCTCCTTGTTTTTCTACAAGCTTACCAGTCATTTCCAAGTCAATCCACACCAGAGGTAACTTGTATTCACATGAAGGAAACACTTCATTTTCTTGATCTTGTTTCTTGTTCTTTACTGGTATAACGCCAATGTCAGGATTAACTCCCTTGCCACTGTTATCTGCACCATGAAAGTACATAGCTGTAAGTTCACTCACAAAGTAATTAACATAATGTTTCCACAAGAAAGCATCATCCAAGAAATTTATGTAACCAAGAAGTTAAAATAAAAATGGACAGCAGCAAGATGACTAGCGAAGATATCAGCATTAGGTAATATATCAGCTAATAAAAGTACCAATCTGACCTCCAAAGTAAACAATAACAACAACAACCTTATCCCACTAAGAGAGGTTAGCTACATGAATAACATCACTATAAAAGAGAGGTTGACAAAATGTATAATCTTGGTCCTTGAGCATTGTCTAAACCGATTTTCTTTATTTCCCCTAAAAAGTGTCATCTAAAGCACTTGGAAGACCAAAAGTGGTACATTTCCAAATTAAAGGCACAAAAATTGGACAAAAAATGGTACGACTGAAACTAAAGTTTAAATAGTTTAGAGAGGCCAAAAACATATTTTTTCTCAACTTTAAAAAAAAAAAACTCGTGCTCGAAGTTGTGGTTGGCACCGAGAAAGCATGACTACGCTCTTTTTCATGGAGCCAGACCCACAACCTCTTCCTCATGCAATAGTGTGGAGTCTATTCTTTAGATTGAAGATCCAGAAACATTTTGGATTGATGCATATAAAATCTAACGGGAAGAACTATGAAACTACTACCAGGAAAAGAAAGAAAATTGGGAATCATAATTTCCATAATCCTCCAAGATTTGTGAGATTCAACTGTTTTTGGTCTTTTGCAGTTAAGCATGTATCTTCAATTGCTTCAAATGCATGAAATCGATGTTTTAAATATTTAATGTGTTTTAATGTTGTTGCAGCAGCTCTCTAGTCAAGAAATGAAGACACTATAAATCATAACTGATTCTTCGTTACTTCTCTTCATATGAAACAAATCTTACTCCGGCATTGAAACAGTGCACTAAACAGCCAACATGCAAGGAAAACATTTCATCACAAAAATTGAACAAAAATAATTTCCATAAATTCGTCAGCAAAAACAGTTTTCAAAGAACACTGATACTCTCCGAGATGCCCAGATCAATAAGAACATGTGAAACCCTAACCCAAAATTCATCAACTACGCTTCAAAATTAAAAAGTAATAATAATAATAATCTAAAAAGTGAAAATTGAATGGAAGAGAGAAAAGAGAAAGGAAATACCTGCGGTGGTGGGAACGTGACTATCGCCGGCGTCGAGTTCTAACACTGAAAACGAATTTGCGAGTTTTTCCATTTTTTTTTTCTTTCCTTCTTTCTTTTCTGTACTTCAAACTCTTCAACTTTGGCGCTGTTAAAAATAAATGAAGACAGAACAAAGTTTCAGGTTCAAATTTAACTGAAAAAACTTCGTTAAAATTTACGATTAAACAGAAAAAAAAGATACAACGTTAATATATATTTTGCACACTAGTCGATAATAAATAAATAATAATAATGAATAAATAAAAATCTAGCAGTAATAATAACAAAAGCTACGAACCTTTATGAAGGTACTTTGAAGTTTGTTTAGTAACAAGAGTGATAGCTAAAAATAGTTTACATAGAAATTATATTAATTTTTATGAAAATAAGATAACGTATTGATTTTAGTGTTAAAATATCTATTACCATGATGGTTATTGTGAAGTTATCTACCTCAATTTTATTTGAGATGAGACTTATTCTTTTTCGAATGTTCAATTTAGTTTTTATGTTCAATGTGATCCTTTTGACTGACGACGTTTTTGTTAATAACTAAATGTCCAAATAACATGACACTTATTAGTTGACGTGGACACTTAAATACATATTGATGTGAAATTATGTTTCTTGAAAGAGTGATTTTTTTATATTAGAGTTCTTATTTTTCAAGTTTGAACGTGTTATTTTTGTCAATTGGAGTTTAGTGAGTAATAAACTAAGGTTTTTGAGGTGTGAAGGTAAGGAAATCTCAAAGAAATCGAATATCGTGTGACTTTGTCATACAAATTGAAAGCGTTGATCTTTGCCTAAGTCAGGTTTGCATTCCTAATCTATGATTGATTTGTAGTCTATTGCATGATTAGTGAGCTGTGTAATTTTTGTCTGATGTTCGGTTGACAACATACACTCCTGAAAGTGGTAAAAGGATCCAATATTACTCCCCAAATCAACAACAATAATCCAATATCGAATCTAGAAAATGAAGCAAGGAATTAATCACCTATAGGAAGAAGCTGTTTAAAACACTGAAAACAAAAATCCCTAAATTAATTTGGGTTTGGATTTGAGCTAGAGGAAGATAGTGTACCAGCTGGTTTGAGAACCAGCTCTTAAAACAACACGGTCTTTGTAAGTAACATCGATGATAGTGGTTCCTGTGGAATGGGGAGCACTGAAATCGATTTTCTGATCCATGATTCAACAGTGAAGCAGCAAGAACAAGAAGAACAAAAGAGTAAAAATGTTCGTCAATTCAAGATTAGTGGCTACTCTAATATGTTCACACTTAAAAAATAATCATAAAATCAATTCCAAAAATAAAAATTCACATCACTACGTGTTTAAGTGGTCACGTCAGCAAATAATTATCATATAATTCACTGATTGATGCTGTGAACATTTTATCGTTAACTCAAACCTCGTAAAAAAAAATTAAATTGAACATAAATTATAAAATTAAAAAACATTTCCCATAGAACAAAATTGACGAAAGGAGACAAAAGCCTTTCTTAAATGAAAAGTAGCAACACTCACTTTTTATTTATACTTAGACAACTAATTTTAATAATAAAATATTATATTCAAGCCATAATGATAATTGTAAAACAATTTAAAATAAAATAATAATTATGGGGTTGAGATTGGAATATAAGATAAAAGTGACGGTGACAAATGTCTTGATATTTTATATTTTTTAAAACATGTGTTATTAGTGAAACTCGTGCATCTATATTATGAGAAAGTAACTTATATTTAAAAGTTATCCATTTTTACTTTTACACATTTTTTTAGTTTTATTACTTTTCTATGATTTTTAATTTATTGTGATTTATAATTACTTAATAATTTAAAAATTATAAAAATTTAATTTAGAAAACTTTCAACTTATAATTTAATATAATATATATATATATATATATATATATATATATATTGATGATGCAAATATTTTTCTCACTTTCCTGTGATAAAAAATTTATATAAGCGATAAATTTAATTAAAATAAATCATCGTAAAAATCTTATCTACAATTCAATCATGATATAAGCTTTTTCAGAAACTAAGTTGATACCAAAAATATCATCATTATATTATTTGACCAAAAATTGATATTATTTAACCAAAAATTAGCATTAATTATATATGTCCATATACATTATCATATATAATACTCCAGATAATATTTCTAAACAGAATAAATTAAATAGTTACAATTTCAAAGTTTTTAATTATATACAATCAAAATTGCATATTTTCAAATAAATATTGCAAATAAATAACTAGGTTTTTGATTGTGACATTTAAATATTAAGGACATATGTGAAGAATTTTTTTGACAAAATCATTTAGAAAAAGAATTAAAAGATGAAATTTATTTTTTAGTAAATTAAGATTAAAAACATTTAGAATGAAAAAAAATCCAAATATTAAGGGCATATTAATATTTGGAGAAATTTTTTATCAGAAACATTTAAAAAAAAAATAAAAAAGTGAAATTTATTTTTTAGTAAATTAAGATTAAAAAAATTAGAAATTTTAGAAAAAATAATTATTTTTTTTAGTAAAATAAGATTAAAAAAATTAGAAAAAATATATAATTATATTTTTTAGTAAAATAAGATTAAAAAAATTAGAAATTTTAGAAAAAATAATTATGTCATAGAAAAGAGACTAAACCAACTTTGCACAGAGGAATTAAATTTGGCTGAACCTTCCTATATTACTGCATGGCATCTTCTGAAATTTTTCATGCATAGTAATCTTGCCACTCATTCTTCTAATACCCTTATACATTTTTCTCTCTTTCTGCTTCAACCAAAGAGATGCCTCCAAAAGGCAAAGGCAAAGGAAATGATGCACCGAAGAGGTGAGATTCATCTCTAGAACAAGAAAAAAAGCATTTTCATGCATGAACTGTAATCTTGCTGCTTAACCATTCTTTTGACTCTCTTAGTTTTTTCTTCTTTTGATCCTTTATTCTTCTTTTATCTTATTTTCTTTCACCACTGACACTATATAAGGTGATTTTTCTCTGTCATGTTCTTCATAATACACTGTAATCTTGAACCTTATCATTGTTGATTCTTTTTCAGTTTCACCAGTTCTCCAAAGAAAAAGACTGAACCCAGCAAGTCTCCCAGAAAACCAAAACCGATTCCAGCAGACAGTACAGCAGAATCATCGAGGTTATGATTCTGAAATCATAGTAACACTGAAATCACACACAAATGCTGAAAAACCAGTTTTCTGAAGCGGTTATGTTTTACATAAGTATTCTTTTGACTGTTCTTGTTTTCTGTTTAACCACTGACATTATGATGTGATTTTTCACGTCACTTTAGAAAAACACATACAGTTCTTGCATGAATTCATTTTGCTGTTTATTTATCTAATGTTCTTCGTATATACATTGTAATCTTGAACTTCATTGTTCTTCTTTCTTGGTTTCAGCAAGTCTCCCAATAAACGCAAAAAGAATACAAAGGACACTGCAACATCGAGGTGATGATTCTGAAATCATACACAAATGCTGCAAAACCAGTTTTTCATGAAAAGTGACTCTGAAAAGTACAGTGATAAGTTTACACCATTTTGATATATCTCAGATATTATTTTTTCATTGTACTTAGAGTTCATCAACATAATAACAAATAAATGATGAATAATTGAAAAAATATAAAAATGTTATTAAAAAATCTGTGAAAATATATTTTTTCTTCTGAAAATAGTTATTCACTCTATACATTCATGTCATTCTCTTGACCCTTTTCATCAGTGCATATACACTACCTGAAAATGTTGTTCACTTTTATTTTTCCATGAAGGGTCTCGGAAAATCAACCGATTATTGATCCATTTCATGATCTGTTGAACCCATCACCAAGTCATAATGAATATTTAGAGGATGCGATGTTTTTGAGAAAACCAAGGATCGAAGAACCGGAGATCCCTGATGTTCCTCTTCTTCTTCCTCCAGGGTATGAGGAACGTCCACGTAGCTTTGGGGGTTTGGAAGAAATTGTGGAATCGGCAAAGCGACTCAACAGAAGAAAAGATTAAATGTGAACATTCAATAAACAAACACTTGTTCAACATAACATTCTTTCTAATGTTTTTCTCTTTACAATGTGTAAGTAAGCATTCTTTGAAGCAATATCCTATTTGCATATTCTTTTCAGATATGGAACTACAGTTTAGGGCTTGATGGTTAAAATAAATGTTCTTTTATGTAAGAGAATAAAGCAATCTTAATGGAAGTTGTATATGATTGGTCAGAAATATTAATGAATTGATATTTCAATTAGTGCATATGATTTTTCAACGTTGTTTTTGCTGCAAAAATTAAAATAAGCCACATTTGTATATTTTTTAAAATATGGTGTTGGAGTTTAGGGTTAAAATATTGTTTATGTTAAAAAGTTATATTTGGGATTTTTAGAGATATAAGAAACCTAATTATTTAGTATTAAAAATTCGTATACAATTTGTTAAATACTATTAATTAATTAATTAATTTTTTTGTCTAGAGTGTTATGCTCACTTAATTAGGAAGAGTCAGATCATATTTTTCAATACACATATTCATATAAATTAGAGGAAAATATATATATATATATATATATATATATATATATATATATATATATATATATATTAAAATCATAATATAAAATAGTGTTTTGTTCTAAGTCTCGAGTATTTGGATTTTGATGAGTTTGTGGTTGATGTTTTTTGTCTTGGTTGAAGTTATTAGTATTTGCTTAGGGTTTTTTTGAGTTTTATGGATGTACTTAGTGAGCTTATTTAAGAATAAACATTTACTAAGTGGAGAAATGACAAAAAAAAAATTGAATAGAAAACATGTGATGTGTAAAGATTTTTTAGAGAAACAAACAAAAAAAAAGTAAAAATCTGGTCAAGAATAAGTAAAATTAAGTAAAAAAAACACAGGACTAATACAAAATATTAAAATCTTAAGAAATGATAATTTTTATTTTTAATGTAAAAATATTATGTCTTGAAAATATTTGATAAAGTAATAATTAACATTTTTATTTCATCAACGTAGACTGAATTTCAATCCATCATAATAGAACCTTCGAATCTCAAACGTATATTAAGTGGTATATTTTCTATACAGACTGAGTGTTTGTCTGAAAATTGAGGAAAAGCACATATCAATATTTCAATAAGAATGATAAGATACCGTTAGATCAATGCATAAATTTACAACTGTCAATACAAAATATTTTTTGTTCTTTTATTTTTAACAATTTATCATCGAAATCTTTTGAAATATATCGTCAACTTTATGATTTGATTTGTTTTATCTGGTGGGGTTGTAATTTGTGTAGAACATGTTAGCATTGTTAGAGAATAATGCATTAATTAGAGATAGGTTTGGTTTTTTTTTCGTATAATTGAGGAATGTAGAATGATTGATTATGTTTGAATTAAGTACCACAAAAAGAAAGAGAAGCCCTTATTCGTTGGTGTTTGTGAGAGCATATAAATAGCATAGTCCTCTTCTCTCCTATTTCACATCACATATACACAACGCGCAAGATCCATCATATCATCTTCTCTTCTCTTCAATCCAATGGCCGATCAACTCACCGACGACCAGATCGCCGAGTTCAAGGAAGCCTTCAGCCTCTTCGACAAGGACGGCGATGGTCTCTTTTCTCAGATCCCTTTTTTATTTTTTTTTTCGCTCGCTTAGATTAGATCTCATTTCAATTTCTCTCTTTTTTTTCGTACCCTTTTGATTATTTTCATAAATTTCTAGTCTTTTCCTCTTTGGGTGCTTCTCCTTTCGTTTTTCGCGTCTTGATTTATGTGGGTGCGGGAGTGAATTGGATTTGCATTTTCGTTGAAAATTTCCCCCCTTTTCCCGTTTTGTCCTTTGCTAATATTGCATGTGATGTGACTGGTTTTGGGGTTGGTTGGCATAGATGTTTTCGGCCTTGTGTGAGTTGAGATTTGGTTTTGGGTGTTTGATTTCTCTTTCGGAATTGTTTATGTGGATGTGACATTTGGATTTGTAAGTAACACAACATAGGATGGAAAAAAGTAAACATCCGCTCCCATTTTAGGTGGATTTAGGAAATTAGAAGACACGGAGACGGAAAGTGATTTGATGTGATAACTGATCTAACAGGAAAAGAAAATATATGTGAGAATGTATGTTTATAATTGTTCGTACAAGATGGACCCCTTTACTATTTGTTGAGTTCATTTCGGTTCCTTTTATTTGATTTTCAACATGTATCCCAGTATCAAATAGCAATTGCATGGTGCGCGTATCTCTGATAAGGATTGGAAACTGGGATTTATGATTGATCAAGTTTTGATGCTCTCTTGGTTACCATTGTTTAGTTGTGTGTGGTTATAATGAATGGAAGGAATTATTTTACCCTCAGTTATTGTTTTGTGAGTCTTGTATGGCAATAGATTTTAGGCAAATGATAAAATTGACCAGGGCGATTCTGACTACACCCTCCTAGTGCACATTCTTGCCACGATGTGTGTTTGAAACTTTTGAACAAAACCGGGGATTGTAAATTGAGCAGAAAGGCAAAATTTTAGATCTGAGTGTTCATCATATAATATAGCATGTTAGGTTACACATTGTTGATGTGTTCTTCCGTGTTCAACCAGAAAGCTAATTGTCATAGTTTACGTGTTTTTGGGCCAAATTAACGAGATGAGTTTATGAACATGCACTGAATTTTTTATTAAATTGGATTGGATCGTGCAGTTTGTTGTGAGGCTGAATCTCTTGTTGGTGTTGAAATGATGCAGGTTGTATTACCACCAAGGAACTTGGGACCGTGATGCGGTCACTTGGGCAAAACCCAACTGAGGCTGAGCTGCAGGACATGATAAATGAGGTTGATGCTGATGGGAATGGTACCATTGATTTCCCAGAATTCCTGAACCTCATGGCGAGGAAGATGAAAGACACTGATTCAGAGGAGGAGCTGAAGGAGGCCTTCCGCGTGTTTGACAAGGATCAGAACGGTTTCATCTCTGCTGCAGAGCTCCGCCATGTGATGACCAACCTTGGCGAGAAGCTGACCGATGATGAGGTGGACGAGATGATCCGCGAGGCAGACGTTGACGGTGACGGGCAGATCAACTATGAGGAGTTTGTCAAAGTCATGATGGCCAAGTGAGGACCAACCAACCATAACAAAAAAATTTGAAAAGCACATGAACAGAAAAAGGACAGGGCAGATAAGTTTTGATGAGAATTCTATTTTCATTAGGACAAACTTCATTTGGGGTCATTAGTTTTTGTTGGTCGGGTTTGTTTGCTCTTATTTTAATTGGTATTGCTCATTAGTGTTTCTACTTCTACTTCTACTTGTGTGCTGTGTCCCTTTGTTTTAGTAGCTTCACCATGCATTTGTACTTCACTTCATCTTTTTTGGGTTACTACTATGAACCTCGAACAATTGGTTGCAATTTGTGCTTTTACATGTGAGTGAGTGACTTATACTGTTAATACCATCCTTATGCTATACATGATTGTTTGTGACCATCTTGCATTTCTCGACCTCACTCCAACAATGATGCAATGCAATGCAAAGCTAGTGAACCAAGACTGTATTTTGTTTCATTTCTCATGTGAAAAATATCATCTTTATCAGATGATGTTTCGCCCTCTTCTTTCTGATAATGGAAACGTCAAAAGTAATGTACATAAAATGCAAACGTCAAAGAAATACACGTTGTTTTGAACCCAAACAAACACACGTTCTTGAGCAAAACAATGACAGTAATAATAATGATAAGAAAATGGAAGATTTTACATTATTTATTGTTAGATTAAATGGTTGTTCGTGGGACATTGATGCCGCGCAGTTCAACCTGAGGAGGAAAGATTTTCCCTTACTGATGGCAAGAGATTATTAATTTATTTCAGAATGAAGCATACTTGTAGCAGAAGAAAATCCAAATCCAAACCCAAACTGGTTGTGAAAGCACAAGCAAAGTCAAAATCGTTCTGCCAAATGTTAACTTCCTGCGGCGGGAACTGCTGCTTTTGAAGACTACACACAAACCAACCACCTTGCTCGAAGACTTCATCTTCCTCTTTTTAACTTGGAAAAATAATGGTTTTGCTCACACCTTGGGTAGAGAGACTCAAGAGAAGTGAGAGATGAATATCAAACGGTTATGTGATGTGGTAAAAAAAAGAAAAGACAGAGAGATAAGTAAGAGATGTGTATATATGATGGGGTGAATGAATCATTACTCATTTACATATATATTGGATTGCCAAAACTTATCTCACCATAAATCACTTTTTGTTAGTATCTGTACTAATTCAGGAAGGTTTTTATCTGTGATGATGACAACCTTAAAAAAATGTTTAGTACATAGCATTCTGGTATTTCGTTAAGGTACCATCAAACCATATATTGTGGCCTCTTTCGTCTTTCAATTCTCACTCTCAGACTGCTGCTCAAGTTTGAACTGTGTATCTGTTATTTTTGTTTTTTTGAGTTCTTTGACGCCATCGTTTAGCATTGGCAAGGTGAAGGAGATGGAGAGAGGACAAACAAACATGTTTGTTGGCTTTGTTGTCTTTTAAGCCAATATTCTAATAAAACGTCATTTTATAAAATTATAAAATGAAAAGATAAAAGAATCAAGTTAAAAGGAAATAAATCACCAAAATAGAATCTCAATTATGTTCATTAAATCATAATGAGATGTGCTAATAAATTTTAATTAATAATAAAGATTATATTAAAAATATCATGTTAAAGATTAGTTTGTTTATATTTCTCTTCTTTAGTTACATTGATACTAGCTGCTGTCACTGGAATAAATTGGCCATTGATGTTGGTTTTCATTGTCTTTTTTTTTTTTTTTGTTTTCTCGGAAGACAGTGCTATAATGATGAACCCTGTTATTGTTTACTATAAAAAGATAATTCAAAGGGGTTTTAACATTACAAACCTATCACAGCTAATATGTGTAAGATGAGAGTACAAAGACTAAAGGGAAATTATCGAAATTCTTTTTCATCATACACCCCGTTATTACTGAATGTATTCTTATACTAATAAGAAATCCATTAGAAAACTCATTTTAGGACATATTTTATGTCTTTCTGAAAGTTTGTTTTGAAAAAATCATTTTAGAACATATCATATATGTGTTGTATAATCAATATATTGTAAAAGAAAATAGCTTATGTGGTTACAATAAAATATAAAACAACTGCATTCTCCTTTTTACACAACAAGAAATATTATAACTAACTTTTCAGTTTCTTTTAATGTTACACATCTTATTTCGCAGGTCATAGTAGTGACTGTGAATGTTGGACTTTTCTCCTCTATAAGTTAGGAGATAGTTTTCATTCATCTATACTATTTCTACACTTATAAATAGATCCTCTTTTACTCTTTCGAAGACACTCACATCTTTTTTATTCTCTCATTCTCCTTATTTTCTCTTTTCTTTCTTATAGTAGCCTAGGTTTAGTAATTTACTCTTTTAAGAGTTTATATATATTAATTTTTAAGATCCTCAAAAAATATTGGGAAGTTCATGTTGTATGTTAGGAGGCTTGCGCAACACATCACATATAAGTCCTTAAGAACAATGAATATATACATCTCAAGAAGTCTTTTGTTTGTGTTTTTGTCAATATTTACAACAATCTTATGGTTGAGAACAACAATCCAAATTTGAAGAATCAAAACATTATTTTCAGCACTCATACATTTTTACGAAATTATATTGCTCCTGGATGTGTCAAAAATCCTGGACAGAATTTTCTACATAGGCAATAATATGTGTCTATCCTATTACTCTAAACCTGGAAATGGTTATTATTTTATTATATGTTTGTATGTGGATGACATCTAAGTCTTTAGTATATGCAATGAGATTGTTTATAGAATTAAATTGATTTTAGAATCAAAATTTGAAAAGAAAGACGTAAGTAAAGCCAATGTAATTTTAAGTGTTAAAATCATAAAGAATGGAAATAATATATTACTATTTATACATCTCCTACACCTGTATAAAAATATATCCTCTTGTACTCTTCCAAAGACACCCACACAACTTTCATGCTCTCATTCTCTAATTCTCTCTCTCATTCTCTAATTCTCTCGTTATCTTTATTTTCTCATTTCTTTTTTATATTATCTTGAATTTAGTAATTTACTCTTTTTAGAGTTTATCTTGTTAGTTTATAAAATCTTTGAAAATTTTAGAAAATTTATATTGTATCCTTGAAGGACTATACATCTTTAAATGTTTACATGTCTCAAGAAATATTTTATTACTGCTTTTTTCAATATTTACAACAATATGTTATGAAAAAATTGTTTCAAAATTTAGTGTCTGAAAAATTCAGCCCAAAATTCGTTCTATATGTTCTACAAATTTCGTTCTAAAAATCCTATTATGAAAAATCTGTTCGTGAATTTTTGTTCTAAAAAAATTCAAAAAAGGTTATTTCAGAAAGTTTCCTATATAAGTAATCTAAAAATCACTTTTTACAAAAAGTAAAATAATCATTTTAAAGATTACGGGTGGAGGAAGAAGAACACCCAAATGAGAGTAAAGTGACACAGATGAGTGTTGCACAAAACTTGATTAAAAACGATAATAAAGTACACAATGATTATGATACCAAACCAAAACAAGGAGAAACGCAAAGAAAGAGGGGATTTTTTTAAAATAAATAAAAAAGGGGGAAAGGGGCATACTAGAGTAGATCTTGAAGAAGTAAACTGAAGAAAAAGGAGAGAACCCACAAAGCAGCTTCAATGCAGAATCATAAATCACTAAACTTGAGCATAAAGGGTGCAGGAGAACAACTCATGAAACCAACCCATTTGATCCAAGAGTCAAAAGTTCCGGGCCGTTGGGCTTTTTTGTGAGAGCATGGCCATCGTATTCTTTCTCGAGAAAGAGAGCAAGCTTTGTCTTCGTCCACCAATAGAGAGCTTCCAAATTGCATAATTTTTCTAATTTTTTTAATTTATTAAATTTCATATCATCACTAGAAACATATTTTTTTAATAAAATATTGACGTCAGCATATCTACCTCAGCACATTTTAACGCCTTTGTGACAACTTAATGGTTAGGATAACATTGGCTTAATTTTACAAGGTTTAATACATTATTTGGTCCCTACTTTTAGGGGTTTGGTTCAAAGTGATCCTACCTTTAAAAAAGTTCAGTAAAGCCCCATATTTCGTTAAAAAATGTTCAATCCGGTCCTTTTCGCTCACGCAGTTAAAAATATAATGGTGCAATGTGGTGTTATGAATACGTGGCACGTTTGAAGATGTTGCACTGTGTAAATATTTAAAAAAAATTAAAATGATATGTTAGGCGCAAATCTCAACAGCCACACCATCTGTAAATCCTCTAAAATCACTCTCTGATCATGATGGAATGACAACGCCATTGCATTTGCATCAGAGGGCTCCACCTCAATAATCCTCACCTTTGGATTAACCCTCTTCACATAACAATCACCGCAGAGCAGATAACTCTCGTTTCCAACAACTTCCTGGGAAGCTTTGCCATCATATTATAAGCTCCACGAATCTTATAATGAGAATCTGGTGGGTATTGGAGGGAATCCGGCGAGACCCGGGAGCGTGGGGGAGCCACTAATTGTGTATCCTCAACAACGACGGCAACAGGGGAGGAAGAATGCGTGGCCTCCGGCGGCTTGTGTGCGAAATAAGAAGCAACCCTAAGTTACATTCTAGAACAACTCGAGAGAGTGTGTAAAAGAGAAACCACCACTCTTTGTCCTCCACCATGAGCGTAATGAGTAATAGGAAGAAGATTGTGAGTACCAAGGAGTTGTGCAGGGGCCCTTGTTGCACTCACGATTTTCTAGGAACTAAGGAGCCTTTAAAGAATTGATTGGAAAACCCAGGTAAGGGGAGTTAACTTTTTGATGTATTGATTGAGCATGATGTGTTTCTTTTGAAACTTGTTAATCTTGAGAAACTATGTGGATAGATAGTATACCCAATTGGAAGGTTGTGGGTTGCTAAGCAAAAAAAATGGTTTGAGATGTTATTCCCAGAATATGAATTCACGGGTTGAAGGATTATAGTGCATGTGGTTTTGTAGTAAGGGAAAAGTGCATATCGTGAATCTTTGGAGGGTAGCCGTAGGTTGGCTAGGTTAAGAATGTAAATAATAGTAGGAAGTGTTAACATGTTGTATGAGTGAAATATGACAATGGAGTGCATTGGTGATGGGTTGTGTTCTCAATAGAGATACCAACATGAGTTTATGGGTATAATAAATTAGTATTTTATAATTGCATTGAATGTTTTATGAGTATTAAATGTATGGAAGTGGTATAAATGTGGAGTAATGTACTGTCATCACATGGTGGTATGAGTGTGTTGGGTAAACTTTAAATATTTGTTTGGACCCATGCACTAGGAAATGTTTTGTTTGTATGTAATTATGTGAGCACCGAAAGTGAGCACTAAAATAGTCACCATATTCGGATGTTTGTGCTTTTGTTTATGATAAATTGACACCTTGTGGCAAGAGAAGAAGCGTGGCACACTTGTAAGTGTGTGCACCGTGGGATTGGGCAGTAGAATGCAAAGAAGAGAGAAGCCTCACGGTTTTGTGAGAGAAAGAAAGGAGAGGGTCTTCGATAGTGTGTGCAGAAAAGTCATGGTGTTTTGTGAGAGTTATTTGTGTGAGAAAGAGAGAAAGGTTCACCACCGTGAGAAACCAGAGAAAGAATGGAGTTACTGCATGTATTATTGAGTCATGTGTTTGTTTGTGAGTTGTGCATCATCGTGAGAGAAAGAGAGAAAAAGGGTTGTACTTTGTGAGTTGTATGTTGTGTAAGTTTGAGAGTTTAAAGTGTTGTTTGTGTATTTGTGTTCTGGAAAGTAATCTAGAAAAAATACAAAGAGTATATATTGCGTCCTAACAGTGAAATATCTAGTTTTATGGGTTTCGAAAATTATATCATTTTTGAGTTATTATTTAGTGTAATAGTATATAGGATGAGATCTAGAGGTGGATGTATAAAACTGGTGCATTGTTGGGTGATATAGGGTGGAATAGTATATTGGGTGATAAAACCATTTAAGTTTCTCTTTCTGCATTTAATTCTTCAAACAACCATTTACGTTTCTCTCTTTGCATTTAATTCTTTCCACCACCTATTCATTAAACTGCACAGCTCACTCAGGTTCTTCAAACAACCATTTACGTTTCTCTCTTTGCATTTAATTCTTTCCACCACCTATTCATTAAACTGCACAGCTCACTCAGGTTTGACCACTGTAGCATTTGCACCGTTATGCTTTTAACGGTGTGAGCGAAAATGACCAAATTGAACATGCGAAATATGAGACCTTACTGAACTTTTTTAAAAGGTATGATCACTTTGAACCAAACCCCTAAAAGTAACCATTTTACATATATTTGGACCCAATTGAGATATTTTACAAATATATAAATCCAATTGAGACAGTTAAAAATATAGGGATCCACTTGATATTCTCATACAAATATGAGGACGTTTAAACCTAGCTTTTATAAATAAAAAATATATTTAACTCTTTTTTATAGTTAAAAGGTTTAAATTTTTGAGTGTTTATCTCCAAGCTGCTTCCATGATAATTTATTTCCCTATCATGATTTATTTTCCCTATTTGCATTTTCTTTTGTTTCTTAAAAGAAACTTCCCTGGTACTATCTCAACCTTAGCAGACAGACAACTCTTTAAAGAACTTATCCATCGATTTTTAAGATCGTGTCTAATAATAATAATAATAATAATTCAGCAGATTTGGAATATCTTTAAAGAACTTATCCATACAATTATAATAAATCACTATTTATTCAAATATAATTTATAAATATATTATAAAAAACATTTTTGAATTACAAAATGTAATGCAAAAACATATTTCAGATTGAGTAATTCAAACTGATTTCTAAATTGTATAATTTGAAATAAATTTCACATTATGCTATCTGAAATGCTTTCCATCTACCGATAATTTATTAATTAAGATTTTTTCCATTTTATTGAGGTGCAGGAAAAAGGGATGGAGATGCTGTGAAAAATAACACGCTCCATTTAACCGAGCTATGTCTACCTATTGTTGTCTGTGCCAGTGACTTTCCACCCCAGAGAGAGGAATGTCCAATTAAAACCCAAAAAACGCATCCTGACTTTACTCGCCAGTACTTTGATCTCCTACCCTCTTTTATAGGGTGCAGTGGAAAAAGAAGAAGCTAGACTTCCAAACTAGAACTCTAGAAATTCTAAATAAATGCACTCGATAATTTTATTCCTCATAATATTTAAAACTTCGGCAAATAAAAATGTGAAAATGAGACGTAAAAGTACAGAGAAAATAAGAAATAGAAAACCAAAACTTCGAAATATTTATGGTTCTATAGTTCTATAAACATAACAAAATTATTAGTTTTGAAATATTTTCAATAGTTATAGTTTTTATCATGCAATTTTGTGTTGTCTTTTCAAAAATTAAAACATTTCCTTAATGCATTCGACCTAAAGTTCAATTATTTAGACAGGACCGATATTCAATCCATCACGAAAACAATCATTCATCATATTATACTTAAATTGAACCATGTCCATAAATAAATTAAAAACTTGTGTTATGGATGTCATTTTTTCTCCTTTCTGACTTTTTTCTTTAACTAAATAAGAATAGGCAAGAATGCATTATAATCATCCACATTTTCTCTTCATATTTTCTTTCCTCTTACCAAAACCTTCCACTAAATTTTAAGATAACACCAACCATAAGGGAAAGAAAAATGAATGATAGAACTTTGGAATTTTTCCTGTTTTTGTTGCCTACAATGCAAACGAAAATTTATAGCAATACGTTCTAAGGAATACTAACCACGCAGCAAGCTACTTATGCAACATAGCAAACCCTAAGTCACGCTTAACGGGGCTAGTTTTACGACTTACTGTTACGGATCGGAGCTTCAACAAATCACGTGCACTAGACTAAAATTTCAGCTATTCTTTGGCTTGTGTACAATACTTCGGATGTTCTAATGTAGAAAACATGACCAGCAACCTACCTACTTCAGCAGCTCTACAAACATCATATTTAAGGCAACCCCTAGTGTTATTTCAATATTCTAGAAGGAAAAGAAGCAACAGAGACTGAAAAAAACAAAAGGTTAAATTTATAAATCCGAACAGAAGTCTCGAGCGTATCTATAGACACAGGACTTTCATATACCGCCTGTCAGGACTATTATTTAAAAAATTTATCTTTACAGACTGAGGCTACCAAAAAAACAAAAAGTTTTATATAATTGACAAGCGTCACATATTTACCTCTTGAGTGGTTTGTAAAGGACAACTGTCACATATTTGGACTGGAATCTGTGAGTCAGTCCAAGGGCAACAACAGACTTTGAGGCCAAATTTTTCTCTATGAAGACGTGATTTAGCACTACATGTTGGGGCTTGGAAGAGGAACCTACATCAGAGTTCTCCATACCTAGGACAGTAAGATGCAGTTGCGAAGGAACAGACATTGGCTCCTTTGCAAAGTCCTCTTCAGCTGGAAATGCTTGACCATAACTGGATTCGGGGGAAGGTGGTGCTTCAAACTCAGACACGCCATCAGGGTTTTCTGGCACATAATCCTACAGCAAAACAATAACATTCAAATCAGTTTCTGGAAGAGAAATTAATTTCCCTAAATGGGATAGGAAAATATTAACCATTCTTGTGATCAGTTGAATTTTCTTTTGATATTGATAGTCAAGTCAATTTAAAGTAATAAGTAAAATCAGGAAACAATTTGCAAGAGTTTATTATTCAATTTTCATCCAAAACTCCTTGTAACTCCCAACCTTGCTAAAAGCGCAAAATCCTATGAAAACTAGCTTTGCAAAACTTATAAGTTGTTTCCATGAACCAATAGCAGAGTGCAGAAACCAGTGTTTTCATCAAGAGAATGAAAAAATAAAAACTCAATGCAGACATACAACTAAATTATACAGGAAAATGAATTTCCAGATGAAAATACGTTCAGAAAATGATATTTTCATCAAGAGAGAAACAAGTAGGACGATACATACATTAACATCAAGAAGATTGCAGACATGTCCCATCTCGTCAGTTACATTAGGAAGGTCAGGAATAAATCTCTCTTCACCATCAACAATGAACCTGTAATGATATATTCCTGGTGTAAGGACTAATAAGATTGAGTGATCCTTGCCAGCTCGCTGCAGTGCCTTTCTGCAAATAATAAACTTACCGTTACTGATCTCATTGTAGAATTTATGCAGACACTAAAACTATTTTATGTCAGATACAATCAATTGTCACTGACAAAAGAGTGGTTAAATCTCACCTAGAGGTCCAGTTATCCCAGGATCCCTCAACAGCTACGTTATTACCACCGTAGTTCCATGTAATCATGACAGGGATCCCGTGCTCAGGAGGTTGATTGACGATACCATGAGGCTCATTCTGCCACATTTGATTGAGAAAAGGAGGGCCGTTACCTCTTTGTAATGGAGCTAGAGGAACCTGAAAACAAAGAAAGTCAATATTTAATTTAAAATAATGCTAATTTGCCACTGGTGAAACTTACATACAAATTTCCTAACCCAAAAAACAAATTCGTAACTAAGAGAAATTGAAATTTCAGTACGGCATATAGCAATGATGCAAGTTACATCACGAACAACTTTAAAAAGAGTTACTTGTCATCCTCCACATTCATTTTCTTAAAGTTTAATGGTAAGTGGGGCAACATATCTTAAACACAATAGTAAAAATATATAAAACAAGGCACAGACCCCTCTCTGACGTGATCCCAAAGGATATCAACAGAGGGACCACAGAAGGGTGTGCCAGAGTTCTGGAGTGTGGACTGGCCGGAAATGCAGCTGAGAGCAGTTGGTCAATCAATGTCTAAGAGAGAAGACACCTACACCAATTAGCCTTCAGAAGAGGTGAGAGTGGGAAAAGGGTCTAATGAAATAAAAAGGGGGCAAAATCCCAAGATTCCCCCAACCAAACTATGCCACTCCACGGAACAAATGTAGAGGGGTTTTAGTCTCATGCAAAAGTGGTTATGACTGCAATGGCATCAATTCAAGCTGCTCTGGACACAACGGGGTTTCACAGAGATTCACTAGCATTCTTAGTAAGAGCAAATAGCTATGGCGTGCAAAGTGCCATCAATCACTCTGGATTTTGAGTACAAGATATTATATACAACCAAACTGGTTTGAGAGGATAATCACCTTGCTTCCAGACATGCAAGTAGTAGTTAAAATAAATAAGGATTGCATTAATTGACATAATTATGTAGAAACAAAAGAACTTAAATGTCAGAATCTAGCATTCCCAGGGTTGTTAGAAAATACCGAACATGAACAAGAAAATGTTGAGGGGGCTACTACTACTTTAAGATAAATTTACACCGTGAAAGTCACAAGGTCTTTTTTCCACATATGACAGGTTTTTTTCAGCGACTACGAAATGATCTACTGCTGAAAATCTGAAAATTGCAGGGTGCAACATTTTTCACAACATTACACTCTACTTTGGGAGTGACAATCTTTAGACGCAAAAAAATTCAACATATATAAATGAGCACAGCTGGGAAACCCTGCACATTGTAAAGGTAAGAGATAGACATATATCTGTGTTAAATTAAATTATAGATATTTATTCCCCTTAAAAGAACTAGAGGGTAACTAAAAGATTAACATTTTATTAAACAGTAGATCAGGTAAAAATTAATACTAATTCGAAACATTGGAAAAGAAAACATAAAATTACTTAATTGTGTTTGGAAACATGTTTCCCACGGACATACACCAGCTCTCTTGTAGCAAGACAAACCTGCTTCTGCATCCCCTTTTACTAAATTGACACAAAAGCATTAACTTACACACATGTCTGAACCCATACTGAACACAATATAAGCATGCAAAACATGATAACCAAAATTCACAAATAGTGAATGGACAGTGATTCATACAAATTAAACTAAACCACCAGTCTTGTTTTTTCAGCTTGGCTGGACACGTACATATCAACTCTGCACTAGATAGAGGTGCCTTAGGAATAGAAGTTTTCTTCTCCAGGTTATACGCACTATTCCGCAAATCAGAAACCACAAAAATGAACGCTCAGAACATAGATAGGTATAAAGGAGACACTAGGCCAAATATTTACCAAACCCATGGATCAGTAGAACATTGGATAGAAGGGAATAAATGCACAGAAAAATATTAATTGTATACTGTATACCACACTTAAATTACATATTGATGCATTGATAACAATATCCAAAATTATTGAATCACCATTGGCAAACATTATCATTTATCTTTATTCCAATATTTCCCGCGTTGTTTCTCAAATGGAGAAATGTCGAGGACAGACCCCAGGACAGACGTCATATAAATTGATGTAGAAAAAAAAAATACCGTAATAACAATAAAATTGATTCTGTAAAAAGTTCAACTTGGTCGGGTTCCAAACAGCTTTCACATACACTCAATCCAGAGGACACAATTGAGTGGAATTTTTGAATCAGACCAATTTAACTGGTTGAGCCCAGTAGACTAGAACTATTCAAGCGCATTTCCAAATGGTGTAATAATCTAGTCACAAGTCACAACCATGGGACAAGTTAAACTTATATGGAGTCATTATGTAGCAGATGCGCGATCTGTGTCGTAAGTCCAGCAAAGTTTTCAACTCTCACTGCACAGAAAAGAGATTGCAGCATTGGACAGAATCTACAAAATAGTGAGCTAACTCTCCTAAACAAACAGATGCGAGTACGTAAAAGTTCTGAAAAGAAAAAACAGCTGACAGTTGTACTATCGAAGATCCACACTATCCGCCTCTCAACATTCAAACAATTTAAACCATAGCCAGACAATCAAAAATAGAAATATTCAGGTAAGTCACTTTCATGTTCATTGCCTGTTTGGTCAGGCAAGTTAGACATATATTTCTCTACCAATCAAGAAGCTGTGACTTGCAGCTTCACTTTGTTTCCATATGTGAAAACACACTGTTGTTCAATCTGAACCATGTCCATGCAAGAAAAAACCAGTTCATCAACAACAAAATTACCAGATCCGTTCGACAGCAGTTCCTTTATTCAACTTCGAACGTGTGAAGATAAACTCAATAAATAATCCGCTGTTTCAACCAAAGTAACCCTACCTACACTGCCTCCTAATCTCCCGCTCTCTGTCTCTCACGCACCAGACATTAGTTAGCACCAAAACTCACCAACCGAACACATAAAGTAAAATCGCCCGAATAACCTAGTTGACCGAACAAAACCGAAATTCCACCAAAATAATTCAACATCAACGCATAAACCAAATGCAGAAAAATCAAAGCAGAAGTGAGAGAGGAGAGGATGTTGCGGGTAGAACCTGAGGACCGAAGAGGATCGGCGATCTAGAGCGGCGAGGACTTTGAGGCGGACTATTGGCCATTGAATCGGAGGAGAAGGCGCGAACAGGAGGATGGGAATCCGGCGCGTGAGCTACAGCTACGACGGTTTCGGCGACGGGGGGATCGGCGGTGGCGGTAATGGATCCGTCTTCTCTGCCGTTAGCGTTTCCCATGCGATATGCTATTTGCCGAAGCAAACGACGGAAAGTGAAGGGAAAACGAAACGGTGCGTGGTGGCGTCGTCGTCGTTTTGTGAAAGAAAGCAATGCAATGCAATGCGCACGAGAAGTAAACAACGGAACGAGGATTGAGATTGCGCGAGTGAGAGTGGAGAGAGGAAGAAGGAGTGAAGAAAATAGAAACGGTTTCGTTGTTTGTTCTTATCAACTTCTCCTGTCTGAGTCTGATCTGACGCTGTGTTCTGTTTGGACTTTGCAGAAGGAGAAATAGAGATTAAGAAAGAGAAAAAAAAAATGAGAGAAAAAATATATCCCTTTATTTTATCTTCACTCTCTCCTCGTGGCGATTCTTTTCACGCTCTTCCTCAAAATGTTCCTACGTTATGTCACAATTTTTTAATGGGAAGTATGCATCATAAATTATAAATAATGCCAAACTTATAATTCTGGATATAATAAAAAATATTTAATTTTTAAAATAAAATTAATAATAAAAAATATTTGCAATATATATAAATTGTATTTATTATAAATTATTATGTAATGTTCTTTTTAATTATTAATAACTTCTTTTTAGAATATTTTAATTTGCACATTTTTAATTTGCATATGTACAAATTAAAATAATTATTTCAAATTATAATAATTTTTTAGAAATATTTAATTGCTTTAATAGATTTTCAATATTTAAGGATATTTTATCATTGTACTCTTTCTTTTGGCCCTTTTTATTTTTAACTTAATTTAAATATTTGTAAAAGAAACTATCAACAATTAAAAGTAGCACTATACTATAATTGAAACTGTATCTAGTAAATTTAAAATATACTTTATATGTCTAAACGTATTTATTTATAGTAAACTGAAAATTACTTATTTATTATAAATTCTAAATATATACAATTATTTATTTTTGGGTGCTAGAAATATCAAAATATTTGTTTTTATTTGTAATGAAAAAGGAAAAGAAACGAAAAAAAATCTTAAAATAATTGCACTATTAACAAAATACTAAAAAAACTAATTTAAGCGTTTTAAATTCCTAATAAATATATATTATCAATTAAGTTTTCATTTAGATATTTTGATTTGTTCTTAAATTTATATATTTTTCATATAAGTATTTGTTCTTAATTTTTTTTCTTACTTATTTGTCTTTATATTCGTTTTATATTAATACTAAATGACATATTTATTATTTATTATCAATACGAAAAGTAATAGTGTGTTGGTATAAGGTTAAAAATAAAGAGAAAATGTTTAATGAGGATAAAGAAAAATAAAACGAGACAAAACTCTAAATACATTAAGAATGAAATTCAAGTTAAGTTGGAGTGGAACTAAATATAAACAATTTCTATAATATTGTTAATTTAATAATCACCATAACCTCTCTCCTTTCTCCTAGTGAAGGACAGAAACCACCAAGAACAAAAGTCACCATCTCCAAATACTTTTCATTTTATATTTCATGTAAGTGGTGTATAAAGTTTAAATTAGCTATTATACTACCTCAGGGTCATAAATAACTAATTAAAATATTCTGAAGCTATAATGAAATAATATATGAAATTAAAAAATACTAATAGCTAATGTCAAACAAATAATCATGGTAATTTTGAAAAAAAAATATATTATAAAGTTAAAATACCAAAACAAAACCTTCAAAAGACAAAAGAGCAAACAGATTACTGAAAAGGTGAAGGACATAAAAGTATTTTACCTGTTTTTGTTTATTCCAACCATTGTTGATTAACTTGTTATAATAAGTTGGATCTTGAAGAATGGCCATGGTTAAGTTAATTTATAACGTTATCAATTTGCCAGAACGACAAGTGGGGTTTCTTTTTATCAATAATTTTATTCAAGCTGTATTTTATTATGAATATTAAAATTGTTACTAGCTGACACGATGTCAGATTTGCATGCACAACAGCTTACAAATCACAGAACCAGGATTTGTTCAAACAAAGATGACTTTCACTCTCTCACCCACACATGTAAAGGATACTTTTTCTTTTTCTGTCTCTTAAAACTTCTATAATAGTGTTTTATAAATAATTATTTATATTTATAATAAAAAAAAACTGAAATCTTGACACGCATAGTTTTATATTTTGAACTTTTTTTACAAAAGAATTCAGTTAAATTTAGAAAATTAAAAATTTAATTGAGTAAAACAAAATTCAATAAAAAAAATTTAATATAAAAATTGATATAATGATTTGGAAAAATCAATATAATAGAACAAAAAACCAAAGATGACTCCAAATGGATCAACATCACAAATCGGACAATTAAGTTTGGAAGTGAGAGAGACCCTTTTGCTAAAATTGACTCCTTACCAAATTGTCTTTATTAAATATGCACATAAACTCTATTAAAAAAGGTATCCAAGTTAATTTCAATCACAACCAGTACCACATTCAGAGGAATCAAGACGTTTAAACCTATTTTGTCTGCATTTCATACGAACCTTTTGAACACAAATTGAAAGGAGGAGTGAAACAGGTCCTCAATTTCAAATATTATCAATATTGCTTAAAAATTAGGTTAAAACACTTTAAATAATTATTTTTCTTTTTACCATATGAAATATTTGTTAAGAATAAAATTATATTAAATTATAAATTTCAAAACGAAGAATACCTCAAACCAGATTAATTGATGTTTTGCTTTATGGAATAAAAGTTAAGTCTTCTTACGTAAATAATATTCGAACTCTAAACTTAGCTCAGAGTTTAATCTTTAATTTTCTTTTATATGCTAAACATTGTAATATTAAAATCAATATTTATCCAAATACTTTAGTAATAAATGCGAAATAAAAATAATCATCTACCTAAATATTAAATTTATATTTATAAATTTTGGAAATAAACTTTTAATTAGTGTTAATCTAATATTTTTGTTTAAAATTAGTAAAATTATTCTTAATTGTTGATCTTATTTGTGGTTTCAACCAATCAATTTATTGTTGTTTTGTAATTGAATTAAAGATTATGTTGATCGTGTTAGGAGTATCAAGGGGGAGGTTTTTGACCGGGAAGTCAATGAGCAATGAGATGTGAGTCCAACCTTATAAGTAGTTGACACCACTCTTCACCCAAAACCTTAAGGCAATGAGTTAATGTGTCTTCCCACTTATAAACTCACACTTGGATTCCCAACAATCTCCCCCTCAAGGGTGAGTCATTGGTACACTCCCTCTACAGCTCCCCCTTCAGCGGAAGCATCCCCTTTAACCACGAGTTAGCCCTCTATATCGCCGTTCATCTTAACGGGTCACACAGACTTTTGATATAGGGGTCATTACCCTCGTCCGAGCCTTGGTCACCAACACCAACCATCGGCTCTGATACCACTGTTAGGAGTATCAAGGGGGAGGTTTTTGACCGGGAAGTCAATGAGCAAATGAGATGTGAGTCCAACCTTATAAGTAGTTGACACCACTCTTCACCCAAAACCTTAAGGCAATGAGTTAATGTGTCTTCCCACTTATAAACTCACACTTGGATTTCCAACAATCATACGACACAAGCACACACAACTAAAATAGAGAAAGAGAAAATACTGATAATAGACAAAACTGGAAATTTTATACTAGTGAAAAATTTACAGCACCTCTCTCTTCCTATCAGAACTTCTCAAAATTATGAGAATACAAGAAAGGAAAGAACACATGAGAGAATGGGATGTATTACAAAGGGGGGCAAGGGGTTTCTTTTATAACCACCTTGCCATACCACTTTAGAAGTTCCCACCAATGTGGGACTTCATTCTTCACAATCTCCCACTTGAAGATTTTGATGAAACTAATCAAATCTGTTTCATCAAAATCTTCACACCATTTTTGCCTTCATGTTGCTCGTTAAACTTTCAGTAGAATCGAATCTCTGAAACGCAATGCAACACCCGATCAATATTTCACTGCTCTCCACCAAAACCTGCTATGAACCTACTAACCACTCCCACTGCTTGTGCAATGTCTGGGTCTTGTACACATCATAGCAATTACAAGGCTGTCCACCACTGATGCATACGGTACTCGAGACTTCTCCATCCTCTCCGCTTCATTGCTAGGACTCATACTTGAGGATGATTGATAGGAGATGGGGTAAAACTGGCTTGCACTCTTGCATGTTGAAGCGCCGCAAGACTTTCAGTAAGTTTTACTTCTGAGAAAGCCAAATCTTCCTATCTTTTTCTGTCTCAGTGAATTTGCATCCCTAAAATCTTGTTTGTCGGTTCCAAGTCCTTCATATCAAACTCCCTAGCCATTGTTCAACCTACAAACCAAGTTTTCTTGTTCTTCAAAGCCTTCTGGTTGGAGCATCATTTTATTCCTGCTTAACAATAACCTTATGAATGGTGAAACTCACAGGCAATACCCCTTCACATTGTTAGCATATCCAAGCACTTAATTCTTTCCTCCAGTTTCAAGCTTGTGCTTTAGTTTCCTTGAACTGGTAACAACACATTTGACTTCCTCTTGATGTAATACACTCAAACTCCTGGAATAAACTTTGCTTCTCCTAGAAATAACTCCGGTGATTCCCTTACATCAGAATGAACCAAGTCTTCTTGTGTTTTCTTTGCTGGTAGTCAAACTAGCAAACCCTGATCTATGTTTAAGCCCGGGTACAGATTATGTTCTGCCTTGCAAACTTCACTTTGACATTTGTCCAAGTACGATGTCACGTCAACACCGCTTCTTCTTGACCGCTTCTTCTTGACTTGTCGATGTAACCATTGCATTAGCCTTTTGCAACGTATCTCCCATAAGCATATGCCATGATCTTCTGAGCTTTTATGACTTACCAGACCTCCCTTCTTTCTCACAGAATATTTTCATCCTCTGAGGTATTTGCCATACAACCTTGTGAGGTTGATGCCTCAGAGTTCTTTCTTCCACTCTTCCCGTGCCAACATTCTTTCTTGACATGCTCCCTCTTACCACAATTGTAGCATTTGAGATGCTTCTTACTTTGAGATATATCATGGGACTGACTCCCACTAGACCCATATTTCGTTGATTTTCCTCTCATCATCACCAAAGCTTGTGCTTGCTTTGAACTTTCCAGCATGTCTTCTTTGTTCCTTCGCCTGGATTCTTCTTCAAGAATTGCTCCGGCAACATCCTCAAAGTGTAGACTACCTTCAATATTATTATTCGTAATATTCATGATGAGTTGATCATACGAGTCGGGTAAACTCTGCAGTAGAAGCTCCGCGCGTTCATTTTTAACTATGTTGAAATCAGCCGCTGATAGTTGGGCAAACAAAGTGTTCAGATGATTGATGTGGTCTGTCACCGTTGTGGACTCACTCATCCAGAGAGTGTAGAGTTTCCTCTTCACGAATATTCTTGTGTGGAGAGACTTCACCTCATATAATTTTATGAGGGCATCCCAAATCTCCCTTGCTGTTTCTTTTTCCGCCACACTGGATAACACTGAATCTGCCATTGATAGGTGCAAATTCGCGATGGCGTTATTGTCAATTTCTTTCCACTTCTGCTCCGTCATTTCTGCGGGTTTTCCTTCAATAGCAGCTATGCAATTGTCCTTTCTCAAAATTGCCTTCATCTTCAATTTCCACAACGCGAAATTGTTGCCGTTGAACCTCTCTAACTCGTATTTTGTTGTCATGGTTTTTAAGAATCGGCTTATGCACTTCTCACTATGAATAGTATTGTCTACTGGAACAGTACATGTAGACCGTGAAGTAAAGCACCAAGAAGTTCCCAGGAAAGAGAGGTGGGTCACAAACGGACACTCTTAAGTACCAAGTCTTTCCTAGCCAGAACTTTCCCAGACAGCACTTTCACACTACCAAACATTTCCAGTAATAACTCTTTTCTGATGTGGAAGATCGGATTAAACCGCAACCACAGAGCATACTCAGAATTTTACCAACACTATTCTAATGACAATAGCAGCGGAATACTAACCAATAGCTCTGATACCACTGTTAGGAGTATCAAGGGGGAGGTTTTTGACCGGGAAGTCAATGAGCAATGAGATGTGAGTCCAACCTTATAAGTAGTTGACACCACTCTTCACCCAAAACCTTAAGGCAATGAGTTAATGTGTCTTCCCACTTATAAACTCACACTTGGATTCCCAACAGATCGCTCGGTTATTGACTAATGAAAACGATCATACGATAATAAACTTACTTGAATTTAAAATAAAAATAATGACGTACATTATAGAATCAATAACTGAGATTATAAGAGTGTCATATTATAAGAAACATAATCCGATTATTAAAATAGGCACAACTTAAAAATAACATAAAATTAACTAAAGAAGAAGCTGTAGCCATAGATTTAAGTACCATATTCTCTTATATGTAGGGCTGGGCATAATTAACTTAACTGCACTAAACTATAGATTATCTATACTATATTAAACTATAAAAACTAAACTATTTTTACTGATAACTAAATTATATCATGTTGTGGTTCAGTTTTAAAAAACTGAACCTTTATAGTTACAGTGCAGTTAACTACATAAACTATCTCTTTTATGTTTATCTTCTACCGTACTTTGTGGTAAAATCTTTTCCTATCATTTTTTTCTTTCAATCATCCATTCACTACGGTTATAAATATTTTTTGTTGATGGTCATGTTGACGTTCTATTATTACAATTTTAGATTTAATTTTCTCATATTAAACTTATAAGTTTTTATTTCTGATTTAATTTTAGCATCTTACCTTAATTGGGGATTTTTTATTTAGTTAATTTTTGTATTAATTAGTTGTTCTTAAGTTTAGACAATCCACAACATAATTAAATTGTGTCTCATTCTTATTCAATTCATCATGAGGAAACATAAACAAATTATCTGCCTTATGATAAATGATTTCTGTTAAATATAAAATTATTTTAATAAATTACATGTAAAAATTATATTCTGCATATAATAATATTTTATATGATCTGTATATATAATCTAAAAATAAATGTTCTTTTTCAAGTCTCTTAAAAAGTTAACTATTATTATAATAATTATTAAAATAAAATGATATTATTAAATTTATACTAAAATAATTATCTATTTTAAAAAAAACTAAATTTTATTATATTGTAATTATATTTCAAAAACTGGTAATTATTTTTATAACTTAATAAAATTAACTATAATTGTAAAAATAAAAAGATAAAAGTACTTATGTAAATAATTATAAAATATAATATTATATATATATATATATATATATATATATATGAGAATTCAGAAAAAGGTGAGAAGAGAAGAAAGATGAGAGTTTTTATATTAAACTAGATAATTGTTAAAATAAAAATATTTCGAATAACGCAAAACAGAGATAAACAGAAATATTTTTTAGATATTAAGTTTTTAATCTATATAAAATAATATATAAACAAATTTATATTATTAAATTAAACTATATTTAATATGAGAATCAAATTTTAGACATTTTATATTTTTAAATTAATAATAAATAGTAATGATAAATAATTATAGTTATTAATTTAATTTTAATAATATGATAAAATAGTACCAATAATATTTCATTAATTTTTTTAAATTTTTTATTATAATTATTTATTAATTCTAATTATATAGATTTATAATTTAATTTTTTTAAATGCTGTGATGTTATTGAATATTAATTTATTTGTTTGTAATTATTAAAAAAAAATCAAATTGAACTAATTTTTTTAACTCTATCGATGATTAGCCATTGACAGTTGTACTAGTGCAAAACTACATTTATTTATTAGAAAAAGGTGCATTGTAGTTAACTGAATTGTTTTGTAGTTAACTTAACTAAAAAGTAGTTTAGTTCAGTTTTTTTGAACTATTTTTTAGTGCAGTTCAATTTTTTTAAACTATTGTATAGTTAATTGTAATAGATTTATACTGCAGTGCAAATAGTGCAGTTTGTCCACCCCTACTTATATGTAAACCCTCCGTTAAGATGCATCACAGCAGAGGTATCTGCAGTAACTACAAAACCATCTTCAATTGGTGAACACCAAGCACCATTCTCAACACTACCAATTCACTTCATTGGCCTCTGACCACCATTTGGAGCATTGCCAATATCTTCTTCAGTTTTGGGACCATTGTTTCAATTTTCTTACATTGACCAACACAATTTGATTCCACAGTAAATAAACTATCAGCTATTTATGGAGATTTTTGTTATGCAGTGACAAAAATAGAAAAAAATATGTGAAATAGATGTCTTTGGAGGAAAAGGAAACGCGCATAGGTGGGCGCGTGAGGTAGCGTGTCAAGTAGGACACACGTGTAAGGGGCCACCCCTTGTTTGGTTTTTGTCCAAAGTGCCATGATTGTCACGTAACGTACAAGGGATTCAGATAAGATTCTCTCTCCTTTTGTGAAAAATTAAAAATAAAAAATTAAAGAAAAACAATGCTATGCTCCCCAATTACAAAACTGCACTCACTAGAATATAACCTATTTGGATAATCTTATTAAAGAGAAACAGGCTATCTTTCCTTTGGAAAAGAGCTATTTTGCATTCTATTATAGGCTCTCACCCACCTTTAGAACAGAAAAAAATATGCTTTTGTTTTTAGTTCGATTCTGGTACTAAGTTAGAAAGCTGGTTAAAGATTAAAAATGGATGATTCAAAATTTGAACTCGTAGCATATAGACCAGATCGTGAGTTGTTATTGAGACGTATAAACAAATCATTATCAGATCAGACTATTGAAGAGTTAGACCTATCAGTCAGTGATTAAGATGATTAAATTTATGTTGAATAATTTAAAGATAAAATATAATTATCACTAATTGAGTTCTATAATTAAATTGTTGTTACTTAAAATTTCAATTCAAAATTTATAAATATAAATTTAAATTAAGAAAACAAACAATTTACTGTATTATTAATATATTAACTGTGAAATATTTAATTGACTTTAATATTAGAGTGTTTTATGTATATATTTTTCGAACGATACAACACTGTCTACTTAAAAGAGAAGACACTTTGAACTCATAAACTACTTATTTTACGGTTGAACCGTTGAACTTTACCATATATTTCAAAATAAAACTTAAATTTCTTATACATGATATATTTTTTAATTCAGTATAATATATTAGTTTATTAAATTTACATAAATTTGATTTTTTTTTATTAGTTAGTTATATATAATATATGATCCTATTAATGGTCCAACATGTTGGAATGGATTTGCCTACAAATTAAAAATGTTGGTATGGTTGAGTAAGTAGATTAACTATCCAAACAAAAAGGTCATTAATTCAAAGGTACTGATATAATTAAAATACTTAAATATTATATTAATGTATTAGGATAAAATTTTATTAGTGTTAAAGAAATTCAGTTTATAATATTTGAAAAGATTATATACAATACACATAAACTTTCAAGATTTAATATATAGTTTTGTAAGTGAGTTGTTATTAAAATTCTTGTCTATAATAATGAATCAACTCAAATAAATTGGGTTAGATTTTCTTTGTAATTTAGTCAAATGTAACATAACTCGAACAAGCACAATTTGTTACACATTGGATACAAAATATTATGTATGTTGAATTTAAAACACTCCACCGAACAAAATTATTATAAAAAATGGTTGGTTGTTTGATGATTTAACTATATATGTTATTTTGTATATGTTATTTGTAGTTTTATTTAGTTTAAACATTAGTCATGTATGTTTGTTGATCTTTTTATTTTTAACATTCACACAATCATTTTTTAAGACTATTCAATTTAAAAAAAAAAAAGCATTTGACAAATACAAATTTAACAAAAGGAGATTCAAAAGTTGTGTCTTGATTCAACTCAAATTTATGAGCATGGATTAAGTCTAACAAAATAAAAGAGAAAAACTTAACTTAATTTCACTTGCTAATATTTTATTATCTCGGTTCAAATTCAACTTAACTTATTGTTACTTTTATGTCTTACTCTTTTTTATTTGAGAATAAATGATCATTAGAAGGTAAGGATAACCTCAAAGATCGAACTCCCTACGTTCATACATACAATACTTGAAGCAACCATTAAGAATTTCACCTTATAATCTTTTTTAACACATACTTGGAAACATACAAAACTTTATGCATAAAACCTCATAAAATTTCATTGATATTATTAAACAAGCCTTACATTGTCATTACATTTCCATCCATAAGAAACAAAAAAAAAAGAGATAATCGATTAAAATTTCTAAGTTTTCTTTAAATGAGACAATCGATTATTCTCGAGAGAAATCATGCAAAAATGATTTTTGGACTGCAATAATCGATTATCATATGTGATAATCGATTATTCTTAAGAACTTCAAATAAATTATGACATTCTGGTTGGAATGATCGATTATCAAGTGAAATAATTGATTGTTCTTGTTAGTTTTTTACAATAACCTGATTTTTCTAGTTTTGATGCATCTTAGACATATCCAAATGATAAATTTAGGATCTATAACACTAAGATTGATACGAAAACATGTTTATGGATGGAAACAGAGTACTACATTGCTCATTTGGTTATAAATTAGAAGCACCAAACCAACTCAACAACTCAAAAGTGCCTAAACATCCACACCTTCTAATGCATAATTTTGTAAACTAAGGGTCTGAACAAGTTACAACAAACCCAATTACATACCTTAAACCCTCATTTTCATCACAGACCCTATACTTTAGAATTTTATTAGTCAAAACCCCCAAAAATGAATAAAAAACCATACAAAACTCATCCTATCAACTACCTATTAGTTTTACATTAGATTTATCCAGTCTAAAGGTATCAACAAGTCTAAAATGACCTTAGAACAATAGTAGAAACTCAATTTTACTCATACAACTTGTACTTCATATTTTCACCTATCAACACTTCATTTTATGCCTAGAAATGACTTATAAATTAACCCAACCACTTCTCCTTAATACTATAAAAATTTGACATCATTCAACATCTCAACAACAACATTCAAAACCAAAATGAGTTCCAAACTAAACTAGCAATGCATACCAACATCATTCAATAAAAAATCATCATTCCAAAACACTTAAAAACTAATAATAACCATTTTAACAAAATTCAACAACATGCATCAATTTCATAAACTACCAAACATCCTTTCATACTCAAACACTAAATTATCAAAATATAACACTAGCTTCTCTTACCTTACATCAAAGCTACTAAGCTCTATTCATGTTGAAACCCTTGTTTAGATTTCAAGGAACTATAGAAACACCTATAGGACACAAAAATGGTGATCAAAGAGAGTCCTTAGAACCTCTGACCAACAAAGAACTAGGAACGGAGATCAAGAAACACACATGTGTCAAGAGATCATTAAGCATAATCTCAAACTAAGAACGAAAGAAAAAAGGAGTCGAAACTTACTTGTTTTATACCATAAACTGATAGGATATAAATCAAGATTACTCGGTCGTGATCTTTTAAGAACTTTCTGATCGTCGAACAAATGATCGAGGAGTCATATATCTTAGAGAAAACCATGAGAGAACTAGGAAGAAGAGTTTTAGAGAAATGACTTGTGTTTTAAGTAATGAGACAAGTTTAAGAAATTTTATTTATTTTATAATATTATTTTAACTTTAAAATACTTGGTCTCATTATTTTAAAATAACTATCAACTCTAATACTTTATTTTCTTTGTTCTTACACATAAAGTATTATCAAAATAATATATAATTTATATTAGAGATTAAACATAGTATTTAAAAGCATAGTTAAAAAAATAATCCTGATAAAAATAGTTGTAGTGAGAATCACAATGTTTTATATGAGAGAAAAACAAAAATCGTTTTGATATTTTAATTTAATTTTTAATAGGTTGTTAAATGGCACACTTCTTTACACTTTCATTAATATTTTATTTAGTCATTGACAATATATATATATATATATATATATATATATATATATATATATATATATATTTCTAATAAAAATATATTTTGTTATTATTATGATCCAATGTCTTTTTTAACTTTTAAGATCTTAATTTGATCATATTTTTATGTTATATAACCGTATTCCTATTGCAGACATGTGACTTGCGTGTAGTGTTACTCTAAGCCAATTGTATAAAACAATTAGCTAAAGAAAACTTTATAGAATTTGTTCCTAAAACAAAACTCGTCTTTCCATGTCACTTAATAAATTTAAAGTGCATGTTTTTTCTATAATTTTGTGTTCATATAGCCTAATCTATAATGCCACAAAGTTACATTTACACGCTCATAGGAGAAAACAAACTTAGGTATAAAATCTTGTTCAAAAACACGAAAAGATTGCAAGTAATAGAAGTTCTTGTAGACATTAGCACTAGGGATGGCAACGGGTCGGGTCAGGCACAGATAATGTGATACCTGAACCCAACCTGCGTGCAAAAAACGTACCTGTTACCCGCCCCCGCTACCCGCTAAATACCCGCATAAAACAAAATTCGCGGATTTTTTCAACTCGCGGATACTCGTTGGATACCCGTTTTCAACCCCCAAATATTTAATTTTTTTATGATTTACAACTTCTCTCTCTCTCTCTCTCTCTATATATATATATATATATATATATATATATATCTCTTTCTTTCTCTCTAAGATCAATCAGCCACAGTTTCCCCCACAAAAAAAAAAATCAGATAACCCAGATAAAACAAATCCCAGAAACACCAATTAAAATATATAGGGTTTTTGAAAAAATAATAAATTCCCTCTTTCTTTTTCCTCTTTTTGTTTTTTATCTCTCAGTCTTTTCCTTCCCACCAAACACCCTTCCCGCTCCCCCATTCTTTCGTTCCAAGAAAACAACGATTCAATTGTTTGAGGATTGGTTGCTGCTTACTGATTGCACTTTTTTTTTCATTTTTTTTGTTCTTAATTTTATCTGAAGCAAGAGAATTTTCTGGAAAAATTTGCGCCACAGAAACCCATTCCCCCAAATTCCATCCCCCAAAACCCCTTCCTCTCCTTCCTCCCCGACAACGCTTGGGACCACTACATCTGCAAATCATTTGATTGTCTCAACAGGCAAAACCCTAACCTCGACTTCGATTCTTACAAGAGTGACTTGCATCTCCCGATTCACCACCTCTTCCAGATCGCCAAGGCAGTGAAGTAGTTCTTCGGCTAGTCCTCGATGTTGAGAGAGGCATCGAAAAGAACCAGGTTGGGAGGAGTTTCGGGAGTTTTCTTCTTTAAGGAGCAAGAAGATGTTGGTGAGGGTGGTTTTTTGGGAATTAGAGAAGGCGTTTTGCTATATTGACGGTTCGTTTCGGATCTCTGCGTCAAAGTGTTAGGGTGTACAGATCATATGTCTCTTTTATCTTCTCTTCTTTTTTTTAAAGTTTAAGTCTGTAAGTGTGTGTGTATGAGATGTGAATGAGAAAATCCTAGTTTTGTGACGACAGGGAGAGTGAATGAGAAAAATTATGAAATTTAGGGTTTGTTTTTTCTTTGACGATAGAGGGAGAATAAGTAAGAAAATCGGGACAAAATTGTAATTTTATTTTTCAAACGAGTAACGGGTACCCGTGGGTATGGATAGTGTGATACCCGAACCCGACCCGTTAACAAGCGGGTATTAAAATAAACGCTACCCGCTACCCGCGGGTACCTCTTACCTGCGGGTACTAAATATCCGAAGCGGATTTTACCGCGGATACCTGCGAGTACATATTTTTTTGCCATCCCTAATTATCACATTCAATCATCCTCAATATAGAGTTGTCTTGTATTTGGCACATCTTAGAAAAAAAAAAGTTAGGGTGCATATGTCCCTTGTTAAACTTTGGACAAATGTTAAGTTGAAAGAAAAATCAGGAATGTATAAAACATTAAAGATAATGAAATCTTTCGAAAGTTTAATGGTTCTTGCATTTTGGGCAGCGACAATGGAATTATTTGGTAATTTAATAGATATAGGTTTGATCTTATCGAAGGTGACAAAGTGTTCTTTCTCATGGATCACATTATTAGTGACCCATGTGTCTATAAGAAAACATACATTGTTTGTCTTCTGTTGTGTCTCGTTGTATTTGATTGATGTTATGTGAAAATTTATCAACTTTTTCTACTATCTGTAACAATTTCTACATTTTTCATGGAGTGAAAAAATTGAGGGCAGTGTTAGTGTTTGTTTGCTTGCTAGGTAGGATGTGTCTTTGCAAAGGCAAAGCAAGCATTGACAAAGTTTTAGTCACTTTATCCCTCTCTTTCTTGATTGTTGTTGTCATTCCTCTTATACCATGGTGAGTAACCATGCTTAGAGTAACATTCATCCATGGTGTGATTCATCTTGTGACAGTAGGAGCATTGTTTCCCATAGTTGGGATTTCTTCCTCTCCCTCTTCCTTGACCGTGAGATCCAGAACCACACCCATGAGGCTTTCAGCTTTGTTCTGTTTTCTAGTGATTTTGTTTGTCAGTTGTGTTGGTAAGAACTTTAGTTTCAATATTCTGTTTGGTGAAGTCAGAATCTTGCTTTTCTTGCCTTACTTGTTGCGTGATGAGGGAGAGGACATGGTTGATATTGGGAAGAGGCTCCATCAATAGGAATTGGGGTCTAACATTATTATAATTATCATTTATGCCTTTTAAGAAACAAATAACATGTTCCACTTCTCTGTATTTGTGAGAAATTTTAGACAAGTTACAACTGCAAGTGACATCACAGGTACAACATGACATGGGTCTAAGAGATTCAAATTCTTCCTATAGGATCTTCAAATCGATAAAGAATTGACTTACACTTTTTTCTCCTTGCTTGATGGAGTGAACGTCTCAAAGTAAGTTTGAAATCTTGAAACAATCACCTTTTGAAAACCTTGTTTTGAAAAAACGTCAAATCCATGTTTTGAAGTGAAAAAAGAAGATTAAGAAAAAGAAAGAAAGAGTGAGAAAATTGAAGAGAATCAAAAGAGAGAAAAAAAAGTTTAGCATTGCAGAAAAGCAAACGAGAGAGGATAAAAAATCAGATTTCATAGTCACGTCACCACAGAGTTAACTCCGTTTACGTCAATAATTTAACGGAAGTGACTTCAATGATACAATTTATACCTTGAAACCAAATAAAAGCAATTTTAAAAGTGAGTACTAACTAGCAAAAATCCTTCAAATGTGGAAACCAAAAAAAGCAATTAAGCTTCAAAATAATCTAAATACAAATACTAAATAATTATGAATTAATAAAACAAACATTACAAATAATATGATAACTTAAATAAGCAGTGTAACATAAGAAAGAAAGAAATTAAATCAAATAAATAGAAAACTCATCTTATCGCATTAATAAAATTAGCGAATTAACTTAATGTTATAAAAAATATTACCATGTTTTGTTATTTGAAGAAAAGTGTTCGTTCTTTAGATTTACCCAATCAAACTAATTAAATTGATTTGAATTTTTAGTCCAATTAGATTCAATTTAAAATATAATTACTGCAATCGATCCAAACTAAATTAACCAATATTTAAGTTGACGTAATGTAACTGAGTCACAATAAAAATATACTGTTTTCATTTTGTAGTAAATGATCAAGCATGTTTTCATTTTTTTAACTGTACATTTTCGCAAAACATTAAATATTGAGTTAATTGATTTAGCTTAGATTGTGCAGAGAGAATTGATGAAGTTGAATCCATCTAAATTAATAAAATTTAATTGTTTCAATTTTTAGTTTCCCTTAAATATGATCTAAACATACCCTACTACATTCTTAATAATACTATCCAGTGAGTGGAAATATTTGGATTATAATTATAAATTTTATTTTCTAATTAGCAGAGAAGACAAACAGGAAACTTTAAATTGTAATTTTAATTGACATGTTTTTATATATTTATATTTATATAAATAATATAAACAAACTGACATATCTATTGCAGCATATACCGAGAACATGAATTGGGACGAGAATAGATCCGGCCCGGCCCGGCCCATGAAGTGATATTTAAATATATTCGGGCTGTGGTGTGTAAGAGATTACTCTACATCCAACTGAGGGCGCAATCGCTCCGCAGAATTCTTTCTTCAGACAAAACAACAAAAATAAAATACGCTCCAAATCCCAATTGCCCAAACCCTAACCCTACCTCTTCCACCGCCATGGCCAAGAAACGAAAGCTTCGATCCTCAGACCCTGAACCCGCCAAACCCATCGAGCCACAGCAAGAAGACCAAGAACCAGAGGAACAACTCGACCAGCAAGAGCAACCCAATCCCGAACCAACCTTAGAAGACCCCAACACCATGGCCGTCGACGAACCAACAGAGGAACAGCAGCAAGAACAGCAAATCGCCGAAGGTGAAGAAGAGGAAGAGGAATTAGAGGAGCAACAGGAGCAGGAGCCAGAAACCCTAGAAGAGCAACAGGAGCCGGAAGCTCTAGAAGCTGCGAACCACGCCGAAGCAAACGGTGCTGGAGAAGAAGAGAACAACGAAGAGGAAGATGAGGATCTCAGTCTTGAAGACGAGCCCGTGGAGAAACTTCTCGAACCATTCACGAAGGAGCAGCTGCATGCTCTTGTGAAGCAGGCCGTGGAGAGGTTCCCTGAATTTGTCCAGAGCGTACGCCAGCTCGCCGATGTGGACCCCGCACACCGGAAGATCTTCGTCCACGGCCTCGGCTGGGACGCCACTGCCGAAACCCTAACTTCCGTGTTTGGGAAATACGGCGAGATCGAGGACTGCAAGGCCGTCACCGACAAAGTCTCTGGCAAATCGAAGGGTTACGCTTTCATCCTTTTCAAGCACAGGGATGATGCTCGCAAGGCGCTGAAAAATCCCCAGAAGAAAATTGGAAACCGTACCACTTCTTGTCAGCTGGCCTCTGCTGGCCCTGTTCCGGCGCCCCCGCCGAACGCCAATCCGGTTTCTGAGTATACGCAGCGGAAGATATTTGTGAGCAACGTGAGTGCTGAGATTGATCCCCCAAAACTGCTTGATTTCTTCAAGCAATTTGGGGAGGTTGAGGATGGTCCTCTTGGGCTGGACAAGAACACTGGGAAACCTAAGGGTTTCGCTCTGTTTGTTTATAGGTCTGTGGAAAGTGCTAAAAAGGCTTTGGAAGAACCTCATAAGAACTTTGAAGGCCATACTTTGTATTGTCAGAAGGCTGTCGATGGTCCCAAGGGGAACAAAGGGTATCATCAGTATCACCATCAGCAGCATTCCCATCATCATCACCATCACCATCATCAGCCTCATTATCAGAGAAAGGAGAAGAACAAGTATTCCTCTGGGGGAGGTGGTCCGTCCCATGGCAGTGGTCATTTGATGGCCCCCTCGGCGTCTGCTGTGGGGGGTTTCAACCCGGGCGTGCCGGCTCAAGGGTTGAATCCTGCTCTTGGACAGGCGCTAACGGCTTTGCTCACTAACCAGGGAGCTGGATTAGGTCTTGGAAATCTGCTTGGAGGGCTTGGTGGTGCCCCCGTTAACCAGGCGGGGCCACCTGCCCCGTATGGGAATCAGCCTGCTATGGGATATGGGAACCAACCAGCAATGCAACAGGGATACCAGAATCCTCAAATGGGTCAGAGCAGTGCTGTCAGACCCCACCCTGGTGCGGGCGCTCCTTACATGGGTCATTAGGTGAGTGCATCCTTTTGCTTCTTGATAATGCTTTTGCTGCCTAGTGGATGACATGGTTTATAGGATAGCATGCCTGTTGTTAAATTTGAAGGCTCGTTGTTAGAAATTAGGAAATGAAAGATTTGGCGGTAATGAGATTAGTTAACTCATATTCAGGATGACTTGAAATTAGCCTGATTCAATCAGGCTTCCTTCTCACATAAGTTAGATCACGTGTTATGCCAATTGTATTTGGATGCATTGCACGTGAATAATTTATGCTTTCTATATATTTTGTTTTGCAGTTATGCTCCTGTCAATATCTAGGTTGACGAACTACTTTTGACATGTGTTTTTTATTGTTTCAAATATCGTAACGCTTCAACATGATGAATGCTCATCCTTTGCTGTTTTATATATTGGGACTGCATACTTGCCCGTGTTGAACTGTTCTGAATTAATTGCCATTGAATAATTATATTTTATGTTGTAATGGAAAATGAACATGAAAATTCTAATTCATAACTGTTTATTTTATTCTGAGCTCCATATATATATATATATATATATATATATATATATATATATATATAAATTTCTTGATCTATTCATCTTCTTTGAGTGAACTTTATCGGGGTTTGCATATAACTCTTCTATTGTCTGCTCTGCCCATTTTGTTTTTTATTGTAAAAATAATGACTTTGGTAGCAACTATTTTGAATTTTAATAAAATATAACTCTTGAAAAACCAATTTTGCAGTACAAGAGGTATGGCTTTTTATTATTTCAATTTTGTTCAGTTTCCTGTAGAGATTTTGAGTTTGGATTTAGTTTTTTTACTCATTGTATTCAATGTGCAGATACCCTCATAAGATGCATCAATCATTTAGTTTTGGACTCCGCTGATTCTTCTGAAGTACCAGGCACTATTCAAATGCATCTTTTAATTTGTAATTTTAGTTACTATTTGATTACTAAAGAATCAGATTCTGAAACCTGTATTTTTTTTACTTCTTATCTTAGTAGGTTTCCCCCTGACATGTTTTTCAAATCTTATTATACCTCAGATTCCTTTATTGGAGTATTGAGGAACGGTGAATTTTGGGGCAGAGAAAACTGTTATAATAATTTTCGAGTGTGTTATGGACCTTTTTTATTCACCTTTGTGAAGCATAACTGGCACGAGTACAACTAACTTGTTTTAATTTTGTCTTGTGGCATTCAGCCTTCATTTGTGGACCCTCTGCATTCTTTTTAAGAAGTATAAAGTTCCTATCCTTAAAAGGGAAATATACCATGGGATTTGATGCTACTTCCGTTGTCATTTTTAATGTTTATATTGTTATGATTGAGTTGCTTATTAATTCTTGTGTATCATTTTGAATATCATTTGTTTCTTCTGGATTCTTTCCCCAAACTATTTTTTTCATTGGATTTTCAAGGGCTTGAAAGTGAACAGAATATGATGAGAATAACATTAAACAAGGTGTTGATTTTTTCATGGATTATCTTTTGAACATCCTTCCCCCACGACTTGTCCCCTACATGCAATTTTCAATATTCAAAGATCTTGATTGTGAAAACCATTGTTCTTTCCCCCTTCCTCAATGAAGGATTGAACAGTTTAAGTGAACTGTTGTCCTTCGTCCTTCCGTCATCTTTTTACCCCCGTTTCGTGTGGAAATAAGCCCTCAGCTTTTGGGGTGTACAGTAGTTTGTTTTCTACATCTACTTTATTATTATTACTAGTGGAGATTTTTTGTTTAATTTTGTTTGACAACTGATCTAGGCTTGTCATACCATACACTATTTGCTTGAGGGTTGGCTTGCTGACATATAGGTCCTTGCCACAAACGAATGCTTGAATCTGTTTCTAACTTGTGTCATCTGCATCCACTAATGGAGCTTGGAACCTTCCATTCACTTCTTTGGCAAGAAATGGCCACACTTGGTGGGTGGGTTGGCTCTCACTGTATTCAAGTGTACCGGGGGTTGGAGTGAATGTCAGAGAAGATCAGATCGGTGCGATGGTGTTATCATCTTTGCAGTTATCCATGGGTATGATATTTTCTTTTTGCTATAGATTGCCTTGGAAAGTTAAGTTCGGACACCTTCCTTCTTTTTCACTTACGGAAGCTTTTATTTCCAAGTTGGGCTTCTGGATTTCGCCTGGGATTTTCAAATTATTATTTTTACGTACAGCCTTCTTGGTGAAAGACCCACTTTCATATATTTTTCTTCTTTGGCGAAGGTTAATATCTTGTGAAGTTGCAAAAGGGAAGCATTTCATAAAATTTTAATACCAATTTAAATTGTTTTGCAAAAATAAATTTTGAAAATGTGTTTTTTTTTTTGGTTTTTGGCTAAGGTTAATATCTTGTGAAGTTGCAAAAGAGAAGTATTTCATAAACTTTAACACCAATTTGAGTTGTTTTTCGAAGATTTGGAAAATGTTGTCGTAAGTACTTTTTATTGTGCGAAGCTTAAGCGCTAATTCAATAACAAAACTGGGCAAAGGTTACATTGGAGTAATATTTGCTTTATGTTTTATGTGCGCGAGAATGAAAACAATTTTCTCCTAAAGAACTAATTTTATGGATGATGCTTGACTTTCTGGATGTTATAATGAAAGCATTACTGATATTGATCACACAGCTTGACAAGGCAATTGGCACAAGCGAGAACTGCACATCTGACTCAAACAACCGGAGATATTACATGGCAATCAAGAAGATTAGTGATAATACTTGGAAAACAAAATACTTAATGTTTGTTACATCTTGTTAGAGCTCCGATAAATTTGGGGTGCTTGATCTTGGACGAGGTGTAACATTTGTTTTGTTTGGAAATTTGAGGTTTCCTCCAACACTTGGTCTAACCACTCTCCTAAATTAGGTATTAAGATACATAACTCCTGGATGATCGACAAAAAATATGCAGATTTTTTCACGCATTTTTGTAGCTATTTGGTATATATATTTAAACAATTTACGTAATACTTTTCGTTTGTGTGCTTTTACTTGTATAATTTGTCACTCAGATTGAAGTGTAACAGTTCAAATTCAATTTTCGATATCGATATGCTAAAATTTGCAAGTGGTCACGGGGTTAATATCGTTGTAACATGTTTATATTACTGAGTGAGAGTTTGAAAAATCCATTACTGCGTTAGCACAAAACTAATTTTGGGTAGGGTTTGAGAAGTACTTTACCTGGTGAGCATGTTTGTGCTGATGACTGCTAACTGTTACAAATTGTGGTAGCTGTTTCTGAAAATCATGAGTAAATTATCTTATACTTTGTTTTTATGTTTTTTTAACCTTGTGTCATATTTAATAGACATCAAATTATTAATGTTTTGTGATCACGATAAGTTGACTTTGTGCAAGCATCTTTATGTGTATTGTCGAAAATTGAGTTTGAGTTTGGTAGAGGGAGTGAACACGAGGGAATGGAAAGAGAACGAAATGAAGAGAAAGATAATGGAAACTGAGATAAATTAGATTAAGGGGAAAATAGTGAAAGTGTAACAAAAGTTAAAGGAAAATTTATAAGAAATTGTAGATGATTAAATTAATATATTTAAGCAGTGATTTAAAAACAATTTAAAAATAGATTAAATATAAAAAAAATGCAAGTAAAATTATGTTAAAATCTACATTCTATGTAACCGATGGAGGTGGAGGAGAAATTTATCCGACCTTTTTTCTTTTTGAAATATTGCTCGCGAAAATAAGATTATATAAAATATGATTGAAGGTAAAATGAAAAAAAAGTTATTATGTGTTTTCGCGTAATAAATATTATAGATTAATAAAAATACCAAATGGCACTTTTGTGAGTTCGCATTTTCTTATGCTATTTTAATTTAATATTATATCAATTTTAAATTCATGTAGTTTTTTGAAAATATGTATTTATTACGTTATTGTATAATGTGGAGTAATGTGTACTCCAAAAACATACTTTCATCTTCTTTTTTCCAGTTTATTTAGTTGTTTTGATAATGGTTGTTATCAGTTATGAGTAGAAATACTTGAAGACTGTTATTTGTTTTCGTATGAAGTTCAAATAAAATTAAGGTAATGATTTGAGTAACACAACATACATCACATAAAATCACAAAATGTTTTTTTGAGTTTAAGAGATGAAAAAAAAATTACCAACGAATGTAAGGTAAATAATTTATATTAATTATATTAGAGATTCATTACTTTGTCTTAGTTATCGAAATCATATAAATTGAATTTTAAACAATTTTTTTTATTGAAAAATACTAACGTAATAAAGATAAACATAATAGATTTAAAAAGATAGACTATTATGAAAATAATATATATATATATATATATATATTTATATATATATATATATATATATTATTTTTTGGAATAATATAAGATGTAATTTTTAGAAATTTAAGTGAGAATTTGAGTCATGAAATAAACTATAAAGGTTTTATATTAAATTTTTTAGTTAGAAATATTATCACAATATATCATATGAATTTGATTATGAGTGTCATATAAATATTGTTTTATATTATCCCCACATTATTTTTATGACTAATATTACTGTCCTCATATCATCAATATCATTATAATTCTTGGTGGTGGTAGTGGTGTCAGTAAATACGAGTTATAATAAAATGTTGGATGGCATCCAATCTCCTAAAACCTTTCTTATTTATTCTTCACGTACTGCTTTGCATTTGATGTTCCATACATAGCTCAAGTTAAATTATATTAAAATTTAAAACCAAACATAAAAAACTTAACTGTTAAATAAATTAATAAAGTGAAAAAAATTAGTAAGTTAGTTTCAAGAGGAAAAAAACAGAAAATTTTAAATAATTAAAAAAATTGTGGTATATTTTACTATTTTTTTAAAGTAATTTTGAAAAATATTTAAAAAAACAGGGCAATAGAATAACATGATATAAAATAAAAAAAATCACAACAATTTATGTCCTTGTGATTCTTTTAATAATTTAAAAAAAGATAATTATTTTCTAAACCGATTATCAAAAACTTTTTTTTTTCATCAAACAGTTTTTTTATATATCTAATATTCAATTTATACTATAAAAAAATAAAAAGAATATTGTAAGTATTGTAAATATTTAAGTATTTACTTAAATATTGTGTTATTTAAATAGATATTATAAATAATATCTCATTTTTTTTAGTCGTACTGCTTAAAACAAAAGTTATTCAAATTTTATCATAAGATAAAAATTGTTACATACATAACTGGGAAAATGTTATTCGATATGCATTGAAAAAAGAAGAAGACAAATTTGTAGTTTTCCTATAATTAAAAAAAAATTATTGTAATTATTTAATTATCGTGACTTAATTAAAAGTATAAAATATACTTAAGTAAATTTAATCTCATTACCCAAATATACGGATTTACAAAATCGTATACATAATAGCACAAAAATTTATGAAATTATAAATCCCAATATACACTCAATTATAATAGTACATTTTAATTTTTCCTACTATCACATGTAATATGGCAACACAAATTCTATTATTACTCATCCATAATTGAGTAATTTAATTATATTTGAATTAATTACTCATGTATATTAATTATATTAATTCTAATATCACTCATGTATATTAATTATTTAAAGTTGATTTCTCTTAAATTAATTTTTTACACTAAAAAAACTATAAACTGAAGAGAAGGAGAAATCATTCGAAATCATATATTAATTGTACAATTATTTGGATTTTATGTACTAACAAAAATAGTAAATAATAATTTAATTTTAAAAAAGTTTGCTTGGATTTCAATATCTTTTAATACCTATACTTCCATTTGAAAGACAACAAAGACAAATATTTATTATTTTGAATTTTTCTGTTTTTGTTATCTTTAAAAGTTTATTTTTCTTTTGATTAAATTTCGTTTGACATTTGACACAAAAATTTAAATTAATTAAAAAAAACAAACTTTCAAAATGAGTGTTTTTTTTAATCTTAAAACTTAAAGATATAAAGAAAATGTTATTTTTAAAAAAATAAAATCAGTGTTATTTTTTAAAATATTTTGAAAGTAATTATAAAAGATCACTCCAAACAACCATGCTTTAGAAATTTTCTAATGGAGATTAGATAATATTTTATTTTAAATAAAAGTTAGGTACAGCTTAAAATAAAATTTCCAATTTATTAAAAGCACCTTTGTTATCATCAAACAAAAACACTCACAAGAAAAAAATGCAAAATAGTTGGGTTTCCTGAAAATTAAACAAAAAAAATACATTAAATCATTTTGGTTTTTTATTCATAAAATATTTCTGTTTTTAATATTATCTTTTACTTAAAGATATTATAAGTATATTTTCAAAAGAAAAAAAATATTTTATGAAATATTAGTTACTGCTATTATCACATCAATTAATGATAGAGATATATAGTTAAGATTTGACAGGGTGCTTCCAATGGAACAAAACAAGCCAATCAGAATGTTTAGTGATATGTGTATATGTCCCTATATATATATATATATATATAAATGTATGTATATGTGTATATGTGTATATGTGTACACACAACACACTAAAACGTTGTCCCTCACTTTTCATCTGTTACCCTCGCAACTTTGTTGGCGTCTGTTAACGTTGTGCTGCTGTCTCCAAACACACTCACAACACATAACAAACTCAATCCATCACCTCACTGTCCAAAACCCTAATCTTTCACTGTTCTTCTGTTGTCACGCTGACCCAACACTTTTTTCACTTGAACTTCAGGAAAGGAACCCTTTTTACCACACCCACATGAAATCATCGTCCATTCAGGTCTGGGTTGGTTTGCTCAATATCACTGATTCATTTGGCAACTAAAAGTTCAATCTTTTTGTGGTGTCTTTGTGTTTTTCTTGAATCTCTTAGCATCCATCAGGCTGATAGGTTAGGGTGTTGTGTGTTTGGGCAAGTGGGGTTTAGAAGGGGAAATCTTGGGAGTTGGGTGGATTGGTGAGAGAAAAAGGCAGTTATGGTGACTGCTGAGACTGAGATTGGTGGGGATCAGAAGGGGATTGTTGCTCCTAAGTCCCCTTGGAAGACTCCTGCTGGTGATGGGAAGGGAAGTGATGTGTCTGTGATGATGGGCACTGAGGCTTGGCCAGCTCTCTCTGATGCACAAAGACCACCCAAAAATGTTGAGATTGCTGCTGCTTCTGTGGCAAATGTTGGTGAGGTTGCTCCTAGACCTCCTTCTATGCAGGTTAGTATGCTCTCTGTGGTGTAATTGTGATATAGAAAATGCTGTGCATATATTCTTTGAAATATATTATTGTGTTGAATTTGTATCTATCTTTTCTGCTGTTTTATATTGTTATAGAGTTGATTTGAGTTTGTGATTACGACATGGAAAATGTAATGCGTAGATTCATAAAAATGTAATATGTAATTGAGTTTGTATATATGCTTTTGCTGTCTTGTATTGTTACAGATTTTACTTGAGTTTGTGATTACGACATGGAGACTGTAATGCATAGATTCATAAAATGTGATATGTTATTGAGTTTGTCTATATATTTTTCCTGTCTTGTATTGTTAGAGAGTTTACTTGAGTTTGTGATTATGACATGATAATTTTAATGCATACATTCGTAAAAATGTAACATGTCATTTAGTTTATATACTACTTTTGCTGTCTTGTATTTTTTTCAAAATTTATTTGTTTAGGATAGACATTTGTGTCTGATTATGATCTTCACGATTTGCGGAAGTTTTGCTAGCATGAATTTGTGGTTATTGATTAACATTGGATGGTTTAACAGCTAGCTTAGGTGTTTATTGTTTTTTAGCCATTAATGTTTAATAAAGCTTGTATGCTTAATGCGATAAAAGTTTAGCCTTTTGGAATGTAATATATATTTTTTATTTGTGTGTTGTTATTTTGATTTAATAGAAGGTGAATGATTCTGGAAATATTAACCCGGTACATAAGCTGCCATCATCCCGTCATCCAAAGCCGGGTGCTAAGCGAAACTCAAGTGGTGCACCTCCCTTTCCTGGTCCACTGCCTTATCTTCAGCCAGTTCCTCCAATTTTTTATCCTATGGTACCGCCTCCACATATTGCTGTTCCTGGTTATGCTTTTCCACCTGGTCCAGGACCTTTTCCCGGTGTAGAAACTCCTATGGGGAAGCCGGTATCCCAGCCACCAGGACAAGCTTTTGCTCCGCCTGCTCATGCTGTTGATCCCAAAAGTGTTCAGCCGCCAGTGCAAGGGGAGCCAAATGCTTATGCTGCTAATTTTTCTAATGGAAGACCAAACATCCAGGAACAAGGTGACCATCCAAATCATGCCTGGCATCATCAGAGGCCTTTTCCTTCCAGGGCAAACATTCCTATGCAACATGGTTTCGGACCAAGGCCATTTATACGGCCTCCATTTTATGGTCCGCCTCCAGGGTACATTGTTGGTCCAGGCTTCCCAGGTAAAAATTAAATACAGTCCTCTATTTATTATTTTGTATCTATTATTACAAGGACACGCATATACTTCCTTTTGGTGTGAAGGCACTTCTGGATTTCTCAACCTGAATGCTATTTGAGGATTTTTCTTTAATTTCTTCATTCTCCATCAATTAGTTCTTTAATCCAATTTTAATTTTCTGGATAGGATCTGCCCCATATTGGGGTGTCACTATGCCACCTCCTGGCTCCATTAGAGGACCCCATCCTCGGCAATTTGTTCCATATCATGTCAACCCCACGCCTCAGCCACCACCTCCGGACACTGCATCTTTGAGGACTAGTATTGTTAAACAGATAGACTATTACTTTAGGTATGTACTTTCGTTGTTTTGGGTGACTCTATATTATATTTGGTGTTAATTGTTGGCCACAGTTAAATATGTCTTAAAGACCCGATGTGATAAACCTTTTTGTGGAGGTTTTTTTTATCCCACATCATCTGAATAATGAGAATGATGTTTCTGACTTTCAATTGATGACATTGTTCTGTTATTTTGTATGTTTTTATTGTGAAAGTGCTGTACATGTAGATTCATTGATGTCAATCCTGTATCTCTTATATTTTGACAATTGCGTAAGTTTAACATTTAGATGGTATTGTTGAAGAATTATTGACAGACATGACAAAGTGGAAATTATTTTTATTGTTTGGAGTTGGGAGAGCTAGCTAATGAACATCAAGAATTTCTTTGGAAATTCTATGACAATATCTGTTTATTCCATTTTTTTTTTCAAGTAAACGAAAGTAATTCGTATGATAGAGTAGTTCATTGAGCAAACTGCTGACTCCCAAGCCATCTTTTGGCAGTGACGAAAATCTGCAGCATGACCATTACCTTATTTCCTTGATGGATGACCAAGGATGGGTTCCCATATTCACTATTGCTGGTTTTAAAAGGGTATGTCCAAAGTATATTTTACCTCCCAAATCTACTATAGTGTTCAGATGTTTTGTTTTCTTCTGGTGAGTTCGGTGTTATTTCCCCTTTCTATCTTGCCTTAAATGATTTGAATTATCTTGTTAGGTCAAGAGGATGAGCACAGACATACCTTTTATCCTTGATGCACTTCAGAGCTCTAATAATGTGGAAATTAAGGTTATTTTGCTATTCTGGTTTACTCTTTTACTGCATATGCTTTTCATTAACTCTAGAATCTAGTGTGTTGCTTTGATTACTTTTTCTCCTGAGCAAATTTCTTTTATGGTACTCTATTTTTTTCTTGGGAGTTGGTAATTTCAGATGTTTATGTCAGGAGTAGTACATAGATTTTCTTAAGAAACATTTTAAAAGTAATGGCATGTGGCTTTATGTTTGTAGGGAGTTTTAAACTCTACATTTTTTTCAAGTAATGAGTTTTTTCTTTCCACACAGGCATGGACCGACCTTAAATCAGCCCAATTCCTGTGCCCTTTTAATTTGGTCAACTGATTATTTGTATACTATAGATTATTTTTCAAAAATAATAGTCACACACATTTTTAAAAATCAGATTATAGTGTTTTTTTTATTTAACATAAATCAATTATGATTTCATAATATTCAGTCTCTATTTTCTTATTTATCTTCCCTAACCTATATGTCTAGACTTTCACTATAATTAGTTTATTATAAGGCGGGTCTGGTACAATGGCAATATAACCTTGCCATTGTGCCAACACTCACCCTCCAATACTGTTTCACTATATTTCAGAAGAAATTCTGTTTTGAAATATTGCATACATATACATTAGCTCATAGTAGTAATAGGACAATTGTGTGGGACAGTGGAGTGGTTTTTTCAAAGTGGATGAGTGCAATAGTGTGCTTTTCATGCCCTGAAATGGTGCTACCATGTAGGCTTCAAAACCCCTTTTTTACTCCTGGAACATCAATGTTTTGGGTTATTTTTGGATAAGATATTCCACAAAAGGTTACTTATATTCCCTTGCACATTATAAAACTTTTTTATTGTGTATTCCATTCTTTCTTCTTTAGACTTCCCAGGTCACATTTTACTGTTTTATCTTTTTTTTTTCTTTTCTATTAATTTCATCATCAATCATTTTTTTTGTCTTCCCTTAATAAGCTCTCATCGCTCCTAAATTGATGTGATAGTGTGTACACCAAGAGTTATTATTTTCCATCAATTATTTCAATTTTGGGTTTTATTTTATATAGTATAAATTATTTAGCTTTTATTGCAAAGTCAGTTGCTATTCACTGTTCTGCTACATAATAATTCTTGAGTCCAATGCATTTGTAACATCTGTCGTATAGATGTGCTGAGTTTATGAGAATTGCATCGAGCTAGTTGTTTATTCAAGAGGACATCTTTGTTTGGGATCGTTTCTTTATATGTTTTCCAACTTTTCCTTCATTATCTTAGTTGCCTCACTTGTAATTTGCTTTATTTTTGTAGGGTTACAAAATAAGGAAATGCGATAATTGGTCAAAATGGATTCGAGTTTCTTCAGGAAATTCAGGATCATCTACAGCTCAGATTCAGCAGAACCAACTTGTAGATGGTGCTGTCAATTCCCTTGAGAATAGTGATGCTGCTGGAGATAACACAATAGAGACATCTGAGGCAAATCCTAAAGATGCTGTTCATAATTCAATTTTGGCTGAACATGATCAGCTCAATGAAGATAAGTTGCAAGTTTCACATGCAAACCAAGGAAACAATACGGAGAGCCATTATTCCAATGGTAAACCGATTGTTGCAACTGGTGAAAATGTCAAATTGTGTGATTTTGACACAATTAGTAGTAATTTACGTGATCTACAAGAAACTGAGCCCAAAATATTTGACAATAATGAGACTAGAAACATGGATGCATTGAATGATATGGATGTCCAGGACCTTACAAATGATTTTGGCAATACCTTTATGCTCGATGAAGAGATAGAGCTTGAGCAGAAGATGATAAAGAAGAGTGAACTTTCTTCTAGTGGAAGGTACTTCACAGTTCTGTTCTACCTTTATGCAAAAAGTGTTTTTCATAGACTATGACAATTGTTGCATATGCCACTCTCTTTATGCTAAAGACAATTTTCTTTATTTCTTTGTAACATGAAATTCAAAGATTCCTTTTTTTCCACCCTTGACAAAACAATGTGTTTATATTCTGTTTGAGATGTTAAAATACTTCTCTTTACTTTTCTTGTCTGATGCAGAGAATAGTATTAAGAGATTTTTGTGCCATGTCATTTTTGCATATTCTCTTCTTTTTGTTTAAGCATTCATGTGATAGAGTTTTTTGGCCTAAAAGGATTGACGATGAAGATGATGAGATGGCTGTCATTGAACAGGATGTTCAAAGACTAGTAATTGTCACCCAGGTATTGATATTGCTGATTTAATTGAAAATAAGTTCAAATGTTTATTCTTTCCTCTAAAGTGGGTTATCATTCAAATTAGGTTTCAATTTTATAGTCAAATTATCTATAAACAATCATGCTGATGAAAATTAAAAAACAAATTAAGGGTCTTTTGATTTGATGGATATCAGAGGCTGGAACTACATAACTATAATGCACTGTACACTGCTTACTTATAAATTATAACTAAAAAGACTACGTAATGCCTATTTTTTTGGTTTCAAGGAACAAGTTGGAAACTGATTTAACCATATCATGTTAAAGTGTTAATTACTGTGAACTGATTGTTTAATAATTTTTGTATTTTGATGTACAGAATGGTGATCCTAAACAAGGATATAGAGGTGGTGGCAAAGAATCAAAATCCATTTCCAATGAGCTTGCTTCTGCAATAAATGATGGGCTTTACTTCTATGAGCAGGTAAAGTCACCATTCTTTTATGTTACCAATTGTGATTTATTTTTCATTTTATCATCATCTTTAGCAAGTTTTGGTTGCCTCACCTAATTATCAACAGGAGCTGAAACATAGGCGGTCTAATCGTAGTAGAAAGAATAACTCTGATAGTAGAGATCGGAATATCAAATCTCCTAGCCATAATTCGGGTGTGTCAAATTTAAAGGCAGTTGAGAATATAGGTGCAAACAGTGTTGAAGAGTCTGGAAGCAATACTTCTCGAAGGAAACAGAAAGTATTTCACAAACAACCATCTTCCCTTAAGCAGCGGTTTTTCTCAAGTAATTTTAGAAATCATGGAACTAGTCGCAATTCTCACGGAATCATATCCGAAAGTCCACCTAGTAATTCGGTCGGATTTTTCTTTGCTTCTACGCCTCCTGAAAATCATGGGTCAGTTCAAAAGTTCCCGGTGCTAATTACTGTGATATGGCTTTTCATAGCCTTGTTTTTCAGTGAGCATGAGATGACATGATTGGTGTATTTGACAAATGAAAATCTATTTCACTAATTATCTTAATTTTGCAGTTTCAAGCCTTCCAAATTGAGTAGTTCACCTCATGGTGGCCTTTCTGGTAGTCCACATGGAGGATTTTCGGGCAGTCCTCATGGAGGATTTTCGGGCAGTCCTCATGGAGGATTTTCGGGCAGTCCTCATGGAGGTTTTTCGGGCAGTCCTCATGGAGGTTTTTCAGGCAGTCCTCATGGGGGGTTCTCTGGTAGTCCACCTGTGGGTTCCATGCCAAAGTCTTTTCCACCGTTTCAGCATCCGAGTCACCAACTCTTGGAAGAAAACGGTTTCAAACAGCAGAAGTAAGTGATAATGCTTGATACTGCTGGTATGCACAAGGAGTAATGGGATATATCCGTATAGTTTGCATTTTCAAAATTCCTCATGTGATTGTTCTTCATTTCAGGTACTTGAAGTATCATAAACGGTGTTTGAATGATAGAAAGAAACTTGGAATTGGTTGCAGTGAGGTGAACTTCATTTCTTAGTTTTTTCTAGAAATAATATTTGGAAATCACTATCTCAAATACTAATGCTTCATTATGTTCACTTCTATTTTGCAATTTGTACCTATTGTTTGATCTATTTCCCACCTTTTTATTACTTAATTCTATGAATTATATTGCATGCATTGATCTATTTACCACCTTTTTACTACTTTTGACATTTTTTATATTAATTTGCAGTACTCAGCTCTTTCTCTTTGACTTAAATTAAATCCCATCATTAGCAAAATCTGTCTATCAAAATGAGATTGGCTGCAGTTCTATGATCTTCATTTTTGCATGTTATTTTCAATCATGCACTGGCTTATTCTGCTAAATTCTTTTTGTATGTCTATGCAGGAAATGAATACATTATACAGGTTCTGGTCCTATTTTCTTCGGGACCTGTTTGTGCCTTCTATGTATAATGAATTTAAGAAATTAGCTAAGGAAGATGCTGCTGCTAATTATAATTATGGCATAGAGTGTCTTTTCAGATTCTACAGGTATCAATTTCAAATTTTTGTTGGGTATAGTAATTTGCTAATTCTCATGTTTTCTAATTTTCATCTACTGTTTCTTTCAAGAGGCTGATAAAAAAATTTCATCACGCTCAGTTGTTCTGATCTTTGAATAATTTCTTGTTCAGTTATGGTTTGGAGAAGGAATTTAGAGATGATTTATACAAGGATTTTGAACATCTCACTCTGGATTTCTACCATAAGGGCAACCTGTATGGCCTGGAAAAATATTGGTAAAACTGATTTACTCTTATTATTTTTTTTCACTGCACATTAAGTTCAGTTCATGCAAGATTGTTCATAGTGAAAGAAGTAAATCATATCGATTGGCAGTGCAATTATAAACTAAAACAAATGTTCATTGGTCTATAAAGTTTATTTACATAACCACGTTAGTTATATTTGATAATTTCCTGTTCTAACTGACCACAATATTGAACTGTGCTTTAGCTAATACAAATTAAATCACCATATTAGTAATATATATGTTAGTTTGCCTGTAACAATGTTACCCTGTTTTCAAATAGCACTGCATTTCTATAATTTGGGGAGTGGAGGTGCCACAATCCAAAAATTGATTGTCTTAACATCATCATCATACTCCAGTCCAGCACTCATGCTATGTTCTTTACATATGGCATTGGCAGGGCATTTCACCATTACCGGAAGATCCGCGACCATAAAGAGCCTTTGAATAAACACCCTGATCTGGATAGGTTGCTCCGGGAAGAGTATAGGGGTTTGGAGGATTTTCGTGCCAGAGAAAAGACTGGTGAAAGAGGATTTGAATTAAGTTGAGTGATATGCCTGGTAAATAGACATGGCATAGAGTTTTGATGGCATTCCCAATTTTGATGAGAAGTCTTGACAACATAACAATAGAGTTGTTGTGAAGTAACCGGCCTGCATTTTGGTTTGAATGGAAAAAGAGAGGAATTTGTTTGTTCTCTATATTTGGTGAGAAATCTCATCAAAGAGGATTGCTGATTGCTTAGTGTTTTCAGGTTTCTTTGATGATGATGATGATGATTCTATATGGTATACACCACTGCATCCTTTCTTTGGTGGATCTTGCAGACTTTGGGAGACACATTTTCTTGTCTCCAAAAATGTTGTACATAAAGATGATAGAGACTAGAGTTGTGACATTACAGCATAAGAAAAAGAGGTTCTTGTTTTTATTTTTGGTGGGGGTGAAAAAGGGGAAAAGGGTTGTACTTATATCTTGCCAAACTTGAACAATAAGAGTGAGAATCTTCTTACTGTACTTTGTCTTCCTCCTCATTTCATTTATCTGACAATTCTTCTCTCACCAAATTGGTATGCTTTCAAAATTATGACATTTTTGGTACAACTAAAATGGAACATGTTCTTTCCTTTGATTTTGGGAATTACTTTTTGTTAACCTTTTGTCCATGAATAAGAGTAAATTGTGTCAATATTCCTTGATTTTGTGAAATAACAAACGAAAATCTTAGTATTTTTATTTATTGACATATAACGTGCTTGGTTACATTAATATGGTTTAATTGTGAAAGAAGAAACACTTGAGAAAAAGTTCTTCTAAATGTTAGCAACAGTGAGAATTAGTATAATTTGGTCCAAACATTGAGAGATGTTATGCAAGTAGGTAACTGTGTATACAAACTTCGTATTAGACATACGTTTTCTTTAGATATAAACTAGTAGATAACTGTGTATATCCAAAAAAAATGTATTACATATACATATTAATATAATAACAGTATTTTATTTTATATATTAATTATTATAATTGTTGAAGTTTATAAGTAAAAGGAACATAAATAAATTTTAAACAATTTTTTTACTTCATTAAATATAATAATAGTATAATTTCTATATTAGAATATTAAGATTTGTTAGCGACAACTTTACTTTAATAAAAGATCACTTTCTTCTTAAGTATGATCAATTTTATAAAAGTCTACTAGTTGATTTTGATTTTTTAAAGTATTAATTTGAACATCTTGTAATTTGAATATATATATTTTTTGAAGGAACATAAATAAATTTCTAAAAATATAAAATATTTAATTTTCAATTACTATTGAAAAATGAATCTTATATGAAGGAAAAAAGAAAGAGAGAAGATCATCAAGGAACACTACTTTTGCCTATATAAAGTATAAAGAAGCCAAGTTGGTTCGAAACTGATCAAATCTTATTTGTTAATACCATAAACATTTCCTTCAAAATCACTAGAAGTAGAAGGTAGAAAAGGCAAGAATATCAACAAGACTGTCTCTTTGTGCTCTTTGATTTGGAACAGCATGCATCGTGAAATATGATCAAAAGGCATACCCACCAAACAACCAAGAATGAGTGTTTTCATCAGCAAGAATAGAATAACAAAGAACAATTTTTTATGTCTTTTTGTTCAGGATCACATTTTAGAACCCATGATCAATGACTACAAGTCTCCATTAAAACACAAACAACAACTGTAGCAATTGAAGGTCTAACATTCCCTTGGAAAAAGGTATTAATGACTAACAGTTAGAACCCTGAAGATCTGTTACGGCTCCTTGTGTTGTTCTCAACTTCAAGGTTGGTAACAAAGCCACAGCCTCACCATCAATGACAATAAGTTCACCATTCTTCAAGCACCTTGTCTTAAATTTTGCACTGAACATCGATAAACACTCATTTAGAAACTTTAATCAGTCTCTGCTTAAAAAAAATGCATAAAAATACCAAGAGGACTAAACTTACAGATATCGATTTCTATTTGCTCTAAGAGTAGTTGCTTGCACTTCCCCAATAATCTGATCTCCAATATAGACCGGAAACTTAAAATTCAAGTTTTGAGATACATACACAGCTCCAGGCTGCAGTCATCCATGACATTAGAAAAGTCAAGGGGCGAAAGAAGAAGAGGAGTTTCAGAAAGTTATCACAAAGAATCAGAACGATTGAATAAATAACTTCATATTATTGTCTTAATTCACATCATTTGTCAAGCACTTTACAAAGTCTATTATTCAAGTTAACCAAATCCAATGACAGGTATCAATGTTTGCCTTAATAAAAAACTTAGTTTGCTGAGATGAGAGTTAAATGCCATTCTCTTCGATTTCCATGGGAAGCATTAGAAGTTTGAAGAGAGGGATAGATTTAAACTTACAAAATGTGTGGAGATGATATGGGGAAAGAGAGAAGACACAAGCATCCCGTGTACCACTGGACCTTCAAATCCAACGTCTTTGGCAGCAGCAGACTCAAGGTGCAAAGGATTACAATCAAAACTCACCTTGGAGTACTGCAGAACATCTTCCTCAGTAAAAGCCCTTGCTTTTCTCAACACATCCCCAGGCTTAAGTACTTCTTGAGGAGTTACCGATGCAAAACCCCTTAGGTTCAGACCCTGAAGTTTGCTACATTGTAAACTCCTGAAGAGCATTCTTGCAAGAATTTTTCAATTCAACGAAACAAATCCTTGACGTCCTCCACTGAGTAAAATTCAAGAAAAATGCACCTTAGCATTCCCACAACTAAAGACCAACTATTCTTTTAAAATAAAATAAACAAGACAAGAAAAGTTCATCAACTAATGATAAATTAAGGCACCCATTTTCGTTTGTTTGATGTGGCAACTACAGTTTAAAAGAGAGCCAAACTGATTATAAACTACAGTGTACGTCATTGCCGCAAAAAGAAAACGCAGAACAGATAAGCAAATTTTCTTTTGGTTAAAGCATTTTAACAAACAGCTTCCCTGCATGCCAATAGTTGAATATATGTCACAACAACAAACTAAATCTAACATGAATCGAATTTCATCCAAAAAGCTTATCCAAAACAAAAGTCTATTAAACTGCGATAACAAGACAGCATTCTATAAACGGACCTTGGAAAGTTTGGACTTTTTGGTGCCCCTCCTATTTATTTATATAGTATATAAGCCGTTTTAGTAGGTTGTATAAGTTTTTTGCATAAATAATATTTATTTTTAACATTTAGAATCAGAAAAAAAATTGTCTTCTAAAATATATATAAAATAAAGAAATGTGACTATGTTGACACAGGATAATAAGGATTGAACAGAGATGACAATAGAACAGATTATTTCACATATGTCTATTAAATAAATACCTATCAGGTTTAAATAAGTTCAAATATTTTTAAATGTTGGATCTTGCACCGTTCAAAACTTTTTCGAGCCTAACATAACGTAAATTGAAAATGGGTCAGGAAATTTACGTTAACTCACGCATTTTACGATGTTAAATTTATTATAAGATTTTTAAAAAAAAATATTTATTTATTTTTCCGAATTTTTAACCGTATTGATTTTTATAAAAGAATGTTTTATATTATTTATTATATACAGAATTATAATAATAAGGAAAATCAAATAATATATTAATAATATGAAAAAATAGTAATTATTAATAGATTTATTTAAGCTAATATCAAATGTTTTATAACAGAAAGAAATATATATGACATTAATAAATATTAAAAGCTGAATAGGCTTTGCTAGAGAAAAATAAGAATAATATTTAATCAGGGTCACTAATGATACTCACAATGACAACAAAAATTACAATTGCAGCGGGTACAGTTGAAAAAAATTGAAAAATGCGATACTAAAGCATGAATAAAACTATTGTTTTTTGTAATATTACAATATTCATGCAATATTAAAGCATACAAAATTATAAAGCACTAGGGGTGGGCAAATAGAACTGAACTGCACTGTACTACTAAAATCTGTACTGAACTAAAAACTAATTTGTCTAAACTGAACTGTAAAACAGTTCAGACAAACTGAACTGAACTGAATTGTTTTTTGTTTTATCAAATTGGACTGAACTGAACTATACTAAATTGTACTAAACTACAATATAAACTAAATTGAATTACTAACTATACTAATTTTAAACTGAACTAGTAACTATACTAATTTTAAACTGAATTGTACTAGTTTTTAAACTGAATTGTACTAGTTTTTAAACTGAATAGTATAACAATACATGTTCTTTTTAATTGAAATTTATTTTAATATTTATTTTATTTTATTCATAAGTGTCTTACAAATTAACTTTTTAATTATTTGATATTATTATTTTCTATTTTATTTATATTTCTTTTATTATTATATGTGTATGGACATTATTTTATTATTTATTTATTTATTTTAATTTTTTTATTTTTTATTTTTTTATTTATATTTATTTTGTCATGAATATTATTTTACTTTTATATTTATTTTTTTTAATTTTTTATTTATATTTTTTTGTTTTATATGTGTATATAATTCATTTTATCTTTTTATCTACTTATTTTATTTTAAAATAATTTTTTATTTATATTTATTTTGTTCTTCGTAAAATTGTTTTATTAATCAATTATTTATTATTTATATTTTATTATGTAGAAATTAAACTAATATTTATTAATTATTATAATATAATATTTCTATATATTAATTATTTTTGCTACATTACTATTTTTTTATGATATTTCATTATATATTCATTTAATTAAATTTAACGTTAAAAAATATATTCTAGTTTTAGTATGTAAAATACTATCATTTAAAAATAATAATATTGATATTTATTTTAAAGTAAGTTGATTTTTAAAATAAATAGTTATTTTAGTGTGGGCTTTCACACATTTTAATATCATTAAAAGTTTTTTTAACATATTTTTACATATTTAATAATATGTTAAAGAATATAATATATTTAAAGTATTATTTTTTTTATATAGTCTTTTTTTTATGATTTATATTACTTAATCATTTAATAAAATTAAATTTAAAAAAATATATTTTACTTTTATTACTTAAAATAATATTATTTAAAAAGTAATATACGTTTATTCATAAAAAAAAATATAAAAAATTTGTGATAAAAAAATTTTGTCTTAAAAAATTTATTATTAATTTTTTATTTGAACGGTTTCTTTTATTAATATTAACGTTTTCTTAGCAAGACGGAACAATTGAACTGGAACTAGAGAAGAGAAAAGAGTAGATACAGTTCTCACAGTTAACTGAACTGAAAACTGTTATAAGTTCAGTTTTTAAAAACTAAACCATAAAATAGTATACTGAACTTTTAGTAAAAGTGGATCAGTTTTTTTAAGTATAATATAGTATAGTTAACTATAGTACAGTACAGATTAGTTATTTTTGCCCAGCCCTATAAAGCACCAACAACTATAGCATTTCAGTATTAAAACCACGGTAAGGCATGAACAATAACAACAATCAAAACCTAATATTGTTATTATTACTATATGAAAACGCATATTATGTATTCACAATTTTTTCAATTTTTTAAAATTTATTTGAATAGTTAAATATTGTAATTAGAACATTTACCATCTGTTTATTTAATTTAAGAGAAGTTGGAAAATAAAGGTCGAATAAAAATAGTGATCGAATAAAGACAAGTTTGAATTTCCATATTCTTTATTATTTTATATTTTATACCATTTTATTTATTGACAATTAATTACACAGTTTCTTGTTAAAGTTACACACTATAAAAAAAAGTTTAATATCTCTTTTAATCCCTCGAAAAGAGAAAAATGTTCAACGTCCTACGCTTTTTTTTAAAAGTTAAAAAGGGTCTCAATTTTTTGAAAAAACTGATCAATTTAATCATTTTTGGTCACGCGGCGTTAATTTTTTAACGGTGCAACTAACAGCAGGGACTGAACAGTACGACGTGTCTATTTTATGTGAATGTGTGGCTTCTGAGGATAAATGAAGTGCAAAATTTAAATTAAAAAAAAATATTTTGAGGGGTAGGGGTTGTTTGCTCTGTATTGAAGAAGATGCAGATGTTGATGGAAGACTGACGATGAAGGATTTACTTGCAGGTTCAAAGAGTTTGATGTGCCGATGGCGAATCTTAGTTGGGTAATTTTCGCGAGAGAGATGACGTTTGTTATTCGTTATGAATTCATGACGGGTGACTTTCATCGTACCCATTTAGATTCAACTTCACGCCCCATCCTACACAATGCATCAAGTTCATTCTCAACCCCTTTCAATACCAATAGATACCCAACATCAAGATACCAACTCGTGATCTTCATCTAATCTCAAGATTTTCTTTTATCTGCAAAAAAAAAACGGATCAAAGCACAAACAAATCCCTCAAATTCAGTACATTCAACCAAAGAATACATCCTCAATCTCCCAATTTCCACTTAGTCTGCAAACTCTAAACTAGCCATCTCAACCCTCATCTACATCCTGTCTCCACCGCAACCGTGAAGCTCCCACCCCATCGCTCACCACCAAGCTTATCGTCGCCAGCACACTGTTGTAAGTTGCGTGACCGCGACTCCAAACCCTTGCGCCATCACAGTTTCACCATCTCCTCACGTAAGCAACCAACACGAGGCTTCGGGTCTCGTCGCCGCTTGCCTCCGGCCATTCGAAGCTTCCGTCGTCGATGTCGTTCATCATCGTGGTCGTCACCGAAGACATGGTGACTCTGGCTTGTTTCTCGTTCTTCTCGGGAGGCCAAACGGCCAACACCTTAACTTGCGGTTTGGACTTGACCCATCTTCAACACAAGCAAGCAGTCCTATCCTTTGTCAAAATAACTTTTTTTTAATTTAAATTTTATACGTCACTCCCAACTAGACATGTAATTATATTTTGTCCATGCTATTAACTGCAACGTTAAAAAATTAACACAGTGACAAAAAAATATTAAATTAAACAATTTTTTCAAAAGTTGATATCTTTTTAACTTTTTAAAAATAGTAGGATCCTTTCGAGGGAAAAAAAGATATTAAGCCTAAAAAAAACTTTGATTACTTATAACAAGCATTTCAAACATTTATAACAAATTTGTTTAACCAATCAAAAAATGAGTTATTTTCCCTTTTATTTTCCATATATACTTCATTATTACTAAAATTCTTTTACGTTTCTAAATTTTTAAATTCTTCACATTAGTATATTTATAGATTTGCAAAACTCCGCTGCTTCTGAATTCAAATCTTCATCCAACGATTTATATAAAATTGGATAGTTAATTATTTGAAGTAAACATCTTTGAAAGAATTTCCATATATAAGAGTTCATAGATTTGTAAAAACTAAAGAAAACACGTAAAAATTATAAACAAAAAACTCACAAAGTCAAACACTCAGACTATGCAGTGTAAGCATAATTTCAACTACTAAAATAAAAGAATATAACAAATTGCAATAAAGTAAATTGAGACCTTTCGCTTTTCCAGTTTAAAATATAATCAACCATAAAGCAACGAGAATGTAGGACACCAAAATGCTTTCATATGAACCTTCTGAAAAACCAAGGATATTTTCCAATAAACCACGGGCCTTCCATAGTGCACATTCGAATACTAAGATATTAACAAGCTATCATTAAAATGGGTGGAAGTACTTGATTATAATAGACATAGTAAAAGATTAAACACATGTAAACGCAAGAGCAAAATGCTTTAACATGTGCAATAATCTTTCAAAAACCTACTGCGCAGCCGTGCGCCAAGTCTAGTCCAATTGTCTTCCCAGTTATAGTCAACTAAACAGCATAAAAGTTCATCGGTGTTTCCTTTATAAGGCAGCATTAGGATTTCCTCAGCAAAAGAACATAGAGCTAGAGACATTATCATTCAATCTAGGCAACTGAGGGACAGGGTGAGCACCACTATGACTAGAAGCTGTCTCCGATCTTTCCTCAAATTTCATAAACTGCCCCATCTGAGTAGCAGCCAAGTGAGCATAGCAGATTGGAGCAACTGCAGAAGTTTATTCACCAAATTAGGCACACATACAACCATAAAAAATAAACAAATAAAGCAAAAAAAATCGAGTGACAAATTACCAACAGATATGGCAGTGGTGCTCCTCTGATACCTGTTGTCACAAATAAAGAAATCTTATTCAACGACTCTAGATGCCAAGATATTAAATAATAATATATTAAAACAGCAACTTACACGTATGATAACGAGTGCACAAGTTCCTGCAGATCATCAGCTGAAAACCCAATCTCATCTAACAGAACATGATAATGTGTAGGCCTACTAGTACCCTGAATAGTACGTTTTCAAAACAATTAAACATGTTAACAGAAGTTGTGACAAAAAACGACACTTGTGAAATTGCACGTCGCGACGACAGCAAACATTTGAATAACAAAAGAAGAAACAGGCACATAATGCGGTCATAATAAAAAGTGCAGTAAACCAAGATTCAACCACGATTTACAAGTTCTGTAATTTGTGAAATCAGACACAAATACGAATAAAACCGTGCAAAATAAACACTAAAGAAAAGTAAACAAATGAATCAATAGTTATGCATATGTGAATTCACTATATACAGTAAAAAAGGTCAAATTCAAAACTAATAAAACCACGTTAAAAATAGCAGTGACAAGAAACTTCGAATACTCACAATCATTCCAGCATGTGCACACATGTAAAAGTCATAATTCCGAGGATGACAAATTTTGTTATCAATCACAGTTCCTGCACCAAGAAAAAAGATCAAATAACAAAACAACTAAATATTATTGACTCTTGCAAAACTTCCAAAAAGGTAACGTACCAGGAGGAACATTGTCGGGAGCATCTGCTTGAAAGAATTTAGTATGGTGGTTCTTTTGAGCCACAATAACCAAAAACTTGGGATTCCACTTCTCATCTAAAAACTTGCAAGCCTAATTTAAAAAGGTAAATATTAATCACAGAATAAACAAATGCAAAATTAAAATATTGTTTGATCAGGCCATCGAAACGCACCTCTATAATTTGATCGAGCTCGATGTTTAAAACTTGATTGAACTGGGACTCACTGACTCCATCCCTAAATAGAGAAAAAAAATATAGAAAGTACTAAAAGAATAAAATCTAATCCAATAAAAGAACAATAACTAAATACAAAACTGATGTCTGAGGAAGAGGTAAAAAAGCAATAAATATGTATACATCTACAAAAAATTATGTACTATGCAGAATACGTACGATACGTATGAGTCAACAACTATAACAAAATAAAAAACTTTTACAAATATTCACGAAATAATAAAAAATCAACTACAAAATAAAAGTCTGCAGAGTACCCCATCAAGTAATTTCATAGCATAATTCTAAATTAATCATTCAATAAAAAAAGGGAGATAATTTAATGAAGCCATACATAGACCTAGAACAAAATTTAATAAAACATCAAAACAATAAAAATTAGTACAAACGCAATTAAAATTTGGGAAAATGTTAACCTGAATATGATTATATTGTCAGGCTTTTTATTCCCAGAACTTCTGTAGAAGTCAAGAAGTAACTCCCTGCAAATATAAAATAGAAAAATAAATTTATACCTCCATATAACATACCTTGTTAAAAGCATAATACGAAACCTTGCTTTCCAATAGCGTCATAAAACTGGAATTGACTTCATAATATATTGCAAGAAATACTTTTATAGCTACGGATGAACTTAGAAAAGTAACGACAAGTGTATTCATAATATATTGCAAGAAATACTTTTATAGCTACGGATGAACTTAGAAAAGTAACGACAAGTGTATTAAAGATAATAAAAAACTGTATACATATATAGCTGCAATGGCTATAAAATAACTATATCTATTACGTCTATCAATAAACCAAATTTAATAAAATAGATGTCATAAATAGACAAATTCACAAACAAATATACGTTTACCTAATTATGCCTTCGTCCACCCCATCGGAGACTTTCTTAAACAAATTGTCAATCATTTCAACCTTCGGAGACTGGGTTCGGACACATGCTCTATACTTTGATATTAGAGGCCACTCCAGAGAGCTAACCACCTAAACGTAAAGATATTACTTGTGCAATGTTAAATAATTATAGGTTTGAAATAAATACGCATCATAACAACACACACGACCCTTAAAAAATTACCGCTGCAATAGAAGGAATATCAGTTTGCCCTGGGGAGCCATGAGACACGTCCATGCCAATAACAATGGTGGGGGCTCTGGAAACAACTGGGATAGAAGGAGCATGTTCAGCTCCTAAAATAGAATTCAAGCCACCAAGCTGCACAATGAATAAAAATCAGTGATAACAAACAATATACAAGATGTAGAGCATAAATACAAGCCAGTGCAAAATACCATACCTTGGCATTGATTTTCAGCAAAACATTGGTCAAATATTGATCATTGACCCTTTGAGGCGCTATACACTGTGTAACAATCCCAAAATCAGCAAGATTCCTCTTCTTCCATGGACCTTCAAGGTTCAATTAATTTTAATCAATAATGAAACTTGAACAATTACATATGCAAAGCAGTAAAATACAGTTAAGGATGAATCATATACGTTACCATATAGTTCAGAATTTTTCCTTTCAGGAAGTAGACAAAGAAGAAATTGTGGAGGCCCTGGAAGTTTAGATTGTACAAACTCAAGCATTTTCTCGACTCTAACCAAAGGTGGGGATCGTTTATTGCGAAAATCTTCTTCAAAGACGTCAAAAGGTTGTTCAATAGCCTGTCAAAAACAAATAAAAAGTGCTGTCAGCATGTTTATTATGCTTCCAGGTGAACATTTAAATGGAAAACTTACAATTCCTTTCATTTGACCGCACTTGATGAGATCCCTAACAAGTCCTCGTACATCACATCGGGCAGAAAAGTTAACGACAGCCCATTTTTCAATTTTTACAGGCCTAACTAATTTCTGGAGAAAAAATTCCAATCAAAACAAAAATTCACAACAGTTAACTAAGAACAAAAAAATATAAATGAGAAGTTGAATTAAATACCTTTTGATTGAAGTTCCACCTCCCATTTCTTGGATTGAAATCCTCCCCATTTCCAAACTTTAACTGAACATAATGTTTAATTATCAGTTTCAAATTCAACAAACAATGATAATTAATAAATCAAAGTCTACAATTTATCTTAGACAGCACATAAATATTGATCATGCGAACATTAAAATGTGGTATTATCTAATATCTAAATACATAAAACAAAAACAATACCTACAAAAGAAAGCCATCATTCACATTAACTGATTAAACCAAACAAAAGGGGAACGCCAACTTACAACACTTTTTTCAGAAAATCTAGCATAGCAGTATTTAAATAACCTTCCATGAACAAATTTCAATTTTAATGAAGTTTATCAAATCTAAATATACGAATAAGACTGACAATACACATTTCAAAGTACTAGCATAATTATAAAACCATTAAAAAATTTACCCTTGGAGCTTGTAAAACACGACCTTCAACTTCAGTAAAGCCAGAGTTGATAGAAATACCACAATTACGAAGCATAGGTTCAGAACCATAATTGCTTCGACTCAAAGCCTGAAATAATAGAAATAACATCAGCTTCATCAGTAAATGTTTGAATCATAGCAATTGGTCAAAATAAATTACAAAGAGACTAACATCTGTCAACACTCTCATCCTCTCTGGAGGCTTCTGCCTAGATTTCTCCACCAATGAGGATCTTTGGAGTGTGGTTAGAGCTTTGGTATAGCGTTGAAGGGATACCAAAGAGCAAAGCTAAGCAAAAAATAAGTAAAAATCTTAATCAGTGATGTTCAATTTCAATTTCATATTGTCTACTAAACAAAAACAAATCAACACATTATACCTCAAGGGGAATATATGTTGGCCGCTTCGGCTTTCCAACATTAATACATGGTAGATCACCTGAGTAGCGGAGATCAATGTTTCGACGATTAACAAAATAATCATACACGGTCACCTCCTCAGTGTCATCACCATCAACTCCACCCTTTCTCTTTAATGTAAACCTAAAATATCCACACCAATAAAATCCTAACTTGCAGGATACAATATAACTCTACCAAGAGCAATAACATAAATGTAGAAAATTAATGAACAACGACAAAAAAGGATAATGAAATACAGTTGGTCTTTGCACGGGAGGTCACTAAGCCCAGTAATTTTATACTCTTTATTGGATGGACTTGCTTTAATCCTCAAATTTTTCAGTGTTCTCTTGGCCTGTCCAAAATAGTTAAATAAAAATGGTATTGCTGAAAATAAAAACCAATGAAACACCACAGTGTAGATTTGTCAGAGAATTGGCTTACCTTTACCCAGTCCAGAGAAAACGGATCTTTTACATTCTGATTGGAAATGAGGAAGTCCACCACAGGCCCAGGGGTAACTATCATTGTGGTTGAGACATCTGGAATATTTTTGAGTAAGTTAAACCCAATTATGAAGAATGAATTCCCTGTAAAAGAAATCACCACAAGGAAGCAAGTCCAACCAACAGATGATACCTATGTTAAGTGACAAGCCACTCTGGGTGGTTCTAAAACTAGAATGGAATCCCCGACAGCCAAGAACACCTCCTCCTACATCAGCAAAATTCTTCGGATCATTATGGAAGAACGACTGGCGCACAAGCAAACAGCCTCTGCAGATCAAATTATTGTTAATAAATAATAATGGAAGAATGACTGGCGCACAAGCAAACAGCCTCTGCAGATCAAATTATTGTTAATAAATAATAACAGGCACACACAAAAAAAGATGAACCAAACTACTATCAAAATTCAATAATGATATTTATTTATGGAATAATAAGAATTTGGTATAAATCACACACTGTTTAGCAGCGTGCTGCCTCAGAATGATATCAAGAACTCTTATTGCTTCCTGATAGTTATCAGATTCCTGTCCACGGAGAGCATTGACAATGGCTTGCAGTGGAATCTTTGAAGCAAAATTAATCTCAACTTTAAAAGTTTTCGCTCTATTTGGACGCCTCATTCTCTTCTTGTCGTTCTCATTGATTTCTCCATGTCCATCAGGGCTGGCATTTCCATTATTTCTATCCATACATATGCACAGAATTTTACAGAAAAAGTTAATCAGCAAAAAATTAGTATATAAGCCAGTATTCAAAATGAAAAAACAAAACATGTGAACCTGCCAGCAGAGACAACATCCTCAAGAACAACAGTAAACTCAAGACGATTACGGGCAAGAGAGCCAAGGGTAAAAAGTGTCTTCTCGCCATCATAGGCAAAATCCTTCCCGTTTAATTCAGAATTGTATGTCTCCTGAACCCTGTCAAGGACCTTTCTCCCCACACCCTTACCCTCTACAGGGCGTCCATCTTCATAAGAAAGAGATACCTGCTCAAACATAGACACTGAATACGCCATCCAAATAGACAGAAAATTAATAATACAAATTAATAATACAGAAGAAATAAAAGGACATACACTATACTGAAAAAAGTGACCGTCAGTGTTTCCAACATTTACTCTGAAGTGATTAGTAAGAAGTCGCAACTTCATCCCTTTAGAAGCAAGGCCACGCCTGGCTATTGGAAGCCTCAGGACCTTCTTTTTCTCCGGCTCCATTTTGATAGGCACTACATCTGATGGGATAGCAGGTGGTGGCGGAGGCAGGGATTCCTCAGCGCCATTTGTCCCAAACGAAGACATCTCCTGCATAAACATTATATGGCATTATATGGTCAGATAACATAGAATAATGTCCATATTTTCAGATTTCACTCAGAAAACTAATTAAATTTTCAGACATTACCGACACGCAACAATAACAATTTGCAAAACCCCACAGTATAACGTATTTCTGTAACACAAAAATAATAAATATAATATAAATAATATAGAAAAATAAACCAAATTTAAAAGAGGAAAAATAGATAATGAAGCATATAGTTTCTTTTTTTAAAAAAAACAAAAATCCATGGCATCAATAACAGTGAAACAAAATATTAAAACGCCAACGTGTGTAATTGACATACCACCCTAGAAATTTAATTTATTAAAATAAAAATACATCAAAAACTTAAGCAAACTCCGAAAACTTAAACAAAACTCAGAAAACAAAATGTTCAAAAATCAATAAGTGCATTTATTTTCAAAACAAATAAAAAAATTCAAGATCAAGGCACATGCAGTAGATAAAAACGAAAGGAAGTCACACTCGCACCATACAAAACCCCAAAAAACCCATAAACACCGAAAAAATGATAAATAAAACAATGAAAATGAAATAAGCCAAAGAAACAGTCCAGAAACAGAGAACGCAACTTGTTAACTGGAAATATAGCATCACAAACAAGGAGGAAAGTTAATGAAAAGCCAAATTGTTAAAATAGGAGGTTGTTCTTCACTCACCAGAAAAGCGCGCAAGCACAAACTCTAATAATTAAAAAACTAGTTAAATCCTCAGACAATAGCGACATGCAACAATAAAAATGTGCAAAATCCTACAGTATAACATATTTATGTAAACAAAAAATAACAAATATACAAAATAAACAGCTTAAAAGAGGAAAAACCGATAATATAGTATATAGTTTCTTATTTAAGTTTAAAAAATAAAAAATTAACCGATCGTATCAAATAGTGAAATGTTAATGCTAAATATTAGAATGAGTAGAATAGACATAACTTCAGAAAAACAAAAACAAAACTCTAGAAAACAAAATGTTCAAGAGTCGGTAAGTGCATTTGTTTTCAAAATAAATACAAAAAAAAAAAAACGATCAACGTTCATACACATTATAAAAAACGGGAAGAAACAACACTTCTACCATACAAAACCCAAAAATAATCATTAACACCGAAAAAACGGAAGCCATGAAAGAGAAACAAACTGAAGAAACAGGCCAGAAACAGGAAATGCAGCTTGTTCACTGGAGATATAGCAGCGCAAACAAGAAAGAAAGTTAATGAAAAGACAAATTGGTAAAATAATGATGTTGTTCTTCCCTCACCGGAAAAGTGTGTATGCAGAAACCCTAATAATCTTCCAGGCGACTTTGTTCCCCCACTCCTCTTCTTATAACAGTGGCAGGGAGAGAATTATAAACACCTGTTCATCTCCTCGAACTTAAAAAGGAAACGAAAAAGAACTGACTCCTCTCACACGTTGATCTTCTCATGGGCTGACGTGGAGGGCCTTGATCTAAACACACGGTTACTATACCGTCAGAGGACCCCACTTCTCTCATCATTTGTATTTTTATAATTATTAAAACATTGTCCTTTCAATAAATAAATAAATTATCTTCCCATTCAGTTTTGTTTGTGGATTTGGGTGGGATATAATTCTGTTGTTCAGAATAAAAAAATTAATGTGGATAATCATCAAAGTAAAAAACAAATAATAATAATAATTACTGCAAGTACATTTTTTATTTGGTCATCAAAACAAATCAGATGAATCAAGTACAAGTTATATATATATATATATAATTACCAAAATATACATATATAATAAGTTATAACTAAAATAAATAAAGGGATGACTGTTCTAAAAAGTGGAGAAGGGTAATTATGACAGACCCACTTCTCTCAACATTTATTCTTATATACTAATAAATTAAAAATTAATTATTATAAAATAAAATAAAACTTATTTGCGGTATGTTTGTTGACATGAAAAACATGATCAACCTAATCTAAACTGAAAATTGAATCAAATAATTGTAAATAGCTGAATTTTGTTTTTCTTCACGGCGGTTGAGCTCGATTAAAAAATTATTAGAGATATACTGTAATTTTTAAAAATAATTATTGTATTCACCGCTTCAACTTACATCATATTTATAAACAAACTCTATAATTTATAACTAAAATTTTGTCCTAACATCTTTTATTTCTATAAAAAAATATACTAATAATAAAATAATTGTAAAAACAATAATAATTAGTTACTAAAATATAGTATTACATTTAGAAATAAAAATGATTTAAATTTTTTATTTTAATTTAACATTTAAACTATACCTACTTGTTATAAGATTAAAGAATTAAAAAAAAATAGTTGTCTGTTATTAATATAAATTGTCTGTTAGTAATATAAATTGTGACCCAAATTTCACTACTATCCATTAAATTCTTCTAAATATATTGGAAACTGTTATATTTTTAATTAAGTCAATTGACGTCTTGTGTTTTTTTATTAACTTATAATAAATATAAATTAAAAGGGGCGATGGGTTGCCTCAACCCTGTGCAAAAATCCATTAAAAAAAATTGAAAAGAAAAACAAAATAACTCCTAAAAATAATTTAATTACAAGACATGTATAGAGGCCAAAATGGCTTAGTGACCTGTATTATATTCTCCCATATTTACACTATAAAGATACACCGAAAATATAAACCAGAACAATCACAACCACAACCATAAAAAATAAGTGTTAGTATGCTTTTTTATACATCCCTTAAAAGTTCTTTTTAGTCAAACACAATAAAACATCAAAATCATCATTCTATCTAACTCAAATTTAGTCAATACAGTAAAATTAAATAATTAAGTGAAGATAAACACCAATATAAGTAAGAGAAAGTAATTTTTGAATACATATTTGTAATTCATACACATATTTTCATTTGTACTAATATAAAATTTATTTTACTACAGTATTGAGTTCATGACCCTTGAATAACATTCATAGTTACTTATTATATATTAATTTATTCTTTATAATTGTTTACTGTGCTTAACCATCATAAATTATCTCACTTGAACGTTAAAAATATATAAACTATTGCATCACTCTTCATGACAAATAAATTTGTATCTTTAAATATATGCATCGTGACGGGTAATTGGTATATATATGGTTTTCCGAAAAAAAATAAAAATAGTAATTTAATTTATATTTTATTTAATTAAATTAAATTTATTTTTATTTAATTAAATATATTTTATTTTAAATTAAATTTGAATTTTATATGCTTTTTTAGTATTATTTAAATTTTATTTTGAAAGTTTATAAAAATTTATTTTTTTAATATTATATATATTTCTAGGTGTTTTTTTGAAATTAATACCCACGCATATAACAAACAAGTTATGAGAGTTTATTTTGCAAATAAAGACAGGACCTACGTCCAAATGTCAAAATTACCTCATGTTTCTTCCTTTAATTAAGTTTGTATATATAACTTTGGATACCTATAATTTAGAGAAATTTCTTCATTCTAATTATCTTTCTAAAACTTTATTTAATTACCTTCACTTACCCTCATTTTATACCCCAAGATCCCTACTTCAAAATAACATGCCTTTCTAAGTTTCCGCTTTCTAGTAAACGAATTTATATTTTAATATTTAATTTAATTTTAATATATAGTTATATTTGAATTTTAAATTAAAATTTATTTAAATATAAGTATTTGATCTTGTTGTAATGCATAGATGAGTTTTTTTTATAGTGGATACTTTATATCTAAATTAATGTTAATGTTACTGTTACAATCTTAATCTGAATTGATAACAATTAAAGTTCAAATCTTTAAATGTCATTTTAATGATTATAACGTGCTTCTAAGCATTAATATTTTTAAATGTTTTACCAAAAAGGCTTTCTAGCTAATTTTTTTTTTTAGTCCTATCATCTAAAACATTTTCCTTTAAAACCTCTCTCTCAGAATAATTTATAGCTACAAGAATCAATAGCTTAATGAGCTTAAAAATGTAAGGACCTGAAAAATACAAGAGTTACTGGATTTTATGTGAGACAGTCAGACTCCTATAATTAAGGACACCCTGATCTTAGAAGGGGTCTTTCTTTTCCAACTCTGATTTCATTAACCACTTCTCCTTACTCTCTCTAACCTCTGAGTTTTCTTCTTCTTGCTCTGGCTTCTCTCTACTTTTCCACCACATCCCACCGTTGAAATTTCAAATAGGTGGTGTTTTCTCGTTCACGGAGTTGAGAGCTTTCCATTCATCCTAAATTCTGTTTTGGACGGGTAAGTCATCTTTTTCTGTTTCACCATTTCCTTTGAACCTAGGGCTTGCAATTTTCTAGTTGCATGTAATCAATGGTTTTCCTCTCTGTTTCTCTACCTATTCTAGCTCTAAGAGATGTCTCTATCTCTAATTTGACGGTTTGTAGGTTGTGTTGAACTTGCTTCTGTGCAAGGGTTACTATTTTGGGTTTCTTTTAAAGAGTGTTGTGTTTATAACCACCAAGGTAAGGGGAGCTAATTATTTTTCTTTGAATTTATTTCTTAAATCTGCTTTGTAAATGAATGCATGTTGAATTTTGGACTGTCGTGCGATTTTGTACGGTACTTTGGATTTTAAGTATATAGGATGGTTTGAATTGAATGATGTAATTGATGAAACTGTGATTGATTGCTTTATAGTGAGTTTAATGAACTTAATTATTGTATTGGATCATGTTAGAAGTGATTTGGAGTGTGAAATCTGTTGTAACTTTAGCTAGGTAGAAAACTTGGTGATTTGGTTGTGTTTTAGGTCATTTTGGAGGAAGTGAGGTAGTGAATTTGAGAGTTAGGGGTTCTGGGTATAATTGGGTTATTGGAGCAGCATTAGCAAGTGGATTGTGACTTGTTTGAGTCACCAAATTGGTGAGAATAGGTACAAAGTGTTAGAAACGGTTTGGGGTCCTCTAATTATTGAGTTTGATGTTTTAGAGTAGAAATTGAGTTGGTTTAGTACATCTAATCCTATCCAAATGACTAATGTAATACTTTACTTTCATCTATAAACATGTTTCATACCAATATTAGTGTTACAAATTTTAAATTGATCAATTGGATATGTCTAAGATGCACCAAACCAGAAAAATCAAGTTGTTGTCAAAACTGATACGAATAATCGATTATCTCACTTGATAAACGATTATTCTAGTCAGAGGGTCATATTTTCTTCAATGCTCTCGTCAATAATCGATTATCAGATGTGATAATCGATTATTGTCGTACTGGACGCCACTACACCAGTTTTGGATGGTTATCGGGGTTTCGGGTACCATTTTTGGACGTTATTTAGGTCGTTTTGGTGGTTTTGGACCTTTCCGGAACTGTTGGTGATGGTTTCAAAGTTGTTTTCCTTGTCTAAGTATGATTTTAAGGGGTTTTGTTTTGTTTTGTGGTTCTTCTTGGATTGTTATTGTTTGTTAATGTACATGGAATGGTTTCATGTGATTTTTGATGACTTATTAAGTTGTTTGTGGTCTTTTGAAGTATAATTAGTATTATATATGTGTTTGTATGCCATGTAAAAGTAAAAGATTATATGTAATGGATTTTATAATTACCAATACTTTAAGTATGGTTTCAAAGGGAAAGTATATGATTTTCAAAGTATGGTATTGGACGTATTTCCATGATCTTCAAGGAGAAGATTCATGGTGGTTCCCTTAGTGTTTAGAATGATTTACATGGAAGCTCAGTCTTAGGGGTTTTTCTGACGCTCCAATGGTTTTTCATTCTCAAGTAGAGAGGATTGAACCATGTCGTGAGGAGTAGCAGGAGGTCTTAGTCTTGGGGGCTCCCAATATGCCTCAAGACCCGGAACATGCTAACCTCGTGAGTGTGGTAGGGTAGGGAACCCAAGTTTCATAAGCCACCACGAGTGCATAACCCGCCATAGCTCGGTAATCATTATAAGTCCGGAGGAGTCAAGTCTAGTATATGATATGCTAGGTTGTATGATTTAACTTGCTTGGATTGAAGTAGTTTTTGATGTGTTGTTTACTCTAATATTGTATGATTGCTTGTAAAACTAGCTCACCCTTGCTTGTTTTTTTAAGTTGTATATGCTTGTGTGGTGTTCCTTTTTGCAATGATCATCCAATTGGATGTGAGCAGATGAAGAAAAGGTGTCCGTGGAGCAAGCGTTGGAAGATGGTGATGGGGCAGCTTTGGAATTCTAGAATCACAATTAGTAGAGCTACTTTGATAATACTCCAAAATGGTCATCTATGTTTAAGAGACCAATTGTGACTATATTTTTGGATGACTGTAATCAATAGTCTGTTATATGTCTCTAACTACTTTCCAATGTTATAACCTGATGACGTTTTTATTATATATGCATGTTGTATATTTTGGGATGTAAAAAAAATGTGTAAAATAGTTTAACTGAATAATAGTTAATTTTTTAAATTTCCTTTAAGAAAAATTATTCAATTGTTTCAATTGTATATTATAATAATTAATATAAGTTAAAATATTTATAGACATTTTTTACTATTTTTTTATCTTTCATTTTAATTAATAAAAGAAGTTATAAATTATGTTACTATATAGATATAATGTTATCAAATTAACAACAAAGTTGTTATTATTATTACTTTTGTAAATGTAATTTTCTATAATTTCAATACAAAATTTAGTAAAAAAACTTTAATTAACTTTATTATAATAATTAGGTGTTAATTATTTTTAAATTTTAAGTATATAATTAAGTTTAAATAGAATCAATCTTAAAAGTAATTTATAAATTTAGTTAGAAAATATAAATGATTGACTTTATAAATTTACAAAAGATTAAATAAGTGAAAAAATAAAATAGACTCTGTAAAAATATAAAAAATATATATAAATATAGAAAATTGACTTGTTAAAAAGGTATAAAAAATTTAATGTGATATATATTATTAAACTAATTTAATTAATATATTTATATTTATTAAATGTAAGCGATTTAGAAAATAATGTTAACAAAATTGTTAAATTTTTTATTGTTATATTTATTTAAATTAAATCGATGCATCTAGCTTACCAAAAACTATAATCATGATGCAACTATTTTCATTTGATAACCTAAACATTTATTGCAAAAACACAAGAAAACAAAGACGAGAAGATCTCAGCAAAACTTACAAAGAAACATGGAAGAATCTCGATCATGAAAGACTATTGTAGGTAAGATCGAGGACATATACGTTGGCAGCAACATCCTAATAAAGATGATAATAAATAACTAATTAAGAAAATGTGGAATTATTAAATCACTAGTCAGCAGACCTTTAATTAAACATGATATTAAATGTTATTTTGCGTGTTAGGAGATGTGAACAAACACAACAATCAAAACCAGATATTCTATTATTACTATATGAAAACGCTTATATTATGTATTCAAAATTTTTAGAAACTTTGAAAATTTATTTCAATGGTTAAATGTCGTAATTAAAAAATTTACAATCTGTTCATTTAATTTAAGATATGCTGGAAAATAAAGGTCTAATAATAAAATTAGTGGTTGATGTATGAGATATTGAGAAATACTGGTTAAAGACAAGTTTGTATATCCATATTCTTTATTATATTAGACTTTTAGAATATAAAATATATATATTAGAGACAAACATTTTAAATAAAATACATAGGAAAAGTGAAGTGGTTAACTTAGATGAGTATTGGTGAAGTCTGAGGTAGCGATTCAAATAAAGTATACAGGAGATTGCAAATGAACTAAATCATCATAACTTATCCGTATACAACCCTAACAATTTTCCAAAAATTACATAGTACAATAAACATCATCTAAAGGGAAGAATGTAGAACACTATTTAATGAGAGAATGATTAACAAAAACAAGTAACTAACCAAATGCATAATAAATTATACCATGGACTTGAAAAATAAATTCAAAATAGCTTAATGTTACAAGATTACGTGCATTACTCAAGTCTAAGTAGAAAAATATCTTAGCATACTTTATGTGACAAAAAGAACAATTATTGTTAAAATTAAACAAATAAATAAATATCGATTTTAGAAAAGAATAATGTTTATTGAGTAGTGTCAATAAATTAGTAAATTATTGTTAAATTGACGTGAAAAGGTGGTCCTTAACATTAAGGAGATAGTGAGTCAATATTCGAACGGTATCTAATATTAAAAAATACTACTTAGAAATAGAGTTATATAGATTTGTTCTTCCTAGTTTTTTGGAAACCCAACACCCAATGATGGTGAGGGGCTCCCGACAATGAAAATATCATCTTCATAGCCAAAACTTACATAGAATGACCTCAAACTCATGCATTTCAAAACCAACTCACAAAACATACCTTTTATAGCACAAAGTCATGTGATCGAGACCCAAAAATATCAACAACAATAATAAATAAGGCTAGTTTACTTACCTTACCTAATTAAATTTGTCCAAATAATTTTAGACAATCAAAACACCTTTAACTCCATAAAATGTTTTATTAAAAAAAAATCAAAATATACTCTTATAAGTATTGATCATCACGAACTCATACATTATTAAAAAGAAAAATGGAAAAAAAATTCACATAAAAAAAACAAAAATAAACTTAACTTATTTAAATTGAGAAATTGATCGATTTAAATTAACTTAACTTATCTAAATTAAAAAATTATTGATTTAAATTAAAGATACCGGTTGTTAAATAAGACAAATAAATGAATAAGAAAATATAAAAAATTCGTAAAAAAATAATTTCTGAAAGAGGTTATGTATTTTAAAATAATAAATTTATTTTAAAAACTTGTTATTTATGTAAGTTTTTTAATATTAAAATAATTAAGTTTTATTATTTTTAAATTATCTTTAATTTTAAAATATTATTTTCTAGATTTTATATTTATAATAAATAAATATTTTTCTATTATGCTTTTAATGATATTTTAATGTTACACTATAAAATTTTCCCGTGCAAAATATCAATATATACAAAATAAAGAAAGTAAGAGTATCACCTCTTTTAATTATTTTTTATTAAATAAAAATTCATTTTATGTGTATTATATCAATTTCTTTCATGTTGTACTTAACTGTCAAAACATTTCTTGCATGTTGTAACTAGTTTGGCTGGTATCTTTCCATGTTTTCCGAACATTTCTACGAAGTGTAACAAAAAATTCCATTTACTTTTTTTTTTCTCAATTACCTGCCTTATTTTCAATGTTGATTTTTTTTTTATAAAATATAACATTAAATAAATACGAGTCAAATATAAAAAAAAATTCAATCCCAAATGGTAAAAAGTGATGAATTTCCCTTTTATGTATATGATCAACGTTCAACTTGTTAATGGTTACTTAATCTAAAACTTAGAGTTGATCCTTAAATATTTTTTATAGTTTTTTTAAAAAAATATTTTTTTTTTCATCTTAAACTTCTTTTTTTTCTAACTTTTCTTGTATATGTAGATATATAAACTTTAGTTGTAAACAACTTATTTTAATCTATTATTTTAGTTTTGCTTATAAATAAAGTATTTTAAATAAAATATTGGTATATAATAAAACATACTTCATACCAATATTATAAAGAAATTAATTAATATTCTATTATTATTATTATATATATAATATTATTTTTAGGTACTATTATTTTAAGATACTATATGATGTTATATATATTTTTTTTATGTTTGACCAGAGTGTTACAAAAATGTTTAATATTTTAATTATTAAATAATATTAATTTGATTTCAAGTAGATCTGTCCAATATAATATACATGTTAAAGAATATGGTTCGATAAGGTTCTTTAAGCTTCTTCATTATGAATCAGTTCAAACATACGTCTAATTTTGACCATATCCACGTTTTATAGTTAAATTTCACCAGTTTGGTATCTTGGTTATTACTTCTCATGTAAGTATTATTCCAATAGGAACACAAGTCATGACCTAGGCTAATATTATAAATACAACTGATATTATCAAAGGATTAATCACTTTCTCATAAACACTTATACTAATTTTACACATAAATCCTAACTATATCTTACTGACTTGAGTGTAAGATAGTCTTTTGTAGGTAGATCTTCTCCCTTTCAACAACTGACCATCAAACCTTAAGACTAACGATATTGAACAATACGGTTGGAACTTTGCCTTTTGTTCGTTAGCTCTCATCGACCTTAGAAAACAAGTCGGTCAAGATGCCCAACCTAGCTTCTACCTTGGCCACCTTTTACTTCCTTCGACAGGTGAATTCAAAAAAGAAGACAAAAAAATGCGAGGACAAGTGCATAAAAGACTCAAAACAATGAGGATTGCTTGAAGTGAAACAACGTTATAGAAAAAAGTTAAAATCATTATCAACTCGTCCAAACCTGTCCAAAGCAACACTTGTCAAAGTCGGCCACATTAAAAAAGAAGTCCGCCTAAAGTTAGTCGTGTCAAAACATAGTTCTCTTAAAGTCGACCATATCAAAAGAGAAGCTCGCATAAAATTGGCCGCATCAAAACGAAGTTTGCCTAAAATCAATAGCATTTAAGCAATGTCTAAGGCTAGCAACACTAAGCAAAGACGGTCTAAAGTCGACAACACCTAACAAAACCTACTTAATTAGTCGATAAAAACCCTACTAAGAGATAACATGCAATCACATACACCAAATTAAACTCTCGATATTAAAGGGACTTATGTTCCTATTTGACTTAAACATATTAAGGAGCATGACCCAATAAGACTCTTCAAACCTCTTCATTATGAAACAACTCAAACCTATATGTAATTGGGTCATATTCACTAAATATCGACAAATTGGTATGTTGATTATTATTTACCATTATGTTATTATTTATCAGACTATTATTATACTCCTCAAGTTAGTATTATTTCAATTGAAACATATATCTATGATCTATGCTAATTTTATAAATACAATTAGTATTCCCAAAGGAAACACTTATTCTCATTTTACACATCAAAATTCTAATTTTCGTAATAACATTAACGTTAAATAGTTTTTGGTAAGTGAATCTCTTTTCTTTTAATAATAAGAGATTCAATTAACAACCATCAAGAACAATCATGCCACCGTTAGAATATCACTACCTATAACCAAATCCGCGTTCAAATTCCAGTGAAACCAAATATAAAATTTAATTTTTTTAATAACTAAAGTTTACAAGTTAGTAATTAACAAGTGGAGTAAAAAAACATTTTTCTTTGTATATTTCTAATGCAATAAACACTTCTACCCATTATTTTATCTATTTATACAATTTTAACCTATATATTTGAGAAATAAAAATGGCAGTTGGAGAATATTAGAAGATGACGATCCTTGTAACAAAAATAGTGAATTGATCCGTTGACGAAAGTCACGATGTGCAGCACCACAGCCATAAATTATTAAACCAATCTGGATCCTCCCAACCACTTTAGGTGGTGTCAATAATGGTGGTTGCACAGACTTGGCATTATCACACAGAATACGCCACTCACCAATACACCACTTACCATTTCATTTTTCACCACTTTCTTTTTTCTACAACCATCGACTTCTTCTTTCAGACATTCTTAGAGGAATTTATTCATCTGCATTGTAAATATTTCCAGCTTAACTAAATATTTATCGTAATTAAATAAAGAAGAAAATTTACGTTTTAATGTATAAAATTAAGAGTATTTCGTTTTCTTTTTATCGTTTCGTTATGTGTTTTTAGAAAAACCATTATTGTTTCCCTCCCTTCAGTGCGTGACATCCGCTAATGACTAAGTACCGAAAATTGTCCATAAAGGGAACATCGAAAGTCAACAAAGAAACAGAAGAAAAAACGAAAGATAGTGTGAAAATAGAGAGCAAAAGAAAATAAACTTTAATTAAAATAGTAATCTTTTTACACCACCAGTTAATTATATATATAAATAATTATACAAGTAAGTGGCAAAACAACGGTACCTTTATTACGAGTTGTTGGTAAATTTATTGTTTATATAATAAAAAAATGTTATTATTTTATTCTTCAAAAAGGAGGAAAAGTAGAATAAGGAATTTCAATTATTAAGGAGGGAATTCTTATTAACAATTCTTAATGTTTCAAAAAACCATATTTAACTTAATAAGAAGTATATCAAGAATTTAAATTTTTTACTAATTTTTTTAATATATCAAAAATAATATATTTTTAAAAGTACAGCAAAGGAAAACACCAGAGTTCATCAGAAAAACTAGACCAGTAAAACACTGGCTTTAAATCTCATTAGAAAAAAAACAAGGAAAAAATAAAAATTAAAACATATTTAAAACAAATTAAATTTGTAATACATTAAACTGATTTGAAAAACTAAAACTATATAGTATATTATAAAATCGAAGCTCGCCATGTTTTACTGCTCCGTGTTATTCCCAAAGCCGATACTTCCTTTTCAAGTCTTTTCTCTTTCTCTCTCACAAGATTCTTCCCTCTTCCTTCCTCTCTCTCTAGAACTTCGTCCTTTGCTTTCGTTCTTCTCTGCGCGGTCGTTGCGAACCGACGAATAAGAGCGATAACCCTAACACGGCAGTAGAGGTGTACGGTTGAAGCTCAGATCAGCCATGGCAGCAGCAACCTGCACTTCCATGCGGTTCCTACTTTCAGTTTCCCTAACCCTAACTCTGCTCCGCCTCGGCGCCTCCAATTCCGAAGGCGATGCGCTGTACACGCTCAAACGGAGCCTGTCGGACCCGGACAACGTCCTTCAGAGTTGGGATCCCACGCTCGTGAGTCCGTGTACTTGGTTCCACGTCACCTGCAACCAGGACAACCGAGTCACTCGAGTGTATTCTCTCTCTATCCCCCTCTGTTTTGTTTGTTTCTGCGATGTTAAGATTTTTTAGTTTCGTTTCGGTGCTCGATTCTGCTTAATAGTTGGCATTTGTTGCGTTAATCAACACTTCTGCTGCTTCCTGTTTTATCACGCGGTGTTGATTTTTTATTTTTGTTCTTTAGTTAATTGTTTTATAAAATTGAAGGATCCCCCGTGAGGTTGCAGGATTCACTGTTTGCGGTTGGATTCGTTTGTTTTTATATTCAATGAAACAAACAAAGCCGCGTTTTCGTCAAATTACTTCCTGTTGATAGTTAGATTTCCATATTTACTTACCTGTTTCTTGTGGTGTTTATGTGGTTGGAATTCTTTTTATGTAGTTTAATTAGATGCTTTTCTTTGCTGTTTTACATTTTGGGGGCGGGATTATTGTTGCCCATGTTGCATAAATATTATATATAATGCATGTATAAGTTCGTAGTTGAATAAATAATCCATGTATTGACTGTTAAATTTGGCGTCGACCAATAGCAAATGGAAAAGTTTGTTAACTATTATAATAATTAGCTTAAAAGGTTATATTAGCGATGATGTGTGATTGAATATGGTGTTGACTTATAACATACGTAAAGTGCGCATTTAGATGTGAACAAATTCATAAAACTTAATAATATGTATTGCAATTCATGCTTCTATGTATCGTATGTAGCTGTATTAAATTAAACTTTATTGTCTTTTATTAGTAGTTTTGACCCTTCTTCTTTCACTTATACGAATTAGTAAAGTATTGATATGTATTGGATAAGATACGAGAATAAAAGGAAAACATTGTTCTTCATAGATGGTTGCTATTATAACTGGTAATATGGGAAATCCAACTAAAATGTGTTGGTTTGACTGAATCTGTTGATATTCTGTCCACATTTATGGTGATAATTATGTTGCTTTCTACAGGGATCTTGGTAACTCTAACCTATCTGGACATTTGGTTCCGGAACTTGGGAAGCTGGAGCATCTGCAGTATCTGTATGTTTTCTAAATTTTGGCTAATATTTTTTACCTAGTGTCACTTAAGTCGTTTAGATGTGATCGTATGATGGATAAATACAATATATGTATTAGATATGATACATATTTGATATTAGATTCGGTGATATAATTATTCTAAAAAGTATTGGCCATGCATGTGAGATACTTGTCAACAACATAAATGTAATGAATTATTGTCATCATAAATCGTGTTCTATTGTCAAATGGGAAAAGGAGAGGACTTTAAGTCTATTTAATGTGCTCTTATGATGCATGGATACAATAAATGTATCAGATATATTTATAAAAGGCATCCTATAATACTAATATTCTATAAATGTATCTAGTATGTCTGACACATATCTAGATATGTATAAAAAAAATAAAAATAATAATAAATATATTATTGCAATTATGCAAATCCAAATTAAGAAAACTTTTAGGACATTACTATGAACAAAATAAAAAAAGAAATTATTGTAATCATAAATTATTTCCTTTTATCTTCAAGTAGGAAGGATCATCTATAAAGTGCACGATTTCCATTTTTTGGTTCACTAAGGAACAATATATGACATGTAGCTATAAAAGTCACAAAAAGTATCATACATTGTTCATATATATGATATGTTGCTATATTAGATTTTCATAACTTTTATAAAAGGCTTGTGTGCTTCATAGATATATTTCATATTGTACTCATATTATTACTACAATGATTGATCTATTGGCATTTGTTGTGAACTATAGCACCTCATATTTGTGTGTTTCATGTGCTTTTTCTTAATTGGATGCAGTGAGTTGTACAAAAACAACATTCAAGGAACTATTCCTCCAGAACTTGGAAACCTAAAGAGTCTAGTTAGCTTGGACCTGTACAACAACAACATATCAGGCACCATTCCGTCTTCATTGGGGAAATTGAAGAATCTTGTCTTTTTGTAAGTCTGCAATAGCATATTAAGCATGATTGGACTGATCTGTGGCCTTTGCTTCCGCTATCCTTTCATTTGAATTTCTCACAAGAGTTTGAATGATGCAGGAGAATTACAAGAACATTTGGATAGCTACTCATGGACTTTGGTGTTTTTCAATTATACATTTTGAGTTTGGACAATTGTGGGCTTTGTGGTTGATGTTAAGATGTTGACCAGTAGTGCATATATTTGATGTTAAGACATCTGAAATATGACAGTATATATGAAATGAATTGCTTCCAAAATTCACATGCTCATATCCAAACTTAAACCTCACTCATGGGAGAAATATTAACTGAGTGTTTAGTTCAAAGGAAGGGATGGAAGGGAAAATAAAATATTTTACTATCTTATCCTTAGAATAGACAAATAAAGCCATTAAGTAAGCATACTTGAGTTTAATCAGTGTTAAGAAACAAAATCTCCCCCTTTAAAAAGAAGGGTAAGAGACTCTAGTATGACTAAATTCTGATTAGATTGAGATGATTTCACTCCCAACATTCAGTGGTGTGATTCAATCTATAAACAATCTAAGCAACTTAAAGGATTCCTATGTAGTATGAAAGTGTTCAATCTATAAATTTTGATGGACCCTGTCTGGGCAACATCAGAATCCTTCATAAGTCAAACTACTTGTAGTGAATGGATGACCTATTGAAAATTGCTTGCTTTCAACCAACACCAGGAAGCTAAGTTCAAATCTAAAATAAGTAGCAATCGTAGTTAGTAGTTCCATTTTTGAAGTGTTGGAAGCTGTTAGTCTTTAAATATGAAATAGTTTAACTTACCGGATTCTTAACTGGTAAAGCCTTTGATTATTATTTTGTGGAATAAAATATTCCATACTCGCATGTTTCTCATATATGTTTTCTTTCAGACGACTAAATGACAACCGACTTACTGGCCCTATCCCCAAGGATCTTGCTGCTGTTTCAAGCCTTAAAGTAGTGTAAGTAAAAATGTTGTCTTTATAAGATGATCATGATAGAATTATTTGGCATATGATGAAGACGTGGGCTTTTGGAGAGACTAAACATTAGCTTATTTTCAGGGATGTCTCCAACAATGATTTATGCGGTACAATTCCTACCTCTGGGCCATTCGAGCATATTCCATTGAATAAGTAGGTCCCACTAAATCTCTCCTGAATTTTTTAATTTTTTTTAATTTTTATTTTTATATTGGGTGAGGGAAGGGGAGCAACAATGAGAAACCTAGTAACCTTTCTGCCATGCACTGCTATATTTATCGCTTGCAATTTTTTCTGCTTTATGAGTATGATGTTAAAGATGTCTTGTTCACATTCTGTTCACGAAGGTCCTTTTAAACTGTTATTCACATTCTATTTATCGAACTGTTAAACTGTGATGGTAATATTCAGTTGTTGTTTATTGTTGTTTGTGATAATGATATAGCTGCATGTGATACATTCTCCAATCGTTTAATGAGATATTATGAATGCAAAATTTTGATTAACTAAATCCGCTGCCCTGTACCAATGCATTTGGGAATAGTGATTGCGGTGAATCTGATTGCATCTTATCTGTCCTATACAGTTAATTATAATCAGTCTTCCTGCATTTTTCTGGTGCACTGATTCTGAAATCATTCAAAAGTTTGAACTCTAGATTATTAGCTGTAGAACATGTTTTCTGCTATCTGGTTATCATTCCTGTTACCTGTTGAATAAACATTTTTTTTTCAATGCTGTAGCTTTGAGAATAACCCTCGTTTGGAAGGTCCAGAGTTGTTGGGTCTTGTAAGTTACGATACAAACTGCTCGTGAATAAGTTGATGTGGTAGGATCTCTCTCTCTATATATATATATTCTAAAATTCAAGTGTATTACCTCATAGTGTAATGGGCAGTGGTAAATGTAATCTCTGGTATATGTAAATTTACATACTGAAGAGCATTGGCATTTGTAACAATATTATGATCTGACAATGATTTTGAGACTTGAATATCATCTATTTTATGTAATACTAGAAAAATTCGACTTGGTTACTCTGAAATTAGTTGAAACTCATTCCTTAGTACTACTGTAAAGCAATACTTTTTTGCTGGCTGTCAGTGAATATCTTGGGCAAGGAGAAAATCTTTCTTCAAAGATGGTTTACTCTTTACGATTTGATGGGTTACAAACTGGCTTTGCTTTTCTTACAAAGGTGATGCGTATGAGGCAAAGATGGAAATGGTAAACAAGACCAGCAAATAGGGTCTTTATGCAATTAGATGGTTCGAGTTAACGACTCAATTTTAAATATAACTTAGATGGCAAAAATGAAATTGCGCGCAGATAGAAGGGGAGGTGTAATAATGGACAATTTAATTTAGGGAGTGATTTACATGATTTTAAATAAATAGCACTTTCCTACGGTTGCTTACATTGGATTGAATTGGTAATTAATTACGACACATTAAATAATTTGTTTTAGCTAGAAAACATGGTATTGTATCCTTTTCAAACTCACCAATTAGTACAGTTATTGCTTGAATTCGTCGATTCGAGAATTGGGAACGTTTAGCATGCTGTAGTCAATGACGACGATAAAGAAATCACGGCAAGCGCTGGTAATGAATTGGAATGCAACAACTCAATTGTCATAACGTCTTGTTTGGTTACGTTATGCATTTTGTTTGAGTTCTTCCAATTGCTTCATGCACGACTTAAAAAATTGGATAATAAATTAAAATATGCTGGCCTCCTTTTTTATTCTCTGCTTCTCTCATTTTCCATTTTTTGCTAAGTGAACGATCAGGTCTCTCATAAACCGTGTTTGCTATTGCGGCATTCAGAATTGTCGTGTTGTGCTTAAAAAAAGAACAAGCAAATTTATGAAAGCTTTCTATAGAAACTAGTATTGCAGCACAATTCCACGCAAACACTTCTAGAAGGTCGGATTCTAACATTTTTATTATATTATTCTACTCATCTGTCTCCGCTCACACAAAAAACTTTCACTAAGTTTCAAGTGTGATTTAATATATAAATCTTTTAGTATGTGCATAATAAACAACAAGAAGTCAGGATGGCCGAGTGGTCTAAGGCGCCAGACTCAAGTTCTGGTCTTCGAAAGAGGGCGTGGGTTCAAATCCCACTTCTGACAAACAATTTTAGCACACAAATATTGATGGATATAAAATTTTCCTAAAAGAAAGAATAATTTTTGAAAAAAATGCCTTTAGACACGCATTCATAATTATGACACCACTCTTGTAAAGACTCATAGAAAAACATATACAATGCATTATCAAAACCCTTTTCCATTCTAAGATTTTTCAGTTCATTTGTTGCAACTTCATCAATTATGATCTTCAAAGCTTTCATACTAATGTGCATTTGGCTTAACTTGTGTCATTCATCATTAAGAGGTTTGAGGCATTACAAGTTTGATGTTAAATACATCATTCATAAACCAGATTGCATTCAGCACATTGTGTTCGGAATCAATGGTCATTTTCCATACCCACTATCAGAGCTCACGTTGCTGATATCCATCATATTTATATGTCACCATTAAACTTTTTACAGAGGAGACCATTTTAATTAAAATTTAAAAGAAATTATAATGTATTGAAGTCATATTAAACTTATACAATTTCAATATATATCAGAACAAATTGACACAATTTTTAAAAACTTATAACATTATTGAAGTTCTACCAAGTTGATCCGACTTTTTCATAATCTTTTAAAAGTTTTGTACCATTTTGATAAAATGAAAGAAAATTACATCATTTTAACTGTCATAGGCTGGATAAATAACGTTAAATAATATAATGACCTTATTTATACAGAATTTAATAATATCATGTTAGATTAAAAATAATTAATAAAAATTCGAAACTATTTTGAGAGATATATAGTTCTCTTTGAGAATTCTACAAATTAAAAACTTCAAAAAACTATAAAAAATATAATTATGTTTGAATGCAAATTACAATTTAACCATACTATTAATTTCAGTAACGTTTTTTTTACTTATGTAATAAAATTAAAATAAAACAATAATTTTTAATTTTTAAGAAATAGTTTAAAACTAATCAATAGCTCACGATAAGTAAATATATTAAATTTGTGAAAATTTATTCAATAAAAAAAATCAGTAAAGCACCCGTACATTGGGACAGTAAAAAATAAAAATGGTGATATTTTAGGTTGAATTGAGATTTGAAGAGATGAATGTTGGAATAAACTCATGTAAAATGTGAAAAAGCTATTCCTGTTTGCCTAATTAAAAATTTTGTTTTTAAATTATATTTTTTTACAAGAATAAGTTATTTACCTTTAATGAGTATTCTTTTTAATTAGATCAATAATTTATTCTTTCAAAGAGAATATAAATAAACATAAACACAACATAAATACACAAGGTTAATTTACCGTCTCTGTGTGTGTGTGTGAAGACTGAAAATCGATTATGGAAAAGAGAAAATTCATTCTCATATATGATAATTGAACTAGAATCGATTCTTCACTATCATGATTCACACATAATCAATTCTCTTCACATATAACTTATACATAATCGATTTTGAAAAACTCAAAAAAAAAATTTAAATATTTGATAGAAAGAATCGATTCTCTTATATATTATAATATACATGTTATGATATAAGAGAATGGTTCTTTTATATTATAATATATAATATATGATATAATATAATAGTAATAGTAATAGTAATAATATAAATAATAAATTATATTTTTGTAATTTTAAGTAACACTTTTAATTTTATTTTAATATAAATTTTATCACATTTATCCTAAGAATAAAATACTAATTATTTAATTTTATTTATTAAAAAAATTTAATTTATCTTACACAAACTTTTATCTTAAATTCAGTCAAATCATATAATTTTTTCTTTAATTTAAACAACTATACCTTCATTTCATTTTCCAAATTCATTCCTTCAAATTCAAACACACGATATTGAATTATTATTGTAAATTTAGAAGTATGCACTACTCCTTTGCTAAATGATTTTTTCCCCGTAATTATCATAATAAAATAGTTAAGAATGAATATAGATTGTTTTGAAAACTCAGAATTCAAAATTTTCCTAATCATAGTTACGTCAAATTATCATTCAACAGCTGTAAAACGAAATTAAAGTAAACAAAACAATAGCCTAACTTAACTTATGATTCTATTTAATTTCGTTTATAGAAGGTATATTTGGGGAATTCTGGTTCTTTATTTATGTATATTTTTGGTTTCATCTTTTACTTTTATTTTTAAATTAAACCATATCTTTTGTTAATTATTAATTATGTTAGGTCATATTGTTTCCTATGGTCAAATTTAAAAATCGTGTTGGTGTAAAAAAAAAAATAGACTGAAAGTTCAATTATACATTTGTTCTTTTTATATTAGTCTATTATCATACTATTCTACTCGTCACACGTTCATTCCCTTTTGTTAAAAAACTATTAATATTAAACTAATATTTCTCTAAGATATATTTTATGCCAAGAAAAGTAAAAATTTCTTAAATAAATAAAATTGCAACGAACGTATTCCATGATACCATTGTTTTATAGTGAGAAATAAATGACATATTTTTTCCATAATCAAAGTAAAATAGTAAATACATATTTACTTTTACTTTTGTTACATCTTTATTTTATTTAGATCTATTAAATATATGCTTTTATTTTTATTCTAACTTTATTTTCTTTACATCATATATTTCCGAAATTTACAATTTCCATTGTTTCTAAACTTTCTTCTGTTTAAATTAAGGAGCTGATAAATATTTAGTTATGCATAAATTAATTTTCAACTTTATTTCGAACAGAATCTATTAAAGTAGATCTATAGGCTCTTTCTATATATTCAAAGCTACATGCTATGCCTTAACGCACAAGCTATGGAGTTGATGAATAAGTAAGTTGTAACAGATATTTGAGAAATTTGGTTGTGGTGTGAGTGTATGAGGAAAAGCAACAACATAATAATGAGCTTAAGAGGTATAACGTTGTGGTGTGTTTGGTTGTGTTTGTCGGAAGTATCATGGGGAGCTGTAAAACAGTACAAGTTCGATGTGCAGTATATGTATGGTGCACCAGATTGCGTGGAGCAAGTTGTGATGGGAATCAATGGCCACTTTCCTGGTCCAACCATAACAGCAGAAGAAGGAGACACCCTTCATATTATTCTCACCAACAACCTCCTCACAGAAGGAACAGTTCTTCATTGGCATGGAATTAGACAGGTTTTTATACACTACTTTTTCATTTTCTTTTTGTTTAAAAAAGAATAAAGGTACACTTTTACCTTCATTTACATAAGTGGAAAAACGTGTTTTTAACTCTTACATTACATTTTGTATTTTCGTAGTTTTCACGTCGGTTAAGGAACAACCGATGCATTAGAGATATATTGTCTTGGTTAGTTTAACAACCAAAACATAAAACCCTACGCGAATCACTTATTTCTTCTGAAAATCAGACTTTTTGTTGGTTAATTCAACAACCAAAACATAAAACCCTACGCGAATCACTTATTTCTTCTGCAAAATATAAAAAATATAAAAATTTTTATATCAAAATATCATTTCTTAATAGAAAATGTAAACTATTTTTTGGATGTTTTGTGTTGCAGTATGGAACGCCATGGGCAGATGGAACTGCTTCCATTTCTCAATGTGCTATAGCCCCAGGACAAACTTTTCATTACAGATTCACAGTTGACAGGGTATATATGTATACAAAAATTTTTACCACTTTTTTTTTTTGAATAAATGATTTTTGTATGGAAAAAACTTAGATGTTACATTTTGTATGTTTTATGTGTTTTGCCTATGATGTTTGAATGAGCAAAGTATGAGAATTTGGTGGTGAAAATATGGTGCAGGCAGGTACATACTTCTACCATGGACACTATGGTTTGCAGAGAACAGCAGGATTGTATGGTTCTCTGATAGTGAATTTAGCAAAGGGAAAGAAAGAAGCATTTCATTATGATGGTGAGCTCAACCTTCTCTTGAGTGACTGGTGGCACAAAACCACACTAGAACAAGAGGTTGGTCTCTCTTCCATTCCATTCAGATGGGTGAATGAACCTCAGGTAATCAGATTTAAATATGATGTCATAAAATTAAGTTAGATTTAAAGTATATGTATACTAAGTTTAAGATTTAAGATATACATATATCAATATTAGAAATCACATATATATCTATTAAATATAAACTAATATTTATAAATAAAATGTATAAAAGTTTAAAAGATTGTAATTATTTGATGGTTACTTGTAGATATGATCTGAGTTTTTAATTATGATTTAAAAAAGTTAAATTAATTGTGAGAGATACTCAAAAGAGAAAGTAACAGTGCCCTGGTTATTCAAATACCTTCATTTTGATGAAGTGGTCCAAAATTAAAAATATCTTGTAATTTTATATATAGAGTTTCAAGGTGTGGTTCACCCTAGAAGTAGAAGAAAAAAAATCTACCCACACTACTTAATTAATTTATGAATTTCAGCTTATAAAAACCCTTTAAAATGATTAAGAAATAGATTTTAAATTCATTTTAATTATGCAAATTCAATTTATAAAATGAAATCTACATTTTTTTAATGGATATAAAACTTGAAACAAAAATAATTTGTGAGATAACAGTCTCTGCTTATAAATGGAAGAGGACAATACAACTGTTCGTTGGCAGCTAATGTTATGAAGACATCTTTGTCTGAGTGCAATTTCAGAGGCAACGAAGAATGTGTTCCCCAAATTTTTGATGTTGATCCAAACAAGACCTACAGAATTAGAATTGCTAGTGCCACTTCCTTGGCATCTCTCAACTTGGCCATTGGGGTAACTTTTTATTATTGCTCCATCAATTTTTTATATATGTATCTTCACTTTAGTTGTAATTATATTTTAATCAATATTTTTATTTGTAAAAACATATGTTTCATTCGTATGAAAAATTATCATGATAAAATTAATAAGTTAATTATTTTAATTTAACAAATAATTACTTATTAAAGAGTAAAACAAGAAAAATAATGTCAATATCAGAATGAATCCTTTTTATATAAATTTTTGTTAGTGATGATGAAAAATATAAGTTGTACATTCTTTTGCACAATTTTACGATCAACTAAATTTTTAATTAATTTAGTATTATTTTTTATTATATTTTTGAATTCAGTCTCTATTTTGCATTATAAATACAATACTTTATTTATATATATATACCAAATATTAATCTTATATATAATTTTTACTATATTTAACAATATTGATATATAACTTTTTTTGGAATTATTCAAAAAAATGATAGTAATAACTTTGAAATACCTAATAGTTAAATTTATAAATTTCAGTTAGATCATCCGGGTAATTTATTTGGATTATATAATTTAGAAAAATAATCTAACTAAAAATTTAAAAAATGTTGGAAAAAATATTTTCATTAAATAAATGGAGAAATAGTAACAGCATGGTATATAATAGATTATTCGTTAATCCCATTGATTACTACTCATACTTTTACAGTTTACATAATATGATTTTTACCTACAAATTCATATAATCTTGGCAAAAAGATCTACTTGAATAATCTGGTTCTGATATTTGATTTTGTTTTGGTTGAAGAACCACAAATTGGTGGTGGTGGAAGCTGATGGAAACTACGTGAAACCATTTACTGTTGACGACATAGACATATATTCAGGTGAAACCTATTCAGTCCTCCTCAGAACAAATCAAGATCCAAGGAAGAATTATTGGATTTCAATTGGTGTTAGAGGAAGAAAACCTAACACCCCACAAGGATTAACTATCCTAAATTACAAAACAAACTCTGCCACACTTCTTCCCACTTCTCCACCACCAATAACACCTCAATGGGATGATTACAATCGTAGCAAGACATTCACTTACAATATTTTTGGCCTCAAGGGAACCCAAAAACCTCCTAAATACTATCATCGTAGACTTCTCCTTCTCAACACACAAAACCTCGTTAGTGGTTACACTAAGTGGGCCATCAACAATGTCTCCTTAACATTGCCATCAACTCCTTACCTAGCCTCTATTAACGTTAATGGCTCCTTTGACACTAAAATCCCTCCAAACACATTCTTAGAGGGTTATGACATCTACAACCCTCCCCTCAACCCTAATGCAAACACTGGTAGTGGGGTTTACATGTTCCAGTTAAACCAAGTTGTAGATGTCATACTGCAAAATGCCAATGTACTGAAGGGGCAAAACAGTGAGATTCACCCTTGGCATTTGCATGGGCATGACTTTTGGGTTTTGGGGTATGGAGATGGCAAGTTTCAACAGAGTGATGAGAGAAAATTCAACTTGAAGAACCCACCATTGAGGAACAATGTAGTGGTATTCCCATATGGTTGGACTGCTTTGAGGTTCAGGGCAGATAACCCTGGAGTTTGGCCCTTCCATTGTCATATTGAGCCTCATTTATACATGGGAATGGGTGTCGTTTTTGCTGAGGCTCTTTTAAATGTTAAGCGAATACCTAATCAGGCTCTAGCTTGTGACCTTCTTAGGAAGGTGTCAATACATAAGAAACATACCTAAACCTGGTACTTCCCTCTGATGTTTGTCGTTAGTTAGTTCAGTTTGCGTTTATTTTGTATTTTAGTTTTTTTCCTCATCATTCTGTTGGTGTATGTTGAGCTTTTAAGGGTTAGAACATTGAAATTTGAGGATAAGTTATTTGTAGTTTATTGTTAATCAAATATAATGAACTCCTTATGACATGTTGTGTGAGTTCAGTTATTACATTTTTTAACACAAAACTATGCAACATAGTTTGAACATATTCAAGTCAGACATGGTTAGAGTAGTGTTAAATGATAAAGTTAATATAGTTTTTAAAACAATTTTCTACAAAAGGAGACTAATTTAAAATTTTGCAACAGGGAGCAATACACAATATATAGTGTTGAACAATTAAACCAATAAATAGTAATAATTACAAAATTTAGCTTGTTTTGTTGGAAATAACTTAGAGCATGTCATGCACATTGTGTTTCTACTATCTTATAAAAATGATTTATTTTAATTTTTTTAAATGATTTTTATACCAAAAATAAAATAAAATCAGCTGAGTGAAAATGTAGTGCTATCTCTGCAGCATAATTACAATCCTCCATGACACTTTTACTTGGTGGCCTGTGCAATTACTTTACTCAATGAACTCGATTCCATTTTGGCAGTTTCCACTAAATCCTCCTACACCACAAAAATTATAATTTTTGAAACATTAAGATGCAACTTCTCAGGTATGTTTAGTGTCATTCTCTAATTATTGAAGTAAAACTTTGTTTGTGATCAATGAACTACTTAAAAAGGAACTAGAGAAATTGCATGTAATTTTTTTCTGCAATACAATAATATAAGCAATTGAGAGTAGAATGATTGCTTTATAATGTTACCTGTGCAGCTATTAGTCTCAGAGTTTTTCTTTTGCTAGTCTCTTGCATGGCTCCAGCAAGCAAAATTTCATCCAATATAAAATATGCCTGCAAGGATCAAGCTCAATTTTAACCTCTGATGCAATATTAACATTAAACAACATTACACAACATTACCATTCTTACTTATACAGGACTGTCAAATTTGTTTCAGAAAAACACAAACAATCACAAAGTAACTGCAAACTTGTGAGGGATCCTAGTCTCGTTTATCTTAGAAGCTATCTTGTTTAACATGACAGTAGATCATCAATTTTTATGTCTGAGAGGATATTCAAATAGAACTGTGTAAATTATTAGGATGAGGATTCTTATTCAAGTTGTTGAATAATAACTAAAGAATATAGTTGGGTAGAAAATGAATTACCTTATGAAAATTAAAGATTAAATCCAACTCACAAACCTGGTAAGAGAAGCAAGAGAGAAACAAATTCAGGTGGTTTTGAAACATGTGTAAAATATATTAATTAAGAACATCATTTTTTAACATTTATGGTACTAACACTGCCAAAATAGCGATCCAAAGTCTCAACATAATGATGAATAATGGTTAGAGTCTCCAATTCATTGTCTTCCTCATCATTACACATGCAGAAGTAGAGGCTAGCATATCTGAACAATAATAACCAAAATCAAGAGTCTCTCAATTATTGTAATTCAATATACAAACAAATTTCTCAGTCACTTAACAAAATTTTCACACCTTTTGTAAACAACTGTGAATCCCCTCCACTCTACGAAGTTGCACAACTTTGGTGCTCGAGAGATAATAAGCCCATTTAGTTCTCGAATTATCTTCCAAAAAAGTAGATTAATCAATGTTTATGCATAATTCAGGCATAAGAAAACAAAAACAATATGCAAAATTATTGCCAAATGGTAACTGAACACTTTGAATATTTTCCAGTGCCTATCAGGACATATAAACATTAACGCTTGATATACAAATATTAGATGTTTATGAAATATGCCCAATTGTAAAATAATTTTTTTTAGTTACAAAAAATCACATTCTCAATAAAACATGGAGACAAATATCAAACAAGTGATATGCATAATAATAAACCCATCAAATAATATGTAAGACATCGTAAATCCAAATTACCATGATTCTATGCATTGAGCTAACATTATAACAGATCGTTTTATCTTGTATTTGAATTAGAGACAGGTACCTTGGATCTCTCCTTTTGAGAGTATGGTGAATACCATTTTGTGAGTCTCACTTTTCCTTGTCGACTAATGAGAATCACAAACTGAATCTGTAATAGAAAAAGAATGATTTTTTGAATCCACTGAAATGATAATATATATATATATATATATATATATATATACAAATGTGCAAAAACATGATCATAATTTCAAATCGTATCCGTATGAGATGTAAAGGATTAAGCTAACATCACAAATGGTGACATTAGAGGCAGAATGGGTTAATGAGGAAACAGATAATTCTATACAAATATATATGTAACATTTTCACAAATTGAAAGAACAAAAGAGAAAATAATTGAAAATAGTTAAGCAATGAAGATAAAGATAAGGAAAAACAGGTACCATTATGTATTCAGATGAATTTTCTGAGAACCAGCACAGATAAATTTGTCAGAAACTGCTTTTCATCATCCTTAAAAATGAAACAAAGGTATTTCTAATAAGAAAAAAAAATACTTTAACACAAATTTTTTATAACACTCATTTTTTAACTGATTTATTATTTATTTGTTATTGTGCTAACATATTCTAAATTCAATGGAAAAAAAATAATATGTGTACTATGTCAAAATGTTTGTATTATAATATATCATTGTCCTTCTCATAATCTATATTTTTGTATAAAACAAATATATTATTTAGTAATTTTATTTGGTATCATCTTTTAATAGGATAATTTTATCTTTTAAAGTGTAAAATATAATTTAATAAAATAATTTTATATTTCAAAAAATTAAATATATTTTTTTAATAACTGCTGTATAATTTTTTAATAATATTTTTTCAATTAATTATTCATAAAAATAATAAAATTACTATTAAAGGGTTTTCGAGATATACTGTAGAGTTGAATGTTAAAGGGAAAAGATAAAGAAGATCTTTTAATAAATTGTATAACTAATATTTTGTAAAATAAAAATATAATTATAAATCAATATATATGTAATAATTTAATTTTAATAAATACTCTATGTATACTCAAATATTTCATATTTTTTTATTAATGACAAATTATGATAAAAGTTTAATAATTATTCTAAAAGTTACTGTATAATCTCTTAAAATGTATCAAATTTTAGTAGACAAAAAAAATTTTATTTATAAAAAAAAACATACTTTAAATATAGAAGTATTTTAATAATTTTAATTTTTAATTTAAAATAAAAATCAAAAAATCAAAAATTATTTAAATATCTTTAATTTTAAAATTTATAATTCATAATATACTAATGGTTTTTTTCAACTAAAATTTGATATTATTTAAGTTTACAAACCTAATATATATATATATATATATATATATATATATATATATATATATATATATATATATATATATATATATATATATATATATATATATATATATATATATACGGGGTTTGCTAACGCGCGTATGTCTGTTTTTCAGTTGGTACATTTTAGCAATGTGTACCAGATTTTAGTAGACAAAAATACCCTTATATATCATGGATTCTAAGTTTTAAGGTTAAGGGTATTTTAATAATTTTCATTCTCAAAACTTAAAAAAAAAAAAGAAACCCCAAAACCCTTACTCACCTCTCTCATTCCTCTCATTCCTTTCTCTTTCATCTCTCTCACTCTAACCTAACCTTTTCTCTCTCATCCCTACTGTAGCCCCAATTGAAAAAATCAGAAACACTTGCCTTTAAAAAATTTGCCTTTGTAAAGAGTTGAGTCATTGACATGTTCACGTTCAGGCACAGGTTCATTCAAGATCTCTTCAATTTCACCATCTTCACTAACCTCTCTAATTTCATCATCTGCATATGTTGAATCATCATCTCTAAAAAAAACCCTTCAGGCCAATTACCAATTCTTTCGGATGTCATTATGCTTGTGAAAATTAGATAAAATTATAAAAAATTATAAAATGAAAAGTCATTTTTTTGTAAGGAATTGTTTAACAACGAGCGTTTCTGATTTTTTTCCAGGCCAATTACCAATTCCTTTGATGTCATTATGCTTATGAAAATTAGATAAAATTATATAAGACAAAAATTATAAAATAAAAACTCATCATAAAATCATTTTTTTGCAAGATTGAAATAGTATAATTTTATCTCTTTCTAATTTGAAACCAAATTGAATTTTTATATAAATTTTATGAATATTTTTAATTTAGAGATAGAATTAGTTTAAAATTAGAATGGAATTTTAGCAGTGAAAATTATCGGTTTTAAATTTTATGTTAAAAGTCACATAAACTATTTAATTTTATTTCTAAATTTGTTATTTTTGTTTAATTTGGTTTCAACTATTTTTAAAATTGAAGCAAAATTAAATTTAGTTTTAATTTGGAAGGAGACAAAATTGCTTAATTTAATAAAAAAACTGAATTTAAATTGAACAAACAAACGAATATAGAAACCAAATTAAATATAAAACAGTGACATGTAACATTGATACTTATATGTCACTATAACATCGTACTAATTTAACACGTAAACAATTTTTTTAAACTAAAAAATATTAAAAAATTAAAAAATCACAAAAACGACACATAAAATATTCTATTAATAATTTATTTAAATAGCATTAGAAAAAGAATAAAATCAAACAAAATTAAAACTGTATTAAACAAATACAATATTAGTACTGAATTGAAAAAATCAAACTAAAATAATATTAAATTACTATTCTAACCATTATATATTATATAATACAATTGGGCCCACCATATTATAATATTAGAGGCCAAAATAAAATCTTATATTAAAAATGTTCTCATACACTAATATCTTTGATAACATCTTTGTTAAACCTTATCCAAAGTTAACTTAAATTAAATCTTTGATATTGTTAATCACTCAATCAAACTACAATGCTTCAAGTTGTTTCTATAATAAATGTCAGATAAATACATATGACACTTCAATGTTATCCAATAAAATCTATATATATATATAATTATGTTCACATCATTCTACTATAATCTGTATAACTATTTATATTTATATTCCATATATTCTAAATGTAATTCAGATAATAAATTATTTATCATTAACTTGTTACATATCTAATACTAGAGCTGTCAAAACGGGTAACCCGGCCCGATCCGACCCGATCCATCATGGGTTGACAATTTAGTGAGTCAATCCAATCCAGCTTATTTATTAACGAGCCAAAAAAATTCAAACCCGACCTGACCTACCATGGGTTGGTGGGTTAAACGGGTTGGCTCATTGACTCACTTAATTAACTTTTTTTTCACCTTCTTCTTCTCAGATTCTTATAACATGTTACTTTGATCGATCAAATTGAAACAGTAATAATTGAACCAATTGATATAAAAGAAAATGAAACAAAAGAAATATATTGTTATATATATTCTAAGCTATCAAGCGTAAAATTTTGTCAATTTAATTTAGTGAGACATACAAGAAACTACATATAGACTTAACAAAAATATATAGCACAAGATAAAATTGTCATGCTTGTAGATAAGTCTAAAAAAAAGATAAAACAAATCATATATTCCCGAATTATCCAATATCTATAATATTATCCATCTATTAAATTGGAGTCCTGAATGGATAAATCTACAGTATTATGCTCTCTTGAAACATCTTCTTCTTTATCTCCATCTATAATATTATCCAATTTATAATCTTTGGTTTTATTTGCGAAGGGGAACTTTTGAAAAGACAGCAACGCGAAATGCTCTATTGCTAAGTAAAGGTTGTGCATTTTGAATAATTAATTTGATTAATTTGATTTCAATAAAAAAATAGGATTTGAATAATTAAATAGGTGGATTGGTGAGCTAACCCGACTCACCACGGGTTCAACCCGTGTGAACCGAGTTCTTAGTAAACCGGATCAAAATTGGCTCGCATAAAAAATTTTGTATTTTTTTCCAACCCAACCCGACTGAAACCCGTGGTGAGCCGGATTGACTCACGGATTTCAACCCATTTTGACGACACTATCTAATACATCAATTATGATATATCATATAACAAAAAAAACAAATTATAGGAAATAATAAAGAATTCTCGTCAACTTATTCTCGAGTATTTGCAGAAAATGTTTTATTGGATATTATAGTTAGCTTAAAATATGTTGAGTTTGATGTAAGAAAAGAGGAGAAAGTAGAAATGCAGCTGTGTTTCTTTCCATTTAAGACAAAGCAAAACCAAGAGAAAGCAGTGGCTGGGAATACCTTACTTCCCCACATCACATTCAGATCATTACTAGCCACGCCCTTTCACCTTTCACTCATTATTTATATTTTACAACATATCATGGTCAACTCTTTCTATAAATATATTATTGGAAGCAAAAATCTTCCTCTTTAAAGTTCTACATCTCTCCACATGAGAAAATAAATAAATAATAAATATATTTTTCTAAAAAACTCTATTTATTCATTTTCTCATATGCATGTATGTATATGTTGCAGCATGTTTCGGAGTTTAATGTTTATAGTTTATAGTTTACCATGTGTGTGTAGGATAAAAAAAGAAAACACCTCCACCTAAGAATATATTAAAGAAAATGGTTGTATTTCAAATAACTAGGGTTGAGAAACTTTGCATAGCCTTTTACATTAAAAAAACTAGTCGGTCGTTTTTTTTTATTTGTATTAAAAAATTAATATGATTATTATTATATTAAATAAATAACTTATTTGTGTAATTATATTTAAGTGTTATAATCATGAATAATTATAAATGTAATATTTAAATACAGAATTTGATGATACAAAAATTAAATAAATAATTACGGGCGTTTATAACCAATTAAGTAAAAATAAATAATATTATTTTAATATTTTTTTTATAAATATAGAAAGAATAACTAATAATCCAATAATAATAGTAATGGATTATAATAAAATGATATTTGGATATGAATTTATTTATTTATTTTAAATTATAAAATTGACATAATATTTGATTATTGTAATAATGAATTATTGTGTAGTAAAACAATATTGTTATATGATGAAAATTTACTATTAAACTTTTAAATTATATATTATATTAAAATAAAATGTGTATACACGAATTATTAAAGTAAAATGTGAATGTATTATACAAAATGACCCGTACAAAATAAATATAACACGAAGTTAATGTTAAAAATTTTGATTTCCATGCATAATGCATAACTTGTCACTGTCATATGAAAACTTCATTCAATTATTGTCAAAATCTCTTCTAACATAATATTGTTCGTCAATTATTTTATAAGACACTACGACTTTATTCATCCCATCAATTTTTCAACATATAACCTGAGAGTTAACATCACTGAACAATATAGAAAAACATTTTAAATAAATTTGTTGATCGAATGAATAATTTTTTTTAATAAATAATTTATATGGAAGTGTACATAAAAAATATATGTATTTAAGGATCTGTTCTTTTGAGTGCATTTGAGGGGGTGGATTTGAGGGAATTTGAGAGGATTTGAAGATAATTTTTGTTGTTGTTCTTTTAAGCGAATTTGGACATAAATGAGAGTGAATTTGAAAATAAAATTTGTGAGAATTAGTATAGAATTGTATTGACGTGACAAATTAAAAAAAATTATTTTCAAATTCAATCTCATTTACCTCCAAATTCGCTAAAAAAAACGATAAAAAAAAAGTTATCTTCAAATCCTCTCAAATCCACTCAAAAGAACAAGTCCTGGTCTTCTGCCACCCTTACATTAAAATTTACATTAAAATTTTTAAAAATAATATGACATGTTAAAATAAAACTTCATTATTATATTACATCCTAGATTGTGTAATATTCCTAAATTGTTTGGATTTTCCAATGTTCACACCTTTCAACACAGTGCAATTAGTTATACTCCCCTTTCAAACAATTAGGTGATAACTAATAATGATCTCCATATACTTTGGAAAACTCTGAACTAAAACAAGGGGGAAAAGGTGGGTGCAAATTCATAAATTTGAGCTAACATTCCTAAATTTCCATCAACTTGTATAAAATCTGGAAAATTTAATTATAATTGTTTTAAAATATTCTATTAGACTTAAAAAAGTTAAATTCTCTACATGTCTTTTTATAACTTTAAGGTTTTCCAAAATATCACCATAAAATATTTTTTTTGTCTTTTTTAAAACATTTAAACTAAGTCTAAAAACTTACTCTTTTAGTTTAAGAGCCAAACTAAATTTTATAAGTTTAAGAAACCACTTAAATATATTCATGTAATTTTTTATTTGTTTTAGTTTTTATATTTATTTTCTATTCAATTAAATCTAATTAAATAGATTTATTATGATCCATTTCGTTAAATTAACATTAATAAAAAATTTAACTTTTATCTAAATTTAAATATAGAAATCAAATTACTAATTAAACTTTAAAATTAATTTAAAAGTATTAGAAATTAAATTTTATAATTTAATCAGAACCACAAATAAGAAAAAGGTGCAAACTTACAACAGACTTTAACTTTTAAAGGAGTTATTGTTAAACTCAACAAGTTTACAATATATTGCATGATCTTAAAAGAAAAAATTCTACAGAACCATGCAGATGATGAACACTTAGTGCAATTAGTTATGCCACCCTTTCAGACCTTTTGGCTAACCTCGCTAAATTTGGTGACAATTATGCCACTGAACACTATGTTTAGCAACAAAAGCCACTGATATGAAAGAAATGAAGGTGCTTTGCAAAACATTAATGTGTTATTGGCACGTAAACTAAGCAAGAACAGGGACAGAAGCTTAACACTGTCAAGTGATATGGTCCTTTCCCTGTCTCACAAATAGGCAATTTCCCTTTCAGCACTGTGAGTGAAGAGGAACCATTGCAATGCACGCCTAAGGATTTGACTGGCGACTGCTAAAAGACAAAGACAACGTGTCCCTATGAAAAGACCCCACCACACAACACATTCAACTCCATCACGCAATTGAAAAGCCTCAGCCATCTAAATTGGCATCTGCCAAACAATCTCTGATGGGACCATTTTAACTGTGCGATGTTGAAAAGAAAAGCATATTGAGATGAGAAAGATGCACTCTTTTCATCCCACCTAACTAACTTTTGTTCCCATCATAGTTCACCCATATAATCAGATTCCTTAACTATGAATGCCGAGCATTGAAACTGAATAAAAAACTTTATTTAGATAACAGTCGTACTTTGAGTAGCATAGTAGGCTATTACATAAAAACACACATAAAAGAGTTACATTATGGGAACACCCCCTGATGTTTTTTATCCATAACACCACCTGATAAAGACCTGGGAAAGCATATAAATATCTGGACCTAAACATTCAATTACATATATGAAGTAAAAATGCAGTAACTGCATCTGGGTCAAGAGATTTTAGTGTAACCGTTTCACACAATGAAAGTCCTAGGAATACTTGTTTCCTCTTCTCATTTTCACTGGAACCAAATTGAAACCTCTTGCTGCTGTCTGTGACCGGTATCCATTCCTCCCCCTTGTATATCCTTAAAATCAAAAGACGACAAATCACACTGGGGGCTAAACAACATGTGGTTGGTGTCAAAAGGGGCGTTCATGTTCATGGCTTTGAACCTCTCAAATTGTCCTTCCTCACGTGCAAAGAAATTTCCTTCTGTCACCATTCCTTGGCCAGTAAAATAATTGTCACCACGACTGTCCTGTTGCTGTTGCTGTAACATGGTCTGAGAAAAGTTATGATTTTCTGCGGCTACAAAGTTGTTGGAACTTAAGTTATTGTTTCCTATTACATTTGTGTCATATATTGTCATAAGGTCATTTATCATTTTTTGCCCATCTTCCGGAACTCCAAGCCCAGATACACCAAATGAAGGTTGAACCACATTTGCAGCCTGAGATGTAGTGTTGGGTTGAACAAAAGACTGAGGGAATATGACTGGCTTAACCTCAGAATCATGGAAGTTGGAACCACCACCATAATCTGAAGCACTGTTTCTGTATGCACAGTTCAGTTGATGATTGTCCCTAGCCGACCTGTCAGGGAAACCAAGGCGAGGTTCATTGTAAGGGCATTGAGGATGCTCACAAGTATAGATTTTGGGATCCATCATGAGGTTGAAGTCACCAGGAATCTTCCTCTTCCGGATGAAATCAAGGTTTGTGACAACATCTCCCTTAAATGGATGAGAAATTTGTAGTGGTAGTCTTCCGGTGATTCTCTCCATCCCAAGATTAGATGGATGAAGAGGATCTGGCTTCCGGTCTTCCACATCAAAGTTTGGTTCTTCCTCAGCACCATCAACATCATACTCACTGCAATCGTTGATGACCATGGAGCCATTACCTCCACCAGAGGAAAATGGGGGGCAATAATCAGGATAAAGCTCTCGAGCCAAGGCTTCCTCTTGGTTGATGATGGCAAGCCATGTTGCACTCTCCTTTGCTGTCATTTTGTCCTGAAGGCATTTGGACTGTCTCACAAGCTTCCGAATCTTGGCTATATCAGGAGACATGTGCTTGATGACAGCAGTAAGAACACCAACCTTCCATGCCTTCTTGAGGTCATGAGGTTTCTTGTAAGGTGGAGGGCCTTGATCTTTGGGAAGACCAATTTGAGGCCACCATACTTCATTCCCAGTGGGCCACCATGGTGGAGGAACACCCTTCTCTAATGGGAACCTTCTCTGAGGAGGATCACAGTGCTGCATAAGTGCTGACAGAAGAGAACCCAGTGTTGTGTCCTGTAACTCCTGCAATGTGTGTGGAGTTGGACCAATGGAATTGCAACCATCATTCTTCCCTGGAATTGCATTATCAGCCTGATACTTTGCTATAGCAGCAGGACCATTTCGATCAAACCTGACCTTGTCCTTCCACCATTCGCGAAGATTATCAGATGCTCCAGTCACTGGCTTCCCTTTCTCAGGAATTATGCCATAAACAAACCCTTGTGCTTTGCAGACCTCCATCATCTTCAGCATGTACTTTAGTATTCCATCCTGAGCTCTTGACATCTTTTTCCTCCTAGCTTGCTCCTGGGATTGCCTTTGCTTCACTGCATCTGTCCCTTCCTTTGCCTTCTGTTGTTCTTTCAATCGTTTGTGGCGCACTTTGTCCCTCCACATACGTTTCTCCAGCTCATCTACATCAATTTCTTCATCACTGTAATCATCCTCAACCACAGGATCTGGATCCGTTTGTCTCACAGCAACAACATCCTCGTCCCCAAGGGGACAACTCAACAAATCCAAATCGCCACAAAACCCAATGTCCTCGAACATCATCATCTTTTCTCAGAAAAAGAAAAAAAACAGCCGAAAGATAGACCAAGTCTCCAGGAAAAGGGGTTCAATTCAACCCACCAGCTTCAGATGAAGTGAATAACAAACCGACTTTACAACTGTTGAAAGCCAAAAACAAGGAATAATTGTCAATTGAGGCGGTGCAAAGATCACATGATACCTAAAGCATAAAATCTGTAGCAATATCTTACAAGATTCATTAAGCATGTATTTTGACCACAAATTTCTTCTCTCATTCTCATCCACTATATTTTTTATATAAGCAAAAATTCCATAGTCGATTTGTCACCTATGTTGAATCGATACGACTATTGAGTTCGTTTCACATCTAGGTCATCAGTTCTATAGTATTCACCAATAAAATAGATACAAATAAATCAATTGAAACAATCAAAAGCCATTCAATTATAAAGTAACTTTCTTGGATTATTACTTTTTTCCATGGGGATTCAATAGAGGTGTGATAAAACTATGTTTTAATAATAAGAAGAATATATAAGTACTTATACTTTAATAATATAAAATCCAAAAACTTAGATACGTAAAAAGAATATTAATATATTAAATATATAAAAGTAAACAAGAATTTAGATGAATAAAAAAGAGAGATCAAAAGTAAAAAAGTTGACACCCTGCAACTATGGGAGAGTCTGGGACGTGTCTTACTGATTTGAATGAAGGAGGAGAGTAATGAATTTAAAAAATTCCTACTATTTTGGAGGAATTTCAAACAGAGCATGTTCCTGAAAAAATTTGAATCCCCTAAAAAATTAAACTCCCCTATTAGAGTGCTGCATCCAAATACGAGTTAAATGCAATACCAAAATTATGGTTTACATCAAAAAACCCAATTCATCAAAAACAGATACTAGATCAGGACTATCCTGATTGAACAGATCCAAATCAACCGCGAAATAAGAATGAAAATATAAACACCAAAAACACATAGCATAGTTCAAAAATGATTTAGAAAAGAAAAAAAACAAAGCATTCATCAACTATAATCAAACAGAGTCGATTGACATGTTATATAAAAACATATTACTCACCCAAACCATTAGAGGAAACAATCAAACCAGTCATGAACACGGGATCTAAGGCCAAACTAGTAGCCAGGAAACCCCTCAACACCATAAATAGCAACAGTAAACACAGAACAGAACATGATATACTTGTATACATATATATATTTCCAAAGATCAGAAATCATGAAAATACTAAAACTTAACAAATCAACAGAGTAAAAACAGAACCCAAAAAGAAAAGGGAAAAGGAGAATAAGAAAGACCCAGAAATCTATTGACGAAGCAGAGATCAAGAAGAAAGTGAATTGTGAAAAAAAAAAGAATTTTTTTCATGAGGGGGGTCTTACCAGTAGCAGGAGTTGGTGTAGTTGTAAGATGAACAGAGGTCAATTTGTAAAGAAAAAACAGAGAATTTTTATAGACTAAAAGCAGAGAAAGGAGGAAGAAGAAGAAGAAGGAGAGTGTAGGAAGATGAAAGGTGAGAGAAAATGGTGAGTAAGAAAAAGGGACAGAGTTGTGAGCATTATCTTAGTTTTATTTATTATTGCTGATGGTGGTGCCATTGGTGAATGTGAAGTGGGGTGTCATTCATTATTGGTAAGATTAAAACATTGATAAAAAGCCTCAATTGGAGGAGAAAGTGAACTTCCACATACATTTATAACAGAGGTTAGGTTAATCCCATCCCAACCTCCCATTAATTTTTTATTAATATTTATTAATTCATTTATTGTCATATAATGTGTGAATATGATTAATGAAGCTTCTGTTTTATTTTTCATTTCATTCTTCTGTTTTACTTTTTTTTATATGTGTGGTATCCGTGTATGATAACTTTAAAAAAAACTAACTAATTTTATTTATTTTTTAAACACCATAAACAAAATACAAATACAAATTTTCTTTTTTTAATAAAATTATATAACATATTTTTCAACTTCTCATCTCTTCCTTTTTAAATTAAGCAATATGTTAATTGAGATGACAACCAAGCACACTATACTTTCGAGGTTTTTATATGTTTAAATTTTCATCATTAGTTCATTGTGAGAGTTATTTGTGATTTTCAATCTCAATTTATCTCATTATTACACTAAGAGATCTCAACTTTAGAGTAATTATTCTCTTTCATTTAAAATTGCATGTATTTCTTTATGTAAAAAAACATGTGCACTTTTTAATTTTCATATTTCTATTTGATACATAATATTTTTTTTAAAATTAATTTATTTTAAATAATTTTATATTTTAAAGTAAAAGTATAATGTTGTTAGTATTGAATAGACGTTGAATACAAATTGAAATGTCTATCTATCATTATCCTTTTCTTTTTATTTCTCCCAAAAAAAATAGAATAATTTATTATATTTTGTCTTTTCTAGTTCTTTTAACATAATCAACAAAGAGACAGGACTATCTAATATCGAATAATGATTAAAAATGTTAATATTGTTATCATTAAACTCTAATTTTTATATAAATTAAATCCAAATATAATTACTTTGATAGTTCATTTATTTTATTATAAAAATAATGTTAAATGGGATCACTTATTTTAAGGTTATTAAAAAAAATGTAAAACTTTATGAATATTGTTATGCATAATAATTAATAGTTTACTCGATCTCACATGAATTTATAAACATTGAGATGTTTCTTTATATTTGTTTTTATATATATTAAAATACATGTGTTTATTAAGAAAATTGATTTTTCTAAAGTCAACAAAATAAACATTTCATATTTCCTTATTTTAGAAACTGATTGTGGGAAAACATTAAATAAAGAAAGATCACACAATTTAACTTACCTTTTCCAGTTTGTCTTGTGAGTTAAATTAGTACAAGTAACTTATATTGGTTTTGTAAATAAAATTGGAACAGGTAATCTTTCAATCCACTGATTAATTCACTAATATTTTCTCTATTTAAAAGAAAAATAAATTTATTTATTTAACTACATTTATAAGGAACTTTGAATCCCTTCTCATCTTTCAAGTGAATATTAATTTACTTTACCGTTACAGTATCCTTTCCAACTTATTGAAAAAAATATATTTAATAAGATGGTTATTCATACTCTATAATATTAATTATTAAAATAAAAGCATATTGATTGAGAATTAAAACTAAATGTAAAAGTATCTGAAATTTATGATTATCCTTTCATATGTATTTTTATTTTGGTATTTAAAGTTACTTTCATGGAAATGATGTTACTCAAATATTTAATATGAATTCGCATTTGGATGCAAATGTTTAATGTGAATAAATGTCCGGACTCATTATTAAAAAAACATGATGTTATCGTTTGAACACACATTTAATTATCACTAACAAACTATTTATTTAAATTATTTTTTGTTAATCTTTGTCCTAATTTCTTTCCACTTGATAATGATATTAAAATAAAATTTAAAAGTTTACATGAGTTTTTTTTCTTACAAAGACATATACTTTAATTCAATATTACGGTTTATCTTTTAAACATGTTCAAGTAAACATGTAAGGGAGAAAACATTATTTTTTTATATTTATGATGGTGTAAAAGATATTATTTAAACTTTTATCCAAATACGAAATTTGTTTTACATATTTTTTATTTTGTCCCTCTCTTTATTCACTCAATACACGGATAAATTATTTAAATATTAAACAACACATAAGGGTATAATTAACATATTTTTTTTAACTTTGCAAATAACAAAAATATGATAAAAAAAAGAAATGAATTGGTAGATTAGGTAAAAGTTTTAAGAAATCACAGCCCTGAAATGAAATATCATGAATTATCATTCATATAAGAATGTTGTATATTTATGATATGTAAACTATTGGGATTCCTCTTTCAATTAATGAAGTTTTTATTAGAAAGAGTTATTTTTAATGAATGAAAAGTCACATCTCTTGATAAGAAATAACATGCATTTATGAATGAAGCGTCATTTCTAAATCTTTATGTATCAAGAGTTACATCTCTTCTTAAAAATTCACTTTTTTCTCATGAATTACTGATTTTTTTTATATAGTTGTTATTACTCATTGGCATAATTTTTTTTTTAAACTAAACATGATATATATATATATATATATATATATATGTAAACTAGGATTTACTCATTAAAAAAAGGTAAAAAAAAGTATTGACTTTTCACTTGTAGATGTGAACAATTGAACTCAATATAAAATTTCAATTGAAATAAAATAATAATCAAGTCTTTTGACTAGATATACTAGGGTCCATGAATTATATGCACTTTATAGTTAATATTTAAAAAAAACTTCTATAATTTGATCATTTCTATCCTTAAATATGTTTTTACTTTGTAGCCTGGGCGATTATATTGGTCAATGAACTTGCTTCTATTTTAGCAACTTCCACCAAATCCTCCTGCAAAAAGATGATAAAATAAAATAAAATAAAATAAAAAATTGAAACACAAAAGAACATGAGGATAAAAAACTTGCTATATAATATAATATCTTAAAGTATTTTTAATGTTATTGTCCAATTACAGTTGGACTTTCCTTAGATTTTTATAATGCAAATTACAAAATAAATATGTAATGGTGTTTAAAGAGTAATAAAAAAAGAAGTATAAAAAATGCAGCTAAAATTTATATGATAAGAGAAAAATAGAAGAGGATTTGTTGTAATACATACTTGTGCAGCTATCAGTCTCAAAGTTGTTCTCTTGCTAGTCTCCTGCATGGCTCCCGCTATCAAAATTTCGTCCAATATAAAATATGCCTACCAACATCAAGTTCAATTTTAATCATTCATGCAACGTAAACATGTTCTAAATTCTACATTATTTTCTTACTATATAACTCCAAATTATACGCCACTTCCAATTTTATATTGAAAAAACATTATGATTCATAATCAACCTTATAGAGTTGAACAAAACGTTACAACTAGGTTGAAAAGATTAAGGATATCTGACAAATATAATAAAATCAGAAAGTAATGATAGTTTGGTTTGGTAAAAGAAGTTTAAAATATAGGCCACCGTATGTACCACAGTAAATGAAGAAGAGGTAACACATTATTTTTATTAGTAATCTTGTTTAATTATTTCACTCAATAAAATGACATTAGATAATCTATTAACTTGGTTGAATTGCATTGGAAAATATTAAAGATTATTTTGAAAAGACTATTGAATATTTTCGATCTTTCATAATATAAAACAATTTAAAGAATGGATGGAAGAAAAAATATGTATTAGAGTTTCTTCTCTATATATCATTTCGTTATAAGAATTAAGTGAAAATATATGGAAGTGAAAAGATAGCAAAAGAGAATGAAAATAATAATAATAATAATTTAAGAAACAAAGTGAATTGTTGTTCAAATAACATTGTTTAATATTCAAATTAAGACTCTTTTTGGGATGGGAACACTAAGACAATTATCTTTTCTTTTAATTTCTTATTTCTGAAATAATGTGAGAAAGTAATGACAAATTGTAAAGTCTCTTAGTTTTAGGAAATCCAGAGCTCAAGTAATATATTAATTGCTTAAGAAACAAGATATGTCATTGAGTTCTCAACTTAAGTGAGAAAGAATCAATAACTTGATTTCATTTTTGAATGAAAGCCATTGAAGCAAGGATGACTAGCTAAAGTGATGTTCCTTTATTTTCAAATACATGTTTCATTTATAAAAGTGAAGTGTTATATTTATATGATTTAATTACAATGTTATGAATTTCATTTTTTAGAAATTATATGAATTATTTGCATTGAGTTATACAATGATTTGATTAAAATGAGAAAAAATAGATATTTGGGAGTGTTTGATCGAGTTGTACATTTTTCTTTTGAGTAAAAAAACTTATTAAAGAAGGAAACTCATTATTAAGGTAAATCACATTCATCGAGATACTAAGTAAAAAAAATTAAAAAAGTTTCTCACATAACTTTTATAGAATAAGTCAAATGTGTCTCGAATGAGACATATTTATACCATATTTCTAAAAGATGTGAGAATAGGAGAAGATAATATTTAACATGACATTTGATTATAAGATTTAATGTTCTTTAGCGATATGCAAATATAGTTTAAGAGGAAACAAATTACCTTATGGAAATTAAAAATCAAATCCAGCTCACAAACCTGATAAGAGAAGTAAGAGATAAACAGATTCAGACCATGAGTACAAATTATGAAAAAATTATAATACAACTGTATTTGATACTAACACTGCCAAAATAACGATCCAACGTCTCGACAAAGTGATGAATAATGGCCAATGTCTCTAATTCGTTGTCTTCTTCATCATTGCAAATGCAGAAGTAGAGACTAGCATATCTAATCAATAACCAAAACTAAGACATTGTCAACTTTTATACTTCGACGTATTTTGTTAACCATGCATTCAAAACAATAAAGTTAACCTTTTATAAACAACTTTGAATCCCTTCCACTCCACAAAGTTGCACAGTTTCGGAGCTCTAGAGATAATTAATCCACATAACTCTCTAATTATCTTCCAAAGTTTAAAAAAATAGAACAAATAAAATAAGAATAAGGTTAAGCAATAATGTTGTGTACATTTAATTTTAATACAAGAAAAACTACCTTTATGACTCAATCTGAATATTATGAGTAATTGTAGTTACCATGAGTTATCATTGTTGTAATGGAAGTAATGATAGATAACACACTTTTATATTCATTTGACACACAGTATAAGAGTAAAATAATCATAAAGAAATGAATTTTATGTGTCAAGTATCATTTTTCTTATAATTGATATGATACCTTGGATCTCTCCTTTTGAGAATATGGTGAATACCATTTTGTGAGCCTCACTTTTCCTTGTCGACTGATAAGAAGCACAAAATGGATCTGTAACAAAAAAAATTATTACCTTTTAGATCATTAAATTATAATATACATAAACGTATGAACATGATTTACAACACTTCAAATCAAAATCAAACCCCTCTACACAAGAATTAGAATTAGATGTAGCCAACACCAGATCGAACTCAAAATGAGATTTGGTTCATAAGAAGGAATCTTTGTGTTTTCTTCAAATATGTAACATGATTTTTCCTATGAAACAAAATAAATTTGCAAATGAGTAAACATCACAATTGAAAAGAAAAACTTTACCATTGATGGTTGATTTTGAGATAAAAAATAAAACTATTTGAAATGATTATTTTTCACTTTTCAGACAAGGAGAAGGTATATTTCGTGTTTTATGTGTTTAAATTTTAGTTATTTAGCTCTAGTCTCATTGCTAAAATTGTGGGTCAAAGTTAATTAAGCTTTTGATTAAATTTGTAGAATCTAATTGTATATCTATCTATTTTTTTTAAGGAAAAATAAAATTTTCAAATAAGGATTGATCATTCATAAAAATAATGATTTGTTAGTTAGACGTCCTATGCAAGCCTAACTATGATTTGTTTGATTGAAGGATATTTTGTGTGTAACTCCTTTTCTGGTTTCTCCTTAATGATGTTATATCACAACATAAGAAAACGTGATTAATTATGCAACCTTGCATATTATAAGATTAATTTTTCATCCTCCAACATATTAATGAAATACTAATTCTATTTGAAATTTGTAACTTTCGTTAATTGGACAAGTTCTTGCACGTGACGGAAATTGAATACAATTTTTGTATGACATAGATCATTCCTTACAAGATGTGAGTATAAATTGTTTGATAACAAACACATATAATGGATTCATATATAAGAGAAATATTGATGCATTAAACAAAATCTTTAAGAAAATCTATTGATGTATTGACGTGTACTAAACTTGCCACCTAAATGGTTGGCAAACAAAACATGCCACCACACGTTTTATTTTAATTTTAATCGGGTAATTATAATCGGAAAAAAAAGTATCAATGAGAAAAAAAATTAATAAAATGAGTACATAAAAAATGATAACTTTTTATAAGATTAACTCTAATCAATATTCCATGTAAATCATAATTACAAATAAATAATAAACCTATTTGAAAAGATATTGCGATATCAAAATAATAATAATTAAATATTTTTTTTGTGTTTATATTGTTTTAGAAAATAGTACTTTATTTTTAAACGAAATTATATATCTATTTTATCTTTGATTAAAATTGTGTAAAATATTTTTCATTTATTAATATGTAGAGATTATATTATTAAAACTTTATTTATCATATAAAAATATTTTATATGTCATTTATTAAAAATTATATTTTATATTAAATATAGATAAAGTAGATATACAATTAATTAAGGATGAAATAAAAATTTGAATACAATTTAAAGAGAAAATATATATTTAATCTATTATAATAATAGTTAAATAAAAGAACTATTTAGTAAAATTATTATTAAGTAAACGCAGAAAATCGATGATGATTATCCTTGGAAGATCTATAAACAAATTATTAAAAAACATAAATAACAATAATAAAATGTTAAATTAATGGATAAGAATGATCGATTGTTTTAGTTTGCTCCAATAGTTTTTTTTTGTTGTTTTTAAGTTGAGTTAAGATATTTACAAGTTCGAAAACTTTTTAAAGTCTAAAGCCATCTAGAACTGTTGAGGAAAGTTAATTCTTGTATTATACAGTATGTGATTTTATTTAAATAGTTGGTTGTGATTTCATATGTTGTCAACTTGGGTTGGGTTGGGTTGAGAATTTTATTTTGGGTTGGAATGATATTTAACTTTGTTTGTTGAATTTGTCATATAACATGTAGTTAAGTTATGTTAAATTGTGTTGTTTGATTTGTTGGGTGATTTTGGTATTATGCAAATAAAAGAATTTTGGGTTGAGAAAATTCGTCAAATTAGTGTTATTTAAGAAGTGTTTTACAATAACTATAAAGTAGAAAAAAGTTAGAAGCGTCAATTTGAGCAAGCTAAATTTTACCAATTCACAATTATGTTTCATGGTGCTAAGTCGTACCAGAGTGGCACCGAGCGCTAACTTTAAAATCTCAACTTAAAGAGCTCCAATGACCTTAACGTTGAATGTTGGTTTTCACAATTGAGCGCTCTTAAGTCACAGAGTTCCAGGGACTACTAGTGTTGAGCATCAATCTTTATCGTTAAGTGTTCCTTTAACAATAAGCCTATGTAACTTCAATGTTGAGCACGCCTTGTTACCATTGAATGTTAGTTTGTGTGTTTTGATACACTATTTTTTTGTATTTTTAATTTGATGGTTCTAATATTTGATACTATTGTTGTTCATGATTTTAATGGTGCATATAATTAATGGTGAGAAAGTGGTAGTAGATACATGAGTTGATGAAATTAAAAAGAATTCTATGAGGAAAATCCTATTGTTTTGTGACTTCTTTAGTGTATGCATTGATGTATGAACTCAAAAAAGGAGATATCGTAACATTATAATAACCATTCACATTCATATAGAATATAATGGGTTATCTGGTGAGAGCAGTATGAGATATTAGTCAGAAGATAGGATAATGACTCATTACTTGAAGGAGATTAACTTGTGAGAGGTAAAGTGAATTTCATTGACAATGACTCTGCAGAGCGGTAGAGGTAACCATAAATGCATGCCTTTGGTAATTACATTAAATGCATGTATCCAGATAATTGGGTTTAAAAGAGTTGTTAATTATATGATTTATATTTATATGATTGTTTGGAGTGCATTGTATTGTGATACAAGATGTTTTTATTAATATATATAACTTTTCTTTATGCAAATTAGCTCACTCTCTTGTGTTTCTTTGTCTTAATTAATATGCAAGTTTAAGTCACTTCTCAAAGACAGGAGTCAACCGTTAAAGTTTTAGGATATTTTGGACTCCTTAGTGATTAGTTTTGATATAGAATTTTGTTGATATAACGTGATTGTATAAATATCAATATTTTTATTTTTATGAATAGGATTAATATAGTTCATATTCTAGATTATCTGTTGTGAATATTAGTATAAAATATCTTATTTTATTGGTTTTATGTACTAAAATGGAATGTTATATAATTAAGTTTTTTTAATCAATAACAAATAAATACATAAACGATATAATATTTACCTACTTATAACATTTTAAGAAATTCCACAAGGGAACTATAAAACAAAGATACAATGGAGGTATTGTACGAAGTGTTTGTGTTAGGTGGTGTAGATAGTAAATAGTTTTGGGCTATTAATTAGTTCGAGGGTCGTTTCTTCTCACACCTCTTTAATTTAGACCAGCAGTCCCATATATTTAGAATTTGTTAATAAAATAGAAATTAAACTCATACTAAAATTAGAAACTGGTGTGGATGAAAGTAAGGAAATTTGAATAATAGAGGTTTTGAGTGAATTATTGAAGGCATGAATTACACTTTAGCGTAAAGAAATTGAAGTGGGGTCGTAGTAGCACCAAAGGTGTTTTATTTTTCTTTCTACACATTGTGATGTGACATTGTAGATTAAGCACTGATGCAGCCCACCTTTCCCCATATCATAAGTGCCACCATCTCAACTTAAATTCACCATAGATGATGATGACAACCCTTTCATAAAGTGTAAAGTCCTTTTTATATAAACCATCTACTTCTTTTTCTTTTACCTTTTCAGTTACTCTCTTCCTCACTCATTCTTCTTCTTCATAGACTATGTTCATTGGTATAGTATGTGTTCACTTAAGATGAATTTAAGAAAGAATAAGCACATGAATTTGAAAATTAAATGAGATGAATTTGAAATTAAATGTGTTTTTTTTAAAGATTTAAAAAGAATAAAAAATAAATTTGAAAATAAAATTTATGAAAGTTGATAAGAAATTTGATTGATGTTATAGATTAAAAAATGTTTTAAAAACTAAAAAATGATAGATTAAAAATTCCTTTTAAATTGTAGTATCTTCAAATATATTTTTTCTTATTTATTATTGTTTACGAAATTCAATATGAACTTGTTATTTTAACATCTCAATTTTAGCAGTTTATCACATATAAAATAAGATATTATAAAATTGGTAAAACAAAATATATTTGTCACCACTAATAGATATAGTATTAGTACAATTATCTAAAATAAAAAAACCATAATAATAATTATATTTATAAGAATTAAATTTAACCACTAGATAATTAAGAAGATGTTTTGTAGCCTCACCATTCTCCATCAACGATACTTCAACACCTATCTTTCATGTGCTTCTACCAATAAAGTGATCATCGTAGGAAAAAAACGAGCAACACACCAAGAACAACAAAAGAGACACCAGGGTAAGGTAGTATTTGAAAGAAAACTTCATAACAATTTAATACATCACATATTAATTCAATATTGAAACATTCTATAACTCATATAAACATATAATCATTTAACTCTAGACTAAATTATCTGACAATGCTTTGACATAAAGTTTGCACTCATGGTAGTATTTATACTCTGCAAAGTTATAACCAAGGGTAATTCGACCAACTACTCATGAGGTTAATATTTCACTCCTAAGACTCAAAAGTCTAGGGTAAAAACTTTCTGCCATTCTCTCCACCACCTTATTCATCTATACATGAGTTGAATGACAAGTAGAATATAAGGATACTCCCTTTCAAAAATTTATTTGTCAAGCATTCACAACAACTGTCTCAACCATAGAACATCTCCTTGAGATTCTTCTCACATTACATATCATCCTTACTCACAATCAGATTAATATCGTTCAATAAACATCAAATCAAGTATACTCTAACTCAAAATCAAACAAAACATAACTTAAAGAAATCAAGAAAATAATAAAAGGAATTGCAAGAACAGACACCAACACCAAGTTTGGCACCTAGCGATCCAAAACTCTCGTCCAACAAAAATAGAGGGTTCTCTTTGCCCAGTGAGAACTCTCGCTCAGTCACCACAGAAAATGTGGGTTTTGCTCGTCCAACGGGAACTCTCACCCAACGACTACAAAAACAGTGGACTCTACTCGCCCAGCAAGAACTCTCGCCCAACCATTGCAGAAACAGTGGACTGTGCTCGCCCAACGGGAACTCTCGCCCAGCCACTCTGCATAATTCTGGAGAACAACACTATGCAGAATTATGGCTAGACAAACCCCAAATCCCTACCTTAATACATCCCTAGACAAACACTCAGTGTAATCTAACATCCAAAACACTAAATTGGATTCACCAATAGATTTATACCTAAACTCAAGTACCATTTATATCATTTTGCATTTTATTCAGACTCACCTACTCCAAATCTCCCTCTAACCCCCCACCCTCTTAATTTTTACAAATTTCAAATCATATCTTAGTAAAATAGGTATCCAAACAAGTTCTAAATCACCTAACAACAGATCTTAAACTTCAAACTTTTCCTATTAACCACTCCTCTAGAAACTCACATGCCAAAACCCCATTCTAGACCAAAAACCCACCATTTTCTTTAACCTAATATCATACCAAAGTTCAACAACACTTAATTAAATCAAAATAACCAATCTAATATTTTCAAATCCTCAAGAATCAAGAATAAAAGCACCAATTCATCTACACACAAAAATACATTAAATTCCACTAAACATACCAACTTCATCATGCAACCCAACATATCAAATTTCACAAATCAATTCAATTTCACAAATCAACTCATATACCATCATACAAGCATCAATTAAGATATGTCTACAAGTTAAAACTAATATAACTAGCTGCCCTTACCTGTTAAACGACTGCACAAATTTATAGAACCCCAAACAGTTCCCACAAATCAAAGGACACTATTTGCTCATACGAACAATGGAAACATGATTAGGGTACGCCATTATAACCACTGATTATCAAAGAGTCTTATAAAATACTCAAATTTCACATGCAAAAACATCAAGGCTCGTATGCAAAGGAAACGAGACAGACCAAAGTAAAAAAAAATAGAAACTAACTTATTCTTTTAAAAAAACTAATCGGATAAACTTGAAGATCTTGTTGCTGTGATATTCAAACATATGATTGAAGGAGAAGAACTCATAAAGACAAATCAAAGATCTCTAAAAAAAGTTATTTGTAGAGAGATTGTATATTTTAAAATAATAAAATTAATTTATAATAAAACTATTTATATTAAAATCATTTAATATTAAAATTATTTAATATTAAAATAATCATTTAACCTTAAATATCTTAGATTTTAATTAATTTAATTATGTATTTATTATGGGACAGAAAGATAGAAAAGTAAAATAGATAGAGGGAATAACGTACAGTTTGGAAACCTGATATTATGTCCCGGTAAAAAAGGATTAATAAAATATAAAAAATGATAAACTGTTTTGAAGTGTTAAATATTCCAGCATAGAATGTATTTCATGCATTACAAAAAAATTAATTCCAGAAATTCTGTTTTGAAAATCTGATTCCAAAAATTCTGTTTTGAAAATTTTATTTCAGAAACCTTTTCTTCAAATTCCAGGAAATCTGTTCTGAAAAGCTTGAAAAGTTTCTGAAACATATATTCCAGAAGTCACTTCTCGAATAGTAAATTGGTTATTTTGAAATTTTGTGGGATGCACGAAGAAACTTTGTCGGTGCACGAAGTAAAATTCATTATTGGACAGACTTGTAGGCTGTTGAACGAAACTTTGGGGTGTTGCTCCCTCCACCTTCACAGCCTTCTCCCTCCATCTCCTCTTTACTATTTTGTTCCTTCCTCCATTTTTTCTTTACTATTTTACGCCTCAGTAAAATTTTATTTTTAAAATTATTGTTTTTTAATTTTACTCATTTATAACATATTTCACTGATAACCTACGTAGTTCCTTGTATGAGTAAAATATTTTTCTGCAAAACTTGGTGATCGTGAAAAGAATTATCAAGCAATCTTCCTCTTGTTCTCGGTGCAGTACGTGGTGCAGTGCGTTTGTAGTGTAGTGTCCTTGTCGTGGTTCCTCTTCAGGTACGTAGTCATAATCCTTCCAATAATCCTAAACCCTAAACCCTAAACCCTTTCCATAATGCTTCCAATAATCCTTATTAAACTGAGGCCCAAAGTGATGTGCACTGTGATGAAGCCCAATGTTGGGCGGCCCATGGCAAGATTAAAGCCATCAGATGAATGAATACTGCAGACGTGGCTAGCGCTTCTTCACAAGTCAGGAGAGAGAACGGAGAGCTTCCAGAGAGTTTCGTCTCAGAGAGTGGCGATCCCACGGTGGTCCAGCAGCCTTAGAAGCTTCAGATGGCAGTGGTGCAGAAGGAGAAAATGATCAGAGCAAAGAGACAAGTAAGTAAAACATAAAACGGATCCGTTTTGCCTTAAACGAATGTTGACATCCGTTGAAGGATGTCATCCGTCCAGGCAGTGTTCCTTTTACATTTTGTTTTTATTTTATTTAGGATTTATTTTATTTACAGTTGTTGAAGGCCATTGGTAACGCAGATTGGAGAAATAGAAGTGAAAGGTTGATGAGGCTTGACGGAAGAGAAGAGAAAAAGCTTGACGGAAGAGAGAAAGGTAAACGAAAATGGAAGAGAGGAAGAGGTGCAGAGGGAAGTAAATCGAAGGTTTTAAATAAATTAAAATATTAAAATAATAAAAGTAAAATCAGAGGATATAATTGGCATTTTAGAAAATTGGGGAGGTGGAGGAAGAGACGTGTGGGGTGGAGGGAGTAACACCCAAACTTTGGGCCAGAGTAGAAGTTGGTTGGCCCAAAAGAGTGATTTTTACTTTTAAACTAAAAGAAATACAATAATATTTCCTTGACATTATATAATAATATTTATTAACCCCGTGAGAAATATAAAAAATTTTATTAAACATTTTATTTAGAATTCACGTATTAAAAATTTTATGATGTTTTCTATATTTATAATTCATTCCGATACAAAGTTAACTTCAGAGTTCTTCATAGAAAAACAAAAGTATATATACTAAAAATTATAAAAGTTAGATTACCAAAAGTTATAAATATTCCTCTGAATAATATGTCAATGTCAATCATTTAAAGGATTATAACATATTTATCAAACATATTAACTCAACATAAGCAAAATGAACATTTTTTTGTTAGGTTTAAATTCTAGAGAGTTGCCTACTAAAAAAAAGAATAGAAACTTTTAACCAATACTGACATACATACTAAAGTATTTTAATTTGTTGATGCCATATAAAAAATATTTATTTAATTTATCAAAATAATTAAATAAATTACAATAATACTTTATTATTTATTTAATATATTTTACATTCATTTAAATAAAAACAAATATTTTTATTAAAATAAGAAGATAATATTACTTTTAGGTGAAGAATAATAGACTACTTGTTTTAGATCTCATCAAATGTAAGGAGAATGGGAGTTAAGTGGTAGTTCTTTCAAAAACATTTATTAATTTTGAAGGTTTTCATATCTTTATTTATTTTATTTTAACTTAATTATTTTTTTAAAAGAACCAATATATAAATATTTTGATTGTTATTGATTTTTGTATAATCAAATAAAGCTGCATCCGAAATTGTTTTATTTTTTACTGGTGAAAACACAGTGTTACGTGTGTTTGTTTTCATTCAATATTAAAAAATAATAAAATTATTATTATTAATATAATTATAAAATTAAAATAATTTTTAAAATTTTATTATAAATAATTTTTATTTAATTTTCAACATTTTTATAATTAAAAAATAACGGTTAAATTTTAAAAAACTCATTTAAAAAGTAAAATTGATAAAATAATTGTTTTAATTTAAAAAAAAATATTTTTTAAAGAATGAAATTGAAAAATAAATATAGGCATTAAATTAGAAATTTCCTATATATATATATATATATTATTATGCTAACTACAAATTGTTTCATACGAATAATATATTCCCTTTTCTATTGTTTTATTATTATTAATTAGGATTGGGCTGATTGCAAGACAAAGTAATTGGGCCGAAAGCCCGTGAAAAAATTTGGGATTTATCCTGAAAAAATAATTGTCTGGATTGTGGTGCCAGAAGAGAGGTCAAGTAGATCGTTGACTGTTTCTTCTCCATCTCCTCGAGATCTAGTTCTTTTAAAAATATTTATTCATTACAAAATTTATCTTTTCAAATAGTATTGTAAAAATTAATAATTTTTTCATATATTTGATCTACCATTGGAAAATAAGAAAGGTTGTTTAGTATAAGTAATCCAAATCAAGTAGTTAATATTTAAATTTAAATTTCATAAGATTCAAAATTCGAAATTCAAAATTAAATTATATATTTAATGAAATAGAAAGTAATTAATAAAAATATATACTTAAAAGTAGAAAAAATTGTGAGGCCAATGAGTACAGATAATAAATCCTTTAAATGCTTCTGCTCCAAATAAAGAAAAAATGAAGTATAATATACAAATATACTATTGCACATTTGACTTTTCCTATGTGGTAGGATCCACCTAAATTATAGGCCAAATTAGATAAAAGAAATATTTTGCTAAAAATATTATAATATAAATTTATTTTTTTCAACAAGAGTTTCTCAAATATTTGTGATAGTAACACGTAATTTTTAAAAACACATTCAAGTTTTAAAAAGTATTAAAAAACTCATACTTTCTTAAAAAAAATATTAGTATATACATTATTTCACTTAATCATGTTTCAGAGATGTTTTTTTTTCGTGAATTTGTTTAGATTTATTTAAAAATGTATGTTTTTACTATAACAAATTTGTCTTTTAAACAAGAACATTTTATTAAATAAAAGGAATTGGGTGTATAATATAGTAATTTTATAATGTATTCTTAATATTTAACTTTATCAAATTAAGGAACTCATTAAATGAAAATTCTCTAAGAAATTGATGACAAATCACTTAAAATAGTTTGTTAAAATAATAAAAAAATTCAAACATATTATTTTCATTAATTTTCCTAATTTCCATTAAAAAGAATATTACTGTTTGCATCATATTTATACTTTTTCTCCTCTCTATCTGTTAACAAATCACCCGATCTAAATTAATCTTTAAATAATAAAGTCTTCGAATAATGCTTCAAAATTGTAAATATGAAACATTGTGCTCTTGAAGAACAAACATTCATCAAGTATTTATTTAAGATATGTTTTGATAAACTTTTATATAATATTCATAAAAAAACATTAAACTTTGAAGTTTTGTATTTAAATTATAACATTCCAAAATGTATAGTTTTAATAAAAGATACAAATTTTGCAGGTTACTCTCATAATATATATATATATATATATATATATATATATATATATATATATATATATATTAAAAATTGAGTTCTATTTTACTTTGGTAATGATAGATAAAAATGAAATTTGAGTCTACTTTAATTTTATAAAATTAATTTATACACCTATATAATCTTCTTTAATTTTTAGTTGTAGATTTTTTAAGAAACATATTATAAAAAAAATTTAAAATAACAAAGTTTAATAAATTATTTTCTTGTGATTAAATAAAATTACAGTGAGAGTGGGATAACAAAAATTTTATTTTTTGTTTTTTGTCTTTTGATAAAAAGTGGGACACAAAATAGTTAGCGTTGAAAATGACAATACGCGCTTTCGCATTGGATGCTTAGAAAGTTGTGGTTAAAAGTGATTGTGATGTACTTGTTCAATAACACGTATAAAATTACTTACATTTTCTACAAAGTTTCACATGATTTTCGCATTAATGTGAACATTCGGACCAAAACCAAACACACCCATAGAGTCAAAGGTACAGCTAACGAGGTCTAATCTAATACTTCATTTGTATCAGAGACAAAAACACACCTTGTCTCTCACACAACAAACCTTTTCTCACTCAAAAATTATACTTTTCAATCGCTTTCATCTTCCTCTTCTGTTCTTCTGAATTCACTTTTCTTATCTAAACCAATGTGAGAAAAATAAATAATGATTACTGAAAAAGTTATAGAAAAAGGGTAGAAATAATAATATATGTGTATGTATGACTGTTTTCTATTAGATATATTTTTTCTGTATATGATTTTGTTAATCATGACATGATAAAACATCAACCTACCTACCATGTTTCTCAGTTAATGTTTTCCTCATTCTTCTTCTTCCACACTCTATTCTGCTTCTACCCTTCTCTCAAAATCATAACTTTTCCTCAATCATTTGTTTGCCACATTGCATTTTACCCCCATTGTTCAGATTTATATCCTCATCTTCTCAGAACCATTGCTTTTCCAACAGCAGAAACATACTGAAGTTCCCTTCTTCTGAATTTGTTCTTCTACTCAGCTTGGTTAGCAATTCTTGCTTCTGTTACGCGTATATGCTTCGTTACTCAACTTTACTTCTTGTGAATTGCGAGGTAAGAATGCATCATTGTTTACCTTTTTGCCTTTTTTGTTGGGCGGGGATTATGATTGTGCAGCAAGAAGACAAGGTTACTTGTCTAATAATTCTTACATTATTGTTACTGATGCATTTAAGGTTTTTCTTTCTCTCTTTTTCACCTGAGATTCGTAATTGTAGTAAAAAGAAGTGATTTTCAATGTTGCGTTACATCATTGTAGAATAATATGCTCTAAAATTAATCTTTTGCCTTCAAATTTGTGTTTACACTTGCCCCTTTGCTCTCACTTCCAGTGGCGCATTCTCTCATATAGTTGGAGTAGGAGCTACAAGGAAAGGCATGCAGGCTATCTGGTTGATGCTATTGTTGTTGGTGGCCATTGCATTGGGGAATTCAGACATTGATGCTCTCCTTGAATTTAAGAAAAGCATTCAGAATGACCCTTCTGGATTAGTTTTTAATTCTTGGAATTCCAAGTCTTTAGATTCTGATGGATGTCCTAGGAACTGGTATGGAATATGGTGCAGTGAAGGCAGTGTTATATCAATCACTCTGGACAATGCTGGTTTGGTTGGTGACTTTAATTTCCATGCAATTCTTGGCCTTGCAATGCTTCGCAATTTGTCAGCCGTGAACAACCAGTTCACTGGAGAACTCTCACATGCTTCTGCAATGGAATCACTTGAATATCTTGATTTGTCCCTCAACAAGTTTAATGGATCGTTACTCTCTAACTTGGTTCAGTTGCGCAAGTTAGTATATCTGAATCTTTCTTCTAATGAACTTGGAGGCCCTCTTAGTATAGAGTTTCACAAACTTGGGAAGTTGAAGTATTTAGATTTGCACATGAATAACTTTTCTGGGGACATAATGCATACCTTTTATCAGATGGGAAGTGTGCTATATGTTGACTTGAGCAGCAACAGGTTCTCTGGTGCACTGGATTTGGGACTTGTAGATGAATCTTTTCTCTCCTCAATTCAATATTTAAATGTTAGCCATAATTCCTTGAGTGGTGAGTTATTTGTTCATGATGGTATGCCATATCTTGACAATTTAGAGGTGTTCGATGCTAGTAATAATCTGTTAGAGGGTAATATACCTTCCTTTACTTTTGTGGTATCTCTTCGGATACTTCGACTTGCATTCAACCAGCTCACTGGTTTGCTGCCAGAAGCTCTATTGAAGGAAAGTTCAATGATGTTGTCAGAACTGGATCTTAGTCAAAACAAGCTTGAAGGTACCATCTATGTTTTCAGTGTAAATTGTATCTGTGTTCTTTCCTTAACGTTAAAACTTTTGCATTTTTTATATATGTTTAGTTTGTAAACCTAAACGTAAGATGCAATTGAACTGGTAGTCTACTCCCATTGTGTTGCTGTCAATTGTGCTGATTTATTCATAAATGAAGATTTGGTTGTTAAAAACTACTGCCAATAACCCACATCAGGCTTCTGTTTAGTTACTGAAATGTGAAACTGCAATGCCATTTTTAAGTATCTTTGGGGATTGTTCTTCTGTGGAATAAATAAAATATTTTTCATATTCCTGATGCCATGGCTTCCAAACGTCTTATTCAATGAGTTTCTGCTTACCATTTTCATCACAATTTAAACTTTCTTTGTAGGTCCCATTGGAATTATTACCTCGGTGACTCTGAGGAAGCTTAATTTATCTTCAAACAAGTTGTCTGGCCCCTTACCTCTGAGGGTAGGCCACTGTGCTGTCATAGATTTTAGTAATAACACGCTATCAGGTAATTTCTCAAGGATTGGATATTGGGGTAACTATGTGGAAGTTGTTCAGTTAAGTACAAACACATTGATTGGAATGCTTGCAAATGAAACTTCTCAATTTTTAAGGTTAACTGAACTTAAGGCATCCAATAACTTGTTAGAGGGCTTTCTCCCACCGAATTTGGGAACATATCCAGAACTGAAGGAGATTGATCTTAGCCTCAACCAGCTTTCTGGGTTCCTCCTACCAATCTTTTTTTACTCAACCAAATTGATTAATCTAAATCTCTCCAACAATAAGTTTTCTGGATCAATTCCTATTCAATTTCAACCTCCAAATACTCCATTGGTTTCTACTGAAAATATTAGTCTGGTGTTTCTTGATCTTTCAAACAACAACTTGAGTGGGCCTCTTCCTTCAAATATGAGTAGGCTTCACAATTTGGCATATCTCAATTTATGCAACAACAAACTGGAAGGTGCTATTCCTGATGACCTTCCAGATGAGTTGAGAGGATTAAATGTGTCCTTCAATAATTTTTCCGGTGTGGTACCTGAAAACTTAAAGCATTTTCCTGAATCAGCATTTCATCCAGGAAATACCATGCTGGTGTTTCCTCATTCGCAATCATCTCCAAAAGATGCTTCCAACCTAGGTTTGAGGGAAGATCGGGTGCATAGAAGGTCTGCCACTAGGATAGCCCTTATTGCATGTTTGGTTGCTGGTGCTTTTGTGATGGCTTTTGTGGGCATAATAATTTACTATAAGGTTCATCATGAAAAAGAAAGGGCTTCTAAACAAAATGAAGCTAGAGGTATCACTCAAGAGGGTACTTTCACATCAAATACAGAGACAGTTTACAGAAATTTGGAAGCATTGCCACCTTCTCAAAGGGGCTCTTCTGATGCAGCAAGAAACATTCATCCAGTGGGAGAGAAGAACGAGGAAGAAATGTATTCCCCAATGTCTATTTTGTCACCTTCAAATCCTTCATCTTCTAAAAGCTACCAGTTTGAGAATCCTGATTCCCTCCAAGTATCATCTCCAGATAAACTGGTTGGAGACTTGCACATATTTGATGGGTCCTTGGTACTAACTGCCGAAGAACTTTCATGTGCTCCAGCAGAAGTTATTGGCAGGAGCTGTCATGGAACACTTTACAAAGCAACACTAGACTCTGGTCACACATTGGCTGTCAAATGGTTAAGAGAAGGAATAACCAAAGGAAAAAAGGAGTTGGCAAGGGAAATAAAGAAACTTGGGACCATCAAACATCCAAACCTGGTTTCTGTTCAGGGTTACTATCTGGGGCCAAAGGAACATGAGAAACTGATCATATCAAATTACATGAATGCACAATCTTTGGACATTTATCTCCGTGGTAACCTTAAGTTTATAGCTTCATGTTTGATAGCAGCAATAAACCTAGGCTTTCTGGTCGTTTAACTGTTTGTTTTTTTACTTATATGCAGAAGTAGATAAAGCAAATCTGCATCCTTTGACTCTTGATGAAAGGGTGAGGGTGGCTATAGAAGTGGCACTGTGTCTACATTTCTTACATGATGAGAAAGCCATACCTCATGGCAATCTCAAATCCACAAACATTTTGCTAGAAACTCCCAACAAAAATGTTCTCCTCACAGACTACAGCCTGCACAGGATACTCACTGCTGCGGGTACTACCGAGCAAGTTCTGAATGCCGGCGCACTTGGTTACCGGCCGCCGGAGTTTGCTAGATCGAGCAAACCATGCCCTTCCTTGACAAGTGATGTGTATGCATTTGGAGTGGTGTTGTTAGAGCTGATAACAGGAAGAAATTCAGGAGAAATAGTTTCTGGGATTCCAGGGGTAGTTGACCTCACTGATTGGGTGAGGTTTTTGGCTGAACAAGAACGTTGGAGCCAATGCTTTGATAGGTTTCTTCTAGTGGAGAAACATAATGGGGAAAAACCCTCAAAAGTACTTGATGAAATGCTAAAGGTGGCTCTTAGATGCATCCTTCCAGCATCTGATAGGCCTAACATGAAAACCGTCTCTGATGATCTCTCAACAATAATAAGGTAGAGTTGCTGATCATATCATAGCCTTAACCACTAACATCTGCTTAATTTCTTCAAGTTTTGCTTTTCAATTTTGTTGAATTTTGGTCCCTTGATGACAGCACTCAACAACAGGCATTATAACAAACATGTGAGGATATGAAACGAAATTCTTTATCAAAGGACATTCATTTTTTTCAACCCTTCAATGGGCAGCTTGTGTATATTCATGATTTTTGCTGTACTGTTCTGTGTAATAATTGATAATGCTAGAACACGTTAATCCACCATTTTCCCATTATGCTGTCATCCAAACTCACACTAACTTCTCTTCCTTTTGTGCTTGATCATGAAAATGTGAATGAATGATTTTGTTTGTAATTTTTTTTTAATTTCAATTTGATTAAATAAGTAGGCTACAAAATTTATTCCTTGACCATCTCAATATTCTCTCTTGTCCTAAGATTTTTCTCTATATATCATTTGGATATTTTTAAGAATTTGTTTTTCATTAGTTTTAGAAAAAATATATTCTTTTAATTAAATTAAATTTATGAGATTATAAATAGAAAATTAAACATTTCGTTTTCATTTTCTTATAAACATTCATTGAAATAGGTTTGATTCACTTGTTCATTAATATGACCAATGATTAATGTATACATTATACAAAAGAGATTTACGGTTAAAAATGATTTTAGGAGGTTCACCGATAACATTAAGGTAAAAAAGTTATATGTCTAATAAAAAAAAAATTATGATATATTTACATATGTACTATTTCACTCAATTGAAGTGGTCAAAATTTTCAAACAAAATCAATGAAAAACTTAAGATATCTTCAAATTGATAGCACAATGAAACACGTAAAATATCTATTTAGCATTGACATACTTGCGTACATAGCTTCTCCACTAGATTCTCACAAGATAGCTCATCGTTTTGAAAATCAAGAAATCTGTTTTAAAAGTAAATAAAAATAATTCAAAATAATTTTTAGAATTAAATATAATTTTAGTGCTTTAATTTTTAATAAAAATTAAAATTAATTCTATTTCGAAACTTTTAATTAAATAATTTAATCATTTATCTTTATAATAGTATAAATTTAGTCTTTTAGTCAAATTTTATTAAATTTATTTAAAGTATTGAATATCTTTCTCTACTAACATTGAATAAAAATATGTCTTAAATAATTAAAATGTTATCATGAAATATTTTTGAAACATCGAATAAATTTAACAAAATTGTGTTAGAATGACTAAATTCACACATTTTTAAAATTAAGAGTAAATTAGTTAAAGTTTTGATGATGAATTAATTTCAATTTTTACTAAAAGTTAAAACAACAAAAACATACTTAACTTGATTTTTAAAATAAATATATTTAATTTTATATTCATAAGTTTTAAAATTTAATTTAAAAACGTAACTATCACTCTTAGTCACCTTTACCTACATTTATTTTAATAATTATGGTAATAATTGTCGTTACTGAAAACAGTTTAGTTGGATGTAATATGCAATGACAACATAGAAATATTCTTAAGGAAAACAGTTTTTGTCTGTGTGGCACAATGAAAATAATTTTATTTTTGTAAGAGTTTTTTTTTTTTCAAGTATTATGTTGTGCATTATACACATCGAGACTTACGTGTTAATGAACTTACTCATAAAAGCATTTTTCTTGATTAAATTGAAATACTAAATATTTTTTAAAAAGTTATATTTTAAATAAAGATGTTAAAATGAGTTAAAAATGAGTCATTTTAATACGATGATGTTATGAGTGAAAAAAATTATAATTTGATTTGATTCATCGTGAATTGATTGATTAGGCAGATGATCTCATTTAAGAATTATTTATTTACTTTATATATTTATTGTAGAAAGTTTAATGATTTATCAAGTATTATTATAAGGAAAATTTATGAAAAAATGGTAGAAAAAAAAAGTGATTGGTAATAGATTGTCTCAAATCATTTAAACACAATTCAAATTAGTTTAACTCGTAGTTTAAGTGAGTAAAATAAATTAGACTCACATCTTAAAAAAATAATTTTTTTATTAGCCATGTTAACTGAGAATTGCAGTACATTTTGACACCTTTGTATTTCAATATCCAATCATCACAGTGATACTTTCCTTTTATTAAAACTAAATTAATTATAATACATTTAATTTCTTAATTAAAATGAACTTAATTATGGTATGTCATCCATTTAAATTGACATTGTTTTAATAATAATTGAATCAATTATTATTAGGAAGTGACAAAATGAACTGTATATATTTAAAATCATAACAAAAGAAATCAAAATCATGTACTTATAGATATGTATATATTTAAAATCAACATGCACATAGAGAAAGAGATTGTATTGCCTTCACGTTCAACACCTTCTAACAAGACAATGCGAATTGAACCTAAGAATAACTAACAAACATAAATATTAACAAAACAAAAATCCTCCAATTAGGATAAGATGCTAAAATTGAATTAAAACTGAAAATTTATGAGTTTAATATGCAAAAACAAAAACTAAACCTAAAAGATAAATGCAAAGCTGCCAACAAATCTAATTAATATTTAAGTAAAGTGAATGCATGAATAAAAATAAGTAAAATTAAAAACCAAAATTAGAAGAAGGTAATTAAGAAAAAATGAAATGTGTAATACGGTCAACTAAATTGCAAATATAAAAGGTTTAATGTTTTTAACTTGAAGTACAAAATGATACAATTTATTTTTTTATAGAATAGTTTAGTTTTTCTAATATAATATAGTATACATAATTTAGTGCAATTACGTTAATTATATCCAGCCATAATTATTATATAAACTACATTTGCAATAAATTAAATTAACTTGAAGAAGTTTGTTAGAAGCAAAAGAACAAAAGAAATAACAAATGTGGAATGCGTATACATTAAGGAAAAGATTGAGAGGGTTTATTTATTTTGGGCAATCCATAAGAAAAAACAAAACCGCGTGTGTCAAAACGCCAACTAGCAAGTACCCAAAAGAATCTCACTATACAACCTTTGCCATCCAAATGGAACATCCAAACACACCTTTTCCTTTTTATTCCTTCTAAACCTGCCAACTGTACCCCATTCGTTCCCCCTCATCAATTTTAATTTAAATTGGATTTTTATACTTCTCAAAAAAGTTATATTTCCTATTATTAAAATAAATTATAAGCAATAAAACATGCATCTTTTTTTTATCAATTTTATTTAAATATACTAATATCCAAAGCATAACTTCTTTCGAATTCATGCCATTTGTTCAAACTTAAATTCTGTCTCATGTTCATATTTTTTCTAACAAAAATAGAATTAAAAACTCTACTAATAATCACCGCTCACGGTTTGAATTAAGTTTGCAAGATTTGAAAATTACATAGCTATTTATTTATCACTTATCTAAATAATAAATTCATAATTAATGCAATGCAGCATTATGATCTGTCTGTTATTTTTTATTATCATCCTCATCAAACAAAAAATTGTTTCAAGTTATTAGTTTTTTTTATTAAATTTAATTTTAACAAGCCATTTAATATTTTTTTAAACTACAAATAGACACGTTTAATCTTTTAATTTAATTTTAGTTTTAATCTTTTAATTTAATTTTAATTTTAATCGTTTTTTCTTAAATTTTTAATGACACTCCCTCAGAATTTTAATGCCATTTAATATTTTTGAAAATGAGATAAATTTTCTTTACTATTTTATAAACTATTAATTAAATTTCATATTTAAATTTTTCTAAAGCGCGTGGATATTCCACTACACGCGTAAACGGTTTGCTTCATATACAGTCACACAGAAGCACCTAAACAAGTTGTAACACTCACTCGTTCTTTTCGCTTCGCTTCAGAGTTCTCATTTGCATTCGTATTTGCAGAGATAGTTTATTGACCGGTCAGTGACTTACTCAATGGCTGACCGAGTTCACCCCCGCGACTCGCCTCCCCTTTCCGCCGAGTCACAATCAGCTTCGCCTCAGGATTCCTCTGTCGTTCCACAAGCGCTGCGGCCACCGCCGTCGGAGAAGCCGGTGCCCTCACCTGGAACCTACGTCATCAAGATACCCAAGGATCAAGTCTACCGCGTTCCTCCGGCCGAGAACGCCCGCCGCTACGACCAATATACTCACCGGAAGCACCGCCGGAGCCGATGCTGTAGCTGCTGCTGCTGGCTCATTGGAATCCTCTCCATTTTGATCGTGCTTCTTGGCATCGCCGCCGGAATCTTCTATCTCGTTTTCCGTCCGAAGGCTCCGAAGTACACCATCGAAGACATCGCCATCAGAGGAATTAACGTCACGTCGCCGTCGTCCGATGTGGCAATCTCGCCGGAGTTCAACGTCACCGTCAAGGCCGATAACCCTAACGACAAGATCGGAATCTACTATTTGAAGGATAGCTCCGCCGAAGTATTTTACAACGACGCGAGGCTCTGTAACGGTGCACTACCGGCGTTTCACCAGCCGTCCAATAACGTGACGGTGTTCGGGATGGTTTTAAAGGGTAACGGAATCGAGCTTAGGAGCGAGGACCGAAAGTCGTTGGTGGAGTCGCAGACCAAACGGAAAGTACCATTGACCGTTAGAATTAGAGCGCCTGTGAAAATAAAAGTTGGGTCCGTTAAGACGTGGAAGATTACCGTTAAGTTGGACTGTGACGTGACGGTGAACGACTTAACGGCGCAAGCAAAGATCGTTTCTAAACGTTGTGACTATGAGGTTGATCTTTGGTGATGAAAAACATGGACAACTGGAGTCAGTTTTCCTTTTTTTTTCTTTTAATTATTATTACTCTTTGTCAGAGATACACAGAAACATTCCTGAGATTATTATACATTGTTTATATTTCAAATAAATATAGCGAAATTTGCAGAAATTATAAAAAATAATAAAAATCTCACACCATCGCTGTATCAATAAATTACAGCATTTATTCATACGTCATGGGTGTGAGATTTTGATTTGGTTTTGCTGTAGACAGGTCATTTTTGTTATAAATGTTTTAATTTCAGTATGTTTTTCTTGAGATAAAACATCAACTTTTTATTATTGACTTAAAATTATTAAAATTATATATTTAGTGAATTTTGTTTATGACGTTATACTTTTAAAAAATTTAAGAAAAAGTAAATATTACATTAGAAAGAGTGTGTTAAATAAAATGCTTTCTACGTCACTTAATTTAATTTAAATATAAAATATTTTGACTCATTAATAATTATGCAATACATTTCTTTCTTGACCATTTCTCAGAGTAGAGTAGCTAACCTTTCATTATCAATTTATCAATAATGGCAATGTCATAAAACAAGTTGGTATACTTCTAAAAGACATTACTAGGTTTTGATATTATTACAGTGAGACTTCACTTTAAAAAATAATAACTATTGGTAAATATTTGATAATTAATATTCAAATCTTATTTTTCATCAGCAACTAAAATCTAAAATCACTTATTTTACCTCATTCACAAGAAGAATTACATTGGATTAGTTAGTTTTTTTTTTTATTGTTTTTACTAATTGGTGAATATCCATGAATGGGAAAAGGTCCAGATTTTGCGTAATCAAATAAGTGAAATTAACGTGCAGAATTGAATATACTTTTTGTTAGGTGGATGATTGAGAAATGAACACTGGACTTATGTATTTGAGGCAGATTAACTAATGTATTAAAAATAATTTAAAAATTAAAAGTATTGTTTTGGGAACATACTTTTAACACCGTCATTACCGGTGCATCTTTATCAATCTAATATTTCAGCATTTACTGTTTCCACAGCGGCACGTAAAACTTATTACTTATCTCCATAAGTCAAACCTAATTCTAACCACTAGGTGCAAGAACATAATGGTGAGATATTGATTAAAAAATTAAGCAAAATTAATTGCTTTACTTTAATATATGCTTTTATATCCTATAAAATTAATTAAAGTTATCTGGGAGCTATGTTATGTTATGTCATATTTATGCAAACACTTTGTAACCAAAAGAGGGGTGTTATTCTTTTGATAACCATTTTAATATCTTTGTGCCTAAAAAGAAGATTTAATGGCCTTAAAAGCAGCTAGGGGAGTCGAAATTATGAACACTTTTTGAGACATTATCATCGGTATTCAACTCGTTTATCCCAAAAGTTGTTTGAACAATTTATAAATGCAAGTTGTTCAAAATTACGATGTGAACTATTTGAGTGTTTTCTAAAATTTAAGTTAACTAATAATTATGTACACATAACATAAATGAAATAAAAATGACACCAGCAATGAAAATGAAGAAGCAGAGCATATGTCATGGTAGAAAACCTTTATTAGCAAAAATTTGCACCCAAATCTTCACCATCATAATCTCATCAGATGAATCTATCAACTCCTTTTTCTTCATTCATAAACTAAGGTATTCCAATGCCAGAAAGCTCCTTGCTTTGTGAAGGTATGAGAGTGTCATTGTACACAATCTTATCATTGCATTGCATATACAAAGAGACTGTTTCTTGATTTGAAGATTTGAACCCCAAAAGGAGTAATTGAACAATAAGTGTGGCAATCTGTAAGGTCTTTATTACATCCTACCATGCACAAATGCTCCATCCTGTGGACTTGAATGCTAAATATAAAGCTATAACTCTGCAATTCCACAATGTTTCATCGCAATTCTCTTATCATGTGGATGCTTATTTTCAGGCTAAACCACTTGAGATTGTGACTTTGAAGGATCAACTTTGAGGTTCAGAATTCTGCTGACCATCCTGAGACTGAGAATTCAGATTACCGTTTTGAGACTGCGAATTCAACCGCTGAAACTTTTTGACCTCCTGAATGTTTTGCCTAAGTTCTGTGTACATTTTGACAGAACAACCAGACAGATTATTTAATTGACCGAGAAACCGAATCAAGCTTCGTCGAAATTGATCAAGGCCTGTTGCCCAGTCCTCTGACATGTCATCTGCTAATAAACCATCGGCTGATTCGCCACCAATATCAGCCTTCCATGTTGGCATATGAGGATGAGCACCTTTTCCTTGATTCTTGTCTTGGTGTGGTAAGAACTGGGCAGTATCTGCTGCCAAACTCTTAATGGAATCTGCAACATCCTTTACTGGTAAGGTACTGAGTTTACTCAACCAGAACTCACAGGTGACGTATATTGGAGGACCATAACGGATAAGATCAGGTTGATGCCTCTTTTTTCTCTTAGATGATTTTTCTTTAAGAAGAACACATTTGTGAAGCCATCCGTGTATAGCCTCCAAGTAGAATTTCTGAGCTCCCATCCACTTGGTAAAGCTTGATGACAGAAATTGGAGTTCATTTTCAAGATAGGCAGTGATTTGTCTGCGTAATTCAGAATGCATGGTGATTCTTGCATGGCTGTTGTTATATGCTGCTGACATGATTTGAAACTGAAGTTTGTGGCATTCATGCATCACTTCCCACATCCTACACAACCTGTCAACAAAGCATAACAGAAACTGATGAAATACACAAGCAAGAGGTTGATATCAATCAGCAAAAGCAAATTCACATGTGTGAACCATCCATCTCTGTGACTGTGAAAGCATAAATTGCTTACAGATCGAATCTCAATAAACTGATACGAAAGGTTGATCTAGTTAAGAAAAAGGGTTTTGATCTCTGTAGTCTTCTGGTAAAAAAAACTCTATACTGTTTAGCGTGCAGAAAAACCACTATAGCAACGTGCTATACCTCAGTCGTTAAGATCAAAGAGAGATGATCCATAGTAGAAAGGATCTTCTGATTATACCCCATTGCTAAGAACTTAAATAAGGGTGTAATTCAGTCACCTGAACTTGATATAGAATGACTTTCACATAAGCAAAACAATGTATTTAAGTAATAGAGCTATTGATTATCGATTATTGTTTTTTGGTTAAGGAAATTTATAGCTTCAATACAAAAAAAAAAAAAATACCAAATGAATTTACCAAATATAGCAACTTTCACTATATAAACAGAAACTTGCAAATAAACTTTCTTATGCTATTCATGGTTGGTCTTCTTGGTGCATCTTTTATTCACTCTGGTATTTTTTTGTATTATCGAGGCAATGCATGTCGGCATGAAATAGAGAGTCAATAAAACAAGAAAGAGCTACAGAATCATACCCTTCAATCAACTCCTCAAGCTGTGGTTGAAGCTCTTTGTCCCGTAACTCTTCAATCCTCATTGATATGGAGTCTATCCTGTGAATTGCAACTCTGATTCTTGAGTGCAGATCCTTGACTGTTGCACGTGTTTTATCAACCTTAGAGGTTTTTTCTCCTTTTGATTCCAGTTGTCTTAAGATTTTACATTTCGTGTCATATTCTTTTCTGACAATCTCACTAGCCTGCTCACAGAAAAAACCAATGATCTTAGCAAACAGACAGAGAATAAGAAGATATGTGCCAAGCCATTCAAAATATTTTACTGTCAACTGATAACTTCAGGATTTGGTCTAAAAGATTCAAAACAAAGACTTCTGAACATACTATTGCCGAAATATAACACCCACTAAATATACAATGGTTGACAAAATTGTTGATAAGAAATACACTGTACCTTCACTTCATCATAGAGTTTCCTTTCCCAAGCATATAGCCTATCCAAGGTAGATGCATGGCTTCCAGAAATCATACAAGAACTATCAAAGAGATTATTGGTATGGTCCTCAACATTGTCCATTGAATTTGATGCTCCTAAAGGGTTTCTGGATGAGGAGGAACGGGATGATGCCGTCCTGTGCCATGTTAAGTACTTAATCGAGTTTTGAGCAGGTTCTAGGAGGATGTAAAAAGGGAAAAGTTAGATGTTGAATTAAAAAACCAGGTTTCAAAAACGTAGGAATGAACATCGAAATTACAAAAGAAAAAATAGATAGCAAAAATTTATCAGATGGTCAGGTATAACCTTATATTCTGAAATGAGTCACTTTTAATGGCTGACTAGAGAATTTTTTGTACTTGCAGCATGTAAAAGGAAAAGAACTCAATGAATTTTAAAATAAGTAGGAAATGAACAACATTAGTTACATCTCATAAAAGCCAATTCTCTAAGCCACAGAATACACAACATTCAACAATTTCATGGCAACACCAATAATAGGCAGATTTAATAATTGGCAATTCGAATCACTCCTGCTGAGGAAAATATGTACTCTAAGGGAATACTTTCAATTTGATAACTAAAAGATTGGTTCAACCCCACAAGGCCAGTAATGTCAAGCAAAATAAAAGGATAAACTGTAAAAATGACTCAAATTACCTTCTGGAACCTGGGTTGGGTCTTCTCCACATGAGAAGCATGCCTTCAATAACGAGGATACCACAGAACCATCTGTTACAAATAAGAATTCTCTGGTTTACATTTTAAAACATTTCATTTTGAAATAAAATATACAACAATGAAAAGAAACATCCAAAAGCTTCTTTGAAACAGAAAGTGAAGTTTTCTCTCAACTCAAGGATATCACCAAGATATTTTAGCAAAATATGTAATGTACCATAATCTTAGTTAATGGACATTCATGCAAGGAGTGCCTGCCTGTGGCCTAGAGTATATTCCTTTTCTATTTTTGGCCAAGTGTCTAGAGAGTATCTTAAGTTTTAGCATGAACATGGGGGAAAATTGCATTCCAAATCTCATCTTTATATTTTACTTGCACTAAAAAGTAAGAGCTGATAGGATTTTATATTCCCAAATGAAAACTGATTCAGAGCCAGATAGAAAGAAAAGAAGAGAGACAGCAAGATTACTTTCTTTTCCCGGGAATATTGGACGAAAGTGAAATTTGTTTGCTTCGAGCATCCTTGGAACCTCTTTACCAGATTCTGAAGCTTTATTAAAGAGCAGTTCAATATCTCTCACGCTTGAAAAGAAATTCTTTGGGGTGACTTTATTTTCACTATGACTTTCCTTCTCCATTGGTTTATTTGTCTCAGGTGGAGGCAAAGCTGCCATAGGTGCTGTCTTTAATGTAGATAAATTAGCAGAGTTTCCCTTTTCTCCATTTACTGATTCAACTTCAGAAGCTGAATGTCCTGACAGAGGCTTGGTTGTGGGAGGTAAAGCATCTTCTTGAACATGAATTGAATTAGCTCTATTCAGATTTTCAAATCTTTGGACTAGAGTTTCTGCAGTAGGCTCTTCATCAAATTCATCTTCAGAGTCCCTAGAGTGTTCCCTTCCATGAGATGAAGACTTCTCTTCATCATCTTCTAATTCTGGAATTCCCTCTTCCTCTCTCAGTCTTTGTATATCATCAGCATTCCCCATATCTTGATGCATCCCCTTCCCATCTTGAAAAGAAAATTGATGGTCAATGGGATGAAAAAGACCAAAAAAATCCCATTGTGGCGTTCCAGCTGGAAGAGAGGAATCTTCAAATGCTACACTGGCATGTTGTGTTGTAGTACCTGATGATGTTACTATTCCAATAACAGGTACGGGTGGTCTTTCTTCGACTTTCTTAGAAGAAATAGTGCTCTGTTTCATGTGATTTGCTCGGAACTTACCAGAAGGAGGGGAGGGAGTTGGGAAGAATGTTTCATTTTCTGCTGCATCTATGTGATGTGACACAGTCGGTGAAGAGAATGAGAGGGTCCTTTCAGTTAAAGCAAGTGGTTGCTCTGGTGTTGCATTATTGTACAAAGAAGGCTCAACTGGTCCCTCAGGTTCTGTGAATTTTCTGAGAGCTGTTCCTGTATTTTTCAGTGATTGAATATATGAAACATGAGCTGCTGCTAATGAGCAACGCCCATCAAGCGCTTGTCTCACAAACCTCCTCCTTTCACGACATAGCTGCAGTGCCTTGTCATCCTCCATTTTGGAGCTTGATGCTCCCATTATTTCAAATCTAGCTGAATTTAGCTTTTCCTTAATGGAAATCCTTCACTGAAGTTCTATCTGTAAATTCATCAAACAGTAAATGAATAAGAATAATAAACCAGATCAAATCTCTTTTTTAAGGACACAAAAGCATGATTTTCTTTGTAAGAAACAGAACAATTTAAACAACTGGTGGAGATGATAACCATCAAAACAATAAAATGTCACCATCAATTTTCATCAGGACACACAAGCAAACAAAAATTTCTTCTGATCTGAAGAATATGCTGGGAAAAACAATGCAAATGAAACCACCGCAAAACAGAAGCAACAATTGAAGAGGGAAAATCAGCTCAAACTCCAAAACAATCAAAGAGAAAGAGCATCCACTATCCAAAAAGACAGCAATAGTTGAAAGGTGAAGTTGAAAGCCAAAAGACAGTGTTCAAAGCCCAATGAGAGACCCAGACAGTGAGTGAGTGCGTGGGATGCAGAAAGCAACGAAATTTACAGTAAAGGAGACAAATTTCAAGGAAGAGATAAATTATCCAACTACAAAATAGAAAGTGAGAATTGTTTTGAGTAACTAACCAAAAGAAAAGTTGAATTAGACCCAAAAACAAATTATGTAGCAGGAACAAGGAGAGTACCCATAAAGCAGAAATCACAAATTGGAATTTGTAAAAAGATGAAAAATTTGGTGGGTACCAACTACCAAGGCTGCAGTGAAGCAAAGCTGCAAGATATGAACTTGGATTTCAGCAAAGACTCAAGTAAGAGAATCATTGACAGAAACGGGATTTGGGAATTTTCAGAGAAGAGAGAGAAATAAAGAGAGAGAGAGAGAGAATAATGTTAAGTAAATGTAATGTGATGAATCTTATTACCATTGCTGCTTCCATGCAAAAGAAACATAGGAGGCCACAGTGAATCAGTGATGCCACCTCCGCATGGGTCCCACTATCAGCCGAAAGTGCAGCGTGATTAACACGCGCTTGGAGCATTCAATACTTCAATGCACAAGAAAGCAAATGGTACTATACTATCTTTCTTTTCAAAGGCATCTAATTTTCCATCTTTCATTTTCCATCTTAAAAAAGTGTCTAACTTCTTATATCTATTAGTAAAAAAAATATAAAATTACCCAGAAGAGAAAAAAAATTCAAAGCTTTAATAATAAAGTTACATATATGTTGTTGGTTGAAGTTTAATATTATGTGCCTGATACAGTTCAGTTGGGTTAGCATAAAAGTACTATGTGACTGTGCAAACTCGTACATGATTATTTGTTTATTCGATTAAAATATTAAACAAAGTTTGAATTTTTTTTGTTCAACATGTACATATAAACAAAGGGGTAAATGATATCAGATATTAAGGTATAAGATATTCAAGATTTGCAAAAGGGTGAGAGGAGCTTATGTGGTAAAGTAGAAGATGATGAGAAGAGGAGAAAAAGAAAAGTGTATGAAATGTGGCCATGTGATGAGTTTTTTGGCTTGATCATATCTTTTCTGGGTCATGCCTCTAATTGATGTTTTACTTTTCTCTGTAACCTAATTCTAAATTTGTCCTTAAAAATTCTGGGACCACAATAAGTGTCACCATATTCTTCAAGCATTGTGTCAGCTTCTTCCTTACATTTAACAAAAAGTAATCATGCAACCTATAAATTTAATACTTTAAAGATGATCTTTCTCTAAAATAATAATATGGTAGCACCATAACTTTCAACCAGTCAAATCAAAAACGAAACTTTATAGGATTAAAACATGAACCTAACTGTCATGAAGTGTGTGAATCAGAAAAATTTATAGCTTGCAATAATTTTACTCAACTGAGCTAAATTTACCACCCTTTATGTTGTCCTTGTACTCATAAAAAAAAGAAAAGCATCAACCTAAGAACAGTTACTTTAAATGAAAAAAATGGTTACTAGAGAAATATTAATGGTATTAAAACTTTTGTCTTCTGACCAATAATGATCACTGAGAAATGAAGTAGAAAAGAATAATTATTAAAAAAAATGACATTTTCATCTTTCTTATAAAAAAATTACATTTCTATAAGAGAGTGATATTATCTCTAATTTAAATATTAATATAATGAATTTTGAATTTATATTTGAATTCTCAACACTTCGATCAATTTACTTTATTGAAAATTTTAATTTTTGTTAATATTATATGTGAGACCCATAATAATTAGCCTCAATTAATCCTGACACCTCACCATTAATGCACGCCACGTCATTTCCAGCCATTAAAAATCCACTCTCTAATCTGATCCCATTCCTCTCAGACGTGCACGAAGAACCACGCCCATCATTTCTCTGAACCATTTAAAACGCACTAAACTCTGCATGCAAGCATGCCACTTGTCACTTTGGAAGTTTCTGAAATCAGAATGGGGGTTGCAGGTGTCCGAAAATGAGACGCTCGCTCGTCTGGAATTGGAAGGAACAAAAGTAATTTTTGAAAACCCTTCCGCTCACCTGCACCATTCATCCTCTTCCTCAGAACTCACCCTTTCAACTTCTCCAACCACTCTCTAAAACCAGTAAACTTCTCTCTACTGCAACTCCTCATTTCCTTCTCCGATTTCAATTTCAGAACCGTAGGAACGTTCATCCGGCTATGGTCTTCCTTTGGAACCGAACTGAACTGGAATCTAAGCTGGTAAGTTTTCCTTTCTACACGTCGTCTCCTCTGGTTTCATGCGAACCCTGGTTTTGGTTGCATGCATGAGTTCTAGGTCTGAATTATGTTGATTTTTGGTGTCTTAGATTTACGTGGGAACTGTTGAGCGAAACCTGGGTGTAAGACGTGGTTAGAGGAAACCCTAAAATCTTGTTATTGGAAGTACACTGCTATCCAGGTAAGGGAAGCTTACATATATTTAAATTTATACGTGTATGAGTGTATGAAAGCATGATGTGGGTTGTCTGTATGAAATTTCTGTATACGTGTTTTTCTGGATCTGCATGAACGAACCCTGTTGTGCTGTTATGGATGTTTGCTGATATGATTTCTGGGTTGTTGAACTGCATGCTGGTTGAAACGTATGAGTGATGGAAGAATACTATAATGTATGAATTGTTAATATGTTGATTTTTGAATATGAATTAATCTGGAAGTGAAAGTATAAAGTTCATCGATTTGAGATTCATTTGAAGTATAAAGTATAAGTTAAATTGTTGAAATCTGGAAAATTGTTAAGGTTGAGAAATCTGCACTTAAATCATGTCTTTGATAAATGACGCTCGTCACTGTACGGTCTTAAACCGTTCGGTTTCCTCTTAAAATAACTTAGAATGGATTCCTTCATTTGGAAAGAATTCTGCTCGTGAACGAGCGTCCCTGTTTGGATCTTTGAGAGCGTTCGACCTTATGTCGAGCGTTCGTCCGTTAGAGCGTTCGACCTCATGTCGAGCGTTCGTCCGTTAGAGCGTTCGACCTCATGTCGAGCGTTCGTCTGTGAGAGCGTTCGACCTCATGTCGAGCGTTCGTCTGTGAGAGCGTTCGTCTTTGAGAGCGTTCGACCTTATGTCGAGCGTTCGTCTGTGAGAGCGTTCGTCCGTTAGAGCGTTCGACCTCATGTCGAGCGTTCGTCTGTGAGAGCGTTCGACCTCATGTCGAGCGTTCGTCTTTGATAGCGTTCGACCTCATATCGAGCGTTCGTCTTTAATATCGTTCGGCCTTATATCGAACGATCGTTCTAAATCGCGCAAGGTCTCCTATCAAGCGCTCGTACAACTGAATAAGTATTTGATTTTAAACAGCGTTCGTCCTGAATTTGAAATAGCGTTCGTCCTGATCTCAAATAGCGTTCGTCTATACAGTTAATTAACGTTCGTCTTTTAGAGAAGTGTAATTGAGAATGAAAATGTGATGTTGAGGAAATTATAAAATGGACGAATCATATATAAGGTGAAATTATGATATTGATATTTGAACGAGCGTTCCAAGGAGGAACGACTCTGATTTCTATTGGATATGAAATTTGGTAAAGTATGACTGTGGATCAGTTAAGACTCGCTGTCCATCCTGATGTTCCGTGATACGCCTCTTCAAGTAGAAGGGGGTATTCATGTGTGGGAACGGCAGGAGGTCCTTAGTCCATAAGTTAACATGGGCGACGTAAGAACGGACTTACCTCGAGTGGCAGCTGTTTGGTGTATCCCAGTTACTACATCACTCGGGTGCAAGGACGCTTGTAACTACACAGATTCATACAGTCCGGACGGTCGGTCTAGCATTAGTATATTTATGTTTGATTGATGTTATGCGTATATGAGTTGATTGTATGATGGTTTGAATAAAAATGTTGAAGTATAAATTTAAATTACGTAAGCTTACCCTTTCGTTTTTCCATTGTGTTGTCCACTGTCCATGTACGTTCGTCCTGTCTTGCAATGATCATCCGTTGTGGATGTGAGCAGATGGTGGTGCATCCCTTGAAGAAATGCTGGAAGAAGAAAATTTGGACGATGCCAATCTGGTGGAAGTTGAAGTAAAGGCCGAGCCTTAGAGCGCTCGTAGATGTTAGGTTGTAGATGTTAGCTCATTTTTGGACGTTCGGTTACTTTTGTAAAACCATTCGTTCTGATTTATTTTCCTGTTTCTCTGAAACGCTCGTTATTTTGTACTGTAGCCGTTCGGCTTTGACCCTTGAACTCTGTTTAATCTTAAAGACTGTTTACTGTACTGTTAATTGTAATTAATCCTGATTTATGGTAATTATGGTATTTTGGGATGTTACATTAGTGGTATCAGAGCAGTTTTGTTCTCTTAAGGACGTTGTAGGGTTATGAGTGCACTGTGTTTTTGCTGTGTGCTTATTGCATGTTTAATGAGTTATTGTTATTTAACTCTTGGACATATCTAACGCTCGTTTTTCTCTGTATCCAGAGAACGAATGGCACCTAGACTCCCTCCTCCCCCGCAGCCTAACGAACCTGATGCGTCCAACAACGCTAGGTTGTTGGAGACGGTGATAGACCGCTTACAGCAACAAAACACGACCCTCATGGAGCAAAACGCCACTCTGATGCAGCAAAACCAAGCTGCTATGCAGAGCTTGGAGGCCTCTCGTGCAAATTCTGAGACCATGCAGAGGCAGTTGATGGAGATACTTGCAGCAACTAGAGGTGCGTCTGGAGCATCCTCTTCAAACGCTGCTCAACCAAATGCTGAATGAAGCTTGGAGAGTTTCCTCCAACACCATCCGGCTAAGTTCAGTGAGAAGGGTCTCCCAGATGAAGCAGATCAATGGTTAAGGGATATAGAGAAAATTTTCAATGCCAAGAGATGCCCAGATGAGAATAGATTAGCGTACGCGGAATATCTGTTGACGGGAGAAGCATGTCATTGGTGGACGAGCGCGAAAGCCATTCTCGCAGACGCACAACAGCTGGTCACTTGGGAGGTGTTTAGGGCTAAGTTTTATGAAGAATACTTTCCGGACATCGTTCAGTTTGCGAAGGAGGTGGAATTTCTACAACTAGTTCAAGGGGGTATGTCTGTTTCCGAATACACCAATAAGTTCAAGCACCTCGTCAGATTCAATACCATGGCCACGAGTGAAGTGTGGCAGTGTAGAAAGTTTGAAAACGGATTGCGGAGCGACTTGAAAGTATTGATATCCAGTTTGTGTATCCGAACGTTCCCTACTATGGTTGAGAGAGCCAAGGTCTTGGAGAGGAACATGGCAGAAGCGGAACGTCAGAAGAGGTCACAACAAGTGAGTAGAGGACCAATCGTGTCCAGGGGAGGAGCGGTACAGAGGAGACCTCCTTACGCTCGTCCAAATCAGTCTTCTCAGACGAGCGGGTCTCAAGCAGTAGTTCCTGTCGGACAGTCTGGGCAGGGAGGTGTCGTTTGTTTCCGGTGTGGAGGGCCACATTATAGGTCTTCATGCCCTCAGTTGGTGGGAGTCAAGCACTGTAATAGTTGTGGGAGAAACGGACACTCGGATCATGAGTGCAATATGAGTGGGCGTGCGGTGATGAGGCCACCCAATGCTGGAAGGAATCAGGCGAGAGGAGGACGAGCCCAAGCAAGTGGGCGAGTATATGCTATAACGAGCGCGGAGGCAGCGAGCTCAGGTAACCTTGTAATTGGTGAATGCATGCTGTATGGTAGATCATGCTGTGCTTTGTTTGATTCGGGGGCGACGCACTCCTTCATCTCGAAGGCGTGTGTTGAAAAACTGGGATTAAAAGTGAGTGAGATGTTGTGTGATCTGGTGGTGTCTACCCCAGCAGCTGGTGAGGTTAGGACGTCCACTATGTGCGTCAAGTGTCCTATAGAAGTGGAGGGACATAAGTTTAAGGTTAGCCTCATCTGCTTACCTCTTCAAGGTTTGGAGGTGATCTTAGGAATGGATTGGTTGGCTGCCAATCGCATTCTTATTGATTGTGGAGCGAAAGAATTAATTTTTCCTGGTGAAGAAGAAGAAGTACTTTCAGTAACGCTCGGTCAGCTAAAAGAAGATATTATGGAGGGCGCGTCTTGCTTCTTGATCATGACGCATGAAGACCGAGAGAGTGCGGATGAGAATTTTGAGCGTTCGTCCAATAAGTGCACTGAAGGACGAACGGTTGTGGACGAATTCCAGGATGTCTTTCCAGAAGAGATCCCTGGACTACCTCCTATGCGTGAGGTTGAATTCACCATTGATCTGGTGACCACAGCAGCCCCTATATCTGTTCAACCGTACCGTATGGCGCCTGCAGAGTTGGTCGAACTCAAAAAGCAGATTGAGGAACTAATGGAGAAGCAATTCATAAGACCAAGCGTGTCACCATGGGGAGCGCCTGTGCTCTTAGTAAAGAAGAAGGATGGCAGCTCTCGGTTATGCATAGACTACAGGCAATTGAACAAGCTAACCATCAAGAACAAATACCCGTTGCCAAGGATTGACGACTTGTTGGATCAACTGCATGGGGCAACGGTGTTCTCTAAGATTGATTTGCGCTCGGGATATCACCAAATCAGGGTGAAGGAGGACGACATCCAAAAGACCGCATTCAGGTCGCGTTATGGACACTACGAGTATGTAGTGATGCCATTTGGAGTAACGAACGCTCCTGCAGTATTCATGGATTATATGAATCGCATCTTCCGGCCATACCTGGACAAATTTGTGGTCGTTTTTATAGATGATATTCTCATCTACTCTAAGACGCAAGCTGAACATGAAGAACACTTGAGGGCAGTGCTGAGCGTGTTGAGGGAAAAGGAATTGTATGCCAAACTGTCCAAGTGTTAATTCTGGATGAAGGAGGTGCAATTTCTGGGACATATTGTGTCCGCTGGAGGGATCTCGGTAGATCCAGCAAAGGTACGAGCGGTTAGGGATTGGGAACATCCGCGTTCAGTCACGGAGGTGAGAAGCTTCGTTGGTCTTGCGGGCTACTATAGACGTTTCATAGAGGGATTCGCCAAGATAGTGGCTCCACTTACCCAATTGACTAGAAAGGATCAGCCGTTCGCATGGACTGATCTGTGTGAAGAGCGTTTCCAGGAACTGAAAGTGAAGTTGACGAGCGCCCCTGTACTAGTTATTTCGGACACGTCTAAACCGTTTGAAGTCTATTGCGACGCTTCTCATCAAGGTCTGGGTTGTGTTTTGATGCAAGAGAAGCGAGCGGTAGCGTATGCGTCTCGGCAGTTGAGGATTCACGAGAGGAATTACCCAACGCACGACCTGGAGTTGGCAGCGGTCGTTTTTGCGCTGAAGATCTGGAGACATTTCTTGTATGGATCCACGTTCCAAGTCTTCAGTGATCACAAGAGTCTCAAGTATCTCTTTGATCAGAAGGAGTTGAATATGAGACAAAGGAGGTGGCTTGAGTTCTTGAAGGATTATGATTTCGAGCTGCTCTATCATCCAGGAAAAGCAAACGTGGTAGCGGACGCTCTAAGCAGAAAAGTGGTGTATATGTCGTCTATGATGGTACGCGAGCTGAGCTTGGTGGAGAGTTTCAGAGATCTAAGGTTACAGTTTGAGTTAGAACCGAACCGCATCAAGTGTTGTAACCTTAGAATATCTAGCAACGTGTTCGACCGAATCTGGATGAAACAACGGGAGGATGAAAAGCTATTGGAGATTTTAAGCGCGCTCGGTACGGATCAGGCCAAACATTTCAACGCTGGAACGGACGGCATGTTACGTTACATGGGTCGGACGTGCATTCCTAATGACGGCGAGCTGAAGCGGATCATACTGGAGGAAGCGCATCATAGCCGTCTTAGCATACACCCCGGTATGACTAAGATGTATCAAGACCTCCGGAAATCATTTTGGTGGCCTGGAATGAAGAGTGATATAGCTCGTTTTGTGACATCTTGCTTGACCTGTCAGCGTGCAAAGGCTGAACACCTAAGATCAGGTGGATTACTTCAACCATTGGAGATTCCAGAATGGAAGTGGGATAGCATCTCCATGGATTTCGTGACTCATCTACCACGAACGGTTAGGAATCATGACTCAATCTGGGTGATCGTGGACAGACTAACGAAGAGCGCCCATTTCCTGCCCGTGAACTTGAAGATGTCAATGACCAACCTAGCCAAGTTATATATCAAGGAGATCGTTCGTCTTCATGGAGTGCCTTCAAGCATCATTTCTGACCGAGACACGAGATTCACATCTCGGTTTTGGCAATCATTACAAGGCGAGTTGGGGAGCAGGCTGCAGATGAGTTCAGCATATCATCCGCAAACGGACGGCCAATCCGAACGTACTATCCAGACGCTAGAAGATTTATTGAGGACGTGCGTCCTAGACCACTTAGGCGCATGGGATGAGGTCTTGCCACTGGTGGAGTTCACGTACAACAATAGTTTCCAGTCTAGCATTGGAATGGCGCCGTTTGAAGCTCTCTATGGGCGGAAATGCCGAACTCCACTTTGCTGGTTCCAAGAGGGAGAGAACGTACTAACTGGACCTGAACTCATCCAGCAAACAACCGAGAAGGTTAAGTTGATCCAAGATAGATTGAGGACGTCTTTGAGCAGGCAGAAATCCTATGCGGATAGAAGAAGAAGACCATTGGAGTTTGCTGCAGGAGACCATGTGTTCTTGAGACTCAATCCGATCACTGGAGTAGGCAGAGTCGTTCGTCCAAAGAAGCTGTCCCCCAAGTTCATAGGGCCGTACCAGATTTTGAAGAAGATTGGACCAGTAGCCTATGAGCTTGCCTTACCTCCTCAGCTATCAAACCTGCATCCGGTCTTCCATGTGTCTCAACTTAGGAAGTATATAGCCAATCCCTCTCATGTCTTAGAACTGGAAGATATTCAACTTCAACCGAACCGAACGCTGGAGTTGCAACCCGTCCGCATTGAAGATGTGCGCACCAAGCTATACAAGAAAAAGAACATTCGATTAGTGAAGGTGGTGTGGGATGCCAAGACTGGAGATTCAACGTGGGAAGTGGAGAGTGCAATGAGGGACTTGTATCCGCAGCTATTCACGGGTAAGTTCTAAATTTTCGAGGACGAAAATTTTTGTAGATAGGGAGAATGTGAGACCCATAATAATTAGCCTCAATTAATCCTGACACCTCACCATTAATGCACGCCACGTCATTTCCAGCCATTAAAAATCCACTCTCTAATCTGATCCCATTCCTCTCAGACGTGCACGAAGAACCACGCCCATCATTTCTCTGAACCATTTAAAACGCACTAAACTCTGCATGCAAGCATGCCACTTGTCACTTTGGAAGTTTCTGAAATCAGAATGGGGGTTGCAGGTGTCCGAAAATGAGACGCTCGCTCGTCTGGAATTGGAAGGAACAAAAGTAATTTTTGAAAACCCTTCCGCTCACCTGCACCATTCATCCTCTTCCTCAGAACTCACCCTTTCAACTTCTCCAACCTCTCTCTAAAACCAGTAAACTTCTCTCTACTGCAACTCCTCATTTCCTTCTCCGATTTCAATTTCAGAACCGTAGGAACGTTCATCCGGCTGTGGTCTTCCTTTGGAACCGAACTGAACTGGAATCTAAGCTGGTAAGTTTTCCTTTCTACACGTCGTCTCCTCTGGTTTCATGCGAACCCTGGTTTTGGTTGCATGCATGAGTTCTAGGTCTGAATTATGTTGATTTTTGGTGTCTTAGATTTACGTGGGAACTGTTGAGCGAAACCTGGGTGTAAGACGTGGTTAGAGGAAACCCTAAAATCTTGTTATTGGAAGTACACTGCTATCCAGGTAAGGGAAGCTTACATATATTTAAATTTATACGTGTATGAGTGTATGAAAGCATGATGTGGGTTGTCTGTATGAAATTTCTGTATACGTGTTTTTCTGGATCTGCATGAACGAACCCTGTTGTGCTGTTATGGATGTTTGCTGATATGATTTCTGGGTTGTTGAACTGCATGCTGGTTGAAACGTATGAGTGATGGAAGAATACTATAATGTATGAATTGTTAATATGTTGATTTTTGAATATGAATTAATCTGGAAGTGAAAGTATAAAGTTCATCGATTTGAGATTCATTTGAAGTATAAAGTATAAGTTAAATTGTTGAAATCTGGAAAATTGTTAAGGTTGAGAAATCTGCACTTAAATCATGTCTTTGATAAATGACGCTCGTCACTGTACGGTCTTAAACCGTTCGGTTTCCTCTTAAAATAACTTAGAATGGATTCCTTCATTTGGAAAGAATTCTGCTCGTGAACGAGCGTCCCTGTTTGGATCTTTGAGAGCGTTCGACCTTATGTCGAGCGTTCGTCCGTTAGAGCGTTCGACCTCATGTCGAGCGTTCGTCCGTTAGAGCGTTCGACCTCATGTCGAGCGTTCGTCTGTGAGAGCGTTCGACCTCATGTCGAGCGTTCGTCTGTGAGAGCGTTCGTCTTTGAGAGCGTTCGACCTTATGTCGAGCGTTCGTCTGTGAGAGCGTTCGTCCGTTAGAGCGTTCGACCTCATGTCGAGCGTTCGTCTGTGAGAGCGTTCGACCTCATGTCGAGCGTTCGTCTTTGATAGCGTTCGACCTCATATCGAGCGTTCGTCTTTAATATCGTTCGGCCTTATATCGAACGATCGTTCTAAATCGCGCAAGGTCTCCTATCAAGCGCTCGTACAACTGAATAAGTATTTGATTTTAAACAGCGTTCGTCCTGAATTTGAAATAGCGTTCGTCCTGATCTCAAATAGCGTTCGTCTATACAGTTAATTAACGTTCGTCTTTTAGAGAAGTGTAATTGAGAATGAAAATGTGATGTTGAGGAAATTATAAAATGGACGAATCATATATGAGGTGAAATTATGATATTGATATTTGAACGAGCGTTCCAAGGAGGAACGACTCTGATTTCTATTGGATATGAAATTTGGTAAAGTATGACTGTGGATCAGTTAAGACTCGCTGTCCATCCTGATGTTCCGTGATACGCCTCTTCAAGTAGAAGGGGGTATTCATGTGTGGGAACGGCAGGAGGTCCTTAGTCCATAAGTTAACATGGGCGACGTAAGAACGGACTTACCTCGAGTGGCAGCTGTTTGGTGTATCCCAGTTACTACATCACTCGGGTGCAAGGACGCTTGTAACTACACAGATTCATACAGTCCGGACGGTCGGTCTAGCATTAGTATATTTATGTTTGATTGATGTTATGCGTATATGAGTTGATTGTATGATGGTTTGAATAAAAATGTTGAAGTATAAATTTAAATTACGTAAGCTTACCCTTTCGTTTTTCCATTGTGTTGTCCACTGTCCATGTACGTTCGTCCTGTCTTGCAATGATCATCCGTTGTGGATGTGAGCAGATGGTGGTGCATCCCTTGAAGAAATGCTGGAAGAAGAAAATTTGGACGATGCCAATCTGGTGGAAGTTGAAGTAAAGGCCGAGCCTTAGAGCGCTCGTAGATGTTAGGTTGTAGATGTTAGCTCATTTTTGGACGTTCGGTTACTTTTGTAAAACCGTTCGTTCTGATTTATTTTCCTGTTTCTCTGAAACGCTCGTTATTTTGTACTGTAGCCGTTCGGCTTTGACCCTTGAACTCTGTTTAATCTTAAAGACTGTTTACTGTACTGTTAATTGTAATTAATCCTGATTTATGGTAATTATGGTATTTTGGGATGTTACATTATAAAAATATGTTTAGTATAGTTTAACGTAAGTGTGTGAAATAAAAGGAAATATCATAATTAAATTTAAGTTAGGATCATGTTATATTATTTAAATTATTATATGATGTATAATGAGAACACTAAAAAAGAAAGTTAAGATGGCCTAAATAGTTTTCTTGTCTAACAAAGTGGTTATGCTAGTTTAATAAGGAATAACTTTTTTTTAAGTTGTTAAAAAGACAAAAATTAAAACAACAAAATAATGCTTGGTAGAGAAAATGAAAGAGACCAGATGAATGACAAAGATGCAAGGAGTTCGACAACGACTTCTTATTTTAATTTGATCACTTTTTCTTTGTCATTTTGTCATTTTTTTTTTATAGAAGTAGCTTACTCTCTTGAGGTTAAATATAATTAATCTCATATTAATGTAATTCTTTCTTTATGATAGAAATTTTTATGTTTTCTCTTTGTGTTCTATGTTATATAGTTGATCACTTATGTCTTTTTTATCGAAACATTAAAATGTTTTTAGGATTTGATTTTAAAACTGAACAACTTAGAGATTTGATGGTAGAATCTTTAGATCATTCTAAACATTTATCCTTAATGTAATTATTATATAAAAAAATTTAAGGAATTAATATTTTCACATCAATATTTAAAACTTGGCTCTCAATAATTAAGATAAGTTGTAGTGTGAATGTTGGGATTATATTGAAGATATATTGTTTAGAAACTTTCTCATTAAATTGAGTTTATGAAATTCAACCTTGAATGCTTTTATGTTTTAGTGTGAATTATATATAAGAATTTGTATGAGCTAAACACATAAAATCTTTAAAAATTATATTTAAACTTTTTCAATTAAAAAGTTAATATTTTTTATTTTTGAGTTAAATATATTTTTAATCCTTTAACTTTTGGTGAAAATTGGAAATAGTCTCTTTTTAAAACTTTTGGTATAATTTAGTTCCCACACTATTAGAAATATGTGTATTTAGTCCTTTGAATTAAATTTTCTTAGGTTTATTTGATGTTTCAAACACATTTTATTATAACATTTAACTTGTTTATACCATTTCACATATTTTCGCTTCAAAGTTAACTAAGAAATACATTTAAAATATCAAATAAACTTAATAACATTTGGTTAAAAGGACTAATTCCACGCAATTCTTAAGACAGAGACTAAATTGGTACAAAGTTTTGAAGAGAGACTAATTTTCATTTTCAATGAGAGTTATGGAACTAAAAATATATTTAATCCTTTATTTTTTTATATAATGAATTATAAATAAATCTTAAAGAAAAATCAATTTCTAGCATGAAAAATAATTAAATAATTATTTTAAAATAATATAGTAATCAATATATAAAAAATATTATTAGGAAATGATGGTTATAAATGAAATTGTAACCATATAAACTTTTAATAACAATGTAATTACTTTTATTATAATCATATCTCTTTAAATCAATCTGTTAGTTTATCTTTAAGAATAAAGAGGTTATACAATTCTAAAAAGAGTGAATTGATAAAACAACGTTTAACAAAAATTAATTAGTTTTTTCATGATTTTTCTCGATTCATTTAACAACAAAATTTTAGAAGCAATTTCAGAAGAATTTTAAAGACTCTTGAATACTAAGAAATGGAGAGAACACTTAAAAAAGATTTAGAAAAGCATCAAGATTTTTATACTGTTTTTATTATCTTAAACATACATTATTATTGAAAATCCACAAAGTTAGATACACTTTACCACAAATAATATTTAACACAAAGAATGTGTATTTTTATTTTTAAAACTCATCATGAACACCCAAGTGTTAAAATCTACTACACCAACACATTAAACTTCTGTACAAAATTCAATCAATTAAAATCAAGAATTGGAGAAATATCAACTAAAATTCAAATAGGAGGTATTTACTGATATTTAGCTTCTAAAGGGGGGTCTCGTTTTCTCATTTTGCACAATTGACAATTTTATTTATTTTATTATTATTTTTTCTTAGAAATGTTTTTCTTAACATAACGATATTGAAAGACGTTGTACTCAATAAATCATAATAACTTAAAAAGATAAGTAACTCAGTACTACACATGCTTAGAAGTTGAACAGTAGTACAAATAAAGTATTAATATACTATCAAATTACTAATACAAAATTTTGATGCTGTGAAGGTTGATGTGTTTATCAATAGTAACATATTTGTGAATTACTTTTCTACTCAAGATAATTGTATTTATACTCTGTTTGTAATTGAATTACATATTATAGGTTGATTAAAATTATTTAATTTAAAAAAATTAAGGGATATAATATGAAATTAATTTTTTATGATAAGAATTGAAATTGGATATTATAAAAACTAAACTTTATTCAATTTAACATTATTAGGAATACTCGTTGGATTGGGTTAGCCTATAACTCAATCCAACCTGATTTAATTAAGTTCAATTTTATCTATAATTGGGTTAAATATGATTTAACTGCACTCAAAATCTAACTTTTAAAAAAAAAGTGTTATTTTTTTAATTAGAATGATATTTGAAAATTATAACTTTTAACAAAAAAGAAATGGAATTTTTTTTCAAAATAATAACTCAATTGACCCAACTCAATTAAATGGTTTAATATTGGTTTGAATTTAACATAAAAAGTGCATAAACTTAATTTAGTTCTATCCAACTCAATATTTCCTTAATAACTTGAGCAATGGGTTTGTTTAAATCTTACTTTGCAAACATCCCTAAAAATTATATATGGTCAACCATTAAAAATTATTGTTGTTGGAGATCTCAAACATTAACTATAGATAAAATAAATTTAAAATATATAAGTAGGTGCAAACTTTACCTAATAAACTGATTGATTTAACAGGGTTAAGTTAAATTTAATTATCACTTCTTAACATGGTATTAAGGCCATGAATTAGAGCTTATCTTAATAAGATTTGTTATTTATTAGACTTAATATGTCATCTGCTATCGAGATGAGTTTACAATATATATGTGGAGGCAAACCTCATATTGGGTTAAATTAGACTTAAATTAACTTTTTTATAACTTTTAACTAAAAGTAGAATTTTTTTTAAAATAATAACTTAATTAACTCTATTTAATTAAAATGGTTAAACACGAGTTGACTTTAACATAAAAAAATTATAAACTCAATCAAACTCAATCCAACCCATTATTTTCTCAGCATGTTGAGTAACGAGTTTGTTTAAATCTTACTTTACAAACATGCCTAAAAATTAGATATGGTCTATGACACAAAATTATTATTATATGATTTTTAACTTAATTATTTTAAATTTTAATACATTTTTTACATATCTCTATATATAATTTGTTACTAAAAGGAAACTTTAAAGTATTTATAAGAACACGTAGGTATGCTTCTACAATAAAATGATTTTTTTTAGCATTTATGTACTTTTGCACCGCTTCCGAAAGTTGGAAGGTGAAGACAGTTTAATCATCCAAATCAAACAAATGAATATTTATATCTATTCTAAAGTTTTGCCATATGTTTTTTGAGGATTAGTAGTTTGTTGAACGAGACAAAAGAAAAAAAAAAGAAAAAAAATTGCACATATATATATAAAGGAATATTTAAAACTGAAAAGAAGAAAACATTCAATTGTATGAGAAGGAGAACATGAGAAATGCATAAAGAGATACATTCCTATCGAGAACTAAAAGCATACATAATTGTAATCAAAGACATTTTAACATTATTAATCCAAAGAAAAGATGTACAACATAGCATTCAAATGCATAATGAAAGATCTAAAATTTTCTTATCTGTATTATCTTTTTCATGTTGGAGGGTAGAAAGTGGATGCTCCTCATCCTTAAAAAGAAGTAACTCTTGCAATTGCTTTCCTTTTGGCCTTTTTGAAGCACTTGCTATGCTCTCAATGTCTTCAAATTCACACAAGGGTCGTTTCATTGCTCTCTCACGACTTAAATCTTTCATGCCATGAAAAATGGTGTTTGTGAAAACCCTATTAGGGTTTGAATGGTTTAACATTAAGGGGTTATTATTCCTTTGATGATATAGAGAAGTTGTTCCATGAAGCTGACTTGAAAAACCACTTTTTTCACCTTGTAAACCAACATCACTCAATGTTAATTTCTTATTTGAGTGTGATGGAAAACCTAAACCCCACCTTTTACCATATGAACTTGATGTCATTAATGATGCATTTGTCGCGCTGTTGAAGGACAAACCATAACCTCCCATCGATTCAGTCTTCGAATCTACAACATTGTTAATTTTGTTGGTAATTTTCATCATTTCATCCCAAAACTTAGATTCAAATCAAATTAAAAAAAAAAACTAGACCCAAGACTTTAATGAAGGTTTAAACATATTTCAATCTATAAAAAAAATTGGAGTAAATTTGTTTTTGTCTCTGAAATTCAAATGTAATTTGAAAAAAAAAAACTCATTTAAGTTGTTTGGTCTCAAATAACTTGACTATAGATTATATATAAATCATTTATCGACAAACGTTTTACCGTGAGTTTGTTTTTCAACGTTGGGAGAAAAAACATTGGGACGACGTTGTAACAAGGTTTTTCTTTATATTAATTACAAAGGCTAAAAATACAATTTTTATATTCGAGATTTAACTAAAAATTGGAGAATTAAAACCATATTTATATTAGAAAAAAAAATTGGTGTACCTTGCAGAAAATTTTTAATTGGGTGTATTTGTGAAGGAGGACTCAGAAAACTACGATAACCAAATTTCAACATTTGATCATATTTTGTTGTTGGTGTTCTTGATGCATGAATGTTGATATTTCTGCTTGAAGAAGATGCATAAGGAACCATAGATTGAGTTTTGACATCTTCAACACCTACATTAAACACATAAAAATAAATTCATAATCTTTAACACAATACAAGACTTATGAACTTTATTATGAAAATATGAAAATTAATAAAAAAAATTAAAATTTGTACCTTGCATGAAATTGATGAGACGAGGATAATTGTTAGATCTGGGTTGAGGTGCCTCTGAATTAACTCCAAGAGATTGATATTTATTGTTTCCATTCTTTTGAACCATTTCTCTCTTGGGAGACAAAAAGTGATTCATCATGAATGTGAAAAAAAAACAAAAAATTTAGAGAAAAAAACTCAGAAAGAGTTATTTTATTATGAAAAATAATTTGCAGGATTATCTCTTATTTATATTACAATGTTCTTTTAAAACATATACAAAAGGAAATTAAATTCTTACTCTTTACTCATTTATTTGCTTATTTGATAGACAAACTATCAAAGGAATAACAAAACGCGTACTTGGTTAATCTCGAATTCAATAAAGTTGGAATTAATTATAATAAAAAGAGAAAGACTTCAGAGGATAATTAACTGATTATCGATAATTTGCTAATTAGTAGTTGTAAGTGTATTCCCGTAAAATGCAACAATTCATTATACATAAGTTAGATCCAATATAGTGATATTAGATTCTTTCTGAATAAGGATGCAAAATAAATAAATAATTAATTAAATATATAGGGCAAAAAAAATTAAAGAATATTATGAGTGCATGAATTTTTCAAGTTTTATTTATTATATATTTAATTATATTTTATGTGGTAAATGTTTTAAAGTGACAATAGAAAAAAGTTGGAGTAACACAACAATAAAATTTTATACATATACAATATATGTAAGAAAGGAAAAAAAATACAAAAACACTTATATATAAAAAATAAATATTGGAAAATATTTTTGAGATATCCTATAAAAAAACATTCAAAATATTTATTATTCAACCAACATAAAAATAATGACTTGTTGACTATGCAGTTGACTAAAGTAATGGGATAGACTTTGTGTTATTGATACAATTTTTTAATATAATTTATGATTTAACACATGTGTTTGTAGATATAATTACATTTATCTCTAAACAATACGATATTATTTTTTAAGTAATATCGTTCATTTTTCTCCTTATATGATTAAAAAAAATTGTTAGTAGACCATCAAGAAACTATTAAAGAAATTCATTTTTAATAATCTTTTGTCTAAAATGGAAAAAATTAAAGACGAGTATATTAAGTTTTTATAGTTTGATTTAAATTACTCTTTTCCTTGAATATTAATTTAATGTTTTAGACAGCATATGCTATCGATTACATAACATTTATGATTTTAATTATTTATTTGACTATTTATAGTAAAAAATCAACTTCCTATATCACATGCATTAATAAAATATATTAATAAAGGTATCAGATTAGATTAAATGTTATCATATTTGATTTGATAATACTATTAATGTTGATTTTATATCATATTTAATCATACTTCAATTAATAACACATAACAAAAAACTTATTCATATGAAAAATACATTAAAAACATTAAACACTAAATTAATATTTGTCCTCAAGTCTATTATTTTATTCACTGCTTTAAAATATATTTCTAAGCAACAAAAAAAAAGATAATGAATATGTTTTATGAATAATAAATAGAGCTAACGATTTTTAAATTCATAATTAAATTTAAAATATAGCATAACAGTTTACATAAAACAATATAGAATTTAAGTTAAACGATACTATGATAATATGTTCTTAAAAAATTTTCAAATTTATTTTATAATAATAATAGTAATAGCATGAATATGATTGAATATTTATTGGTATCAAGTTTTGTAATAACTATGTGTATTTTTTTATATTTGAAATAGATACATATTGCACTAATATATATTTCAACTTTTATATTTTAAAACATGTTTTATATAATAATTTTGTCAATTTATATTACACTTTGGATTAAAAGTCTCAGTTTATAGAATACTTTTTAAATATTAAAAATCACTTCATATTTTTAGTGTATAATTTGATTTTCATATATGTATTAAATACGGTAACGGTGATTAATACACTTTTCATATACATATAATAATATGAAATCGTAAATTTAATTATTGAAGTGAATCAATTAATATTGAAATTAATAAAATTATATGAATTTATAATAATACTAAAATTAATTATGTATCATACTTAATAAATATAAAAATTAATAAAATATAATAAAAATATTAATTTATTGAAACAATGAAGTATTGACATTAATTAATAACATTAATTAAATATCATGTTTTATTAATATAACAATTAATAAATAAGACAATAATATTAACTTATATAAATACTGATTTAATAGCATTGATTACTTTGATGTGTGGATGCCGGTACAACTGTCAAACTATGTGCCTTATCCAAAACAAGGCAACATCAATTTCCATAGTATTTTATGCTTAACAAGGTAGATTAAGATATATATTTTATATTAATATATATTTCAAGTTTTATAGTCGTGGCAGAGTGTATGAGGGGTCTTGCACTACAATTTTTTTATTTTACATTGTGAGTTAATATGTTAATAAAAAAATAATTTTAATATGTTTTATATATTTGACATTTTCCAAGTTTTTTGGTATATTTATAAAAATATTATCAACATTATCAATAGATTTTTGTTAAGATCCATCACTGTTTATAGTATAAAATATGATCAAAATAATAGTTTATCGATAAAAGTATGAATATATTATATTAAAATACATATTAAATTTTCAAATTTAAAATACACTTTACTTTCAAAACGATAATGAAATTAAAAAAAAAACTTGTAATGTGTCATTTAAAATAAAATATATAGGTATTAATTGTTATTATTTATTCAAATCTAATAATTTAATATACATGGACTGAAAAAGTAATAAATTTAATTAATGCATTTGCCTAATTAAAATTAACCAATATACTCTATTTATAAATATTATTAATGTTAATTATCAATAATACTTAGTAAATACAATAATTAATTCATTAAATATATTTTTAATTTTATGCATACTACATTAAGACTTTTTTAATAAAATAGATTAAGTGTTTCATTTAAATAGATTTGACCAATATTGAAAATGAGATAAATTTTCTTTACTATTTTATATAATATTAATTAAATTTTATATATTAAATTTTTAAGATCGTGTGATACTTCACACTACAAGCAAGCTGCAACACTTACTCGTTCTTCTACTTCGCTTCAAAGTTATCATTTCAATTGCATTTGTGTTTGTAGAGATAGTTTATTGATTTGTCATTGACTCACTCTGGCTGATCGAGTTCACGGCTCGTCTCGCATTTCCGCCGGGTCACAATCAGCTTTGCCTTAGGATTCGTCATTCTACAAATGTTACGACCACTGTCGTTGAACAAGTCGGTGCCTCCACCTAGAACCTAAGTCATCAAGATACCCAAGGATCAAGTCCATTGCGTTTCTCTGGCTGAGAATGCCCGTTGATACGACCAATACACTCACCGGAAGCATCGCTGGAGCCGATGTTGTTGCTGAGATTATTATTCATTGTGTATATTTTAAATAGCCTTAATATTTATTTTGGTCCCTAATTTTGGTAGGTGTGTTCAAAGTGATCTTATCTTTGTTCAGATGTATAAAGTTGTTCCATATTTTGTAAAAATGGTTCAAGTTCTTGCTTACGGTGTTAAAAACGCTAAAGGTGTAATTGTCCTAGTCAAAAGTGAATAAGTTGTCTAGTTATTGAGTGCATGACACGCTAAGGTCAATTGAAATATAAATTTTAAAAATAAAAGTTAATATAGTGAAAAAGTTATAATAGAGGATAAATGAAACTACATTTAGGTTAGAACCAATTCGCGATTTGGGGTTAAAGAATATGCTGAAATTGATCTTGAAATTGGGTTCCTGGTTTGCTAAAGGTGCATTTGAAAGAATCTTGTCTGCCTGATCCACCAGATCACAAGGGCTAATCGGCTAGAACCGCAACCCGTTTCAGCATTCATAATCTCCCTTTCTTCATCAATTCAACCACAACAAAAGAGAGAAGGAAACCTACTGCACTTTCCTCGCCTCGATGTTAGTGTAGAAGCTGGACGTGATCGCCAATGTTGCTACATCTTTTCCAAGGCGCGTAGTTGACCAAGAGCTCCACCAAAGTTACTAATGACCCTTTTTCTCAATTATTGTTCAACCTTCTTCCTCCTCTTTGAATGAATTTTTTCTGGTTATGAGTGTTTGAGGTGAAGAAGAAGACAACGAGGGGGTGATGGTTGTCAAAATGTTGGAAGAGAGTTGATATTTCTGATTTTTTTTAATTGCAAATTGATAATTAGGGTTTTTTATTTTGCACATAATTTTGTAAATTATGAATTAGGATTCTGATTTTGAAAAATGTAATTAAGGATTCTAATTTTACACATGATTTTTCATTAACCTTCTCCTTCTACCCAATTCCACATACCTTGTCAAGTCAATTCATCTTAAACCGTTTTTATAAAATGAGACATAAATTACATAAATAGTTGCATTTATTGATACGCCATGAGTCTGAGATTTATTTGGTTTTGCATTAGACTGACTGTTTTTATTATAAATGTTTTCAGTTTAGTATGTTTTTGCTTAAGAAAAAACATCAACTTTTTATTATTGACTTAAAATTATTAAAATTATATATTTGGTGAATTTTGTTTATAACTTTATACTATTACTCAAGTTTACCTTCACAATAACTTCTTTAATATTCCCAATTAAGCATTAAACTTTACCTTTTCTACATTCAGATTGGAAATCATTTATTAAATGGCACTTTCTTTGTATCAGACAGACTTGGCATATTTGGTGAGGTAAAATATCGAAAACATGCTTTATTTTCTTTTATTGAGGAACAAAACAAATATTTACAAATTGAAGACCAAGACCATAATACATTAAATTTTAAGTTCTAAAATGGCTTCGTATATACCAAAGTGAGGCTCTAAAATTACGTTGACGAGACTTTGTTGAAAACAATAAAATAAATAAATTATAAAGATTTAAAATAAAAACAAGTAAAACGAATCAGTACTGATAAAAAAAATGTTTATCTCAATTATAAAAACATTTTGATTTCAATACAAGGTTTAAAAGCACAAGTCAGAGGACAGTGAAAGTGAAATTGGGGAGTGGTCATTCTTTCAGAACTAGACTAAACTAATTGATAATTTGAATATTCATTAACTTCTCACAGTAAACTCAGTATACAAACACTTAAACTTGACCAAGGTGATCAATTCTCCTGAACAGAAACATCTGTTTTCCTTCTTTTCTTTTCCTTCTACTACAAGATGAAAACACCACCTTGACGATGCTCAAAAACATGTAATTACAAAACATTTATAGATCTCAAAAGGAAATAATCTTCCTATGTGAGTGCTGCTCTCCAATCGAAATCACGTCTCCATGATCATGATCATGGAAAAGTAGGGTCAAGACTCCAACTAAACAAAGCACTGAACCAACAAGAAGTTTGTCATACCGCTCCACCCAGTGAAACTTCAGCTGACTGGCTCCGTAAAACGACAATGCTACCAGCGAAGTCATCACAGTTATTGTGCTGTAAATGCGACAAGGGTGAAGCTTGGTAAAAGTAATGAATATTTGAACATTTTTTTAACTTGATTGGCATCTAAACCAAACTAGCACCAGACCTGATTAAGATATTATGGATCCTAAAAGAATTTTTTATTGCAGAACAGCATTAGAAATTATGACAAAAGACCGCAATCTTATTAGAAGCCTTAGCATACATTGTTATAAGAAATGGTTTGCAAGATGTCATGTTATTATAACTTGACATTCCATGTATTTCCATGCATTTTAAGCAAATGTTCAAGCCATGGAGATTTTGTTGTCGGATTCCAGACTAAGCAGTCCAACCAGTTTTAACCATTAATTGTTCACTTGTTCAATTATAATTCAGTCTCAAAACTGATTTGACAGTCAAACATCTTATGTTATGACCTGTTAAAATCACTTAACCTGGTTTAACCTAACCTCCTGTTCACATGTCCTAAAAAGTTGTATAAATTTTATAATGTTTCATGGGAATTACAACTTAAAACTCAAGTATTTCCTAACGCTGTTGGCAAATGTTCAAGCAACCCAATTGGTCTAACCATGAGTTGTCACTTGTCTGATTATAATTCAATCTCAAAACTGAGGTGGTGGTCAAACAACTTCAGACAACTTTAAATCACTCGACCTGGTTTAATCAATTTACTTTTCCTAAAAGCTTTTTTGAATTTTATAATGTTTCATGTAAATTATTCTAACGATGTCCTAAAGATTCAACCAGCTAGTTAAAACAGATCAACATGAACTCGAATCTCCGTAATCCCAACCTAGCACTTTTTTGGTTCACTTTTAATAACATTGAATAGAATGTATTTCATTAGCTTCTCAATTGTGAAAACACATTTTCATGATCGCGAAGTAAAAAATTTCTTGGGGACCTTTGCTTTATTCGATGTCAACGTCAACATCAGAATTTTTAACATTGATAATCATTGATACCGTTTTCCAATAAATAACATATCACTTTAAATAACAATAGGTCAACAAAGATCCACGAAACATGCATATGGAAGCAGAAGACGAGTATACACATTTGAAAACAAAGCATAAAATAGCAGGACGGAAAAAATCCTATTGTTTGAGGCAATTAACTCATACCTGAACAATAGTACTACGATGGCAAGCACCATCATGGAAGATGAATTTCCAACTGCGAGAAATACTGGGAGAGTTGTAGCACAAGGAGACAAAGCGGGAACAAGAATAAGTCCAGCTACAGCCATTTTCTCCATTGGTTGGTTGTGTGAATGACTATGGCCACCCTTTCCCGTCAGAAACAACAGTATATAACTACCACCCAGAAATACAAGCAAAAGTGAAGCAACCTTATGCACTGTTTCTTCACCAGCAATAGTGTTCGCCATGGTAATTGCCGTTATACCAAGCAGTGAAGTGGATATTACATGCAAAATTGCTCCAAGAGCAGCTGCATGAAACAAAATGAATACGGTTAAAAACCTTTATCAACAGAATCCTAGAACAGTCAGCTAAGTCTTACTATAAATATAAAGGTAAAATCAAACAACATAATAAGCTACACAAAAGTAAGAATACCACGATGCCAATTGCTCTAGAAGTCCAGATATGAAAGGCATTTGAATGGGATTCCAAAACAACTTTCCAATTCTTATATTAATAAATAGTCCTTGATCATGACAAGGAAAACGCCCATTTTAAGTCATGTGAGCACAATGATCCAGCATCAAATGCAGCCATAAACAAAAATATAATTAAATGACCTCATGCGTGACCCAGCCTTCTCAGCTGCATTTTCCAGACAGCAAGCCGGATTCTTCTGTATACAATCTCTATTGCACCGTTTTCCCCTTTTGTTGCTTCTTTTCTATTGCTCTGTTTACCCACTCAATGTCCAGCAGGCTGGGAAATGGGAACCAACTCTCTTGTCAAGTACGTTCTCTTTTCTTATAATTTTTCTGTGTTTTGCTGTTTGTAATTCATTTAGAAGAAAATTCCTGGTTATTTGGTTTCTGGTGTTGTTGTTGACTTTGTTTTGTGCTCTGTTTTTCTATATATAAAGAACAGCAATTTTTGTTTCTGAATTCACATTTGATTTTCTTTTCTTTTTGTTCTTATGATTTCTAGCATTCTGGCCCATTCCCTTTTTTGAACTCCGAATTTTTTTAAAGAATTTATGATTCAAATTGCTCTATCAGTAACGAAGATAGGTAAAAAGAAATTTTTGCAATCACTGGTTGAAGATGAGAGTGTCAACTTTACCATCCATTACATCCAGCAAGTCATTTTCCAAATCCTTAGTTCTTTTACAGCTATCCAAGAATTGATCTTGATAATGAAGCGACAGAAGGCACTTTATAAATGCAATGGTAAGTTTAGTTAAACTGGAGAAATCATAGGCAAGACTTTAAATAGATGATAATGTATAAGATAGCCAAATTGCAAGTAGTCATAATAAAAATGCTCCTAGTAAGTGAATGTTCATTTTTTCAAATTTAAGCAATAAGAAAAAAACCCATGTAAATACTAATGCAAATGACGTTTGCACTAAAGTTGAGTACGGATCACATATACCAAATTTGTAAAGACTTTCCATTACTGAGCTTGACTTGTAGTTTGCCATAATGTGAATATGTAGGTTAATATTAAATGATTTAAATTTATAAAATTTAGTATATAACATTACGAAACTAACATTCTTTTTTTTTTAAACTGTAATATAGTTTATTCAAATAAGAAGTAGGATTGAGCATAAAATGTTGCAAGACTCACGTAAGAGATCTATCAAGGATATCACAAACTCCAGGTAAAAATCAATCAGTATTTGCTAACAGCAATGAAACAACGTGACAACAACAATTATAATACTTATAAGAAATATGGAATATAATCCACTTAGGAGAAATCAGCGTAAAAGTGACTGAGAATGACAATGGCAGCTCAGAGAAAGGAGTAAAGAGTCCATGTCCGCCTACCCTTTTCCCCAACCTTATATGTCAAATATATCACACATAGTCAGCAGCATATTTTCAGTTAGTCTCTCTCTCTCTGTTGATTGTTTTCATCCCTCATTATTCGGATCAGCAACCACGCATCCCATTGTTTCAACCAAATCATTTTTACCAGCTGAACTGCTGTAGCTGCTGCTATTTTCAGTCATAAAAACTTGGTTTGTATTGAGTATAATATAACCAAGCTAAAGAACACTTTGAATGTCATGGTGTAATTGATCTCATTCTCTTGAATTATATTGATGATAGCAACAAGCGGTTAGTGAGAGAAAAGGGTGGAGATGGCAAAGATGCAGAAGATGATTTGATCTTTAACATGATACCACGACTTAGAAAGAATCTATAAATGCAACTAGCGCTGGTAAGCCTTTAACCTACCCTAGGCAGCAAACAAGATTGAAGCGGGCAGCTACATTTAAGCTTGCAAGCACTAGGGTAAAGGGAAAAGAGGTGATAATAAAACTCCAGTTGATGAAAATGATAATAAAATAGACTTAAATCTTTAAGAGGATGATTGAAGATTCCAATTAACAACTTCTATTGGAATGTAATGTTTTAATTACTTCAAACCTTAGACACTTAAACTTGCTTATTACCTTATTTTTGTTGCTGTACTTGTTAGTTTTCTTAAAACATACAAATCTTATTGTTAATTATGAATTATGAATATTTCCTAAATTTGACTTCTTCTGTTTTACTTTATCTACAGCACTGCTATAATTAATTATCTAATATCAACATAAAAGCTCAACAACATTAATCTCCCCATCTTGCTATCACATTTCTGCTCGACCTCTTCAAATATCTGAGATTCAATGATTGTTAATTAAGTTCCAAACACATATAAGACAAGGAAATGAACAAATACACACAAACGCACAGAAAAGCGGGAAAATATGTAGCACTTCAGAAAGCCGTATGCATTCAGATTCCAGATAATACCATCCAAAGGGAAAAGAGGATAAGGAAACTCAATCGCATCACTAGATTTCACCTTTATACAACTCATTTATGAGAACAAATTTGTCCTCGTCCCATTCACTCTACTCGCATCCAAACAAGCAAACGCCGCAACAGAACAGTGCTAAAGAAAACCGCAATCCCTAAACCCTAACGAAGTTTCGCGTACCATACACAACAAAAAAACATGCCAAAAGAAAACAATGAACTAAAATAAAAATGTCGGTGACCTAAGTTGCGCAATTAAAGAGAAGAGTGATGGAAGGAAGAACGTACTGACGATAAGAGTTGTGGAAAGAGTCCATTTCTGCGCGCGACCTACAATGGAGAAAGGAAGCCAGTGAGTGGGAATGAAGGAATGGAGGAGCGAGACGGTGGCGATTCCGCCGATGGTGGACAGATCTTCAGCGGTGAAGCCACCCATTGCCCACGAAAATAGAGAATCGATCGTTCAGATCTGTTGTGGAACTCTACAAGCATGCAAGCACTGTTTCCGATTGGGATGAGAATAACTAAATCTGAATAAAATGGCGAAAAAAGGTGGGAAAATTCATTCTATATCTATCGGAATAAAATATTGCAGTTTATTTTGAAAAATAAATCATTTGTGGGTACAATAGTGCTATATTACTTCAACCTTATTTTTGAATTATATTACTAGAGGAAAATAAGAAGAAGAAAATAAATTTATTTAAATTTAAAATAAAAGTTGAAATATATTCTTTTTACTATTTTAATTTTTTTTTTATAATAATAAATGTAAATATTAATTCGAATATGTAAGGACAGAGAAAAAATCATATTTTTAACAACACTTTAACATCATCTAAGTGGTATTCTGTTATTGGTTTAGGTTACTGTTTATAATTATTATTATTGATTATAAAGTAATTTTATACCAATCACATAATGATACATATATAATATTAAAATATTATTAAGAAAATATTGTTAAAGTATCATTTTAAAATTTTAAAATTCAGTTTAATGCAAAATTTGGTAAATAAATGTATTAGAATTTAAAATCTGGTTATGTGAACATAGGAGTGAGATTCAGTTTGAGTATTCAGTGGATTGGAAAATTCGATTGAGTTTTAAAAATTCGGTAAATGTGTACCGGATTTAAACACGTTATCTTCTATTAATTACAATTTCGTGAATTTTACTGATATGAGAGTAAGATACATATAGTACTATAGAGAACAGATACGCACCTGTACGAACTCCTTCTTAAGGAAAAGAACGAGAAGGAAAGTTTATTGAATGATGGAAACAGTGCATTGCACTTGGTTAGCAGCGAGGCTTGGAGGTTACAACCATTGGCTCATTCCTGGGGCAAAGTTGCGAATGCAGTGGGAAATTAGGTGGTACTTAAGTGCACTATAGTTGTTAATTTGTCATACTTCATTTACATATATAATATGGTCTTCTTCCTGTTAAATTTTTAGTACAATTATTGATTAACAATTTATAAATTTGTATTCTTATTTCTCTCACCTCTTCATTATAATCATTTTTATTTTATTATATATATATATATATATTCATTTATATGATAAAAGAAATTTATACATAATAATACATGTGAGTAAAAAATGTAGTTTGTTAAAAAATTGATGTTACCTTTTTTTTTCACAATACAACAAGAACTACAAGACTCTAAAAGATAAAGATACAAGATTCTAAAAGACAAAGAGTAAATGAACAAAACATCCCAATCATGTTCCATGGTAATGGCACTCTTAGCTACCATGGCCTTTGCCATATCCACCACTGTCCTTAGCGGCTTGCAAAAGTGCACTAGCACCCCAATCACAGAAAAACATGGTAGTGCTAATGTCTTTGTGATGTTATCATTGATTGTTTTGTGTTGTTTCGTGGTTGGTGTTGTTCCTCTCCATACTCACGGGCTTAAGGAACAAGATTTTAACAAAGATCTACCTTGTTGATGTTATGAATGAATTACATGTGGCTACACAATATGTATTTGTAGAATAATACATAATAAAAATATCTAATAATCAGGATTTAATCATCCCAATTTTTTAGATTAGTAATGCTTAATTCTCTATAAATTTGTAAGAGGTGATTACATTCTAACACTCTCTCTTAAGTTGGAGCATACATGTCATATGTATCAAACATGTTACAAATGTACTCAATTCGAAGGCCTTTAAGGGACTTGATGAACATGTATGTGAGTTGATTGTTAGAGTTGATAAAATCAGTAGTAATTTCTCCCTAGATCACATTTTCTCTAACAAAGTGACAATAAATTTCAATGTGTTTGGTTCTTTCATGGAAAATCGTGTTTGATGCAAGGTGCAACTTGATTATTACAAATAAGCTTTGTTTCATGGATGTGGTTTGGTTGCAAAAATCAACGACAAGTGCATCGGTCGCAACATAGTAAGTTATAAATATTGTTATCTCCCAAGGGACTTTTGCAACACCCAACAACTCTTGCATTCTAACTCACTTAAACCACAAAGTTCACAAAAAACTCTTTTTGGTATTTTTATCAAACAGTTGGTGTGAAAGGAAATGTAACATAGAGTATTTACAATTTGTTAAGACTAGAGTTCATTCACTTCACTCTCATGCATTCACAAACATTTCAATTTCATATTCATGTCAAAAACAACTTACAATCATACTCAAATCCTACCCCTAGTGACTTTGAGCCTATGATAACTTATCAAGTTTCAATTCATTGAATCTTCAACAATCAAACATGCATTAAGTTTAAGAGTCTTAAGATTACTAATGAATCAAGTTATATTACTAGGTACATACATACATTAATTAGGCATTCAATTTTAAGTCTAGATTCCAAAGATATTTTCCAACACCTCAAGAATCACACATCAAGCATGAGAGCAATCCATATCAAAGATTGAACATGGAATTGAATACTAACATGAATTGGAAAAGCATATACCATTAATAGCACAAAATTACACAAGAGTTGCATGTTTTACAACTAATCTCAACAAATAAGAATGGTCTTTCATGGTGGAGAACTTAGAGTTCTACAAGTAGGAGAGATAAGGAAGAAATGGAAACTAAAAAGAAGATGCAAGCCCTCTCCTAAGGTTCTTGACAATTGTTCCATGCTCTAATTGTGCCTCCCCTTCGCGTCAATGCCTCCAACTCATAGCTCATCTCCCTCATCAACCTTAAGAAGGAGAAAACGTTGTGGGTGAAGATTAAAGATCCAAGGAGGAGTGAGAGAGCTTCCCAACACCTCAAACAACCTTCAAGGACCTCTCTCAGTCATTCTAAGTCGAGAGTGAAGTGTGGGAGGAAGAAAATTTTTCAAAGCTCGCGATATACATGTTTAAATACCCCATTTTGACATTTCAGCAATGTCCATATTAGCACCGCTCAACGCAATAGCAGTTAAAATGTGAAAGGGGTTCTTTATCAAACTATTGCTTAGGGTAATTTCACACAGCTCAACCCTAATGCTACTAGACCAGGTGGCGTTCAACGCCAAACTCCTTTGTAGCATTGGTTGCTCTTTGACTTTGCAGCACTAGGCGTGATTTTGGAGCTACTTAGTGTAGGTATTTGCTCCAAAATGATCAATTATTGTCTAAATCATACTCCCTTGAGTTCTAGCTTGTTATCCTCCACCATAAAAGCTTCATATTCACTTATTTTACACTTACGAACTAGGAGATTAGAAATGGAACAAGCATAAAACAACTAAAAAAAATACAAAATATAGTAAACATAAAAATAAAACAAGATTAAAGCTAGAAAAGAATTAATTTATTCATTATAATAGATACATAGAAATAGATAAAAATTGATATTATCATAAGTTCTCTATTTCTCCACCATAGTTTGTTCTCACCACTCAACAATGTAGTAAAGGTCACCACATTGAGTATATATGTACTATTATGAACAATTTTTATCTTTTCAATTTTAATGAACAAGAGAATATTAATTTAAAAATTCAACTTCAACATTTTAGTGGTTATGTTACTAATCAACTTCAATTTTTATCTTTTCAATTTTAGTGAACAAGAGAAGATTAATTTAAAAATTCAACTTCAGCATTTTAGTGCTGATGTTACTAATCATCCATATTTGAATAATTTATCGTGCATTCTTTATTAATGGTAGGAAAGTCAAATACATTTTGATTGATTGATCACTTAATTTATCTTATTTTAAATCTCCTTTTCTTACATCTATAAAAAAAAAGATATATTTATAAAATAAAACTTGCAAAACAATATTACAAAATAAAATGATTTTTTTTACTAAAACTATTGTTATTTGTAACATCCCAAAATACAACAATAACTACAAATTAGAATTAATTACATTAATCAATTAAACAAAGTAGTCTTACATTAAAACCGGGTTCAAAAAGCCGAACGGCTTAAAATACAGAAACCAAAATACAAAACAGCAGAGATAAGAAGAGTCAGGGACGAACGGTTTTACAAAACCAAATAACCGAACGTTCACTAATAAGACTAAACAATTCAAAACTAAACAAACGAGCGCGCTAGAGTTATGCCTTTACTTCCACATCTACGAGGCTCGCATCTTCCAAATTTTCTTCTTCCAGCACCTCTTCAAGTAGCTTACTTCCATCTGCTCCCATCCACACGGATGATCATCGCGAAGACGAGACGGACGTACTAGGACGAGGGACAACACAAGGAAAAACGAAGGGTAAGCTTATGTAATTTAATTCATACCTTAACATAAAAATTCAACAATTCAAACACTCGAATATTTCAACATGAATAATCATCCAAAAACTATTACTAGACGGACCGTCCGGACTGTATGAATCTGTGTAGCTACAGGTGTCCTTTGCACCCGGGTGATGTAGTAACTGGAATAATCACATCAACTGCCACCCGAGGTTAGCCCTATCCAAAGTACCCCTAAGGACTCGGACCTCCTACCTTTCCCACACATGACCTATCATCCTCTAAGTGAGGATGAGTACTCACGGAACATCAGGATGGACAGCCAGCATTAGCATGCCCACAGTCATACTTTACAAAATTCCATATTCATATTCATCCATACAGGAGTCGTTCCTCCCTGGAACGCTCGTTCAAAATCCATAATCATTATTTCATCTCATATATTGTTCGTTCATTACCATTCTTCACTTTAACCTCATTTTTATCTTCCATTACAATTTCATAAAATAACGAGCATTCAACCCTCTTCATAACGAGGACGAACGTGAAAAAAAACGAGATCGATAACTCCTCGTTTCAGAACCGAATGAAACCGACACATCATATTTACCGAACGTCATTTTCTATTCGAATCAGTTGAATGAACTGACTCTAGGAAGATCGGATCCTTACTCAGAGAGTAATTTAAATAGGAAATATTTAGGCCGAATCCAAAGAGATAAAGACTCCTCAATACGAATAGATGACTATACCGAGAACAATTTATTTTATAGACGCCGACTGTCAGTCAATGACCGAACGCGGTATACTGATTTATAGAAATTTGGACGAACGCTATTTCTATCCATTTGGTATTTTAATACTAGGACGAGCGTTCGGTATAAGACCGAGCGCCACTCATAACGAACGCTTTGGGTCGAGACCCATCGCAAACTTGTACTCACAATAGAATTAGAAATAAAGATAATATGAGAGGGTGAAGATAGAATAAAAAAAATGACTAAGTGTCCAATTATGTTTTCAAGCTTCTCAATTCCTCACACAACACTCGAGATGTCTACGTTTGGCCGAACGCTCAAACGTAGCACTAATAAAAGAGGGCGTTTGTCCTCAACTAGGATTTCTTCCGAATGAAAGAATCCCATACCAAATCATTTTCACTGGAGAACCGAACGGTTAAAGACCGTCCAGTAACGTACGTACACAATCATAAGTGAAATTTCTTATCATACTCAATATTATCACATTTCAATTTTTAACATATAGTCTCACTCATTTTCAATCATACCGTATTCAAATAATCATATCTTATATCATCAAATCACAAAAATTTCATACATTTCATACATCATAACATAACATCATAAATTTTCATATCAATTCAACGAACGTTCATGTAACACATAGTCATATAAATTAAATTAATAAGCTTCCCTTACCCGGATTTGTGACTGAAACATTTTACACGTAAGAATTGTGGCTCGTCCAGCTACCGTTTTCTACCCGTAACGGTCACTTAACTCTTCCAATCAAATCTAACCATGAGAAAAAAAGAAATACTAAGAACTTAACCCTTCATGCAACAAGAATTTGGCTTTGCATGAGACAGAAAACGTTCGACGAAGAAGAGAAACTTACCAGTTTCAGAATCTGGAACTGTTCGGTCCAGATTGTAGCTTACTACACCGGAAGTTCACCTACGGTTTCTGAAATGGGATCGGAGAAAGGAGTGGTGAGTTACAGTAGAGAGAAGATAGGGTTTTCTAGAGAGAAGGAGGAGAAATGGAAGGTCCGAGTTTTGGGGAAGAAGAAGGAGCGTGCATGAGAGTGGAAGAGTTTTTTGAAAATCCATTTTATTCTCCCCACGTCCACACGAACGTGCGTCTCTTCTGTCGACACCTACACCCCCATTACTGACTTCCATTCTTTCCTGGTGACACTTGGCGTGAGTTGCAGAGTTATGGAAGTGCGTTTTTAATGCACTGCAGAAGGGTTTGACGAGTAATTAAAGAGGATGTGACAGGTGATTAATAGTGTTTGTTTTCCAAGATCTTACATTATTTATATTAAAAAATAAATAATGGTATTCTAATTTAAATATTAACAAGGTCCAATATTTTAAAATTATTTGCATTAAATAAACGACTGTAAATTTTAGTTCTAACTTAATTATTGATGATTTTAAAAATTAATAGTAACTTTAAAAATTAAAAAAAATAATAATAAAAATTCTTTAAATATATATAATTTATTTTATAACTAGAACTAAATTAAATTAGGGTTAAATATGTTTTTATTCCCTAAACTATTGTTCGTTTTTGGTTTTCGTCCCTCTTCCAAAGTAAGGTACAATTTAGTCCTCATTCTTCTCGAAACGTTCGTTTTAGTCCTCGAAAACTAAATACTGTTTGAAAATTTGGTCCTCATTTAGCAACAAATGAGGACTAAAACCAAAGTTTCGAGGACTAAAACGAACGTTTCGAAAAGAATGAGGACCAAATTGTACCTTACTTTGAAAAAGGGACGAAAATCAGAAACGACCAATAGTTTAGGGACTAAAAACATATTTAACCCATTAAATTATATACACATTTTTCTTGTATTAACAACCATAAATAAATATATAAATTTTAAAATTTAACCATTGGAAAACATTGGTCAAAATCTGCTTAGGATCATAAAACTCAGTTTCATTAAATAATACTTACATTAAAAAACAAATACCTGATAACTTTATTTTTAATTTAATTATTAATGAATTAAAAAATTATTTATATTAAAAGAAATAATTGTAGATTTGAATTTTAATTCAACTATTGACAAGTTGAACCATTTGAAAGAAAAAAGGACAACTCTTTATGTATATGTAGTTTTTTTAATAATTATAATTATATTAAATTATGTATTTTTTTTAGTAACAGTAAATAAATATATAACTTTTAAACATTATTTTAACCGTGCAAAAAATCATTGGTTGGTCGAAATCTGTTAAATCATAAACCTCTGTTTCATTATATAAAATATATTTTTTGTAACCTTATAACACACTTGCTACTGACATTCTGTGATAAAAGTTATGTCTAAAGAAGATCTGTTACATCACTGTGCAACTTGTATTTTATCTCTCTCTGTTTTTAGTTGTTATAATGTCCTATGTAACACGTTACAACAAGAGACATAAATGAATGACATGTGAAGACATAAGTGCTTGTCACCTATTCAACCACTTCTCTTCTAAACATATGTTTTTTTGGGCTGTTTCTTACATCTAAGCCGTTCATTGTTACGAAGCTACAACATGTTAAAAGTGAGTCGCGACATTCGGGTTGACCCGTTAATTTGGTGGATGTATTTAATATTTTAATTAGTGTCGTCAAAATGGATTGAAATCTCTGAGTTAATTTGGCTCATCATGAGTTTGAATCGGATTGGATTAGAAAAAAATGTAAATTTTTTTATACAAGTCAATTTTGACCCGGCTTATTAAGAACTCAGCTCACACGGATTGAACCTATGGTGGATCGGGTTGGCTCACCAACCCACCTATTTTTTTTAATTAAATTAAATTAATTATTCAAATTTTATTATTTTTTATTAAAATCAAATTAATTAAATTAATTATTCAAAATGCACAACTTTTATTTAATAGTAAAGCCTTTCATGCTGCTATCTTTCCAAAAGTTCTCCTTTGCAAATAAAACCCTAAGATTATAGATTTGATAATATTATAAATGGAGATAAAGAAAAACATGCTTCAAGAGAGTATTCTAATTTAATATATGGATAATATTATAGATTGGATAATTCAGGAATATATCATTTGTTTTATCTTATTTTCAGACATATCTACAAGCATAATAGTTTTATCTTGTGTTATATATTTTTGTTAACGGCTATATGTAGTTTCTTGATCAAACGGTTGTGTATGTCTCATTAAACTAAATTGGCAAAATTTTATGCTTGATAGCTTATAATATATATAATAATATATTTCTTTTGTTTCATTTTTTTATATCAATTGATCCAATTATTACTGTTTCAATTTGATCGATCAAAGTAACATGTTATAAGAATTTGAGAAGAAAATGGTGAAAAAAAAAGTTAATTAAGTGAGCCAATGAGCCAATCTGTTTAACTCACCAACCCGTGGTGGGTTGGGTCAGATTCGAATTTTTTCAGCTCACTAATAAATGAGTCAGGTTGGGTTGGCTCACTAAGTAGTCAACCCGTGATGGATTGAGTTGGGTTGGGCCGAGTTACCCGTTTTGATAGCTCTAATTTTAATGTGGCATTTACCCGCATGTGAAAGATAAGCTCGGAGGTTGATTTTTTTTTTCAAATTTAATTTGAAAGATTTAGTTTTGATATTATATTAATTCAAAGATATAAGTAATAAGATTGTAATTTAAATTATTAATAGTTATAACGAAATTTAATTATTAACTATAATATAATAATTTAATATCTAAATATAATAATATTTTAAATTTATTTAAAAAAATTATTAATTAACTCGTAATATTTTAAATTTATTTAAAAAATATATTTATATGATTAAATAATAAAAAAATATGAATTGACTCGTAAGTTTGTTTACCACAAGATAAAATAGGGTATTTAACTTGTTTTAGTAGGATAGACCAACTTGATCTATTTTATTTTTTTTATAAGTGATGATCGAGTCAAAATAGATTGAATTAACTTGTTTTACAACTTACACAAAAATATGTTTAGTTAATAAAAAAATAGAATATGAAATATGGGCGTTACTATATTGTTTTTTTATTATGATTTACTTGCAAAATTAGACATTTGTATATTTGTTTACTTATAAATATGTATGAAGGTTGTTTATTGTAATGGTTAGTAACCGTTTTTTTATATACACGTTTCATTATAAATTTTACTCTTATTAATATAAATATTTTTAGAAATATATTTTGTATATGTTTATTAACATTGTTATTATAATAATAATTAAAATAATTACTTTTATTTTTATTTTTTCATAAACAAAAATAGATATACATGTAAGAAGAGACATGTATTATCACTTATATATTTAAATTCTCTGTTAATGATAAAAAAATTAAGATAATTTTAACTTATTAAATATACTTAATTAGTAATTTATAATTATTTGTTGATTTATGATTTATTTTATAAATTAACTAAGCACTATGGGTTTGGATGAGGTTGGTTAAAAAAATATAAAATTTTAATACGGACTAATTTTGAATTCGATTCACTAAGAATTTAATTTACTTGAGTTAAACTATAGTAAATTGGATTGACCCACCTAGATTGAACCTGCCGGATTAACTCTCATTAACTCATATAATTATTACTTTGTGTTATAATAATATTTAATATTATTAATTAATATTTTTTTTATTATATCGTAATTGGAGATAAAGAATATGGACTTATCCATTTAACAATGTTATTTGTTTTGTTTTTTTATTTACTTTTAGATTGTACTTGTAATTAAAAATAATTTTGATATATATTGTATTTTATTTATTTGTTTCGGGAAGTTAATATTATTTTTAACTGAGATTTATTTATATTTGAATTAGAAAAAAAATTATTATTTTTTAAAATTGAAATAAAAAACTTGTAATTAAACAATTTAACTCGTGGTAGATTATGTAAGATTTAAAATTTTTTAACTTGATAAATAAACTGAATTAAATTAATTTACTAATTAGTTAACCTGTGATACTATCACCCGTACTAATATTTATATGATATAAATAGAGTACGTTGTATGGTTAAATCAATATTAATAGCATTAGAAAATGATTATACGCCAATGTTTAAATTTTTATGTCTTTTTAGTTTTTTTTTTCTTCCATTTCTCCTTCTTCTTCAAGGGTTCTCTGCTGTGGCTGTTACTTTAATAGAAATGTCTTTTTGTTCCAGGCCACCTATATTCAATACCTTTAGTAGAAATGTAATATTAGAAAGAATTTAAAGTGGAAAGTGACTGATGATGTTTATCTAATTTAGTATTTTAGTGATTGAAACCACAAGGAGGTTATCCATTTTAAGAATGTGAACACTAAAAACATGAATACTAGGATAAAGCAAAAAGGTGTGATATGAATGGTTGCAGAGAATAGAAGACTTTTAAGCACATCTACGCTACCATTCTGACAAGATACCATAAAACCTATGTTTCTTCATTCGACCATAGAAAAAGGGAAACAATACGTGGCTCATCTGGATGCCTTAAGATAAGGGAAATGTTAGGCCAATGAAATGACTCAAGCCAACACGTTTTAATATGGAATGACAAGGTACCACAACTTTACATTCATTCATTTGACACAACAAAAAAATATATTACAAAAAAAGTGAATTTTTATTTAAAAGAAAAAATGATACCAAATGTGAAAAATTTGTATATATTAAAATATCATTTTTCCGTTTAAAAATTTCAAAATTTTCATTTTTATAATTTTAAATGCATTTAAATGTATTAAATTCAAACCAATCTTACTTACTACAAATTGTTTATTCTTTGGATGGATTGTTTTAGATAGGCAATTTAAATTTAGAAAATTTTAAATTATATTTGGAGGAATAAAGTATTTTAATTGCCATTAAATCTAAAAAATAGTTAAATATTAAATAATAATTAATAATTTAAAAGTGTTAACATTGATGATGCCTTTAATTATTATTAATTGATATTATTTTTTTTTCAAGATTGTTTTAATTTATATTTGTATAAGTTTTGTTCCGTTAATATTAACTATGATTTTAAACTGATATGATTAAGATTACTTTTACAATGATATTTTGATATTTTCGTTAGTTTTTTTAATCAATAAATTTTCCTAAGTTCACATTGATAAAAAAAATGTAATCCTAAATAATGTTAGCCGAAACCTTTCTTAATTGACATCTCAATGTTTAGGTTGTAGTCAAAGTAATGACACATCCATTAAAATCAAGTTAAAAAACATGAATTAATAATATATAATAATATAATATATTAAAAAATAGTTTTAATAAAAAAAATCAATATAATATTATATAATTAATAAATGTTATCTTAATTGAAGAGACAATATTACTCAATGGTATGAAAATTAAAATTAAAATAAATAAAAACACATAAATTAAATTATTATTAAGAGAATAACACTCAAATATTAATATGTTAGGACCTAATAGTAATAACAAAAAAATTTATAAAAAAAATTAATTAAATCACGTATTGACACATGTCGTAAGTCAAACTTTTAACTTATCTCTTTAGATGAAATTTAAAATTATTTTACATTAAAAAATCCAATTAATATAATGAAATTTTAAAATGCAAATATCTTTAAAAAAATTTAACAAATTTGGCATCAAATATTCCTAATATTTTATAAAAATGAATTATGATATTAAAATCATACGTCAAATAGAAAGCTCTTGATATAAACTTTACTGACTTTTAAAGATAGTTGATTTCGTGTAGATGTTGGTAATACAGCAAATGCCAAACATGATGTTACGAATCAAGTTGTGAGTTGGCGAGTAACCCATTTTTCATATATCAATGCACCAATCAATGGTCTAAATCTACACAATATTTAAATTTAAATACTAAAATAACTTAAAAATATTATTACTGATGATAGTTTTAATTAATATTATGATATTATTCTTTTTTTCAAAGCTTGTTAATTTTTTTTTAAATTTATATATGTAAAACTTTTGTCAATTAATCTTAATCGTGATTGTTTTCAATGAATTTGAATCACGATTATTTAAACTGATATTGATTAAGAAATTTTTTATGATAATATTTAAAAACAGATTAAATAAAAAAACGATTAAATGTAAAGAAACGAATAAAATTAATAAAACAATTATTTTAAATTAAAAAGCTTTTATTTAAAAGATAAACTTGAAAACATACGTAGATACCGGAAAATCTTCGTATACCTGACGAATCAACTAAACTCAAGTTAAGTAACAAATGAAGAGAAAACAAGTGAATTTAAACCTATGAAGAATGTTGACTTCTTACATTTTTTGAGATGAAATTTAAAACTATCTAACATTAAATAACCCAATTAATATAATAAAATTCTACAATTTTAATTTCATAAAAAAAGAAATCCAAATTTGGCATGAAACATTCCTAATCTTATATGAAAATGAATTATCTTATCAAACTTCTCGGTCAAACACAAAGCTATTAAGATATAAAGTTCAAAGATTTTCAAAGACGATTGATTTCGTCTAGATGTCGGTAACTATAGCAAATGTCAAACATGATGTTAGGAATCAAAACATAAGTTGAAGAGTATTATCAACCCTTATCCTAAGCCTCTTCCCTCCCAATCAATGCTATATATTAATGCATACAATTAGTCATTTTCCCTCAGCACGCACTGCTTAAATTTCAGTGATCATTTCCCAACTTTTTGCTGCACTTATTAACTCATTATCTTGATTTTGCTTCTGATCGCCATGGCAGGTAATCTACCAACAGCAACTGAAGGACGCCCCTTGAAATGTAAAGGTATGCCAAGCCATGATTCATGGAAACAAAGTTTCTATATGCTGTCTTTTATTACTTTTTCAGAGAGTTTTATTACATGTTTCAAGATTAGTTTTTATGCTTCATTTGTATAAAACTGTGTTCTTTATTTGCAAACTGTAGCTGCGATTTGCCGCAAGCCTGGCTCTCCACTGACTATTGAGGAGATCATTGTAGCACCTCCATTGCCTCGTGAAGCAAGGATTCGTGTTATATGCACTTCTCTCTGTCATACCGATGTTACATTTTGGAATATGCAGGTTGCCATCATGTTCTTTTCCTTTGTATGATTCTTTATGTCAGAGATTCATCTTTACCTCGTGACAGAGATAAAATCAATCTTACAGTATATAACTGAAGCAAAAATCTTATTTTACTTACAAAAGAGACACAACAGAATTTGTTATTGCTGTAATTGAGTCATGAGTATCTGTTACTTTCTTTTTCATTATTCTTATGATGTTTCTTTCTGGTGTTTGGGATGTTCTTGAATTTCACAACAGAAAGATTCTTCTTAGTCAATGTCTTCCCTTAACCATTTTTTATTTATTCTATCATTCTTTTGATCTGTATTACCTTTTCTTTCTCTTTTGCCAAAGTGGAACTTCTTAATGGGTTTTTTGAATAACTTTTTTGTTTCTGTGTCTTTTGAAGGACCCTTCTCCAAGAATCTTGGGTCATGAGGCTGTTGGGTGAGTGTATGCCTTTTACTCTTTTTGATTCCATAATATTATTTACTGGATAAAGTTACACATGCATAAGGTAAAAAGGAATTCAGTATTCATTTATGCATGTATTGTTAATTTGTATGATCTTTCTGTATTATGAGCAAAAACTTTTTGTGCTTTTAATATATCAGTGTTTGGTCAAACATTACTGCCGTCCTTAATCCGTAGTCCTTACAAAAATGGTTTATATTTTCTATTCCTTATTTCGGTTCTTTTGTGGTGTTACACGTGGAAAAATTGTTTAGGAAGTAGCTAATTTTCTAAACAAAATCCCTTGAGGAAGGATCTGGCAGCTATAAGGCTGATTTTAGTTTTCAGATTTTTAGTATGGATTCAATAAAAAAGCAAAGCATGTCTGCAATATTTCTCCACATGATTTAACAGCAGTAATATAAACATTGCTTTAAGAAAAAATTCTATGACTAATCATATTTATTTTTGCTACCATGAACCATTTTATCTGTTCTGCAAGTTTCATTTAATGCTATTGAAGTGAATGCTGATGTTCCAGCCACTATTGACATGATCCAGGGTTGTGGAAAGTGTTGGAGAGGGTGTAACTGAACTTGCAAAAGGAGATTTGGTTGTCCCAATTTTCTTAGCTGATTGTGGGGAGTGTTTAGATTGCAAATCAAGCAGGAGCAATCTTTGTTCAAATTTTCCTTTTCAGTTCTCTCCTTGGATGCCTAGAGATGGCACATCAAGATTCAAGGATTCAAAAGGAGAGATCATACAGCATTTCATGTTTGTTTCTAGTTTTAGTGAGTACACTGTGATTGACACTGCCCATCTAACCAAAGTTGACCTACCAATACCACCCAAGCTGGCATGCCTACTTGGCTGTGGAATATCAACTGGTAATTTCCTAAACTATTCAAACATTAAATAAATTTCCTAAACAGTTACATAATATAAATTAGTCAGAATATCTGGTCACAAATAAAGGTTTTAACAACATTCATCTAATTCAATATTTTGATTAAACTTCCCCTTTTAGGAGTAGGTGCTGCTTGGAAATCTGCGGGTGTGGAGCCAGGCTCTACAGTAGCAATTTTTGGGCTGGGAAGTATTGGATTAGCTGTAAGGATTCCACTTAAATTTGTTTTGTTTGTTTAGTGGTTTATTTATAGTACTGAAAAGCTCATTGCAAGTGAATGGTTTCGTAGGTTGCTGAGGGAGCTAGAATTTGTGGAGCAACTAAGATTATAGGTGTGGATATCAACCCAGAGAAATATGAAGTTGGTAATGCTTTATGTGCTTAATAAGAATGTTTAGATAAGTTTTTCTGTGTTATTGTTGTGATCAAATTATGTAACTGATTCTGAGTTTGTTTCTTTGATCTACTCAGGAAAAAAGTTTGGAGTCACTGACTTTGTCCATTCTGGAGAAAGCAAAGACAAAACTGTGAGCCAGGTCCACCCTCTTCTTGGGTCCAATCTTTGTTTAATTCAACAGCCTTAAGTCTTGAAATTTCCTTCTCTCATGAGTGGTTGTTTAGCAGATAATCATGGAGATGACTGATGGGGGAGCAGACTATTGTTTCGAATGTGTTGGCAAGGCGTCACTGATGGAAGATGCATACGCTTCTAGTAGAAGGGTCTCTCCCCTTTTCTCTCTCTATCCCTCATCCTCTATCTATCTAATTCTCAATCATGCATTGCACTATGGTTTATAAGCAGACAGAAATATGCGATAAAAGCAGTAACTGCATTATAATTTTCAAGAATCATTGTAGCAAAAAGCTTGAAACTCAGCTAAAAGTAGCACTAGTAATAGTGTTCTTTTTGTACCAAATAACTTGAAAATCCACTAGCAGTAGCACTTGCACTTAGAATAGTTTTGAAGAATAAATCATGAAAACTTGTTGAATGTTGTTAACTACTACTTTTCCAACAGGCTTGGGGAAAAACGGTAGTTGTCGGATTGGACAAGCCAGGATCCAAGTTGAGCCTTGACTGTGGTGAAGTACTGCTCAGTGAGAAGACACTCAGGGGATGCTTATTTGGAGGACTCAAACCTAAGACTGATGTACCTACTCTCATGAAACGCTACTTGGATAAGGTACTATGTGCAACATCTTATACTTTTTTTTAAAGTCTATGTGCTCTTTATCTACTCTGTTAATATATTATGTAAAAATAATAGTGCCATGATGAAAAGTTGATCTGTATTGCCAACAGGAACTGAATCTGGATGAGTTTGTCACACATGAGGTGCAGTTTCAGGATATCAACAAAGCTTTTGATTTGTTGATTGAAGGAAAGAGTCTCCGATGTGTGATCTGGATGGACAAGTGAAGTTAGACACTGCTCTTATTGTCTTGGGATGAAAACAAGTTCAGTGTAAAAGCAGTTGATTGATTCATCAATGCTTCCAACTACTCTTGGTGACATAATCATGCAATAAATATTATCTAAATTCCATTCCAAAAAACAAAATAAACAAGGCTAGGCTGCAATCATCGTTCATTACGAAGGTTGCTGCATCAAATATGTGTGTTCGTTAGAAGGTCAAATCAAATATTACATCAGTAAAGTTTGTAAACCTTCTGTTACTTAATTCAAATTTGTATCTTTCTTTGAATCTTGTTATGTGCCTATTTTTTGTTTGCAGTTTTATTTCTTAGATTTTGTAAGAGTTTGTAATCTTTATTTAATCAGACGAGTTTTTTTTTTTCAATTTTGGTCCACTAGAATCATAATACAACATGCAACAAAAAATCATAGAATGATAGAAAACAGATATAAAGAATCATAGAATGAATCTGTTCATGCGAGTTTCCACAACTTTAGACCTAACCATGGTGCCAATGGTGTTGATGAGAAGCTTAGCATCTTCCCAGGGTGTGCCAGGCGCCAACTTCTTATACAAGTAGCTCTCAAACGTCATACGTTGAACGTACTCGTCCCCACATAGCTCCACCAGAGCCTCCCTGCACGCGTTACTACCGTAGAAAACCCTCTGCAACAGATCCAAAAACCTAAACGTCATAGCATACTCCGCGTCCCACGGCTTCAGGTACTCCCTCCTAAGATCACTCTCGTCGATCATCCTCTCCCCACCCTCCGAAGCCTTTACGACACCGTTTCCACACATGCGACCCGATTTCGCCGCAAAATAGATACCCTCACCCGAACACTTCGTCACGTACCCTGCAGCGTCGCCTACGAGTGCCACGCGTCCCTTCACCCGAACCGGACGAGGGTGCTCCGGAATAGGGTGCGCTTCCACTTTGATCACTTTCCCACCGTTGATCTTCGGCATCACTCTTTCTCTGATCCCGCGCTGGTACACCTTAATATCTTTCTTTGCACGTACCGTACCAGTCCCCACTGCCACGTGGTCGCACTTGGGAAAAACCCACCCGTAGAAATCTGGCGACACGTCGCCACCCACGTACATCTCCGCGAGATTTTCATAGTACACCATTTTCTCGTCCGGTAATTTGATACGTTCCTGGAACGCGATGGCGCAGGCGTAGTCACCGGCGCCGATCGACCTCGCCACTCGACTGTTGGCGCCGTCGGCGCCAATCACGACGTCGACCGCGAGCGAGCGCCGGGAGGAGCCGTTGGCTGTGTAGTGGATTGTGTAGGGTGCGGCTGGCGCCGTCGGGAGGTCGAGGCCTGTAACGAGGCCGGCGACCGCGGTAGCGCCAGCGGAGTGCGCGCGGGAGCGGAGGAACGAGTCGAGGACCTCGCGGCGGACCATGGCGATGAACTCGTGCGGCTTTAGGGTTTTGCCGAAGTCAACGGCGATGTTGGAGGGGGAGAAGATGCGCATTTGCGTCACTTGACGGTCTATGAGGTGGTGAGGGATGTTGAACTCTTCCAGCATGCAGAGAGGAATGGCGCCACCGCATGGCTTCGCGACGGACGGGGGGTTGCGTTCGAAGAGGAACGTTTCAACGCCGCCGGAAGCTAGCGCCTCCGCGGCCGAGGATCCGGCGGGACCGCCACCTATCACTGCCGCTCGGAGCTTTCGGCCGGAGATGGATTTGGAAGCTGAGACGGTGAAGGATTTGAAGTAAGGTTTGCGTTTTGAGGTTGGAATGGAGAATGAAGGTAAACAAAAACTAGTTTGAATTTTGGCAGCCATGGAGAATGACGAAATGAGTTTGGATTTTGAATTTGGAATCAGTACCTGTGAAATAGGAATTAGGGTTTATCACTTTACTCCTCCTCCAAGAATATAATATTTTAATACATAATGCATACTTTAAATCGATTTCAGAGAAAGATACAAATGATGTTAGCACCAGATTCCATCATGGTATGGCATTGTAATAAAAAATTGTTTTCAAGATATACTGTACTATTTCTTTATCTTTCCACTGCATGTGGGGTTAGCATCAGCTTTGCAAGTTGTGTTTGATATTTTACTGCTATGCATGTGTTCAAACAGAGTGTATATATTACAGCTACTTCTAAGTGTTCTGAAACTTCAGTAAATTTTATAACATGATCAATAGGAAATGCTAGACTTTGATGCTAGCTAGTTCATGGATACTGATAGGGCGACAAAGATCAGGAATTGGTTGGCCAGACCAGGCTGCATCAGCTAGGATTTTGTTAACTGCTTGTGTAGGGTTAAACAAATCCCACCAAACATGAGTTGAAGCTTGATCACAGGCCATGTCCATGGAGATGCACCCTATCATGGCACCATTCATACCAAGTCCGCAACATGCACTCTTCACGTCTTCAAAACCTGTATAAAGAACACTTGGTATAATTGTTTTAAGATGCTAAACATTCAGCACAGGAAAATCTTCAGTGCAAAGTTATCAAGGGGTGGAAAACATACCATAAAGCCTTGGCTCGTTGATAATCTCCATCATTCCATTGTATACATCACAGAACACCATCTGAGCATCAGGAAATTCTGTATTGAGCTTGTCTATTTGTTCGTCCAGCAATCTATTGTATTCGAAGATCATGTCATTGACATGTTCCACACAACCGTTTTCGTTAGAATCTGCTGCTGATGACGTACTATTCAACTCCCAGACCATACGAGGTGTGCATCCCAAAGGCAGGACTCCCAAACATGTGATTTTCCTTGCATTAGCATTATAAAGATACCTCGCAGCATTTGCCATCTGGTTGACCAAAATGGTAGCAAAATATTCGGCTCCGCGCTGCAACGTGTGGTTGGAACTGGAAGAGTTGTGGAGGAATAGCTCAATGTAATCTTCTTTGCCAAAGGAGAGGAAAAAGATGGAGGATTTTGTAAGTTGAAGAGCAGTGTCCTCAGTCAGCTGCAGTTGCAACAGCTGCATAGTTTCAGAAACCTGGCGTAGTTGTTGGTTGAGAGACTGGTGACTGTAGCTTCCTTGATTCATGATTTTAGCTTGTGTTGATCCGAAATTGAGACCACCGAGAACCTCCTCCAGAGATCCATTTTGACCATAAAATGGCCGGATTGATGTGAATCCAATCTTCTCAGCTGCAACAGTGTGACTCCGGTACATAAATTATTAGTATTGATTGGATTATGGAGGTGAAACTGTGACCATTAAAACCTCCTAAATAAGTTCTGTCTAAGGAAATATGGTTTCATTTCCCTCCATATGACTTGTTTGTTAGAATCATTAAGATAAGAGTTCTTTTATCTTGTAAAAGACAGGTTTAGAATCTTACTATTTCATACATTTTGAATATTCATTGATTCTTATTCGGATGAGTTTTAAATGAGTTTATGTGTGTGCATTTGTGCATTTTTATCGTATATACCATTCAATTATCCATGTTTTTCTTCTTCTTTTTCATCAATTCTCAAGAAAAAATAAAAAAAGTCATGCGAAATTTAAAAAGAAGAGATTGTTTTGAATGACTTTCATATTTTTAATTGTACTTCAACCTTATTATTTGATAGAATTACTATTTATAATTTGAATCTTGATTTGATCTATTTAATACAATTACTACATATAATTTGAATCTTGATTTGATCCCAGATAATCCTGTTTAAAAAAGAAAGGTTATTTCAAATTATAACTTGTTGTGTGTTAAGTATGTGGAATCTCATTTGGTTCTTAAATTACAAATCCATAGTGTAGTGATAGTATAGTGATAAGGAAAAAGAAAGATAGAAAAATACCAAGAAGTTGAGGAAGAAGAGTGGCATCAGAGCCGTTACATGGATACAAAGAGAGACGACCATGAAGCAAGGGATAGAACAGGGTGTTGTCTCCACAGTCAACAGAGGAATCTCCTAGCACATACAATGCCGATACATCTGAGTAGTTGTTCTCATTAGCAGGGGCATTTGCTATGTCTGGGTGCTGCCCATGAACTGTCCTGAGAATGCCAATTACAGCAGCAACAACAATAAACATTCTCATACTACTTCTCTCTCTCCACTCAAATTGATTTCACATTTGTTGTAAATAAAAAACTGTTTTGCTGCAATACCATGTTAGTGTTGCAACTAAACCATTCAGGTTAAGGGAACTTATTTGATCGAATTTTCTAGTGTAGCAAGGATTACACAAGAAAGTTGCAAACTAAAAACTTACGTTTTTCTAAAAAGCTTTCCTATTTGATTATAGACGAGGGAATATAACTTCCTTCATAACACAATGTTGTGAAATGGAAGATTGGACATTTTTCTCCCTTAATGAAATATCACATTTTTCCCATTTCTCAACAACCTTCGTCATCCAATTTATGTTTTCATCCTCTCTCTCTATTTTTTTTTTATTTGCAGAAGGTTAAAACAAAAACATAATCAGTAATAGTACTTTGAAAATTAATGAAAAAAAAACTTCTAGAAACCCAATGCAAATTTGTCCAAATTCAAATTAAGCTTCCGGAGACATGGTCAATATGCTTTATCTAGGAAAATGTCTTTTTGAAAATATAACTTGTGATTAGTTCATTTTAAATATACAAACCAATAAAATAGTAACACATAATCTATTGTTAAAAAATTATTAAAAAAAATTGTTAACATGTCATAATTCATATATAATTGCATTCTTTTGTCCTTCCTTATTGTATAATTATTTTTTACGGTTGCAAATATTGTCTACATGATTGGCACGATATGGCATATCACAAGATTGGAAATATTGGGCCTAAAAAAATGGATTCGGAGAGTAATGATTATATCCATGAACCAGTATTATCCAAGAATATAAATGACTATACCTGTGCAACTGCTTTCATCTATCAGTTTCTTAGAACTCTCAAGAAAGAATAAATCGATGGTCGATACGAGCTATCAAACACACAGAATTCTAATATATGGAAGTAATCACTAGCTACAGACACTACTAATATTATAGTAGTAGAGATAAACATAAAATTGGTCAATTTACCTGCTTGGAACTAAAATATCGTATACATGAATTTTGTAAAAAAAAAGGACAGTTGGTGCAAGTAAAGCAAATCAGATGACCATAGTCAGTATCTATGTTTTAAGCTTTCCGCTGATCCCACGTTTATTGGGCCAGATACAAGTGACAGAATTCTTCTTGGCAGCAACTGAACACTGATCAGTCCGACCACTTTTACTGTTAAGCTCTGTTTGGAGCTTCCGACGCCTCATTCTGTTCTCTAATCGTATTCCTCTTAATGTGCGGACTCTGCGCTCAATTTCCAGAGCTTCAGTGAAATTCCATATCCTGATAACACCTTCTTCGCCTCCACACACAATTCGATCAGCTCCTATACCCACAGAGAAAAGATTGATTTTAAATCCATGCAACATCCTCTGTGGAGGCTCAGCTACGTCTCCATCCAAATGCTTTACCTTTGAAACCCTCTTCCCCGGAGCTCGTTTGTGAGTCCTCAACAGGTTCCTCACATCAATAAGAGCTAGCTTGCCGTCACTTGATGCTGAAACAAGCCATGGAAATTCAAAGGCAAGGGAATACACAGCAGCAGAGTGAGGAACCCAAGTAGAAACATGACAAGCTTTACACTCGTAACCATCACTTACAATCTCATACACGTGAATTGCACCATCTTCACCTCCAGTAAAAAGAAAGTCCCCAGTATGGCTCCGCGCCAAAGCATAAGTGTTACCAACATGAGCATTATGAACGATGGTCATCAAATCCCCACTACTAGTATCCCAAACATACACATCTGAACCTGATGTGCTGGCCACACTAGTATCATGAGGGACAAGTGCCCAGACCCAGTCACTATGCCTCAGCACTGCAATACACTTCATTGAAAGACGGTCCCACACTCGAACAGTAGTGTCCCATGAACCACTGTAAATCCTTGTCAAATCTAAAGCAAGGGAAGTTATAGGACCTTCGTGTCCCCAAAGTCGAACCTCAGTATTTTGATTCTGTGAGGCTCTAAGCTCAAACAGGTGTGGCAGTCCTTCTACAGCCCTCCAACAATGAATAAATCCATCAGTGCCGCCAGCAACCAATAGTTTTCTATCCGCTGCAACGGCTCGAATGGTGCAGCCAAGGGATCTTGATGAAGCAATCGACAACCCATTCTCCATGTCCCACATCCTCACAACAGAATCATACCCAGAGGTAAATATGAGCTTCGAAGAAGCCAATAGGAAAATAGTTCTAACTGCCTCAGTGTGACCAAACAACACTTCCATACTATATCGTCCCATAAAAGTCTTACTCCTAAACTCCCTTTCCATGAAAATTTCCTTCCATGACTTATCATCATCCACAACCAAGGAGGTTGTTGGAAGCCCCCATCTTTCACAATAGAATTGCTTCCAAGCATGGTGCTCAAATGCAACTCTTTGAAAAATCGTCGAGACACACGAAACAATGCCCAGATCTTTGGGGTCAAGGCAATTCAAAATCTCAGATATTAACGCCGGAGGAAGGTCAGTGATGGATAAACCACGATCTAAAACCACATCACCGGGAATTGATGATTGGCTCAAAGCACTGACCGGAGCTTTGATTCCCTTCTTAGAATTAATCTTGTATGCTCCCTTAAGCTTCACACCCTTCCCAGGTTTGCTATCTGGAAAAAGATCTTTGGTTGCTACTCCTTCGGTTAAGGATTTGGAACTAATCTGATTAGTTTCAATTGTGTCTATGCCTGGATTTGCTACAAATTGTGCAAAATTTTGAGAAACCTCAGTCCTATTTGGGCACTCAAATTCCATAAAAAATGCGGATCCTACTCTATGAATGAAAAGGGTTGAAAGCTCAAACCCCAGTGACGTAACAAATGCAAAATTCCCAAATCGAAAACAAGGAAAACACTAAATCGAGAACCCTAAAGTTACCCTAAGCTGAGAAACAATCGGTGACCAAATTATGGGTACAGGAATCCTAATTTTGAAAAAATAATTGGGGAAAAATAAGAATGATTGAAAGGAGCAAAAAGGGTATAAAGGATAAAAGAACAGGAAAGGAATACCTTGAGAATAGTGGTGAAGCAAAGTGCAAGAAGAGATTGAGATAAGAAAATGAAATTGGGATTAGGGTTTGTGTGGTTAAGTCTGAGACTACAAAGAATCGAAATGAGATGGACAGGATCGGAGAAAAGAATATCCAACACAATATTATTATAAAAATAAAAATTTTATTTACTTATTCTTTACGAGACTTTTTCAACTTTTTATAACATGACTAAAACACTTTTCCTTTTGCCTGAGGGGTAACGTGGAATCTAGGTGGCTGCATGTGGGAAAGAGTATAACACTTCAAACATAAATAAATAGTAAATGGTAATGTCACCTAAATACATGTAATGTAATATATATATATATATATATATATATATATATATATATATATAAAATAGAGAAAATATATTTAAACACAAATTTTTTTAATAATATTTTAACATAGTTAATAAATTTGACAATAATTTATTATTTATTTATTATTATATTGATGTATTCTAAACTTAATAAAAAAACATTCCAATTCGATTATTACTTTTCTTCAGTACAAGTGATAGAATCTTGCGTACAAACCACTTAATCAATCGAGAGCTTATCCTTCGGTAAGGAACGCTTTCGTAGCTTTCACATGAGCCTTTCTGACCTAGGGAACGCTTTCGTAATTCCTAGTATCCGTCACTCGATGAGGAACGCTTTCGTAGCTCTCACTTGAGTCTCTTTGACCTAGGAAACGTTTTAAGTGAACTCCTAGAGTTTGTCGCTCGGTAGAAAAACTCTCACCCGAGTCTCTTCGACCGAACAATCTCGCTTGCTTGGTCGTCCGACCTTATAACCTAAGTTATTTTGATATTAGCTTTCTAACATCATAAGTGAGAGTTGGTTTGATTGACTAAAATTTTTTTACAGTTCAAATTCGAATTGTTATTTTTCTTCAGTGTAGATAATAGGATCTTGCATACAATCCATTTGGCCAACTTTAAGCAACCGCTCAGTGAGGAATGTAAGATCCTTGAAAATATTTGTTAGATACTAGAAAAAAAAATAGTGAATAGTAAATTGTGAATAGTAAAAAGTGAATAGTAAAAAAAATTTATTTTTGGAAAGGATAAGTGTTACACGTAGCTTTGAGATCAGAATTCACCAATTTGCAAATAAAAAATTATTTTTGTAATAGTAAAATAAATAAAAAAATGAATAGTAAAAATGAATAGTAAATTTTTTTACTATAAATAGCCAAGGGGGGGAGGCTGGAAATTTACACCAAAATTCTAGAGAAATTGTGATGAGAAGAGAGTTGGAGTAAATTCTAATTAAAGAGGGGAAATTCTGGAAGTTTCCGGAGAACGGTTTGAGAAGAGGAAACTAAGTCTGGAATAGAGGTAAGGGGAGCTAACTTTGAGTATTTCCTTTGTATTATCTTGAGTCTTGAATATGCTATATTTTGCTTTTGTCTGATCTTAAATCTTGAATATGGAGTATTTTGTTTCTGTATGATCTTGAATTTAAATAAGAGTATGCTTTTGTGTTGATATCCAAGTGTGATAGTTGTAAAATGTGATGTTGATTATGTTATGCCATTTGTATGTTATTAGTTGTTTATTTTTGTATTTTGGAAGGATTAGAAATTGTCTAACCGGCTCTGCCAGATTCAATTTCTTGTTTCCCCAAACATTTTATTGCTTTCCTTATTTATTTTTATTGTATTTTGGAAGGATTAGAAGTTGTCTAACCGGCTCTGCCAGATTCAACTTTTTGTTTCCCCAAACTATTTATTGCTTTACTTATTTATTTTTGGAAGGATTAGAAGTTGTCTAACCGGCTCTGCCAGATTCAACTTCTTGTTTCCCCAAACATGTTAATGTTCGTGTTATTTAATTATATTGTATTTTTGGATGGATTAGAAGTTGTCTAACCGGCTCTGCCAGATTCAACTTCTTGTTTCCCCAAACATGTTAATGTTTGTGTTATTTAATTATATTGTATTTTTGGATGGATTAGAAGTTGTCTAACCGGCTCTGCCAGATTCAACTTCTTGTTTCCCCAGAAATTTTATTGTCTTATCTATTTTTTTTATTGCATCTTTATGGAAGGATGAGAAGTTGTCTAACCGGCTCTGCCAGATTCAACTTCTTGTTTCCCCTGAATTTTTATATTAATATTATTTTGATGGTAAGGGCAACTAATTATTTTTGTATGAATTTATAAATATACGAATGTTGAACTGGTGTTCTCTTGCGAAACTGTTTTATGACTTTTATTATATTGGGAGTTATAACTGAAACTGTTAAATTGTACATGTTGAGATGCGATGAATTTATTGAATGAGTTTGTTGGCTGAAATTGATCTTGTTGGAAGGTCTGGAGTAAGGGTTCTGTAATTGCTTATATATGAGTATTAAATAGATATACAGATACTGTTTGAGGTTGTTGTGAGAGGAAGTAAAAAAAATATTAAAATTAGGCATTTTAGATTTAGAGCATAAGACAACAAGGTAGATAAATTAAATAAATAAATTGATTAATTATTGAGGGCCTCCCTTTGTTGGTAGGATAGAGGAACCTTAAAAACCTGAGTTGGCACATCCCTGATCATAGAGCAGCCCTGGCCTGGTCCAGTCAGTTGTGACTAGTCATATGTGCTGGCGTCGAAGGTGAGTTTGATGCGTTCAGACATCTGGGTCCTCTCCGGTGACCAATTGGAGTAAAGAAAAATCTCTACTAGGATGAAAATAAAATAAAACAAGTTGATTGTAGATGCATAATATTATCATGGTAAAAATTTCATATATATTTTATTTATTATTACATTGAGCCCAGACTTTAATATGTAGTTCCTACGATATGTTGATATATTTTGGTTGATCCATGATCTTTGTTTGGTGAAAATATGTTGAGTTATACTCGTTATGGGCAAAATATGTTTATAATATGAAGCATAATATATGGTAATATGTTTAATTTATTGATACCAAAACGGGTTATTATGAATTCTTGATTAAAGAATGAACATGATTGAGTTAGGTGGATAAGAGGGTATGAATTGTTGGTTTTATGAAATGTTGGAGTGGATATGAGAAATCGTTACTTATGAAATGATGTTTACTACCGGGAGTAGTATGTTCGAGTTATACCATGAGAGTTTGGTATGAGCAAAGTAACACCTGAGGTTTATGAAAGCAGGCAGAAAGTGGTCTGACCATAAGGCTTTGACATAAACATATGATTCGTAAGTTATATAGAAGCAGGCAGAGAGGGGTCTGACCATAAGGCTTCAGAAAGTAAGACATAGTATATAAGTGAGGCTTAAGAAAGCAGGCAGAGAGCGGTCTGACCATAAGGCTTCATGAGTAAGCATGGTACACTTGTAAGATTTATGGAAATGGGAAAGATGACTTTGATAATGATGAATTAATGACATCGGAATAATGATATTTTATCAATTGCAGAAATACATGATTATAATATTTTTATTACAAGTTTAATGATTTTATGATAAGGTGGGCTTACCCTTATTTGTTTGTACTATGATCATATAACTCATGTTATATGTGATTAGATAATGTTGCAGATGCGGTTGAACAAGCTTAGAGATGAGAGAGATGCGGGGAAAAACTTTCAGGGATTTTTGTAAAAAGAATAAATTTGTATTGGGAAGATTATGTTGTGTAAAACTTATAAGTTAAAATTTCAATGGTGAAGACTATATTGTTTAAAGTTTGTAAGTTTGGTATTGTACTTTGGATTAAATGAAATAAAGTTGGATTGTTTATAAGAGATATCAAATTAATTTAGTCTCTACTATCAGTAATACCCTTTAAAATAGGAGGGTGTTACAAGGAACATCTCCGTGAACTCTCACTTGAGTCTCTTTGACCTAGGGAACATTCTATGTAAACTCCTAGAGTCAGTTTTTTGGTGAAGAACATTTTTCGTGAATTCTCACCTGAGTTTCATCAGCCTAGGGAACGTTCTAAGTGAACTCATAGAGTTCGCCTCTCGGTGTAGGGAGGAATGAAGACTTAAGGTGCATTAAACATAGACCCCCTAATACCACGTGAACGACCTTTCTCAAGTTCATAATAATCCATGCGCACCTCGTCCAGTAAGGAGTTTGCTTGGGCATGAGGGCTTGTGTACGGTATAGATACCTGTCAGGCCAATGGATTGGGCAAACAAACAATTAACAACTCCTAACCGATTGGTTAAAATAGCCGTTGAGGTAGTTATAACTGATTGGCGGTTAATAAAAATATTAACCATTTATTGGTAATGGGTCAAGCCTAAAGGTAAACTCATTTAAATATATATATATATATATATATATATATATATATATATATATATATATATATATATATATATATATATATATATATATATATATATATATATATATATATATATATATATATGTATGTATGTTTGATCGGAAAAGCAAGTAACCAACTCTGATTACTAATTTTTATTATAATATTATTATGCAAAGTCACTAACTTGAACATCAGAGTGTCTTTGACAGGTACTCTCCTACATGGCTTGGACAAGAAGGAGAGAGAGCAATTTGGGTAATGAAGGATCATTAATAAGTTCATCCAATCTTCATAACAACTTTTAAGTACTTTGAGTAAGGGATCTCAACCTCTACCAAAAATATCATGTAAAAATGTTGTCAAAAAATGTGTTGACCTATCGTTATCTTATATAATATAACCATCATTGTTAGAACCATTAAAAACGCACCTAAAAACCTCTGAACGGGTGTCAAGCTGAGAGGAGTCAGAAATCAAATAGTGGAATACAAGTGTCAGCAGAGGAGCGAACATTCGTCACTACAAGAAAAATCATTATTACATACCGCCAAAATCCGTATATAACATCAAAAATCCGTATATAAAATGATTTTACATACGAATTATATACGGACAAAAATTCGTATATAAAAAAGGCGTAGCTAAATTACATACGAAAAAATCCGTATATAAATTACATACGAATATTACATACGGATAAATCCGTATGTAAATTACATACAGATATTATATACGGATAAATCCGTATGTAAATTACATACAGATATTATATACGGATAAATCCGTATGTAAATTACATACGGATATTATGTACGGATAAATCCGTATATAATTTACATACGGATATTATATACGAATAATTCTGTATGTAATTACATATAGTATGTACATATGTATCTATTGTTTATAACATATTTAATTAGATTGATTTTTTCTAATAGTTATATAATTAATATTAAAATTTTTACACATTAAGACTTCTCATAAAATTATAAATAATTACTACCAGATTATAAATGTTAAGAATTTATAACATATAATTGTGTTGAAAATCAAATAATTAAAACATGAAAATTTTATTTGAATACTCTATAAAGAGAGTTCAAAGAAATAAATACAACTCCTTAATATTAATATCTCATAACACTCAAATTTAACTTTTACAATAAAATATAAAATATTAAGAAAAATATGAAAAAGAGAAAAATATCTAAAAGAATGTTCATAACTACTACCACTAATATTTCAAAACTCCCCACCATGACTTCTTGCTCTTCTAAGTAGTTGTTATTGATTCATTATGCTTCACATCAGCATCTGATGTTGGAAGGAAAGGGCTTGCACCATGAAGAGAAAAAACTGAATACGAAAACCCTTTAACTTGTTCAATCATTGCCCCTGGTCCCTTCAACTCCCCAAATCTTAAAATTGTACCATCCATATAGAATTAACCTGCAGAAAATAAGTATGGTCAAACATGTTATGTATCAATTCGAAATGGCACAGAAGCGTTAGAGAATTTCAAATAGTTGTTACCCGTTACCAAAAAATACACCATATTAAGTACTTTTCTAATTATTAAGAGAAGAAAGACAATTAAATCATAAATATATAACTAGAAAGTAACATGAAGGAAGATTACTCACCTGTTCTAATTACTTTTCTTAATAATCATGTTCAAACACAAAAGGAAGATTACTCACCTGTAAACTTGCCACTCATAAGGTGACCCTTAATTGCAACCCTTCAACCAGTTCTTTGTTTCTACAAACAAGCAAGGAATTTTTAGTAATTAAATACAAATGCAACACAAAAAGATGACAATCCCAAAATATTAAAATTAATAGTTTATACATATAACTATAAAACAGAAGTTAACATGAATAACCCAAAATATTTTAGGCACGCATAGACTGAAATGGTAATATTCAACTAATATTTATATTATCCTAGGTTTTCTAGAGCTAAATACTCAAATCAAAATTCTATATTATCAGTAAATGTTAAGTGCTGAAGGTAAAAGCTTTACCAGCTCTAAAACATAAATAAGCTCCATAACAGTAGCTTTGAATTGGCGAGACAACATTATGAAATCTGGATCTTGTTCCAGCTCTAGATTATAAAAATGGAAGCAACTAGTCTTCAAAGATAATGAATTATATTTTATCAATGGTTGATTCATCATGAAAGAATTATAAAATTCTTTTTTTCCAGTTTATCATAATGCTAAAATGCCATACTATTAAGCTGAAAACAACAACAAAATTCTTAATTCATTAAACTATGTCAACTATATGGATTACACCATTGGGTACAGTCAAAAAACAAATTCTTAGAGAATTATTCCCTGTGACATCCCTTTTAACAACTTCTTCCAATGTTCTTCATGGTCCTCTACCCTCTTCCTCCAAAGAGACAAAATACCAAGTAATGGGTATTCCCTGTGCATGCACTCACACTCCTCTCCATCCATCACAATGCACCTAATTTGGAGGGGACATCCGCAAAGGTAAAAGGAAAAGGTTAATATTAACCAATATAGTCTTTTGAGCATAACAGAGTAACCTTAATTAGTTAACAAGATTTAGCTACTTACCCAACTTCCACTATCTGAAGATCCCAAACTTTCTTGCATATGCCACAATAATGCTTTGATTTTGTTAACTGAAAAACAAAGTGATTTTAGAGACTGGAAAAAAATTCTAAACAAGTCCAGAACTTGAATTATGATGTTTTAGTTCCAGAACTAAATACAATCTATGAGAAGAAAGTGATATACAAACTCTTTTATGTTCTACATAGGAATTGGCCCCCGACCCTTAAATCCTTTTTCTTCTTTAACATCTTATAAGGAATGTTCAACCCACAAGCTTCACAAGGCCACATCTCTTTCTTCTCAAATAAATCCTGCAATGGAATTCAAATCAATGAACCATTGAACTTTGGTAGAATTCGTTATTTATAGAGTAGTAATTACACAATCAAAGCTTACAGAAAAAGCATGCCAAGTCCATTTTGGGACTACAAATGAGAAAAAACTAACAGTGCCAGAGCCAATTTTCAGTGGAAAACTCTGAATTTACAGAAAAAGCATGATAAGTACAAATTTCAATTCTAAGTTTAAAATGTGAGAATATACCTTTGTTGCTACTTCTACTAGATTACATAAAATTGCAAAGTGGTTTTGAATCAACATTAAAATCATCTTTTTCTAAATAAAATATCCACAAATTCACATATTAAATCATCTTAAACCTTCTTACACTCAAAAATCACCAATAAAAACATTATATATCACCCACAATCAGAGAATCCACAAAATCATACCTGCAATGCAAAATTGATCAAGAAAAAATTAATATCGTGGATTCATGAAAATTGAAATATAAAGGAATCCACAATTTTATATGTACCGAGGCATGACTGTTTCAATGACAATTTTATATGTACCATCAGAGCTTATATCCTCACATGAACCTTCCTCGCTAAGCTGACAAAGAGAAATTGACTTCAAAAGTCACTTCCAAAACAATAGTATAATTGTGCTTTATCTTTCAAAGTGAACCCTTCTTACTTTAGAGGAGCTAAATCTATCCCTCTTCATACTCATAAGGATATGACAACCAAGGAAATGAGACTGAGACCAACACGTATGCAACAAAATTAAGTCAGGAGTATCACCTGAAAAACATGTACAATAGGCTTGACTTGCCAAAACAAAAGAACATTATCATTGTGCCTCCTTCATCTACAAAAGAGTTACATTTTACAGAATCAGAACAGTCACCACAGAATGAAGTATCGTCCCTCTCTCTCCATTTAGTGAATTATTCAACATAATTTACTACTTTATTACGCTAATTGTTAAAATACTCAATGTCACGATGGGACCAGAAGTCCTTTTATGCAATTTAGAGCCAATACCAAACACTATGGGCAAACACAACAATAATTTTCGAAAGTATTTAAGTGAAAATAGTTTGAAAAATAGAAAGAGAGTTTTAAAAACCATATAAAGGAGATAATATGACAGGTTTTGTAGCACATTCAATGAGACTAGTCAAAATCTGTCTTGCAGATTCACTATCGACATCCATGTGAACTCCTCTGTAAATTTCTTTAAGCTCATTCTGCCTCTTAAACACCAAATTTTCATCTTACTAGCTTTGACAACATTTAAGAACCCTTTTAAGAAATGTTTATCCATCCCATGAAAGGTTAAAAAAAACTAAATAAGAATGAAGATATTCCTGCATAAACGGCCTTTCTAAGATAATAAATTATATTAAACATTTCATGTTTAATTAGGAAGGAAGCAAGATGAACATATAATTTAACCAATGAAATGATACCTATTTAGATGGATTAATACTCTTAAATGATGGTAACAACAATGGTCGATGTTAATCATATCATTTCCATAACTCCTTAAAAAGGTGCTGCAAAAGATTTCATATTGAAATTAGAACACTAGTGTCAACATTGTGGATATTGTAATATTAAAATTTATGGTAAGAATGCATTTCAACAAAAATAACTTCAAAGATAAAGTTCATATTAAAAGGAAATTAATGGGGTATATTTGCAATAAGCCATAGTTATATTTCCTATGTCTGTAGATTGCACATTAATGGATATAAAAACTAAAATAAAAATTAAAAATCCTCAGCAAAAGTTACTTTGGTTTACATAAAATTGTTTCAAAAGCATATATTTAAGAACTGCTAATTTTTAAAATTATAAAAAGTCATTTAAGTGATTTTTGTTAATGTAAATTATAGGTTTACAAAAGATATAAACATGAAACAAATAAAGGAAAGCATAAAACATCGGTGGACAGGATTATGATATCCAACTTAAGAAGCTCCATAAACACTTCAGAGAAGCTCCACCAATTAGCTTATTTAATACTTCATAATTTCTTCTAAAAACTATACTACTTTTTTTTTAAGTTTTATGTATACTGTTTCTTCTTATAAGGAGAAGAAAATTAGAAATAAGTTAGGCCAAAAACTATCTTAATCCCAAAGCTTGTCACAGCTTAGTTAGAAATTGTTTGGGTTCTTGATCCCGAGGTATCAGAATTTTCAAACTATCTGAGAACTTTGCTTAACAATGAAACGTGCACATGTGACTGCCAAATTGTGAGATAACATCAACAAACTTTGCTTAACAATGAAACTTTGCTTGATGAAATTCCAACCTTGGTTATTTTCTGATAAATCATGCTTAAAATCATATTAAAAAATCATGCTTAAAATCATACCAGATTGCTTGATGAAATCTGGAAACACCATTCCAAATTGTTTCATGGAAGTAGCTCATCCCTGGTCTCAGCTCATCTTGTGGTCTTAGGGGGGTCCTCTTGATTTCATCTGTAGTTGCATTGTTCTCATCTGCAAAATGTCCTTTCTTCACCTTTTTCCTTCGACGACGAGAAATTTGGACCTCCTCAGCCAAGTTGGCCAAGTTAAGCATGTGGGAAAAGGACATGGCAACAACAATAGAGTCCCCTGCATCCAAACTAGTTATCATATTTCCAAATTCTTCCAGTTTCTTAGGGTCACGCTTTTCTTCATACTCAGCTGAAATTTCGTACACTTCTTGAACCTGCACAAAAACATTTACATAAATGTCGAAGAGAAGAGAAAGAACATAAATTCCGGAATATTTTCTGATAAATCACTATAGCCTTCTCCATCGAATCCACCGATTACATCCTCATTTTTGCACCATTTCACCGATTCAGCCGTTGAATCTTCCTTTTCCACCGAACACGTGACCTAATTCGCATTTCTCACCGAACAATCTTCCTATTTTTCACTCCTCTCCGAACCCTTCCCGCTCCTGGAGTATTATCACGAACCTAGGGTGGATGAAGGTACTCTCTCAGCGTCGAACTACGACTCCGAAACGAACGATGAAGGTGATTGCTTCATCAACGAAGGACAACGACATTGCTGTGTTATTATGCGACGACAGTTCGAGAGAGAAAGGGGGAAGAAGCAAGGGTTTGAGAGAGGGACAGCGACAGTGAAGAGGGCTCGGGAGAGGGACAGCGAGGCGAATAGGGCTTGAGAGAGGGACAATGAGAGCAAAGAGGGCTCCAGAGAGAGATGTGAAATCGCGAGGGTTTGAGAGAGAGATCAAATAGGGTTCGAGGGATAGAGAGAAGATCAGGGGTTTTGAGAAGAATAGGGTTCGAGGAAGAGAGAAAAGCTAGAGGGTTTTGAGAAGAATAGGCATAATGGTTCGATTGGCTTCATTTTAATCAGAATTTTTTTAAGTAAATCATTTTTCCGTATGTAATATTGGTAGCTAAAACGTGGATAGAGTTACGTACAAATAATTGGAACTATATACGGATCTATCCTTAAGATAATTTTTTCACCATCACTCGTCAACATTATATACGACTTTTATATACAGATTTGTCGTATGTAAAAATCCGTATATAATTTTCTTTTTAAAATCCGTATATAATATCCGTATGTAATATATATATTATATACGGATTATAATCCGTATATAATAATCCGTATGTAATAGCCATATTTCTTGTAGTGCGTTTTAAGCAAAACTGAGCTTTTGGAAAATTACGTCACACTCTCTGCATGCATCTTCTTCTCCAAACTCTCATTTTTCTCAAATTATCCTTCTTCTCTCTAAAAGCTCTCCCTTCTCTCTACTAAAACTCACCCTTTCTCTTCTCCGATCTCCATTCATACACCGTAGAAGCACTCCCGGCGTCAAGACCTTCGGTTTCGAGTTCTGAACTGGTAAGTTTTCTTCTCGTTAATCATTCGTTATCTGGTACATGCACACCAAGTTCTGGTTGCATGGTTTCGTCTTGTCTGAACCATTGTGGGTTTTTTGTTGCTTGGTTTAGTTTGAAGAATTATTGAGCGTTAAGGGTAGAATGAATTGTAGTCAGGCGAACCGAAATTCTGTCTTTAGGACGATCGTTCACGCTCAGAGGTAAGAGAAGCTTATTTAATTTAATTTATATGTTTATTGTGTTGTATGAATGTTCATTAGTTGACTGAATAAATATGATGCATGATGGTTGATATGCTTGGATCGTATGAAGTATGAAAAGTGATTATGAGATGAATGTATAAAGTGATGAAACTATATGTTAAGAAATGAATTGGAATATAAATAATCCTAGTATGAAGTTTCTATATGAAAGAGTAAGTTCATCACTGAATGGTCATCGACCGTTCTGTATTTCATAGTAAACTTGGTTAGAATTGAATTCTTTCATTTGGGAAGAATCCTAGTTAATGATGATCGTATTTGTTTCAAAATATTGTGCATAAGCGACCGTCTGAGTGGTGCTTGGTCTTACACCAGAGTGGTGCTTGGTCTTACACCAAGCAATCGTTTGAGTGGTGCTTGGTCTTACACCAAGCGATCGTCTGAATGGTGCTTGGTCTTACACCAAGCGATCGTCTCAATAGTGCTCGATCTTACTCCAAGAGCTCGTATATCTTTTATAATATATCTTGATGAAAATAGCGTTCGTCCAACTTCAATGGAGTTTTTCTTTCTCCGTTTTCGGTCATTGACTGATATTCGGTTGTCTTAATGTGAAGTCTTCTAAGTATTATTCCTTGAATGTCTTGAGGTGTCTACATCCATTGGTTCCGGCCTAGAGCCTTAGTACTTGGCATGGTCTTTTCGGTGTTCGATTGGAACTCGCAAGAGTCAGTTCATCAAATTGGCTCACTTTTGAGTAACGATCGTTCGTTTTAGTCGTTCATGTTTATATGATTGAACTCGGTTTCTTTCTCAAACTAATAGTAATCCTCTTGGTCTTAATCTATTATGGAACTAGAGACCTCTCGGTCTCGTCCCAAGTGTTTGTTCTCGTTCTGAGTAAGGATTGAACGTTCGGAATCGGGTGTCCTTAAGAATCCTTGAACAAAGGTGGAATTTAACTGGTTGGTAATGAAAGATGAATTTGAGAAGATTGATAATGAAAGATGAAGAAAATATGAGATGAATGGAATGTTGTGGATTTGAACGAGCGTTTCGGGGAGGAACGACTCATGGATGATTATTGAATTGGTAAAGTATGACTGTGGGCATGCTAAGCTGGTTGTTCATCCTGATGTTCCGTGAGTACTCGTCCTCACATAGAGGAGGGTAGGTCATGTGTGGGAACGGCAGGAGGCCCTAGTCCTTAAGGGTACTTTGGACAGATAGGACTAACCTCGGGTGACAGTTGTTGAGGGCATCCCAGTTACTACATCACCCGGGTGCACGAACGCTTGTAGCTGCACAGATTTCATACACTCCGGACAGTTAGTCTAGTAATAGGTTTTGTATGATACGTATGTTGAAATTTATCTTGTGTGTTTGATTGTTTAAAATGTATGTTTATGCATGGATTAAATTACATAAATTTACCCTGTGTTTTCCTGTCCTGTCTTGTTTTGTATGTCCGTCTTTGTCATTGCAATGATCATCCGTTGTGGATGTGAGCAGAGGGAGATGAGCTGTTGGAAGATGCGCTGGAAGAAGAAAACCCGATCGAGGTTGAAGTTAAGGCCGAACAGTAGAACGTTCGGTTAATAGTTAGTTTTATAGTGAGGTGGTCATTCAATCACCTTTTTCTTTTGATTTTTTTGTATGATCGTTCGGTAATCTTTTTTTGTAAATCATTCAGTCAGAAGTGTACCTTTGTACAGTTTTACTCTATCGTTTTGCTTTGTAAGGTCGTTCGGCCAGAACCGTAAGCTCTTCTTAGTGTAAGACTGATCTGAAATATTATTAAATGTAATTATTCTATTATATAGTTTGTACTGTATTTTTGGGATGTTACAATCATACAAAAAAAATTTCGTATGTAAGTATTTTCAAAAAATTATTAGAAAATTGTAAAACTCTTTATTTAATGAATTTTTTTAAAAAAAGTAATATTTTCTATCAATTATACCACTATATCCAATTTTACTATTAAACATTATTAGCAAATTATCCATTTTTACTTGTAGACATTGTTAACAAACAAGTTAAAATGTACATCATTGCTAACAGACTAAGCATAAAAACTATATCACTCAAATGCTCACAAAATAAAAAAGTCAAAGCCCACAACTCAGTTTTTATCAAGTCCTCCTTCTTTCTTCTTTTCCTCTCTCTCTTATTTTCGTGTATGAAGTTAACTACTTTGAAAAACGTGTTGAATAATTAAATTATACACAATATATAATATACTGATTACAATTTATATCACCCCGTCGAGCATATGCCAACTATTTACCAAAACCAATAATTTTTTAATTAATTCGTATCTTTGACTTATTTCTGTATCATCACTGAACGTTAATCTTCCCAATTAATCTAAAGTTCACCCTGTTTGTATCACATTTCATATTCAAGTTAAAGAACATAATATTAGTATTAAAGGATAATAATAAGTAAATTATAATAATGAATCACTAACCGCGCATAACGCATAACAGGAAGAATGAAAAACATTGCCATCTCGGATCTGAATTTTGGTGCATTGTATTCATATAAAAAATAATATAATATTTTTTCTTTATCGATTATATTATTACAATGTATTTGATTTTCTTTCTGATTTATATTTTTTGAAGTAATTAAAAAGATAAGAAATGTTACTCACTTATTTTGTAGCGAAACATAAGATCCTATTTTGGCTCCTTCCGTTACGTTTTTCTATCTCTCACAATAACTCATCGCTAAACACAAAACTACGTAACCCTCTCTCGATCACACCACACACAATGTCCGGCGACGAAGCCTCCACTCCCTCCGCCACACCCAAACCTTCCGCCACCGCAGCTGACTCCCCGTTAAAACTCAAAACCGCCGTCGAAGCCCTCTCCTCCATCGTCCCCTCTCTTTCAAGGCTCACCCCCGCCTCTCTCCCCACCAGCCCCGACCTCTACCCCCAAATCTCCGCCCTCCTACGCCAGCCCAACTCTGGCGCCGGCGACAACAATCTCTGCCGCTGGCTCTACGACACGTTTCAGTCCGGCGTCGGTGACCTCCAGCTTCTTGTTCTCCGTTTCATTCCCATCATCGCGGGCGTTTACCTCTCACGCGTCGCCGACCGGAAACCCCAAGCCGGCTTCGAAGCCGTCCTCCTGGCCGTCTACGCGCACGAAACAACCTCACGCGCCGGGAAGCCCGTTTCCATAACGATCCCCGACCTCACCCAACCTAGTGTGTACCACGAGGGCAGCGTTAAAACCTCCGGCAAAGGAACCAGCACCCCCAACTCCGCCGCCACCGAGCCCGAAACCGCCGTGGTCTCCCCCGCGCTGGAGCCCCACGGCACCGTGAGGTCGACGCGGCGGGCTCGCATTGTGAGCGTGGCACTGGAACTGTTTTACGCGAAGATCGGGCAGATGCCAGTCTCTTCAAAGATCGATTTTTGCGAGTTTTGCAAGATGTGGGCAGGGCAAGACGGCGAGATGTATAAGAAGTTCGAAGAGGGTGGAGAGAAGACTGAAGAAGAAGAAGAAGAAGAAGGGAAAAAAGAAGAAGAAGCGGTTGGTTCTGATGTGGCGGTTGAAAAGAGAGTGAAGGTTGAGGGCAGGGTTCCTCTGTGTTGGGAACTGTTGCAACCTGTTATGAGGATTCTGGGACACTGTTTGTTGGGTCCCAATAACAACAAAGAGGTTGAGCTTTTCGAGAAGGCTAATGAAGCATGCAGGTCCTTGTTTTCAAGGAGCATGCATGATGTTAACCCTAAAGCTATTCTTCCCATGAGGAGTCTCATGAGGCTCTCCAAAACTGTTATGCCCAACAACGACAACCTTGATCCCACCGAACTACCTTTCTCCGATGTTATTTCTCTCTGAAAATCCTTTCTTTTCATTCCCATTCTCATCAACACTCATTATTTTCTTCTTTCTCTTCATATCACACTCTTTCTTCAGGATAAATAAATGATGTTAAACTATTAAGCTACAATTAATTATTAACCTAAAATCATATAATTAAATCGTTTGTTTTGGAACAGTGAGATCAAGAACTATATTCCTACACACTTAATTACAAATTTTTTTAATTCGATTATAATATAATTTTAATTTTACAATAAATATAATTATCAGTCTTTGGTTTATCTTTGTATTTATAATTTTTGAAATGAGTTTTTAATCAATATCTAGTTATGATTCTAAATATGTTTTACTTTGTTAAATACACTGAATTTATAAAATTAACTTGTTGTTTTTAGAATAGGAACCGATTCAGATGCGATTATATGGTACAATGTTTTGTTTTGTGGTTAATGTATATGAATTCAGATGATGTTTTTTTTTTCATTAACTATCATTTTGTGATATTATAATGACAGCATTGTGTATATAAGAATTAAGAATTAAATAAGTTGTGTTTTGATATTTTTTGTAGTATTTTTGATATGGACATTTTGTAATTACATGAATTTCGTCTAATTTTATTATCGTGATTTACGTGTTAATTTTGGCGTTAACGTACCTTAAAAAATCGCATATTAAATTTAATGTAAAGTTATTATCAGAGTCAAATATTTATAAGATGTTGAGTGTAAAAAAATATGAAATTATTGTGGAGACGTCAATTTTAACGAAGCCCGGTCTATAGATATTAAAAACTTATTTAACGGTTAAAATAATTATATCTAACTATAAAAGTAAATTAAATTGAAACAAGTGAATGATATTTTTAGCCATGGTATTCAATATAAAAATGATAGTATTTTGAAAATGTAACAATACATGCATATCTAGATATACATCAGTTTATATTTTTTGATTGAATTTTAAAGGTGATTAAAAAGAATAATAAAATATATACAATAAATGGTGGAATTTATAAAATATGCAATATGGTTAACTATTTATAAATTTAATTAATAGGAAAGTTATAATTAAAAATGAATAAACTTATGATATAATTATATGCTATCAGAGTATACTGTTAATAAATATTTATTTATTCTAAAGTATATTAAAAGGAAGGTTTAATTGTAGTTTTGTTATCTATGTTTTGTAAAATTCATGATTATGTTTCTTATTTTTTCATTTTTTTAACCCTTTATTTTAGCTGTTGTTTATTTTTCAATTTTTAGAAAAGACATAGAGTTACAAGTAGGTGCTACCTTTTCAATTCTGGAAGAAAATCGCGAGTATTACATGTGTTTTTTAATGTTATTCTAATAATAAAAATTGTACGAATAGTTGAATTGGAAATTTAATAAATTATGAATGGTTAAAACTAAAGAATTAAGAATATGTTAAAAATATTTAAGGATATAACATTATTGAAATTTAAAAAAAAAACTTAAATTTTTAAAAAGGAAGAAAATGTGAATTTTGAAAAATATAGAATGGAAAATTATAATTGGCCTTATAAAAGAATACAATCGTAAAAAGAATGGACGGTGGTAATATTACGTTACGTGGAGCCTGATCGATCGATGGATGATGGACGGTGCACAGTGCACTCAAGAAATCTCACCACAAAAAACAGAAAAATAAACGAAGTTACAATTTTAAATGAATTTCGACCTAGGCGAACAATAACCGTCAGATTTAGATCAACGGTAAATATGACGTGTGCACTCATATCTAACATATGCAACGCTACATCCACCCACTCTTACGCTCCTTCCTCCTCCGTCTCCGCAACCGCCCGGAGCTGCTCGACCACAAACCCTAGCTCTTGCCAAAACGCACCGGTTTCGTTTCCTCGCCGTTCGTGCGTTTCTGCGATTCTTCAACCTGATAAGGAGCACTGAAATTATTGACTGGCTTTATTAGCGCCATACATATTCATCTCTGTAAGCTAGGACTTCCTATCTCTTGTTTAATTTTTATAATGAATTATTTAATAGTTTCTATTTTTATTCATTTTTTTTTATTTCTGTGAATTTTACTGAAAGTTTTGCGACTTCTTTGATTACTTCATCTCTAGGTATGCATTTTGACCTATCTGTGATAACTAATTGTAATGATTAATTGAATGTTAAAATTGTGTGTTGTAGTTAAGATGTTTAGCTCAAACCTATCTGACATTGAACCTTTGTTCCATTGGTATTGTTATTGGCTATACCAAATATCTGATGATGCCTGTCAGTTTTGAATTATTAACTGCACTCTGTGACAGGACTGAGTTTTTATTCGTGTCACCTTATATGACCTTAATTTGGTAAATGGAAATTTTCTTTTAATCTGTTATTTTCTCCTTTCTGTGGTTCGTTTCTTTGTTTTGCAACATTAGAAAACGCTGCATTTTTAATTTTGGATTTGCTTGCTGCATAGGCAAATTAAGGCAACGTATCTTTCTATTTGATAGGATTAAAGCATGCAACTTTTGCTACATACAAATGATAAACATGGGAGAAGGAAGTGACCATCAAGCTATGGCGGATGATGGGAATGTTGAACATATTGGAGGTGGAGTTAATAAGGCTGAAAACAACTCTGGCTCTCATGTTGAGGTTGGGGTTTCTGAGCCATATGTGGGTAGGGAGTTTGATTCTGAAGATGCTGCAAAGACTTTCTACAATGAGTATGCCAGACGAGTGGGTTTCAGCTGCAAAGCTGGTGCAAAGGGTCGTTCCAAAGCCATTGGGGAGAATATGTACTGCGAATTTGTCTGTGGCAGGGAGGATTTGAAAAGAAAGCTTGCTGGCAGTTGCAATGCAATGATTAGGATCGAGAAGAAGGGCCAAAATAATTGGGTTGTTACACAATTTGTAAAGGAGCATAGCCATTCCATGGCAAACCTTAGTAAGGTGCAGAGTATTAGGCCTCGCAAGCACTTTTCTAGTGTGGGAAGAACCATGCCTGAAACTTACCAAGGAGTGGGGCTTGTTCCAAGCGGTGTGATGTATGTATCTATGGATAAGAATGGCATTCCTACTAAGAATATTCACGGGATTAGGAATATTCCTGCTGTTGCTACTATTGCTGAAACAGTTCACCCGGTTAAAAGTCCTTCAATGATGAATTATGCTGTTAGACCACCTATTCAAAGGAGGACATTAGGGAGGGATGCTCACAACCTGCTGGAGTACTTTAAGAAAATGCAAGCTGAGAACCCTGGTTTCTTCTATGCAATACAACTTGATGATGATAATCACATGTCTAATGTGTTTTGGGCAGATGCGAGATCAAGGACTGCTTATGGTCATTTTGGTGATACGGTTACTATGGACACAACTTACAGAATAAATCAATATAGAGTGCCCTTTGCTCTGTTCACCGGGGTAAACCATCATGGTCAGATGATTTTGTTTGGTTGTGCACTCCTCTTGGATGATTCTGAGGCTTCTTTTATCTGGCTCTTCAAGACATTTTTGACAGCAATGAATGATCGTTACCCTGTCTCTATCACTACTGATCAAGACAGAGCTATACAAACAGCAATTTCACAAGTTTTTCCTCAAACACGGCACTGTATAAGCAAATGGCATGTCTTGCGAGAAGGCCATGAGAAGTTGGCCTATGTATGCAACATGCATCCAAATTTTCAGATTGAACTATATAATTGTATTAATCTGACAGAAACAGTTGAGGAGTTTGATTCATCGTGGAATTTTATCATGAATAAATACGATCTCACAAAAAATGATTGGCTTCAGTCATTGTACAATGCTCGTGCACAATGGGTTCCAGCATATTTCCGTGATTCATTTTTTGCAGTAATATCTCCTAATCACGGAATTGAAGGTTCTTTTTTTTATGGTTTTGCCAACCATCAGGCGACATTGCCAGTGTTCTTTAGGCAGTACGAACAAGCTTTAGAGAGCTGGTTTGAAAAAGAATTAGAAACAGATTATGAGACAATTTGCACCACCCCTGTCCCGAGGACACCTTCCCCAATGGAGAAGCAGGCTGCTAATCTCTATACTCGGAGAATATTTTCAAAGTTTCAAGAAGAGCTAGTGGAAACCTTTGCTTATACAGCCAACAGAATTGAAGAAGATGGAGAAAGTAGCATATTCAGGGTTGCAAAATTTGACGATGACCAAAAGGCTTATGTTGTCACATTAAACCTTTCTGAGTTGAGAGCTAACTGTAGTTGCCAAATGTTTGAGTATTCAGGCATTCTATGTAGACATGTTCTAACTGTTTTTACTGTGACTAATGTACTTACATTGCCATCTCATTATATTTTAAAACGGTGGACAAGAAATGCAAAAGTCAGTGCTGGGTCAGTTGAACATGCCGGTGAACTGCATGTACATGAGTCTTTGGCATCACGATATAGCAATCTTTGTTGGGAAGCCATCAAATATGCTGAAGAAGGGGCAATGACTGTGGAAACACATGATACTGCAATTGGTGCTCTTCGAGAAAGTGCAAAGAAGATTTCTTTCATGAAGAGAAGTGTTGCCAAAGTTTCCCCACCCAGTCATCCCGTCAGCGGGGCTGCTTATGATGACAGAAAATCCCCTACTTCAACAGCAGATACAAACCCTCTTCTGTGGCCACAGCAGGATGAAATAACGAAGAGGTTTAATCTTAATGATGCTAGTACTCCTGTTCAATCAGTTGCTGATCTAAATTTACCACGAATGACCCCAGTGTCTCTTCAGCGAGATGATGGTACACCTGAAAACATGGTATGTGAAGGAGAACCTCTTCCCCATTTTTTATATGGCATATTTGTGGGATTGGAACCGCATTTCAATGAATTGGTTCTTGTGTTCTATTCTGTAGGTGGTTTATCCCTGTCTGAAATCATTGACATGGGTAATGGAGAACAAGACCTCAACACCAGGGAATAGAGTGGCTGTTATCAATCTTAAGGTGTGCTGGTAATTATATGAATGATGAAAACCTGGTAGTAATAGTCATTGTTGTAATTAGAGAAAACCTTACTAAGTATTTTTCTATAATTATTTAGGTATGAGGTGCCTAACTTAGGGGTGCCTAACATAGGAGGTGCCTAACTTAGAGGTGCCTAACTTAAGGAGGTGCCTAACTTTTACTCCTATAAATACATTAGTATGTTGTAATAATATGTATTGAAATAAATATAGTTCTACATGTTTCTCAAGATGGTATCAGAGCTCCCGATCTTGGGAGCTCTGTTTCCGCTGCACTGATAAGCTACCAGCCACCAACAACAGCAGCTATCCAGCCACTTCAACTGTAGCAGAAACTATTGGAATCACTGATAGGACAGAAAGGGACGCCTATCTGCAGCAAACACAACATTGCAAATCGCTCCGGAGAAGACGTTGCCACGCGCCGCCACGCACAACCAGCCTTGCCGGCGCGTGTAGCCCACGCGCCTAGTTCCGGCGAGACCCACTCGCCGCCGACGTCACAGAAGGAGTCGCCGGAGCCTCCTTATTCCGTTACAAGGGCCGGTGACAACCCATTTTGGCTCAGATCGGAGTAAATCTGAGTTTTGAAGTACTGCTCCATATTATTCTGTGTAGCCCACACTGTTTTCCACTGCCCAGGCTGTTTTTCCGCTGTCCGACGCCTTGTGCCGCTGTCCGGCACCGTTTGTCGCTGTCCAGGCCGCGTTTGTCGCTGTCCAGGCCGCGTTTGTCGCTGTCCAGACACCGTTTGTCGCTGTCCAGGCGCCGTTTGGCGCTGTCCAGGCGCCGTTTGCCGCTGTTTGGCACCGTTTGCCGCTGTCTGGCGCCGTTTGCCGCTGTCCGGCACCGTTTTCCACTGTTTCGTCAGCAGATAGGGTCCCCAGATTGCATTCCCAAGGATGTCTGAGGTAAAATTTATTCCTTTGGGTCCTAATGATCTTCCAAATATGATAGGTGCCTATCGGTTGGATGGGCGAAATTTCTTACAATGGAGCCAGTACATTCGAAGGATTCTCAAGGGTCGTTCAAGACTAGACCACATAGATGGTGGAGGACCAGAACCAGATGACTCAAACTTCCTAATGTGGGACAATGAAGATTCACTAATTATGACTTGGATGTGGCATTCCATGGTTCCTGAGATAAGTCGAAATTACATGTTTCATTCTTCTGCCAAGGAGATATGGGATGATTTACAAAATACTTTTTCATTAAAAAAGGATTTTGCTGCATGTTATGACATTGAGAGCAGGATATTTAATACAAAACAGGGCTCACATTCTGTATCAGAATATCATGGAATTTTGAATGGTCTTTGGATTGAATTAGATCAATACCAAACAATAAAGATGTGTAAGACAGATGCTGCCGCACATGCTGAAGTCGTGGAAAGAGGAAGAATCTTTAAATTTCTCCATGGCCTAAATCAAGAGTATGACCCAATTAGGGTACAGATCTTAGGAAGAGAAAAATTATCTTCCTTATCAGAAGTATTTTTTATGGCAAGAGGAGAAGAAACTCGAAGAGCTGTCATGCTTGATGGGGGGATCTCCAACACAGGCTCTGCCATGACAACCGGAAAGGGATTCCACAAAGGAACGAGCACTGGAGGAAAGTCATTTGAAAGAGGAAATCGTGGAGATTATTATACTGGAGGAAAGTCATTTGAAACAGGAAATCGTGGAGATTATTGTTCATTTTGTAGAAGATCTGGACATACCAAAGAAACATGCTTCAGACTCCATGGGAAAAGTAATGTTCTAGAGCGTATGAGGAATAACAAAGGGCCTACTCAAAAATGGGTAAATCACACTACCTCAGAACAGGAAGCCACCAATCAATCTAATGTTTCTCCACCACCAGATCTTGACATGAAAGCTTATAAGGAAGAACTCGACCGCTTGAAAGCAATGGTTGAATCAATGAGTAAGCCCTCTGGATCATGTACTCTGTCCATGAAAGGTAAGATTTGTCTCAATACTGTTGGTAATATGACTCAAGGTATTTGGATTCTTGATTCAGGAGCAACTGATCATATGACACCTTGTCGTGTGTCTTTCAACTCATATGATGAAAGCAGTAAAGAACAACTTATTACTGTTGCGAATGGTCAGGGTATACCTATATGTGGCTCTGGGAATATAGTTTTGGAATCATCCATTATATTAAAGGGCGTTTTACATGTTCCACAATTAGCCAATAATCTTATCTCTGTGCAAAAACTCACAAAGGATTTAAATTGTTCAGTAATATTTTTCTCCACTCATTGTGTTTTTCAGGATCTTGCCACGGGGAAGACGATTTTAACTGCTAAGGAGCAAAGTGGGTTGTATCTATTGGAGACTAATGACCAAAGCACAACAAATATTTTGAGTCTACAAGCTACATCTGAGACGTGGGCAAACTCTCAAATATGGCTTCATCATAAAAGGCTTGGACATCCTTCATTTAACGTTATCAAGTCTTTATTTCCCCATTTGTTTACCAATGAGTCTGTTGAGTCTTTTAATTGTGATATTTGTCAATTATCAAAACATCATCGTGCATCTTATCCTATTAGTAATAAAAAGAGTACTTCTCCTTTTGATTTAATTCACACTGATGTTTGGGGACCAGTTGTCGCATCTATTTCTGGAGCAAAATGGTTTGTTACCTTTATTGACGATTGCACTCGTGTCACATGGACATACCTTATGAGCAATAAATCTGAAGTTTTCCAAATCTTTGTTAAATTTTTTCATCTTGTCCAAAATCAATTTGGAAGAAATATCAAAAGAATTCGGTCTGATAATGGTACTGAATATGTTAATCATGAATTCCTCAATTTTTTCTCTCATAATGGTATTGTTCATGAACTTACATGTGTAAACACTCCTCAACAAAATGGGATTGCGGAGAGAAAGAATCGTCATCTCCTTGAAGTAACTAGAGCTCTTCTTTTTCAAATGTCTGTTCCAAAAATTTACTGGGGGGAAGCAGTGTTAACTGCCACATATCTCATCAATAGGTTACCTACCCGTGTCTTAAACGGCATTAGTCCTATAGAGTCTTTATTGTCTTTTGTTCCTTCTTCCCCTTTAATATCAAGTCTGCCTAGTAGAATTTTTGGATGTATTGCTTTTGTTCACTCTCATCACCCTAATCGTAGCAAATTAGATCCAAAAGCCCTTAAATGTATCTTTATAGGGTATCCTTCTAATAAAAAAGGGTACAAATGTTATCATCCTCAGAGTCGTCGCATCTTTATCAGCATGGATGTCACATTTCATGAAACACAGTCCTTTTATGTCAGTTCACCACTTCAGGGGGAGAAAACACTTGAAATGGATGAACTCTCCTTCTTGTCATTACCATGTCAGTCTTCGCAGGATGCCCAAGACCTGAGCAATGAAACTATTAGGATCCATAATAAGGATGAAGAAGAAGACAAATTTTTTGGTCAAAAATATGAAAGAAGAAAACAACCCACTTCGACTCTAGAGCAAGAAAAATTGTCTAATCCGGAGGTGAGAATCCCTGAAGACAACATCGAAGAGGTAAGTATTACTGATGACTTGCCCATTGCATTGAGAAAAGAAAGGAGATCATGTGCTAAATATCCCATTTCTCAACATGTTTGCACTAACAATCTCTCTGATAAGCATAGAAGTTTTATTGCTGCCATTGATGCAACAAAAATTCCTACCTCAATCCAAGAAGCCATGAAACTTGAACATTGGACTCAAGCCATGAAAGAAGAGATGAATGCATTAGAAAGAAATTCAACTTGGGAAATTGTTGACAAGCCAAGAGACAAGAAGGCAGTAGGATGTAGATGGCTATTCACAGTGAAACATAAGGCGGATGGAACAATAGAAAGATATAAAGCGAGACTGGTGGCAAAAGGCTATACTCAAACCTATGGGATTGACTATGAGGAGACATTTGCTCCTGTGGCAAAGATGAATACAGTTCGAGTTATTCTTGCTTTGGCGGCTCATTTTAGATGGGACTTACACCAGTTGGATGTAAAGAATGCCTTTCTTCACGGAGATCTGGAAGAGGAAGTTTACATGGATATTCCCCCAGGGTTTGAAGTGAAAAATGAACGAAACAAGGTTTGTCTCCTAAAGAAAGCATTGTATGGTCTTAAGCAATCCCCTAGAGCATGGTTTGGAAGATTTACAAAAGCAATGATTTCCTTGGGATACAGACAAAGCCAAGGAGACCACACTCTGTTCATAAAACATTCATCTACAGGTAAACTCACCCTATTGCTTGTCTATGTGGATGACATGATTATTGCAGGAGATGACGAAGCAGAAAAGTTGGCATTAAAAGAAAAACTGGCAGCTCAATTTGAAATAAAAGACCTAGGAAAACTTAAATACTTTCTTGGAATAGAGGTTGCTTACTCCAAGGAAGGAATATTCATCTCCCAAAGGAAATATGTACTTGATCTCCTCAAAGAAACGGGAAAACTGGGATGTCGAACTTCAACAATTCCTATAGAACAGAATCATAGAATTGGAAGTGAAGAAAGTGCTCCTGTAGAGAAGACCCAATATCAAAGATTAGTAGGAAAACTAATCTATCTATCACACACAAGACCAGACATTGCCTATGCAGTTAGTGTAGTAAGCCAATTCATGCATGATCCAAGAAATAGACACATGCAAGCAGTTGATAAAATTCTCCAGTACTTGAAGTCAAGTCCAGGGAAGGGATTGTTGTTTAAAAGGGAAGACACATTAGGTATGAAAATATATACTGATGCTGATTATGCAGGGTCTATTACTGATAGAAAATCTACTTCTGGGTATTGTATGTTTCTTGGAAATAGTCTGGTAACATGGAGGAGCAAAAAGCAAGACAGAGTATCTCGCTCTAGTGCAGAAGCTGAATTTCGAGCCCTTGCTCAAGGAATGTGTGAAGGACTTTGGATGAAAATCATTTTGGATGATCTTAAAATTAAGATAGACAGTCCTATGCAACTATACTGTGACAATAAGTCTGCCATAAGCATTGCTCATAATCCAGTACAACATGACAGGACAAAGCACATTGAGATTGACAGACACTTTATAAAAGATAATCTAGACAGAGGCTTTATGATTACAACTCATGTTCCAACAGGTCTTCAGCTAGCAGATATTTTTACAAAAGGGCTACCTCAGGGAAGATTTCAAGATCTTGTAAGCAAGTTGGGAATGATTGATATTCATTTACCAACTTGAGGGGGAGTGTTGTAATTAGAGAAAACCTTACTAAGTATTTTTCTATAATTATTTAGGTATGAGGTGCCTAACTTAGGGGTGCCTAACATAGGAGGTGCCTAACTTAGAGGTGCCTAACTTAAGGAGGTGCCTAACTTTTACTCCTATAAATACATTAGTATGTTGTAATAATATGTATTGAAATAAATATAGTTCTACATGTTTCTCAAGAGTCATGATTTAGTTTCAAGTTGGTTTAGATACCTGTGTTTTTGCATGAGAATTTCCGAGACTCAACCTTTAGTTCCTTTATGCATATAAATGTCTTCTGTAACATTTGATCGTGGTAGGTTATCCTACTTTTATCCTCTTGCATTGTTTTAAAAAATAGCGAAAATGTGAGGATCCTAAGTCCTTTAAGCATATTTCTAATGCAGTTGCAAGATTATAGCAGGAATCCATCAACAGAATCGGAAGTTAAGTTTAATCTCTCAAAAGTTACTTTGGAACCGTTGTTTAACCATATGGTCAACATCAGAGACCAACTTTCTGCACCAACTAGGAAGTTTGCTGTATTAAATTTAAAGGTGTGTGAATTTGTTTCTTTGGACTTAACTTTCTCAAATAGGCCCTGTCCTTATGTTTTGTTACTATTACTACTAGAAAAGCAGGTATGGATGCTGCTTTGCATTTTCATATTAAATTTCCTTGAAGAACTTCTCTTCTTACTGAGTGGCTGTAAATGGGAGTGGTAGAATATATATTTTGATTTAAATTTATAAGGTTAGATTTTATCTAAGGAGCACATATTATTAATTAGGTTACAAAGGAAGAAAATTTTAATTATTTCGATTGGCAAAATACGTAAAGGGGACAGAGCTAGACTGTTGTTTTTCAGAGGCTGGTGTTATAGGTGAATGACAATGATTATTTGGGAAATTGTTTAGGTATGAGAATATTTATATTGGCTATTAAAGAAAGTAGACATCACGCAGTTGAAAATATAGCTTTATGAGAATGATATGATGCTGTTAAGGTAGACAACTTGTAATGTAATGTTACGACAATGTACTTGATTTTTGATTAAAATCTTATAATTGATCTTTACCAAATTCAATTTAAAATATGAAGAGCATACATATGGATAAATACTTAGCTTGATTCCTTTGTATCTCGAGACTGAACAGGAATTGATATTGAGACTGAACAGGAATTGATATTCTAACTTGGAGGCCATATTTTTTGTGCAAAGTGTTAGTTAGTTTTATATTTAAATAATTCTCCTATTTATTAGAGAGAATGAGTCTTTTATTTAGTTGCTTAAGACTCACCTACTTTTGTGCCATTTTATGTTTTACGTGTGTAACTGCTATGCAGTAGTTAAATTCTGTTTTAAGGCTATTTATAAGCCTGACGTTACAGTAAAATAAGATAAGCATTCTCCATACCTTTCTGAGTGTGAAATATACCAGTGATATAACAATTGGTATTAGAGCTCCGTAAGGGGCCTGATACAGTGAGTGTAAAAGTGCAGTGTGTATGAGAGTGTGAGGAGTGAAACACGAGTGAATTTCTTATACAGTGAGGTGTGAAATCATTGCAAGTGTGAGAATAGAACCAAAAGATCAATAGGTCGTCTGAAAAATTTGTTCAGCCAGCCATTCCGAGGTTTGATGGCCATTACAATTTTTGGTCTATGACGATGGAGAACTTTCTACGAAGCAAGGAAATGTGGCCGCTCGTAGAGGATGGAATTCCAAAGCTTGGAATCACGCCTACTGAAGCAGAGAGGAAGAATGTGACCGAGGCTACTTTAAAGGACTTCAAAGTGAAGAATTATTTGTTTCAAGCCATTGATTGGGAAATTCTAGAAACGATTCTAGACAAAAGCTCATCACAAGCAATATGGCAATCTATGCAACAAAAATATCGTGGATCCACAAGGGTCAAACGTGCTCAACTGCAAGCATTGCTTCGTGAATTCGAGTTGTTGGGAATGAAGGAAGGTGAAAAAGTGGACTCTCGGTGTTGTTAATAAAATGAAATCCAATGGTGAAGTGATCGACTCAAGCATGGTGGTTAGTAAGATTCTCAGATCACTAACCTCAAAATTTAATTATGTTGTGTGTTCAATTGAGGAATCAAACGATTTGAACACCCTTAGTTTGGATGAACTTCACGGGAGCCTACTCGTCCATGAACAAAGAATGGAAGACTCTCAACCAAATGAGCAGGTGTTGAAAGTTACTCATGATGACAAACTAATAGCAGGTCGAGGTCGTGGCAAGAGTGGTAGTGGTGGTCGTGGTCGTGGAAGAGGACGTGGAAGGCATATGCTAAATAAAGCACTCATTGAATGCTTTCACTATCACAAACTAGGCCACTATCAATGAGTGTCCTGGGTTGGAGAAAAATGCTCATTATGCCTCTTTTGAAGACACAACAGAGACAGAGGAAGAACTTTTGCTAGTAGCTTATGAGGAAACACAATCACTACAAAAGGAGGATTGGTTTTTGGATTCCGGTTGCAGTAATCATATGACTGGAAACAAACTTTGGTTCACAGAAATACAAGAAGATGGACTCAATAAAATGGTCAAACTTGGCAATGACTCTACAATGGTCGTTACTGCAAAAGGAAGCATACGAGCCCAGATTAATGGCAATTCTCATGTCATATCAGACGTATACTATGTCCCTGAACTCAAGACCAATCTCTTAAGCTTAGGACAACTCCAAGAAAAAGGTTTATCTATACTAATTCAAAATGGTGCATGCAAAATCTTTCATCCAGAACAAGGTCTTATTATTCAAACCAATATGAAGGGAATTTGGATGTTCCATCTGTCATTGGTTTCTCAACACTCTCAGTGCCTTCAAATTGAAGATGTTTCAGAAAAAGAAGCACACTTATGGCATCGACGATTTGGACATCTCAACTTCAAGGGACTCAGTGAACTTGCAAGTAAACAGATGGTAATCGGACTACCATTTTTGAAACCCCTCAAAGAAATTTGCACCACCTGTCTAGTTGGAAAACAACATAGAAATACCAACCAAAGCAGAGCATGTGGCGAGCCTCCACAAAACTCCAATTAATCCATGCGGACATTTGTGGCCCTATCTCTCCATCCTCCAACAGTAACAAAAGGTACTTTCTTAGCTTCATCGACGATTATTCACGAAAAGCTTGGATCTATTTTTTACATGAGAAGTCTGAAGCGTTCACAACATTCAAAAATTTCAAAGTCTGTGTTGAGAAAGAAGCTGGAACCTTCATCACTTGTCTCAGAACAGATAGAGGTGGAGAGTTCACCTCTAAGGAGTTTGCTGATTTTTGTGGTCATCAAGGAATATCTCGGCAATTGACAACAGCCTACACCCCACAATAGAATGGAGTAGCAGAGCGTAAAAACCAAACAATAATGAATGCAGTGCGTGCTGTCCTATGTGAGAAACAGGTTCCAAAACCTTTCTGGCCTGAGGTAGTGCGGTGGTGTGTACATGCTCAAAACAGGAGTCCTACCTCTGCTACAGACCAAAGAACTCCAGAAGAAATATGGAGTGGATCAAAGCCATGCGTGGAATATTTTCGAACGTTTGGATGTGTTGCACATGCACACATTCCAAATCAGAATAGGAGCAAACTGGATGATAAAAGCCAACCATGTGTATTCTTGGGAGTAAGTGATGAATCTAAGGAATACAAATTATTTAATCCTGTTACAAAAAAAATTATAGTGAGCAGGGATGTGGTATTCGAAGAAGAGAAAAGTTGGAACTGGCAAGAGAATCGTGAAAGAAGTAAAGCTGATGTTCTTGATTGGGAAGACAAAATCATTGAAGGGAATGAAAATATAGAACATGAACAGGCACCACAGGGAATAATAACCAGCCACGAGAATGATCCAAGCACACCAGAATCAAGTTCAGAATCTAGTGAGTCTCCAGTTGAAGGGAGGGCAACCAAGACCCGAAAACAACCTGCATGGATGGCTGATTATGAGACCAATCTATCCGTAGAAGAGGATGGTCTGCTAGCAATGATGATGGCTGAATCTGAAGATCCTCAAACTTTTGAGGAAGCATGGGCAAGCCCAAAATGGAGGCAGGCAATGAAAACTGAAATAGAGGCAATTGAAAAGAATAGCACATGGGAGCTTGTGGACCCTCCTGCAGGGGTTACACCCATTGGAATCAAATGGGTCTTCAAGACCAAACTCAATGAAAATGGTCGTGTAGAAAAATACAAAGCCAGATTAGTGGCCAAAGGTTATGCTCAAAGGTGTGGAATAGACTACACAGAGGTATTTGCCCCGGTTGCTTGACTTGATACAGTAAGAGTATTGTTAGCTTTAGCTGCCCAGGGTGCATGGGAAGTGTTTCAGCTTAATGTAAAAAGTGCTTTTTTACATGGTGAACTCCAAGAAGAAGTATTTGTTCAACAACCTGCAGGTTTCATCAAGAAAGGGAAAGAAAATCAAATCTATCGACTTTGAAAAGCACTGTATGGACTTAAGCAGGCCCCGCGTGCTTGGTACAGCAAAATAGAAGCCTACTTTATCAAAGAACAGTTTGACAGATGCTCCAGTAAACACACCCTGTTTACCAAAAAAATTCACGGTAATATCTTAATAGTTAGTCTCTATGTTGATGATTTGCTTTTTACTGGAAATAGTAAACGCATGTGTGAAGAATGTAAAAGCTCAATGAAGATGGAATTTGACATGACTGATTTGGGCTAAATGAGATATTTTCTTGGAATAGAAGTTATACAAAGTAATGCAGGGATTTTCATCTGTCAAAGACGATATGCTCGGGAGATATTAACTCGGTTCAACATGGCAGAAAGCAATGCAGTACGAAATCCCATGGTACCAGGTTCAACACTATCTAGAGATGATGACAGTGTTGCAGTAGATGCTACAAAATTTAAACATGCAATCGGTAGTCTTATGTATCTCACAGTCACTTGGCCAGATCTAATGTATGGAGTAAGTTTGATAAGCAGATACATGGCAAATCCAAAAGAATCACATTGGGCTGCAGTAAAAAGACTCTTGAGATATCTCAAAGGCACTACGGAGTATGGTATTTTCTACCAAAAGGAAACGAAGACTGGCCTCATAGCTTATAGCGACAATAATTATGCAGGAGATTTAGATGATAGAAAGAGCACTTCTGGTTCAGTTTTCTTGATAGGCTCTGGGGCTGTCTCATGGGCTTCAAAGAAACAACCTGTGGTGAGTTTATCTACAATTGAGGCTGAGTACATTACTGCAGCTTCCTGTGCTTGTCAATGCATTTGGCTTCGAAAATCTTAGAACATCTCGGGTCAGAAGAAAAGAATGGAACAAAAATATTATGTGACAAATTTAATTATCAAAGAATCCTGTCTTCCATGGGAGAAGTAAACATATTGCCATTCGGTTTCATTTTCTCAGAGATTTAGTTAAAGATCAAGTAGTTCATCTCAATTATTGTTGTTCTGAAGAACAAATAGCTGACATAATGACCAAAGCATTGAAACTTGATCAGTTTGAGAAAATTCGCCACATGCTGGGAGTTGTAGCAGCCACTGAAATAAGCTAAATATAGCAGCCACATTTAGTTTAAAGGAGGGATTGTTAGTTAGTTTTATATTTAAATAATTCTCCTATTTATTAGAGAGAACGAGTCTTTTATTTAGTTGCTTAAGACTCATCTACTTTTGTTCCATTTTATGTTTTACGTGTGTAACTGCTATGCCGTAGTTAAATTTTGTTTTAAGGCTATTTATAAGCCTGACGTTACAGTAAAATAAGATAAGCATTCTCCATACCTTTCTGAGTGTGAAATATACCAGTGATATAACACAAATAACATATATGCCGAGTAATGATTGTGTTTAATGGATATTTCAAGCATTTTTCGTCGATTTGGGTGAAATCATTGTGGAAATGATGATACATCTATACATTGGTTGATCATGTATAAAAGGCTGTATATTTGTATTTTTCTTTATTTTTCCCCTTAAAGTATAGAAGAGAAGAGAGAAACAGAACAAAAGCAAAGAGTAATTATTGTCATTAATTGTATTATTCTTAGCTTATGGGGGTTTTGTGGGTTTGATGCATCTTTCCTGCTTGTTTAAGATGTTATCGCATAGATATCCCACGTTCTGAAAATGTTCCTTTTATTTTTGGTCTATGTATTTCAACAAACTTTTTGATTGTTGAAATTCTTTTAATTGTTTCAGCTTCCAGTTGCCGATACAAATACTGGTGTGTGTGAAGTCAAGTTTCAGGTGTCCAGGGATACATTAGTTGCTGTACTACGATCAATGGACTATATACGTGAGCAACTATCGGTTCCTGTAAGTTGTTTATGGTAGCCTAAACTAGTGCTACCTGATGTATCAATGTGTTTTTAATAGTGTGGTATCAACCATCCAACTTTAGTTTTCAATCAGGAAACTAAGGCTCTATTTTTTATTATCACACTTGGGTGTTTTTTGTGTACGTAATGTTAATTTGTAGGCTAAAATTTGGCAGGGCGATGCACAAACAGAAGCTGCTATATTGAAAAGACCTCGGAAGTGAAGCAGCGAATTTTTGTTTCATACCCAGATAGGTTGGTGACTATTATTAATCTTGATGGCCACATTGTGAACAGTGAATACTAAAATGGCTTTTAGAAAAGTAGTGTAGTAAAGTCTCTTTCCTTTTTCCTATTTTGTGCGTGTTAAGTTTGTTGTCTAGGATATTTATTTGTACATGTAGCATATCATAGGCAGCATAGTTACTTTAAAGGAACCGTTTGGAAGATCCTTACCTCTTCACGGGGGTGGAGTGGAGGAGCGTTCACCAAACGAATAACGAGTAGAAGAGGATTTAGGAATTTGGAAATGGGAAAAAAAAGGCAAACAAAAGCAAGGGTGGAAATTATATATTAGTTTGGTGACGAAATTACCGTATGAATCCTACTCTTTTTTTTTTCACAAATAGTAATAATAATTGTAGTAGTTCTTTAGTTTGTCAAAGAAACTGAACGTAAATAGCGATATTTGGCAGTGTAAATACTTCTTTAGTTTCAAATGTTCAATTATAATACTTCTGTTAAAAGTCAAGTCATACTTAATATAAATTTTTATTGGATGATAAGTGAAATTTTAGTCAAAATACTCATTGACGCAAGTCCTGTTTGATTGAATGTCAACAATTTCTTTTTGCACTTTTCATGGAAAAACACATTTTGACACAGTTAATTTGTTTTTCTTAAAGATAGTCCTGAATGTGAAACAGGAAAAAAGGGATAGCGGTTTTAATAATTAAATTTCGTTCCTAAAAAGATTCAATATGGACGATGTATAGGCGAAATATTGCGGAGATCGTATTAGCTTTTCTATACATAAAATATGCTTGAGTTAATGCATGAACATCTGATCTTCGCAGTGACATTTTGAAAATTTAGTGGTAAAGGTTACTGAGCAGTTTAACAAGAATGCTTCCATTAGCAACTTCATTGTTATTCAAATTCCAAATCATAGAGGCTTGGGTGATAAAATGGTTGTAACAAGATCATCCATTGCTCTTACCGAAGACCCTTTTTCTTCTCCTTTCTCTGTTGTGGCATCTCTCATGTGAGCTGCAATCTCATTTGCCCTATCCTTCATGTCCTTTCCCTTCCCTTCTTGGTCCATCACTATATCTATAACCTTCTGAACCACCTCTCCGGTAATGGTACTTTCCACAGTTCTAGTGAGCTCCACAGCCACACCCATTTCCTCCACCAACATCTTCACATTATATGCCTGCTCTGCAGCTAGTGGCCACCCAATCATTGGCACACCATGGCCAAGGCTCTCCAACACAGAGTTCCATCCACAATGGCTTAGAAACACTCCTGTGGATTTGTGTGACAAAATCTCCAACTGGGGTCCCCATTTCTGCACCAACAACCCTTTCTTGGTGTCTCTCATTCTCTCCTCGAACCCTTTTGGCAACCATTCTTCCTTGAACTCTCCATCAATGTCAAAACCAACAGGTGGCCTCACAACCCAAATAAACGATCTCCCACTTTCTTCCAACCCTTCAGCCAACGCCATCATTTGGGAGGCACTGATTGTGTTCTGTGATCCAAAAGAAACATAGACAACAGAATTTTCATCCTTCAAATCCAGCCACTCCATGCAAGCTTCAAGGGCTATACCAGATTCCTTTCCTGCACGATGTTTTGAACCCTTAGCAGAGGGTAGAAGAGGCCCCACAGTCCAAACAGGACGTTGAACATACTTCCTCAGAAGCTGCAACCCCAAAGGCTCTATCTCCTCAACCGTGTTGCAAATCCATCCGTCAGAATTCATAGAAAGTGCAATCTGTGGAATGAAGAACTGCGACCATTCATCAGTGCCATCAGCTTGTCTAAGAAATTTATGCAGTTGAGTACGGTGGAAGCGGTAGTTTTGAGGGAACCCCGGAACCCAGAACATGTCAGAGTCTGTTTTCCTGTGAGGAAGGTTGGACCAGATAGAGATGTAGGCTAAAGTTCCATAAGCACCACAAGTGGTGAAGCATAGATTCCTAATACATAAGCTAGTTGCAACGCTGTTAACCCAGCCAAGGAACACGTCAGATATTAAGCAAAGTGGAGGGTGACCCTCTTCTTCTGTGATCTGTGCTATGAGGGAGCGCAGAGGAGCCTCAAGGCTGAGCGATGAATTAAACAATTTGCCTATGTGACTGAGAGGAAGCTTTTCTGTGTTCTCTACGTTTGGTGGCAAACCATGCTGGGTAGAGTTGAAATGTAACTCAGCAAGACGGATTTGATCAGGGGAAGTGGAAGAAAGTGCAGATCGAAGGTATTGAATGTTGAGGGGGGTGTTGGCTATGGTGATGTTTAAGGTTGTCTTGTGTTTGATTTGTCGTGCTAGTTGGAGGAATGGGATGATATGGCCTTGTGCCATGAAGGGTATCATCACGATATGGCCATTCTTCTTTGCTGCCTCTGCCATTGGAGCTAATAGCTTTCTGGTATTCGTTTATGATAAAAAATGTGTCTATAAGCTACAGTTATAGCTTCAGATGAACAAAAACGAAAGGCAAATGTGTGAGCCTCTGCAATCCACGTTTGTAAGTAAAGCAGTGTACTGTGCAAAGCTGTCTTTTCGGTGCGGCGGGACCTTTTCGTAAATACGTATAGCCTCTTTTGAACATAAAAAGTAACATATTTTAGTGTTCTTTTTGTTAGTATTTAATTCAAGATGTTCTATAACAGTTAATAAATGTGATTATTCCATTTGCATTTCACACTCACCTACTTCAATCAAATTATGTTTACTAGCTTTTATTGTGCATAAGGGTTTAGGTTTAGGATTTTTTATACTTTGAAATAAAAATTCAATATTTCAAGAAATACTCACCAAAAAATCGCTTCCCCGCATACATCAATTGTTTTTTACGAATAATTCAATTCAGTCACTAAACCATACTTATTATTAATATAAATTAGACTTAATTATGTTTTAAATTTTTAATAAATTTAATTCTTTTTAGCCGAATCTCTATTAAACTTTTCTAAGCTATGTGTACTAAGAAATTTTAAATTAAAGTCATATTATTTAAAATCATATATGGTTTAAAAGTAATTTCAGAAATATGTAATAAAATTATAAATTTTAATAAAAATATTAATATAAATTTTATATATAAGTTCAAATAGAACAAAATTATTTTAATTTAAAAAAATTAAAATTAAATTGAATCAAAATAATAAATATAGAAATGATGACACAATATTAAAATATAAACAATTTTTTTAAAAATTAAAATTAAAAAACTATCTAATGACATGTCATATTCATTATTAACTATTTAAGTATCTTATAAAAATATCAAATTAAAAAAATTAATGAAAAATTAAGACTTAATTGAAAAGAAAAAAAACTAGAACTACATTAAGAAAAAAAAATCAGATATCAAAATAATATTTAGGTCTTCTCTTCATAAAGTTTCACATAAGCATAAACATAAAATGTAAGCTTTCTAACATGACCATGTTAAAAATTATAAACTTTTAAAATGACCTTAAATTGTAATCTTTGCACCGTAGTGTTAAAAGAAAACTATTTACCACGACCAAAAATTGTGATCTTCCCATGTTAAAAAGTTAAGAACCCCACCATACAATACAAAATCATCTTCATAAACGAGACAACTTGTTTACATGTGTCGCAACCGGAATCGCGACGGGACGACGATCCGAAAAAACGTAAATAAATTTTGACTAAAGAGATTGGAGTCGCCACCATAGTTTATTCTGGAAAACTACGAAAAAACCATAAAATGATAAGGCATGGTCTATTAGAACCAGATTCTTGGTTCGGGAGTCGGTTACGTGTAGGGAAGGTATCAACACCCTACAACGCCTGCCTTAAGGCAGTACCTTTAACTAAATACGCGAATATGATGTGGTTTTCAAAATGTTTAACTTTCCCTTAAAATAAAACTCTAAAGAAAAACAAACCATATTTTTTAGTTTTTTGGGCCCGACAAGGATTGACCTTGCTCCTACGTATTCTCATTCAGAATGAGAAATCATGGTTCCGTAGTTCATTTAGAAAACTGCTTGAAATTTTGTTTAGGAAATTGTTTGATAATTTGTTATGAATTAATTTGGATTTTTGGGGAGAGTGAACCTGACAAAGACTGGCCTTGCTCCTACGTATCTCCACTTTTGATGGAGAATCAAGGATCACGTAGTTCTGGCTAGCAATATTGATTGTTGTTTAAAAATGTGGATGTTTTTAGTTTTTGAAGATTTTTATATTTTTTGGTATTTTTTGATGTAATATTTAGATTTTTTTTGCGTAATGAGCACTAGGCTGATGCGTACGATCGCACGAGCACTCATACGTTTTTTTTTTTATTTTTTATTGTTTTGCGTAATGAGTACTAGGCTGATGCGTACGATCGCACGAGCACTCATACGACTTTTTTTTTATTTTTTATTGTTTTGCGTAATGAGTACTAGGCTGATGCGTACGATCGCACGAGCACTCATACGACTTTTTTTTGTTTTTTTTTATATTTTGGGTAACGAGTACTAGGCTGATGCGTATGATCGCACGAGTACTCATACCGATATTTATTATTACATGTTTTTTAAAGTTTTATATTTTTTATTTTTTTATTAAGAAAGAGGGGTGAGTTGAAATATCTATGACGTAAAAATATCAAAAAGCATAGGATAAAATTGTGGTAGAAAATAGGATAAATTTATAAACTATAAAATGATCAAAATGAATATAAGTAGAATGAAAAGAAAATGTGTACCTTGTTAAAGATTTGAAAGATGAAGTAAGACTTTGCTTGTAATAACTTGTGAGAAGAGGTAGATTGATGGTGAAGAAGATGAATTTGTAGTAGAAATGTGGTATGAGATTTTATATGTATAGAGAGATAGTAAAATGTGAGAGAAAAATGAAGTAGAGTTTTAGGATGAAGAGGTTTGGTGTGTGAGAGAAAGAAGATGGATATTATGTAACTTTTTTGTGTGTGAAGTGAAGAGAATGTAGGTATTTATAGAGTTAAGGATGAAGAAAGTTGATGAATAAAAATAATATAATAAGTTGGTGGAAAATTTAGATGAAATAAAATATAATAAAAAAAGATGAATAGAAAAAGTTAATGTGGAAAATAAGTGAAAGAAATAATATAAAAAGTTTGTGAAAAAATTAGGTGAAATAAAATATAGTGAATAGTAAAAGTTAATGTGAAAAATAAGTGAAAGAAATAATATAAAAAAGTTGGTGGAGAAATTAGGTATGGAAATTAAGTGAAAGAAATAATATAAAAAGGTGGTGGAGAAATTAGGTATGGAAATTAAGTGAAAGAAATAATATAAAAAGTTGGTGGAGAAAGTAGGTAAAATAAAATATAGTGAATAGTAAAAGTTAATGTGGAAAATAAGTGAAAGAAATAATATAAAAAGTTGGTGGAGAAATTAGGTATGGAAATTAAGTGAAAGAAATAATATAAAAAGGTGGTGGAGAAATTAGGTATGAAAATTAAGTGAAAGAAATAATATAAAATGTTGGTGGAGAAAGTAGGTAAAATAAAATATAGTGAATAGTAAAAGTTAATGTGAAAAATAAGTGAAAGAAATAATATAAAAAGTAGGTGGAAAAATAAGGTGGAGAAAAATGGATAATAAAAAATGTTGATGGAGAAGATATAATTAAAAAATGTAAGTGGAATAATTAGAAAAGTTGATATATAAAATTAATATGGAAATGATGTGGAAAAAGTAAATGAAAAAGGTAGATGATGTGGAGGGTGAGGTGGATGGTGATGTGGAGAATGGGGTGTGATAAGAAAAGATGGGTGGTGAGGAAGTAAAAAAAGTGAGATTATTTTGGGCCATTGGATTAAGTGTTCAAAAGAAAATTTAGGGGTGCAAAAAGTAAAATAAATAGTTTTTTCATTTTGGTTTATTTTTGATTATTTTTTTATTTGTTATTTTTTTGTGATAAATTATATTTATCCGGACGAAATTGGGTGTTGACAGCTGCCCCTCTTTACTTAGATATTACTGGATAATATGAAAATTTGATATTTTTGTATTATCGGAGTAAAAGCTAAGTAAAGAAAGAAACACTAATTTCGTCTGGATTTCAAAATGGACAATGAACAACAGGAAAGTAAATGAGGTGTCATAACCTCGTGGAGGGTGTCGTAACCCTATGGAAGTGAATGAGGTGTCATAACCTCGTGGAGGGTGATCGTAACCCTGTAGAAGTGAATGAGGTGTCATAACCTCGTGGAGGGTGTCGTAACCTTGTGGAAGTGAATGAGGTGTCATAACCTCGTGGAGGGTGTCATAACTCTGTAGAAGTGAATGAGGTGTCATAACCTCGTGGAAGGTGTCGTAACCCTGTAGAAGTGAATGAGGTGTCGTAACCTCGTGGAGGGTGTCGTAACCCTGTAGACGTGAATGAGGTGTCGTAACCTCGTGGAGGGTGTCGTAACCCTGTAGAAGTGAATGAGGTGTCGTAACCTCGTAGAGGGTGATCATAACCCTGTAGAAGTGAATGAGGTGTCATAACCTCGTGGAGGGTGTCGTAACTCTGTGGAAGTGAATGAGGTGTCATAACCTCGTGGAGGGTGTCGTAACCCTGTGGAAGTGAATGAGGTGTCGTAACCTCATGGAGGGTGATCGTAACCCTGTAGAAGTGAATGAGGTGTCATAACCTCGTGGAGGGTGATCGTAACCCTGTAGAAGTGAATGAGGTGTCATAACCTCATGGAGGGTGTCGTAACCCTGTGGAGTGAATGAGGTGTCATAACCTCGTGGTGGGTGTCGTAACCCTGTGGAAGTGAATGAGGTGTCGTAACCTCATGGAGGGTAATCATAACCCTGTAGAAGTGAATGAGGTGTCGTAACCTCGTGTAGGGTGATCGTAACGCTGTAGAAGTGAATGAGGTGTCATAACCTCGTGGAGGGTGTCGTAACCCTGTGGAGTGAATGAGGTGTCATAACCTCGTGGTGGGTGTCGTAACCCTGTGGAAGTGAATGAGGTGTCGTAACCTCATGGAGGGTAATCATAACCCTGTAGAAGTGAATGAGGTGTCGTAACCTCGTGGAGGGTGATCGTAACGCTGTAGAAGTGAATGAGGTGTCATAACCTCGTGGAGGGTGTCGTAACCCTGTGGAAGTGAATGAGGTGTTATAACCTCATGGAGGGTGATCGTAACCCTGTAGAAGTGAATGAGGTGTCATAACCTCGTGGAGGGTGTCGTAACCCTGTGGAAGTGAATGAGGTGTCATAACCTCGTGGAGGGTGATCGTAACCCTGTAGAAGTGAATGAGGTGTCATAACCTCGTGGAGGGTGTCGTAACCCTGTGGAGTGAATGAGGTGTCATAACCTCGTGGAGGGTGTCGTAACCCTGTGGAAGTGAATGAGGTGTCGTAACGTCATGGAGGGTGATCATAACCCTGTAGAAGTGAATGAGGTGTCGTAACCTCGTGGAGGGTGATCGTAACCCTGTAGAAGTGAATGAGGTGTCATAACGTCGTGGAGGGTGTCGTAACCCTGTGGAAGTGAATGAGGTGTCATAACCTCATGGAGGGTGATCGTAACCTTGTAGAAGTGAATGAGGTGTCATAACCTCGTGGAGGGTGTCGTAACCCTGTGGAAGTGAATGAGGTGTCATAACCTCGTGGAGGGTGATCGTAACCCTGTAGAAGTGAATGAGGTGTCATAACCTCGTGGAGGGTGTCGTAACCCTGTGGAAGTGAATGAGGTGTCATAACCTCGTGGAGGGTGTCGTAACCCTATGGAAGTGAATGAGGTGTCGTAACCTCATGGAGGGTGATCGTAACCCTGTAGAAGTGAATGAGGTGTCATAACCTCGTGGAGGGTGTCGTAACCCTGTGGAAGTGAATGAGGTGTCGTAACGTCTTGGAGGGTGATCGTAACCCTGTAGAAGTGAATGAGGTGTCGTAACCTCGTGGAGGGTGATCGTAACCCTGTAGAAGTGAATGAGGTGTCATAACCTCGTGGAGGGTGTCGTAACCTGTGGAAGTGAATGAGGTGTCATAACCTCATGGAGGGTGATCGTAACCCTGTAGAAGTGAATGAGGTGTCATAACCTCGTGGAGGGTGTCGTAACCCTGTGGAAGTGAATGAGGTGTCATAACCTCGTGGAGGGTGATCGTAACCCTGTAGAAGTGAATGAATTTGATTGCTGGGCTCGACCATTGCCTTGCAGAGGGCCGAGATACCTATAGCAGAAAGTAAAATATTTTGGTTGTTTTGAATTTGAAATTTTGGAATTTTGGAATTTGTTGAAATTTTGAGAAATTTTTTTTTTTATGATTTTGAATTTTTTTCTTGAGATAGAAATGAGTGTCTTTTTTTTTTGAAATGAGAAATAAAATTTGCATAAGGTTGAAATTAAGAAACAAAGTATTGCATTTTTGTACAAGTATTTGGATTTTGAAACCTCGATGTGCAAGAGAAACATGATTAATGTAAATTTTGAAATTTGGAGAAGAAAACTTTGATGCATTTTTTTGTCTTTTTGAAGGAAGAAAATTTGATGAATATACATGGAGGCAAATTCAAAGTTGATGAAAATATGTACATGATATGATTGTTTGTAATGGAAAACTATGATATTTTTTTTTTTTAGTCAATTTGCTTTCTTTGAAATCATCAAATTTATGACGATTTAGACTTTCATTTTCCTTTTACGCAAAGGATGTCAAATTTTGAAGTCGAATGTTCAAAATGAAGCTTTTGTGCTGGACATTTCTTGGTGAAATACTAGCGTGTACATGCTTGATGTCAAGGGTTGGGACAAATATGTGGAAGGATTTGGAAGGTACCGGGTTGGCTACTTGGGTCTCTTACTCCTTAAAACAGTTACACATGTCAATGTAAGGTAGTAGACTACTCAGGAGCTACTCAAGTTTGGAGCATGGTAAAAAGATAGGTATGGACAAATGTATCTGTGAATTGTGAGGGAATAAGTCATGAATCAGGGAGTGAGAATATCATGTGAGATTTACAAATTGCCCCATTTTTGGTTGCGATAGATTTTTTTTGAAATTTAGGGCGAACCAAGATCATGTGAGGCCCAACAAGGGATGCCCCAGTCTTTGTATGAGCTTTGAATATTCAGATGAAAGATTAACAAAGACGCCCAATATTTTGAATGGGTCAAAACACACGAAACTCACAGAGTTGTCCCTAGTTTTGGGTATAAGTCAATTAAGCGAGGTTCAAAAAGAGGTTGCCCCCACTTTGGGTTTACAAATGATAAGATGGACAAAGCTCCAAAGTGTCTGCCCCTGTTTTGAGGGTGGATTTATGAATTTCAGTGCAGACAAATCTGAGAGGCCCAACAAGGGATACCCCGATCTTGGTACGAACTTTGAAACTCACATAGTTTCCCTGGTTTTGAAGAACAGGCGAAAAAGTTATGAAAAACTTATAAAGTTGCCTCAAGTTTGGGACTCGGGAGAGGAGTTTGAATATGATATGAATGTGTTCAAAAATTTGTGATGGATATGGAAATGATTGGCTTGAAAGGATTGCCCCAATTGGCTTTATTTTCCTTTGTATAATCTTGATTAATAAGGAGTTCCCTTCTTCCGAGGACATTTATTTTTTCATTTTTTTAACAACTCCATTGTTAGCCATTTTGTCTTGTCTCAAAATTAATCTTTATGAAAAATTAAGCAAACATTATTCAATCCGTGTGGACTTTTATTGGGCTTATAATGTGGCTTGGGCTAAAGGGTGTTGAAAGAAAGGATATAAAGGTTCAAATAAATTTTTGGGGTTATTTGATACAAGAGTTACCATCTACACTTTGTATCAGCTATTTGTCAAATATGTTTTGACTTTCCTTACTAATTTGCAAACTTCTCTCTTTGTTTGTCATCACTTTGTGATTCTTTCCGTTTTTGCTTTACTTTTGATGAACTCTCTTCATTTGATCACTAAGTCTGTTCCTTTGCAATTTGACTTCTACTGTGATGGTAACCCTTGTTTGGGTAAATTTGAAAAGAAATTTCTTATTGGCTCAAATTTGGTATCAATGGATATATTTTTTGTTTTTTTTTTGGATGAAGAAAAATGGCCACACGTCATTTCAAATTTTGGTTGTTTTATTTTCAAAAGATTAATTAGGAGACAAGACTACATGATCTCAACAAGAGTCATTTTTCTTTTTTTTTTTCATAACGGATTTCAGGATCTCCCAAATGAAAGCTAGTGGAAGTAACAGAAAATCTGCCCCAGTGTGAAACTCTGTGTTTATTATTTGGGCTCAAGAACATGATTGGGCCAATCTCTTGGTATAGCGAGGGTTGAAAGATGATGTTTTCAAGCAATGCAAGCACAGATATCTCTTAAGAATATGTGGTTTGATCATTTGACTACAGGAGATTATGACATTCATTACACTTTTTTTTTGAAATCTCATAAAATGGATGATTTGCATCGAAAATAATTGACTCAACTTTTGCGTATTTTTTGGTTTTATGCATGAAGAAAAGTAATATGAAATGAAAATGATGATACTAGTTGAAAAACAGATTTTTTTTTTATTTTTTTTTTGTATTTTTTTTTTGAAAATTGGGCTTTACGGACCAGCCTAGAAACTGGACCTTGCGGGCCGATATGGGAAATAGGCTTTGTGAGCCATTGGGGAAATTGGGATTTCTTGGCCAATGGAAACTGGGCCTTGCGGGTCAGCATGGAAGCTGGGCTTTGCAAGCCAGTATGGGAAATGGGCTTTGAGAGCTATTGTGGAAATTGGGATTTCTTGGCCAATGGAAACTGGGCCTTGCGGGTCAGCATGGAAGCTGGGCTTTGCAAGCCAGTATGGGAAATGGGCTTTGAGAGCTATTGTGGAAATTGGGATTTCTCAGCCAATGTGGAATCTGGGCCTTGCGGGTCAGCATGGAAGTTGGGCTTTGCAAGCCAGTATGGGAAATGGGCTTTATGAGCTATTGTAGAAATTGAGATTTTTGGCCTTTGTGGAAACTGGGCCTTGCGGGTCAGCATGGAAGCTGGGCTTTGCAAGCCAGTATGGGAAATGGGCTTTCTGGGCCAATGTGGAATCTGAGATTTTTCGGCCAATGTGGAAACTGGGCCTTGCGAACCAGCATGGAAACTGGGCTTTGCAAGCCAGTATAGGAAATGGGCTTTTTTGGGCCAATGTGAAAATTGAGATTTTTCGGCCAATGTGGAAACTGGGTTTTTGTGGGCCAGTGTAGGAACTGGGCTTTTGTGGGCCATTGTAGGAATTGGGCTTTTGTGGGCCAGTGTAGGAACTGGGCTTTTGTGGGCCAGTGTAGGAACTGGGCTTTTCTAATTCTTATTTTTTTTTTGACAACAAATTTCAAGAAAATCATGCTGATAATTTGGAAGACTGTACTAAAACACATTGTTAACAATTTGTATCTTTCACACTTATGCTGTTTTTTTTATTTGACAAATATATTACTGAAGGAAAATTATGCAATTTACGGAAAGAAATCTTTTTGTATTTTTTTTTTTGACAGAGAAGGACAATTGGACTCAATGGGCTCCAAACCGATCTTTTTTTTTTACTTTCCGACACGGGAAAATCCAGATCGGATCGGACCTGAGGAGAAGTAACATAGAAGGAAGTTGGACTTACCAGGCACATTGACCCAATGTATGAGAGGATTTCACAAGATTGAACTAAAGAAAATTTTGCAACACTACTAGACTCAATGGGCCCAACACTATTCTTTTTACAACCATGACAAGGGTGTGAATTCCTCTATTTTTATTTTTTTTTGCACAAATACTTGTTCACACAAATGGAAAGGGAAATTATGAATTGAAAACACAAAATCTTCATAAACATTTTTTTTATTTTTTCCAGAAATTCAGATGCACTGGTTCAAGAGAAACCGCATATGACAACGGGGCCTAATGGGCTCAAAAACTGTTCATCTTTCATTCTCAGATTTTTACTACAAATTCAAAGAAAATGACAACTTGGAAGATTGTACTCTAAAGACATTGTTGAAAATTTGCACTTTGATACTTTTTTGATATTTTTGGATTGACTTTTATTTTGCAAGACTACAAAGAAAACTAGGTCAAGCTTGGACCTGAACAAAAATCGAACCAAATGCAAAGCAGTCTGAGCTTAACGGGCTGGACGTACCCAAATGTGAGTGCGACACAAGGAATTGAAAATATTTTTATTTTTTTTGTTTTAAAGTGAAGTTTGACATTATGTGAAAATTATGAAACATGATGAGGGAAATATTTTTTATTTTATTTTATTTTATTTTATTTTATTTTTTTGAAAATTATTCCATGAACTCGATAACAAGATAAATGCGAAACAAAATACATATGAATCAGAACATGTACATTTTTATTGCTCTAAATTTTTTACGTTTTTTCTTTAGGTACATTTATTTGCTGTATACAAAGAAAAGATGAAAAAGAAATGACAAAACGATCTCCCTTTCGTGTCTTAATCGAAGGATGGTACTTAAAGTTTTAAGACCACATACATGCACTCACGAGGATGGTTTTCTAATTCTTATATCAAGGCCACCAGAGCTATGGCTCTTTCCACTGTCTCTCCACAACAGTCAGAGTAATCAACTAGATGTGGAGACACAAATGAAGAGAACAGACTCTAGCTGGAGTTCTCACGATAGCTAGACAGGAAGTACATCCCAGAGTGACACCGCTACACAACCCCTCTATTTCTAAGTTGCGCTCAGACCCGGGTATAGGGCCTTACTCATGATATGCATATTGTGTGGAGGGAGATTATATTGTAAAACAACAATTGCAAAAATAAACACAGATAAGTAGAAACAATTATTTCAAACATAAATAAAAAGTAAAAGAAACTCACATGCAATTATTCCAAATATTAAACATAGATAAAGACAAAGGGAATAAAAACACAAAGAAAAACCACATCGAATTCGCTTATCTAATTAAATGGCCTGACTCTCTTTCATTTCCCCAGTGGAGTCGCCATCTATCGCAACCGAAATCGCGACGGGACGACGATCCGAAAAAACGTAAATAAATTTTGACTAAAGAGATTGGAGTCGCCACCATAGTTTATTCTGGAAAACTACGGAAAAACCATAAAATGATAAGGCATGGTCTATTAGAACCAGATTCTTGGTTCGGGAGTCGGTTACGTGTAGGGAAGGTATCAACACCCTACAACGCTTGCCTTAAGGCAGTACCTTTAACTAAATACGCGAATATGATGTGGTTTTCAAAATGTTTAACTTTCCCTTAAAATAAAACTATAAAGAAAAACAAACCATATTTTTTAGTTTTTTGGGCCCGACAAGGATTGACCTTGCTCCTACGTATTCTCATTCAGAATGAGAAATCATGGTTCCGTAGTTCATTTAGAAAACTGCTTGAAATTTTGTTTAGGAAATTGTTTGAGAATTTGTTATGGATAAATTTGGATTTTAGGGAGAGTGAACCTGACAAGGACTAGCCTTGCTCCTACGTATCTCCACTTTTGATGGAGAATCAAGGATCACGTAGTTCTAGCTAGCAATATTGATTGTTGTTTGAAAATGTGGATGTTTTTAGTTTTTGAAGATTTTTATATTTTTTGGTATTTTTTGATGTAATATTTAGATTTTTTTTGCGTAATGAGCACTAGGCTGATGCGTACGATCGCACGAGCACTCATACGACTTTTTTTTATTTTTTATTGTTTTGCGTAATGAGTACTAGGCTGATGCGTACGATCGCACGAGCACTCATACAGCTTTTTTTTATTTTTTATTGTTTTGCGTAATGAGTACTAGGCTGATACGTACGATCGCACGAGCACTCATACGGCTTTTTTTGTTTTTTTTTTATATTTTGGGTAACGAGTACTAGGCTGATGCGTACGATCGCACGAGTACTCATACCGATATTTATTATTACATGTTTTTTAAAGTTTTATATTTTTTTATTTTTTTATTAAGAAAGAGAGGTGAGTTGAAATATCTATGACGTAAAAATATCAAAAAGCATAGGATAAAATTGTGGTAGAAAATAGGATAAATTTATAAACTATAAAATGATCAAAATGAATATAAGTAGAATGAAAAGAAAATGTGTACCTTGTTAAAGATTTGAAAGATGAAGTAAGACTTTGCTTGTAATAAGTTGTGAGAAGAGGTAGATTGATGGTGAAGAAGATGAATTTGTAGTAGAAATGTGGTATGAGATTTTATATGTATAGAGAGATAGTAAAATGTGAGAGAAAAATGAAGTAGAGTTTTAGGATGAAGAGGTTTGGTGTGTGAGAGAAAGAAGATGGATATTATGTAACTTTTTTGTGTGTGAAGTGAAGAGAATGTAGGTATTTATAGAGTTAAGGATGAAGAAAGTTGATGAATAAAAATAATATAATAAGTTGGTGGAAAATTTAGATGAAATAAAATATAATAAAAAAAGATAAATAGAAAAAGTTAATGTGAAAAATAAGTGAAAGAAATAATATAAAAAGTTTGTGGAAAAATTAGGTGAAATAAAATATAGTTAATAGTAAAAGTTAATGTGGAAAATAAGTGAAAGAAATAATATAAAAAGTTAGTGGAGAAATTAGGTATGGAAATTAAGTGAAAGAAATAATATAAAAAGGTGGTGGAGAAAGTAGGTAAAATAAAATATAGTGAATAGTAAAAATTAATGTGGAAAATAAGTGAAAGAAATAATATAAAAAGTTGGTGGAGAAATTAGGTATGGAAATTAAGTGAAAGAAATAATATAAAAAGGTGGTGGAGAAATTAGGTATGAAAATTAAGTGAAAGAAATAATATAAAAAAGTTGGTGGAGAAAGTAGGTAAAATAAAATATAGTGAATAGTAAAAGTTAATGTGGAAAATAAGTGAAAGAAATAATATAAAAAGTGGGTGGAAAAATAAGGTGGAGAAAAATGGATAATAAAAAATGTTGATGGAGAAGATATAATTAAAAAATGTAAGTGAAATAATTAGAAAAGTTGATATATAAAATTAATATGGAAATGATGTGGAAAAAGTAAATGAAAAAGGTAGATGATGTGGAGGGTGAGGTGGATGGTGATGTGGAGAATGAGGTGTGATAAGAAAAGATGGGTGGTGAGGAAGTAAAAAAAGTGAGATTATTTTGGGCCATTGGATTAAGTGTTTAAAAGAAAATTTAGGGGTGCAAAAAGTAAAATAAATAGTTTTTTCATTTTGGTTTATTTTTGATTATTTTTTTATTTGTTATTTTTTTGTGATAAATTATATTTATCCGGACGAAATTGGGTGTTGACAACATGGAAAAGTTAAAGAGAACAAAAATGATTCATTCTTATACAAATTAAGTAAATGAAATACATATAAAAAAATTTAAAATAAAAAACAGATAAAAAAATTAATAAAAGTAATAGAGATATTACTCTTTTTCTGTATGGGTTTGGCATTTTCTTCTTTATTAATTATTTTGAAAGTGTTTTACTGTACTGTCATCAATATTAATGATATTTTTCTCTCTAGTCTATATATGGGTGAGCATGTGATATTTGTAGAAGATCCATATGCTTTTTGGATGTTTCTTCGTAACTTCTATCATATTTTTTAATTAGGCTTAATACCTTATTTTGTCCTTAGTTTCGCTTGCAAATGTCAAATTAATCCATCCTTTAAAAAATGTGTCAATTACGTCCTTACTTAATTAAATCCGTACAAACGACGTTAATTATTTTGCATCAAGATAATTAACACCGTTTGTACGGATTTGACGGAAGGGGTTTAATTGATACAAATTTTATTAAGTGAGGACGTAATTGACACATTTTTTAAATGATGGACTAATTTGATATTTTCGGGCTAAACTGGGGACAAAATAGGGTATTAAGCCTTTTAATTAAATGGGTTGAATTGTGACAAGTGTGGATTGTAAAAAATATAATTCTTTTTTTAAATTTATGTCTTTCAAAATCTCTTTCTCATGTCATTAAAACAACATTTATGTGAAGATACAGTTGAATAATAAGTGTCATATTCTAAATAAAGTTGCATAGTTGCTATTATAATTATAATTGAATTAATTATTTTTTTCTTTTTTCTTTTTCATTTTGCTTTTATTTGTCTTTTTCTTATTTCTTTTATCTTTATATTGTATTTTTTCCTCTTATTTCTTCTAAATTATTTCTCTTGTTCCTTTTTATATCAACTTTTTGTTTCTTGTTTCCATGATCATCTTTCTTTCATTTCTTGATTTTTTTTCTAGTAGTTTTTCTTCTCTTCATATCTCTCTTGTCACAATTATAAAACGGATTTTTTTATAATTATCAAACATTATTTTTTTTATATTTATTAGGAGAATTTCAATTGTGAAAGGAAAACTTTGACATTAAATAGAAATGTGTAACATGAATAACATAAGAAATAAGATTCACGAACTTATGTTTTATTTGCATTTATAAGTCTATTGTTTCTATATTAAGAAACAGATGTATTTATAATTAATTTTTGTATTTATTTTCACTTGTTTTGGTTGATTTACAAGAGCAGATTTATAGGAGAGTGGATTATTCCATTCATACATTTTGGAGGATATTTTAACATGATACACTGTTCCTTTAAAAAGACCAAAATAGTCTTACCTTTTATTTTAAATTATAATGCAAGTAGAATTAATTTTATTCATTGATAGGATATTGATAACCTTTAACAAGTGTACCAATCTGTTTCAAGTAGTAAAATAGTAAATGTAAGTACATATTATCGTTCTTCCAAGAATTTGTGTTATATTATATAATCAAATATGTTATCAATTTAGTAATGATAACAGTTGAATTCATATCGGTGAAATTACGTTAAAATAACAAGAATTTAATGATTATGATTTAAAAACTTAAAATAAGCTTCATTGAATTAAGTTTCATGACTCAAATTAGAGTAAAGTTATGACAATATACTTTGTGTTCAAACATTCACATCATTAATGTATCTTGGTTTAATTCCTTAAAAGAAGCTTTAAATATATATATATGTTAAATCATTAATTTCTTAATTAATCCAACATATATTTTGCATTAAAATATGATGTTAATAAATGACCAAAAGAATTGAAACTATTCATAGCATTGTTCTTTTTTGTTGATTTCATATTCAAATTTACTTTCCAATAAAACTGAATATCTAAATTACATCATACTTCCGTATAATAACAAGTAAATCAAGAAAAACATATGAACACAAAATTATATTGAACAAAAAATTTACATCATAGTGAGTTCATTACATCCAATTTCAACGAGAGAGAATTATAGTTACTCTAAGTCATCTAAAATGTACAAATTTGAAACAATTCCTTGCAGAAATGATGTCTTGATGCCTTGAAGTAGTCTATTGGAGTTTCTAAAAACTTTTCGTAATTTTGTCTCTGTCAGAAGTAACTTTTTTTCTGTCTTTCTCGAACTAAAAACCAATTTAGATTTAATTAATTCGCTCAACGCACAACTATGTATGAGCTGAGCAAAAACTCAACTGCTAATCCTTTAACTGACCCAATTCGCTCAACGAATGAAGGTGTGTTGAGCAAATAATCTTCCCAGTAGCTCAGCGAATGATTATTGGCTTAGCGAGAAACAACTGACAACACTTAAATGATGTATAAAATTCCTTTACAAAGTACTACACAACTTTCCTACTCACTATTACAAGATTTCTACGAGGAAAACACATTGTTTCATGAATAAATACAATTTTGAGCTAATTAATAAGTATGAAAATAAATATTTTTCACACTTATGAAATATGACAATCAATTATGTTTGTTCATTGGTATGAAAAAATCAATTATGGTTGCAAGAAAATTGATTATGTGTATTTAATGAAATGACCATGAGACTAGAATTGATTCCATAGTCTTAAAACATGCAACAAAATTGATTCTATTTTTTCACATGGAATTCTGCAATCAATTATGTTTGCAAGAGAATCAATTTTATTTATTTGATTAAATGATCATTGAAACCAAGCTTGTTGAGCTGAAAATGAGCTTGCCAAACTTGTTTATCGAGCTTGCTGAGCTAAAATTGAATTTGTCAAACTTGCTTACCAAGCTTGAGGAGCTTTTCCTCTGTTTTCGAGTTTGACAGCCTGAAATCGAGTTTGTCAAACTAGAACTGAACTTCTTCTATTTTTTTATATATATTCTTATGTTATTTTTTTCTCGTAACTTTAATGTTTATGAAATATTTGAATTATTATTTTTTTGTTTGAGGTGGAGAACGTCCACCAAATTGGTTCGTGAGCCATGGTGAAGAAGTGGTGGTACGTGGTAATCTTTGCTAAGTGTTGGTTTCCTTTAATATCTATTACTCTTCAATGTTACTCTTCAATAGGTTAGACATGACGATAAGTTGTACTTAATTTAATTTTGTATGATGACATATATATATATATATATATATATATATATATATATTACTTAATTCTTAATTAATAAATATTTATTAGTTATATATTATTATTTTTGTGTTAATAAATAACTGTGGTATTAATTACGGAAATTGGTTTCTGTGATAATTATTTCTTAGTTATATTTATGGTGTTAATAAATATTTCTGTCATATTTATGATGTCAGTAAATATTTGTGTGATAATTATTTATTAGTTATATATAATTGGTATGTATTATTTAATTAGGTTAAATTTATTTTGGTTGGATATAATTCATTAAAATTTAATAATATACTATTTTAGTGTATACAATTTTACTGATGTTTTTTATATTATTTAATTTAAATTAATTGATATAAAAAATTGATAATTTTTACTAGTTAAATTTAAATTTATATTAAATTTATCACAAAAACAAACTGGTAAACATCTATTTTTTATTAATTAAAACATTGTTTAATCTTTTACTCATCATATCATTGACAAACTTTTACAAACTTTCTCCTCAAATCCATTTTTAAGTTTCCTCAAATTCTCTTTTTCATATTCATTCCTTAATCCAAATATTACCTTAATTCATATTCATTTCTTAATCAAATATTAGCTTAATGCTTGAAAGTTTTAGCTAAAAGATTATGTCATGTTTTATAGGTAAAATAAGTTTGACATGAAGGAAAAATTAATAATGTAGGGAGGAGACTCGTACTTGAGAAAAACCAAATACATTCAGATTTTCAATTATAAGGGACATTAGATTTCTTCTATATGGTTATAAATGAATAATATATAAAGAGAAATTTTATGAACCTAATGTTTTAATACATTAAGACTTTAAATTAAATATTACACAAAATTTCTTATATAAATATTGTTTTGGGTGTAGGGTCGAGTAACTCCACGAAACACATCTTCACACTTTTACTCCTTAGCCGCACGGGTAACTATGTTCGTCTTAGTCCAAATTCTCTTTCGCTGACGCTCCAAACCGATAGAGGATACCTGCTAAAGGTACTTGATGCTTAAGTCAGTAATTAATCCAGAAGGGTAAGAGCAAACTCTTAAATTCGCAATAAATGCGATCACCTAGCTTTTACCTTTGATATCTCTTTATAGTTTTCTAGATGGGTTTAAGATTAGTCTAATCACGACTCAATCTCGCCCTATTATACACTAATTAGTACCTATTTGGTCTCTAATCATGTTCGATTAAATGATCTTTATTCTGTTTTGTCCAAATTTGAGAGTTCAAATATAAGTGACCGACCACCCCTCTTTAGTAGTGCAACTACCCGACCATATAGTACAAATATAAATAAACGTGATAAATAATATATAAAAAAAGATATTTACAAACTTAATGTCTTAAAGTCTTATGTTAAAGATAGTTAAATATCGTCTCAAGTCTCTTATATATGAATTGACCCAAGTCTCTTACATATCAATTGACTCAGGATTCAAGACTAGTTAAATTTATATCTCTCTATAGTCTCTCCTATGTTTATATGTCCAGTCCACGTAGCACTCGAGAAACCCAATAAAACAATCTTTCCAATACGTCTACCAACCAATGAAAGGAGTAACAAATAAAAATTTTAGTTTTTATAAATTTGGTAAAAACAAAACTTAATGTTCTTTAAAACAAAACATACATACCTTTCCTTATTTTATAAGCTAAATTTACATACTCATCTTAAGGTCCATTATAATCACGAGTTTCGTTACAAAGTTTCGTGACAAATTACTGAGAAAAACCAAAATTATATCGGATACTCTATCATATCTTATGTTTCATGCATTGCGTTCAAGAATGGGACAATTTTGCTGGGTTTTGCTTCTTGTTGGGCTTAAAAAATAATGGTACAAATTGCTGAAGAGTTTATGACAAACATGCTCACACAAGCAACTTTATTATTCAAATTCAAAATGAAGAAAATCAGAGAGTTGGGTGATAGAATGGTCCTAACAAGATCTTCCATTGCTCTTACCGAAGAACCTTTTTCTTCCCCTTTCTCTGTTATGGCCTTTCTAATATGAGATGCAATCTCCTTTGCCTTCTCCTTCATCTCCTTTCCTTTCCTTTCTTTCTCCATAACTATCTCTATCACCTTCTTCACTTCTTCACCACAAATGGTACTTTCCACAGTTCTAGTGAGCTCCACAGCCACACCCATTTCCTCCACCAACATCTTCACATTGTATGTTTGTTCAGCAGCCAGTGGCCACCCAATCATTGGCACCCCATTGCTAAGACTCTCCAACACAGAGTTCCACCCACAATGACTCAGAAACACTCCTGTTGATTTGTGTGACAGAATCTCCAACTGGGGTGCCCATTTCCGCACCAACAGCCCTTTCTTGGTGTCTCTCATTCTCTCCTCGAACCCTTTCGGCAACCATTCATCCTTGAACTCTCCATCAATGTCAAAACCAACAGGTGGCCTCACAACCCAAATAAACGATCTCCCACTCTTTTCCAACCCTTCCGCCAACGCCATCATTTGGGAGGCACTGATCGTGTTCTGCGACCCAAAAGAAACGTAGACAACAGAATTCCCATCTTTCAAATCCAGCCACTCCATGCATGCTTCAAGAGTCAGGCCAGATTCCTTTCCTGTACGATGTTTTGAACCCTCGAGTGCAGAAGATGGAAGGATAGGCCCCACAGCCCAAACAGGAAGTTGAATATACTTTCTCAGAAGCTTCAACCCCAGAGGCTCTACTTCCTCAGCCGTGTTGCAAATCCACCCTTCAGACTTCATAGCATGTGTAATCTGTGGAATTACGAATCTTGACATGTCATCAGTGCCATCAGCTTCTGTTAGATATCTATGCAATTGAGTGCGGTAGAATCGGTAGTTCTGAGGGAACCCCGGAACCCAGAACTCATCAGAGTGTGTTTTCTTGTGGGGCAGGTTAGACCAGATAGAGATGTAGGCCAAAGTTCCATAAGCACCACAAGTGGTGAAGGTGATGTTCCTAATACCTAGACTATTAGCAACTGTGTTAACCCAGCCAAGGAACACGTCAGATATGATGCAAAGTGGAGGGTGACCTTCTGCTTCTGTTATGCGTGATATCAAGGAGCGAAGAGGAGCCTCAAGCGAGAGTGTTGCATGACAGAACTTTACCAGTTGACTGAAATTTAGCTTATCGGTATTCTCTCTGTTTGGTGGCAAACCGTGTTGCGCAGAGTTGAAGGGTAATTCAGCTAGACGAATTTGATCAGGAGAGGTAGAAGAAAGTGCAGATTTTAGGTGGTGAATGTTGAGAGGGGTGGAAGCTATGGTGATGGTGAAGGTTGTTGCTGCTGTGCGTTGGATCTGTCTTGCTAGTGCGAGGAATGGAATGATATGTCCTTGTGCCATGATTGGTACCATCACGATGTGTTTCTTCTTGTTGTTTGCTTCTTCTGCCATTGGAGCGAGCTGAAGGTGAAAACAAAAAAATTGTTGTTGGTGATAGAAAAAGGATTGCAGAGCTTATAAAGAAGAAGATGCAGAGCTTTTGCAGATTGTGTTGTGACAGAAAGATATAAAACCAGCCTATGAGTGTCACGGGATCTCACGCTTGAAGAAGACAACATGTACGGTTTTTTTTTACTGGACGAAAATAATCTGGATATTATCGATCCAGGCAACTTTTTTTTTTTAATTATGCACATGGAGAAGTTGACGACATGGAGAAGTTGACGACTTGAAGAAGTCGTGTAGAGGGTAGTACCGTCACAATGAAAAAAAGTAAAGTCCAATACTTTTCATAGGTTTCTTTTTATCTTTTGATAAATGATTACAAACATTTATAATCGATAACATGTTAAAATCCTGCAAAGAATGCACAATATGAGATAAATGATGAAATTCGAATTACATGTCTATGTTATAATTGATTATAAAGTGGAAAAAATGGATAAATTAAAATATAATTATTTATGATTTAAGTTTTAATTATAATTGATTATAATTAATTATAATTATAAGGTATCTATTTTTATTTTCTGAATTATGATATAAATGATTATGATATAAGTTTTAATTATGAATTATTATATCTTAATTTATTATATATTATAATTTATAATTTCATTATAAAGTAAAATTATTTTTATAAGTATTAAATTGTATTGTATGACTGTTCGGTCACTTAAGGATTAGATGGTCAACCATCCAACAATAAAATAATTAACGAATAACAATTAATTGATTATTAATCTAAACAATAAAATTAATAAGAATAATAAAAATTATTAATCAATAATTAATAAAAATAATAAAAATTATTAACTGATAATTAATCAATCAAACTTAATTGGAAGTTCATTATAAAGTCTATAAATATATGTTTCACATTAATAATATAGTTTACTTACTTTTCACAAGTCATTTTATTACAAAGTTATTGATCAAAATCACAATATCCACTTCAAGAAAATTTATAAACTATTTGACTATCAAAGCTTAGGAGCATAGAATTATTCAGACAAAAAAACATACACTCAACCCATAAACCAAAACAGAAACTAATAATATATTAGAATTAATTTAAAACTAAAAATATCTAATAAAAATATTAATATAACATTTATTACACTGAAAAATTAATTTTAATTTGAAAAAAAAATATTATTTCATTTTAAAAATTTAAAATTAAACTAACTTAGAAAATAAATATAAAAACTAAAAATTAAATATAAAATAATAATGCTGAAAGTATTATTATAATATCATATTAACCGTATTAACGGTATCATATGACATGACATACATTTATCATGTAGACAAACAAAATATAAACAAAAATTATGGGACATATGACATGACATACATTTATCATGTAGACAAACAAAATATAAACAAAAATTATGGGACATATGACATGCGGTTGATATAGTCATGGCATAAATAACTTAAATTGAATCAATTTTTTTTAAAAAAAGATAAAACTTAATTAAAACAAAAAAAAACTATTTAAATTATTTTAACAATGAGACAAAGAACTAATTTAATTATATATAACTCATTTCCTAAAGTAGCATAAATGTTGATTTTTCAATACATTTCAACATAAATATAGGAGTGTTTTTGAAAAAATATATATAAAATGAAATATAAGTAGAAGTAAGAATTAAATACTTTTGTAAATTTTGAATCAGAATTAAAATTCGTTTTTTATTATAAATTTTAATAAAATTTAAAAATAAATAAATATAATATTTGTAATTGAATTGCATTATTTTTGTTTACTTATTTAACATGATTCTTAGCATTTGAGTAATAACGTATTAAACAGTATAATTATTTAAATATAAGTTTAAAATCTCGTTTGACATAAATAAAAAACTTAAACACTTAAATTAAAAAATATATCTATTTATTTTAAAATTTAAAATCAAATTACATAAATAATTTTAATTTTAAATATAAATTTAAGACTTAAAAGATATTTATGTTTTAATAACAATACATTGGCATCATAAAATTATAGTAATTTTTTGTAATTTGGAAAAGCCATGTTAGATAAAGACCGGAGATGGTGGGTGTGTCTGATCTTGTTAAAGTATACTTTATTCCATCTTCACATGATAAGGTTAAACTTCTGATATTACTATTTTATCCCTATAAAATTTAGAAAATGATAATAAAATGGTTAAAAGTAAATCTTTTGTTTAGTGTATCTTGAATCTAATCTAATTTCATAATTTAGTTATATACTCTAAATTAATCTTATTTATATATTTTAATTTGTCTTTATTTATTTATAGTATATTTCATCTAGTTTATCAATACATTCTGTGTATCAGAAGAAGTCAAGAACATTGGTTTGAGCTACTTCTAATGGCAGAGACAACCAAGAAAAATGGGCACATCGTGATGGTACCCTTAATGGCACAAGGCCACATCATCCCATTACTCGCACTAGCAAGAAAAATCCTACAGTCAACGACGATCTTCACCATCACCATAGCCACCACCCCTCTCAACATTCAACACCTTCGATCTGCACTTTCTTCTTCTCCTTATCAAATCCGTCTTTCTGAGTTGCCATACAACTCTACCCAACATGGTTTGCCACCCAACACAGAGACCACCGAGAACTTAACTCCCACTCAAATAATCAAACTTTTTCGTTCCACACACGCCCTTGAAGCTCCTCTTCGCTCTCTGATATCGCAGATCGCAGAAGAAGAGGGTCATCTTCCACTATGCACAATATCTGACTCTCTCTTGGGTTGGGTTAACAATGTTGCAAAAAGCTTAGGCATTAGGAATATATGTCTCTCCTCTTCCGGTGCATATGGAACTTTGGCCTACTTCTCTATCTGGGCCAACCTCCCTCACAGGAAAACACACTCTGATGAGTTCTGGGTTCCGGGGTTCCCTCCAAACCACCGCTTCCACCGCACTCAATTGCATGGATTTCTAAGAGAAGCTGATGGCAACGATGACTGGTCACAGTGTTTCCTTCCACAGATTGCGCTTTCTATGAAGTCTGATGGATGGGTTTGCAACACTGTTGAGGAATTAGAGCCTCTGGGGTTGCAGCTTCTGAGGGACTACCTTCAACTTCCTGTTTGGGCTGTGGGGCCTATCCTTCCATCTTCTGCACTCGAGGGTTCAAAGCATCGCACAGGAAAGGAATCTGGCGTGACTCTTGAAGCATGCATGGAGTGGATGGATTTGAAGAATGAGAATTCTGTTGTCTACGTTTCTTTTGGGTCTCAGAACACGATCAGTGCCTCCCAAATGATGGCGTTGGCCGAAGGGTTGGAAAAGAGTGGGAGATCGTTTATTTGGGTTGTGAGGCCACCTGTTGGTTTTGACATTGATGGAGAGTTCAAGGAAGAATGGTTGCCAAAAGGGTTCGAGGAGAGAATGAGAGACAGCAAGAAAGGGTTGTTGGTGCGGAAATGGGCACCCCAGTTGGAGATTCTGTCACACAAATCAACAGGAGTGTTTCTGAGTCATTGTGGATGGAACTCTGTGTTGGAGAGTCTTAGCAATGGGGTGCCATTGATTGGGTGGCCACTGGCTGCAGAGCAAACATACAATGTGAAGATGTTGGTGGAGGAAATGGGTGTGGCTGTGGAGCTCACTAGAACTGTGGAAAGTACCATTTGTGGTGAAGAAGTGAAGAAGGTGATAGAGATAGTTATGGAGAAAGAAGGGAAAGGAAAGAAGATGAAGGAGAAGGCAAAGGAGATTGCATCTCATATGAGAAAGGCCATAACAGAGAAAAGGGAAGAAAAAGGTTCTTCGGTAAGAGCAATGGATGATCTTGTCAGGACCATTCTATCACCCAACTCTCTGTGATTTTCTTCATTTAGAATTTGACTAACAAAGTTGCTTGTGTGAGCATATCTGTCATAAACTCCTCTGCAATTTATAATTAGACTTTGACAGTGCCACTGTGAATATGTTAAGTTAACTTATATTAAACGTTTTAATATAAAATGGTGATTAGTTATATGAATAAATTTAGCATATATTAACTTACAACACAACAAAACACTGATACGACATGCACGAGTTATGAATTATTGTGTAGTATATTCTGCTGCTTCGCTTATATCATTAACAATTCTGAATCTTTGTTCCTATTTTCTTGTTCCAGACTGTAATTGTTTACTCACTGTCCCCTTTTCCTTGTTTCAAAATCAAAATCTGCACTTCTTAGTTGCAATATGATTAGTATCTCTCCAATCTGGCTATAACATCACGTCCAGAGAAATATTAGATTGACTTTTTCACTTTTCAAAGATATCAAATTTCTGTTCTGATTGATGAGTACATAAGGGCAAACTTGAGGCCAATTTTTTCACATTTGTCTTGTCAAGAATGAGCAAGATGTGAAGGGTTTTGTTGTTCATCTTTGATACCAATAAGGAGTCATGATTGAGTTGCAGGTTGGTGTTAGGGGAAAAAAATGGAAAAATCCTGAGTGTTATTTTCTTCTATAAAAGTTAAAGTTGACCTGATAGAGATGAAGGCCGGTTGAAGACTTTGATATTGGTGGTAGGAATTTAATGTTTGTACAAGTTCAAATGTGAAGACAAAAAGAATTAATATGCAAGAACAAAAATCTAATGTCAGTCATTTTAACTTCATTAGACTTTGTTTATGCATAATCATGTTGTTGATGAATTTAATCATGCCACTTCTGAGAACTTATGTGAATGTAGATATTGAAGTTATAAAAATTTATTATAAACATGATCACGGTTAATCATATAATAAAACAATCACTTTCGTATTAGATTTGAATAAGGAGGTTAACTGAGAAACACAAATATTAATGAGAGCTGAACTCTAAATTAACCCTCATTCTTATCTAAAACTTTAAGACAAAACTTTAAGACAATGAATCTTTTATGTAGGCTTTGATTTACACTACCATTTTCAACAAGTTTGATCTAAAATAGAATTATGTTAAAGTATAAAATATTTTTTTTCTGACAATTATTTTGTACTATAGAAGATTTGAATTCAGTATTGTTAAATTCAGTATTGCTTTCTATATGGTTATATAATTTTAAGTTCATAATTTTTTATTGTTTACTTAGATCTTTAAAACTTCACAATTGTTCTTCAACATTAATCTACCATCAATATTCTCAGTGAAAATTGCTAACTGCAACACAACTTAATTGATGACATGTTAACACGTTGATGTGTAAGATGTCTTTAAAGAAAATAAAAAATACACCATAGTAATATTTTATATAATTAAAATATTACGTAATATTTGTAATAACCAAAATTTCACAATCATGGAACTTAAAAACTAAATCGCATAATTTTAGATTTTCTCTTACCTATCATTTAATTCATTTTTAAAAAATTATCAAATTAAAATAATGTGCACAAATAATAAATAAGAATTAAAAAAAGGACAAAATGAAAGAAATCTATGGTGTAATTTTGATTATGTTCGATAATTATGTTTTCTTCTCTTTTTTGATTTTTTTATGATTTTTCTTTTGTTTTGCTTTATTTGAATTGTGTATAGGCGTATATTTTATTTTATATTATTTTTTTATTCATAGACATTATTTTAATTTTTGTGACGAAATTAAGTGAGCAGTTTTAGTTTCTATAATACTATAATAGTGTAGTTTTAGTCGTTTAGATTATATTCTATAATTTTGATCCTTTAGTAACATCATATACATGTATGACATTGTAATAATGTCATCACTAAGATGTCATATTAATATTCTTATCTTCTTCTTTTTGTTAAGAAAGCTTGTGGTTAAATTTTAAAATATAAAAATTAAGTATGCAATTAAAAAAATTGAGACTAATGCTAGAAAAGGATAAAACTAAGAATCAAAAGTGAATATAATATTTCCTTAAATCTCCATAACATTGAATAATAAAAGTTATTTTTAATTGCATATATCATTAATTAAGAGATTTATAGGTAAACAAAATGAACATAATCATTTGATTTTGTTAGGCAGAACTATAATGAAGTCTTAGGTAAGCAGAAAGTCGGTAGTAGTTAGTTAGTAAATGCACTACCATCCAACTAGATATGTCCTTGCTACTTTGTTTTTCTTTTATATTTTTAATGACAAAAATATTAATTTAAGAATTTAATAACTAGCATTTTTTAATCTAAATAACCATATGATATTTATCTTTTTCACGTATTTGTCTAGACATTATCTCTCATGTTATAAGAAAATTAAAGATAATAAAGTGAAACTTTGACAAAATGGGATAGATGATTGGAATGTGCCACTGACAACTATTTTAGGTTTCTTCATTTGAAACTTTAGAAAAGAGGATGAAACTAACTCATGCAAAGAATTTGATAAATATTTACACTTTTTTATACCATTCAAACAAAAAGTAATTCTTTTAAAAGAAAAAAGAATTATTTACAAATACAAATTTACTTTTTCATATTTCAATCTCTCAAAATAAAAAATTTCAGTATCAATTTGAAGAACACAAACCAAGTTTGTGGTGAGTTTTAGATTATGAGCTAAAATGGTTAGCTGTCCAACCCCAACTGCATCACATTAATGTTTGAATATGCATATGCATGCCTTCATCTGCTACTCACCACACTTCACATTAATTCATATCTCCCATCTATAATCTTTTTCTATATATTATATATTATATTCAAATTCAAGTTTTGTAAGCTAACATTTCCTTTGTGTTTGTCAGTGACTACAACTGTCAGCACATACATCCCTTCTCCTTCTCTATCTCTTTCCAATTCAGGTGATTCCCTTTTCTTCCTCGTTGCTCTTTTCTTATTTTCCTCCAATTGGGTCATTCAAATCTTAGCAACCAGCTCTTGTTGTTCATTTTTGCCTTATTTTACGGTGACTCACATTCTTTGTGATAATCGAATCACAAGTTTCTTCGTGAAATTTCGGGTTTTTTGCTAGCTTCTTTTTTACGAACGATTACAGAATCTAAAAAGCTTGGAACTTGACGGATATTCCGTCATGATTGATGCAAATTAAATGGGGGGTTTCTTCTATATTAACGTGGTTGTAAATGTTATAGCTTCTAAGAAACAAAATCACACTTTTTGCATTGTGTTTGTGGCTGCTGATGTGAATCTTCATTTGTTTTTTGGTTTCAGACACGTAGTACTGTTGGATCTTGCATATATAAACCCTTTATCCATTCGCAAATATGAAGGTCACTGTGGTTTCTCGTAGTGGAAGAGAAGTGGTTAAAGGTGGTATTCACCTCAGCGATTCTGTATGTCTCTCTTTCTCTCTAAATTTCTTGTTTTTTTCATTTTGTTTACTTTTTCGCTGTCATGGTAGTTCTGATATCGCGGATTGATTATGAGGAATTAGGTTTTTGTCTATACAATTTCCCCATTTTGACCAAATTTTCAATTGGCAAACGGGGACTTTATTTTTTAAGAGTAATAATTTACTACTATGGTTTATCTTTTGTGTAGGCTACTGTAGCAGATCTGCAGGAGGCAATTCATAAGCAAAGTAAGTGAGGAGCTTGTTCTTACTACCGTTTTTATGTATAAATTACTTTTTTAAGGTAATATTTTAGATGTAAAATGACTAAAATCGAGTTAGCCTGGGCTTAGGTCGGGATGGTGCTACTATAGTTGTAGTGTTGTGATGTTCTTTCCGTTGTTCTGGTGATGGATTTAACTTATTGCATAATGTGATGATAGTTGATAACAGCCTTAGATGTGCATTGATGTTTGTCATTCTTACTACACACTGAAGAAGCCTAATACATAATAAGATCTGTGTCTATTTAAACTTAAAACTGTATTCTGAGGTTTTCATCTGTATCTTAGCCATATCAGGTAAATTTGTATTAAAAAGTATTAATGAATTGAGGCAAATTGAAATTGGTATGAATACTTTTGCATTTATGAAGTATGTGGACTGCATAAATTATAAGTTAATTTAACTTATGAAGAAACTCATTTCATTTTGTTCTCTCTCTAAGAAGTTTTACAGAGATGTTTTACCTAACAGGTCATTAGTATCTTTTATTAGATTATCAGATCTGCAAGTGTTTTTCAGTAACTTCTTAGTTAAACCTATTCTAGGTTGTTGAACTTGAAATATTCTGATGTTCCTCAGTTTATGAAACACAACCCATGTTTCATTGGATGTGAAATCAAATGAATTATTATTGTTGTTGATAACACTAGTTCAACCCTGCATATAACTCCTGTTATTATTGTATGGCTTTGTTTTTCCATCTTAGTGCCTCTCTTGGAAGAAAAAAAAATGCTTATCTGTAACTGTAACTCTGTCTCTACTTACCATTGGATTAACATGATTTGAATGTTCACTTACAGCCAAGAAGCAGCCATCAAGGCAGCGTTTGACACTTGCTGTCCAACCCGGATCAAAGGAAAGGCCTGTTGTGCTTAATTACAAGAAGAGTCTGAAAGACTATACTAGTGGAAACTCAGAAACCTTAACTGTTGTATTCAAGGACTTGGGCCCTCAGGTTTCTTATCGAACACTATTTTTCTGCGAGTATTTGGGACCTTTGCTTCTCTATCCAGTCTTCTACTATTTCCCTGTTTACCAATATTTTGGTTACCAAGGTGAACGTGTCATCCATTCTGTGCAAACATACGCCTTGTACTACTGGTGTTTCCATTATGCCAAACGAATTCTGGAAACGTTTTTCGTGCATCGCTTCAGCCATGCAACCTCACCCCTTTCCAACGTGTTCCGTAACTGTGCTTATTACTGGAGTTTTGGATCATACATTGCTTACTACGTGAACCACCCTCTGTATACTCCTGTGAGCGACCTTCAAATGAAGATTGGGTTTGGGTTTGGAATACTTTGTCAAATTTCAAACTTCTACTGTCATATTATACTGAAGAATCTCCGCAGTCCTGGCGGTGAAGGTGGATACCAAATCCCAAAAGGTTTTCTCTTCAATATTGTTACCTGTGCAAATTACACGACCGAGATCTATCAGTGGCTGGGCTTCAACATCGCAACGCAAACTGTGGCAGGTTATATTTTCCTTGTGGTTGCTACTTTCATCATGACCAACTGGGCTTTTGCCAAGCACAGGCGTTTGAAGAAGGTATGTTTCCTTACCTTTTACAATTCAGTTCATCAATATGGTCTACAGGAAAAATGTATACATTTCACCACAAAGTTTTCTTGTAAAGGATAAATACACATAGTGTATGAAATAAATTACTTGGCCGTGTTTTTTCCTTTGTAGCTAGCTAACTTGATTTTTAGACTCCTTGATATTTCTTCTCCTGCCATGTTAAACATGTGGATTCAACTGTTGATCTTGTTTTTGGTTGAACGTGCAGTTATTTGATGGAAAGGATGGGAGCCCTAGGTATCCTCGTCGATGGATAATATTGCCTCCATTCCTGTAGAAGACGAAGCTGATCAGGTCGCTACTCTCTGCTCACAGGATTCTGAGATTTATAATTGTAGCATAATGAAATTTTCGTCATCTCTTTTTATTAGATATGGATTTGTCTTGCAATGCTTTTGATTATGAAGTTGATTGCTAAATTGTTGAATCAGTGTTTTGCAGAATATTTATAATCATTTCAAGATTGTAGTACTGAGATGCATGTTTCTTCCAAGTCTTCATATTGTGATAACCGTGTTGATTTTGCTGTTTAATATTTGTTGGCTATTTTAGTGTTTCCAGATTAATCATTTTAAAAAATGAAAGCTCTGTTTTCTAACTTATAGACGTAGCAGTGACCAGGCTTCATATGTCACAACTATTAATCTTCCTTCACACTGATGCTCATGTAATACATAAGTTATTATTCTTAATGGCAAGATTTCTCTCCTTTCAGAAAATATAAAGAAAAAAAAAATACTTACAAGGTCTGGAAATGTGTTAATATAAAAATTTCTTCATACATTATGTTTGACACTAGAAATCATCAATAATTTTAGTCTCTAATGTTTATGGTATGTCAATTTGATTTTTAAATTTCCCAATGATAAATCATTTGAATCCCTGCTTTTACAAGTCAATCTAATCCGTTGCGTATCAGTCAGTAGCATTTATTACAAACTCGATGGTTTAACTCTAGTTACTAACAACTTTTAATAATTTAATGTTAGTTTGTTGTTTTAACATATTCATAAAACAGTTGTCTTGACAATTCCAAGCCGTTGCAAATACAAGATTTGCCCGTGCCTTGAGCGATCGAAATTTCACCCTTTACCAACTACCATAAACAAAGATAAGGTTTTTTTAGCATGTGCCACATTCTCACTCCACTGTTGACTTTCATAGACGTAAGAAAAAAAAAATGAAATCACGTATTTATAAACATACAAAATAATAAATAGCTGACTGAAAAATGAATAACAAGATGCAAAATTTCACACGAAGCTCAAGTCCCATCATCTGCCATGCAATAATTATCCCTCCCAAAGTATAAAATGGTCGTGAGACTACTGCTCAAACATTGCTACTTGAAAATCCTAGTTTGATCAGATGATGTTACCAGTAGCTATGTTCTCCATACGCCGAATTGTTCTACGTCGTTTCACGACCACTAGAATTATCTTTGAAGGACACAAATTTAACCTCCACCTTTATGAGTTTATCAAAAGAGTTCTCATTCTCACACATATGATTGTTTGACCTGGTATCTATATATCATATCGAGTTGGTAGAAATCTCATTTCAAGTATGTTCCAACATCCACCTTCTTTATCTTCTTAAGCTCAATCCTCTGTTTATTCATAATTTCATTAGCTTCATCTAGAAGCCTTCCTATCCGTTGAATCTCTTCATCTTTTTGTTTGAGTTCTTTTTCCAGGTTTTCCTTCTCTACAATTGTTGCATCCTTTACTAAGATCACTCATCCATTGTTGGGATTTGGCTCTCCATGTCCATTGCATCCGAGCTCTTTGCCATCAACAGGATTCCACATTCTTCTTCAACATCTTCAGTAACGAGATTCGTCTCCCCCTTTGTCTCGGTCTTGCAATATTTTACAATATGGCCTACCTTACCACAATTATAGCACTTGCTTGATCTACACTCGTTTGCATAGTGACCATACTTGCCACACTTAAAACACTCAACTCCTGACAGATATCATCGGCCTTTCCCTTGTCCTCGATCACACCAATTTTACTAATCGATTTGCTCTTCATCATTCTCAAAATTACCTCGACCACGTACACCTCGTCCTTGGCTTCCTCGCCATCTGCCACCAGGACCTCGGTTCTGAGTAATCTGACTTTTATTCGAGTCAAACTGTACCTATAGTGCTTGGTTGTCGGGTTCAACCTGATTATCCCAACTCCTTCTCCTTTCTTCGTGGGCTTCTAATGACCCAACAAGTTCATCCATTGTGAGAACCGACAAGTCGTTTGATTCTTCGATGGCGCACACAATACTTTCGAAATCTTTTGTAAGAGATCTCAAAATTTTTCCCACAACCCGGCTAGATGACATTTGTTCTCCATTCCTGCCGAGTTGGTTGGCCACCTTCTCCACCCGAGTTATGTACTCGGTTATATGTTCTTTGGGCTCCATCTTCAACTGTTCAAACTCTCCTTTGAGAGGTTGTATTCAGACTTGTCTAATGCGGTTGTCACCTTTATACGCAACCTCTAATATCTCCCAAGCTTCCTTTGTTGATTTAGCATTCGCTATTTTTTCGAATCCTGACTCATCTATTGCATTGTAGAGAAAATATAATGTCGACCCATCTCTTGCACGTGTTTTCTTCAACAGGGTTGTCTGTGCCACGGTCTGATGTTCATCTTCATCAGGTTCAACGTATCCGTCTTCCACCATATCCCAAACGTCTTGGGATCTCAATAATGCTTTTATCCGTAGAATTAAAAAAAAGGACAAAATGAAAGAAATATATGGTGTAATTTTGATTATGTTCGATAATTATGTTTTCTTCTCTTTTTCGATTTTTTATGGTTTTTCTTTTGTTTTATTTTATTTGAATTATGTATGGGCGTATATTTTATTTTATATTATTTTTTTATTCATAGACATTATTTTAATTTTGTGACGAAATTAAGTGAGCAGTTTTAGTTTCTATAATACTATAATAGTGTAGTTTTAGTCGTTTAAATCATACCCTATAACTTTGATCCTTTAGTAACATGATTGTAATAATGTCATCACTAAGATGTCATATTAATATTTTTATCTTCTTTTTTTATTTGTTAAGAATGAGCTTATGGATAAATTTTAAAATATAAAAACTAACTATGCCAAATCATTTAAAATTAATTACCTTAATTTTAAAATTAATTTAATGTAAAACTATTTGTCATATTTAAATACTGAATTGGCGCGATTCCTCATTTCTATATTTTGGGAGCCTAGTGCACTTTCTACAGAGTAAGTTTTCTTTATTTTCTTCCTTCTTTTTTCATTATTTCTATATTTTGGGAGCCTAGTGCACTTTCTACAGAGTAAGTTTTCTTTATTTTCTTCCTTCTTTTTTCATTTTTTTTATCTGTGCATTTATATTAGTATGTTGTTTTTTTTTCGTTTTTCTTTTTTTTCTTTTCTTTGTTTTTTATAAGTGTGAAAAAGAATTGTTTTTACACTTATAAATGAGCTCAATCTTGTAATTATTCATGTTGTTCTTCATTGAAAAGTTGTAATAGATAATAGATTGTTATGTAAAATATTGTAAGGATGTATTATTTAGACTCTGTCAGCCAATTTTTGCAAAGCGAAAGCCAAAATTTGTACTGCCAGAAGAAGGAAATTCGCATAGCGCACCAGTACCTGTGCGTTGAGCGAATAACATCAGTTAAAGTGCAGCAGTTAAGAAAATTCACATAGCGCACTAGTACATGCTGAGCGAATTAATGAAGTTAAGTAGTTTTAAAAGACGTGACAGAAAGACAGAAACATTCTTTTGACAGAAGTTCCGGACAAAAAAAAGAAACGAAAACATCTCAGGAACTTTCGGAGACTACTTCAAGGCATCAAGACACCATTTTTGCAAGGGATTGCTTCAAATGTGTAGGTTTAGATGACTAGGAGTAGTTTTTCTTTTGTTGGAATTGGATGTAATGAACTCACTGTGATGTAATTTTCCTGTTCAATATATCGTTGTTCGTTCAAAAAAAATGATAAAAAAAAAGCTCAAAATGAAAAAGAAGGTTGAGTTGTAAAAGAAAATGGTATGTGATAAAAGATATATTTTGGGATTTGAGTACTGGATTGGGAATTGAAGTTGTTCTCTTCTTAATAAGTGTCTTTGAATCCAAGAAAAACCATCATTCTTTTTCTAGCCAAGCCAAGCCTTAACCTGAAAAGACCTTTGGACTTAACCAATAGTGTGTGAATCAAATGAAATGCAAAAGCTTATGAAGTTCTATGTCAATTCTACTGTCATGTGAGGACAAACACTTGAGTGTGAGTAACGATAAATGTTGATTTGGTTGTTCATATTATATGCACAGATGATTTTGTGAGTGATACACCATGTCATACTTGTTTGAAATTTTTGGGAATGCATGTGATTATTCTGATATGCAGAGTCATTTTATCAAAATGTCAAATGTTTGTTGTGATGTTCATTTTCTTGTGTGATTTCATGAGGGCATGAAATAGTTCAAGTTTCGGGGAGTTGATAAGTGTGAAAAAGATTGTTTTTACACTTATAAATGAGCTTAATCTTGTAATTATTCATGTTAATGCCAAAAGAAGGAAATTTGCATAGCGCACCAGTAAACATTCTTCTAACAGAAGTTTCGGACAAAAGAAAGAAACGAAAACATCTCAAGAACTGCACGCTTAACCATTCTTATGGGTTAGGCTACCGAAAAGCAAATGCATTTTGGTGATATGAGTAGCCAAATCAATCCCTTTAAGTTATCCTTCAACTATATAGTCTCATACCTATACAGTCTCTAGATTCCTCTCATTCTAGTGTATGTTTGATTCATTCATGTGTCCCTTCCACTGGAAGCCTGCCAGGAGCCGTTCCTTGTCAGTGCCCATTGCACTTCGTGCCTCTTGCACCGGCGATCACTCCCCGCCCTCGTTAGTGCCCGGGTGTCACATGCCCACCAACTTTCGCTTGGTTCGTCCTCGAACCACACCGTACTAGGAGAGGCTAGGCTCTGATACCATAAATGTGGCATCCCAAATATATAATAACCACAATCATATAACTTAGGCGTCTACATTCCAATAAAGAGAACAGTCAGAGTAGAATAGTAGTTCAGTAGCTGATATTACAGTCATCCACAAAAGGACAGAACTTAAAACTTAAACAGTTTAAAGTACTTCAAAATAACACCAACTTAAATTTAGAAATCCTAAAAATACTATAATGCATCATCAGCATCCTCCAACTTTTGCTCCAAGGGAACCTCCTCAACAACATCTGCTCCCATCCAAGTGGATGATCATCGCAAAGGAAAACATACACAAGCAGCACACAACAAAGAAGCAAGGGTGAGCTAGATAAACAAGCAATAAATATCATCGTGCTTAGCTACGTATAAAGAACAATCAAGGCATACCACTTTAAACCATGACTCAAACACTCACACGACTCATCCGGATTAGTATACTTGTCGAACTATTGGTCGTCTTTGCACTTGCGTAGTTCAGCTGACACTCCCCAACACTATGCAAGGTAAATCCCCCATCTGTCTATGTCTAAACTCTAAGACTATAGACGAGAACCTCCCTCTACTCTCACCACTTACACTGCTCTCCTCTATTTGAGCATGAACAGTGCTTCGAGTGTAGGAATAAATATACCAGTTTAAAGCTCCATACAATTATACAGAACAACAACAACACCCCACACATCATTTTCAATCATCTCACCCTAAGATGTCCACTTCATACTCAATTACATCATTATAGTTCACATTCATATGCTTTACAACCACTCAACAACACCATACATACATCCTCACAATCAAATAACATCAATCAATCCAAACAAAAGAAAAAAAATGAGTGAGATCTCCTCCATGCACTAGTTTACATTCATATATATATATATATATATATATATATATATATATATATATATATATATATATATATATATATATATACACAAATATATATATATATATACAAATATATATATATATACGTATATATATATATATATATATATATATATATATATATATATATATATATATATATATATATATATATATATACATATACATATATATATATACATACAAATACATATATATATATATATATATATATATATATATATATATATATATATATATACAAATACATATATATACAAATACATATATACACATACATATATATATACACATACATATATATATACACATACATATATATATACACATACATATATATATACACACATACATATATATATATACACATACATATATATATACACATACATATATATATACACATACATATATATATATACACATACATATATATATATATATATATATATACATACATATATATATATATATACATACATATATATATATATACATACATATATATATATATATACATATATATATATAAATATATATATATATATATATATATATATATATATATATATTTATTATGATAACAATTTATATCATACGTTTTATATGTTAATATAATATATATCATACTTTCCTAATTTATATTTTCATAAAATTAATAATATATATATATATATATATATATATATATATATTATGATAACAATTTACATCATACGTTTTATATGTTAATATAATATATATATCATGCTTTCTAACTTATAGGAAATAACATTTAATAATATACATACATATATATATATATATATATATATATATATATATATATATATATATATACTATGATAACAATTTATATCATACGTTTCATATATTAATATAATATATATATCATGCTTTCTAACTTATAGGAAATAACATTTAATAATATATATATATATATATATATATATATATATATATTATGATAACAATTTACATCATACTTTTCATATGTTAATATAATATATATATCATGCTTTCTAACTTATAGGAAATAACATTTAATAATATACATACATATATATATTATGATAACAATTTATATCATACGTTTAATATAATATATATATCATGCTTTCCTAACTTATATTTTCATAACATTTAATAATATACATATACATATATATATATATATATATATATATATATATATATATATATATATATATATATATATATTTTCAATTGGTCACCGAAGAGGGTTCAGATGTCTGAACGCATCATATTCACCTTCGCCGCTAGCACATACTGGACCAGGCCAGAGCTGCTCTATGATCAGGGATGTGCCAACCCAGGTTTTTAAGTTTCCTTTATCGTACCAACAAAGAAAGACTTTTAATAAGTTATGGTTTAATTATCTAAGTTATTAAAACTGTCCTACACTATTCTAGACATCAAATACCCAATTATATATATCACAATTCCCCTCACAGTAACCTTAAACAGTACCTGCCCATATACATGCTATCACAAAGCCCTTACTCCAAACCCTCCAACCAGAACAATTTCAAGCAAAGTGGATTAATTTCAACAGAGACACTTACAAACATAATTGCCACATGTACTAGTTCAACACCAAAGCATAAATTATTTAAGCACAATTCCACAGTCTTAGTTATAATTATCCAATAAAAATTGACATTGTAGAACAACTTCACAAGAACACACCAGTTCAACATTCAACCTGCATATATTTGTATAAAATAAATTCATACAAAAATAATTAGCTCCCCTTACCTGGAAAACTTCACAGTTTCAGGGATGATCTAAATAGTGCTCCTCACAACAAAATTCAAAGACACCCTATAAATCACCCAATAGTAATAGAATTAGCTTTTTAGGCTAGAAGTCCTCCTTTATTAATTTTACAGGCCCTGAACATGCCGATGGTTGCAGAAATGAATCCTGAATCAGGATTTATGCACAAACTACGATCACGTATTAAATTTATGCATAAGTTGTTCACCAAGATGGATGTGGATTTACCAAGATTAGCCAACTTCTTAACTGATATAGGTGAGTCTTTGATTCCTTTATCAAATTTCTGTAATAAAGTAGTGTATCTTCTTGCCTGCGTCATAGCTTTCTTCTAGGGTGATCAGATGTGATTTCGTGACACTGTTTTCAATCATTTGGAATTGTATTGATAATAAATTGTATCAATTGTAATAAATGAATTGTAATAATATGAGTATCGAGATGTGTATTGTTCTCGCCACTTCTACCCTGAACTAAAAATGCAAGGGTGTTGAATGTGTTCAGGGGCTTAAACTGCATATTATCTGCATATTCAAAAGCTTTTTACACACACCAGAATTTGACCAAAATGTAGATAACGCAACATACATCACATAAAATCATATATATATATATATATATATATATATATATATATATATATATAAATTCATATGTTAATGTGTTAGCTTAAACTTTTCTCCATACAAATTTATATTTTTATTAAAATAATATAATTTATTTGGAAGAAGCCAAAAGAAAATTAAATGATTATTTTGGAGTTCAGATATTATTAGTTATTGTTAAATATTAAATAAGTATGTACTTTATTGCATAATAAAATTGTTTTAATTTAATGGAAGATAAAATAGTTTTATTGCACGATGATATCAAAAACAATTTTAAAAAATGCTATATTTTCTTTTCTTCTATAAAATGTTAGGATATGAAAAATAAGACGTAACGAAATATTTAATATATAAAAAATAAAATAATGCATGAATTAAAATAAAGTGTAACAAAAAAATATGTTATTAATTTACTTTTCGTGTAAATTTTTCTATGTTACATCTTTATTAAGATGTAATTTTTATTTCAATATAACAATCTTATAATACTTAAATTTTAATAACTTTTACATTTAGTTAATAATTTTTACTTCTATAATTCAAATTCTTATATATAAGACTATATCAGCATATTCGAATGTCATAAACTTTACTCATAATTTAATAAATATTTATTTACACTACAACTTCTTAAAACTTAAAAATAAAATTATTTATTATATTTAATTATTATTTTAGTATTATTATTATGTACGTATTGTTCCTTCCTATATTGTTAAGATAAAGAAATATTTGATATTGAGATGACTAATACGATCAAACTATGTTTTTCAGATTACACTGCTCCGTAGCTCCTCCTCGTCAGAGGGAGACGCATGCATACATATATCTAAATAAATCAACCAAACGTGGCCTTGCATGCATTGTCATGTTTTACTTATTATTATTATTATTATTATAATAAGATATCCAGTTCCAGTTCAATGTTAATTGATACAACAGGAACATGGTTTTTCTTTAGTAATGTCATTATCATTAAGTGGGAACGACTTCATCAATATAATATTTCTATTTATAATGTAATGTCTGAAGCAAATAAAGAGTGAGATATCAAGTAGACTATTTTGAATATTTTTCTTTTCATTGCGTCTTTTCCTTATAATTCTTCCAACATTCTAATAAAATATTATATAAAAGTGAGTAAATTTAACATTGTATTTAGAACATAAACCATTTGACACTATTTTTATTTTGTTTTGTTTCATTATTTTATAAAGTTAGCTGTTCCACATAGAATATCATCCATTATGACAACATATAAATCCATATCGAAAGTTATGTTTCAACTTAAAACAAAATTATATTATCTTAATCAAATTTTAAAATCAAAAGATGTAAGTTTTTGAATTAAATTGGTGACATTTTAACCATTTTTATGAATCTGGGTAATCAGGGTGTATATTTAAAATTTTTATGAAAATAAATAAATAAATTTTTATATATATGTTTATTAAAAAATTTAGAAGTTAAGAAAACAAATAATGAATATTTTTTTGTTTATAATTAAGTTTTAAATATAATTAATCTAAAAAATTATTTATAGATTTAGAAAATCAATATATTTATAAAAATATAAATAATAGATTTTCTAAAAAATATAAAGTAGATTATCTAAAATACAAAGGATTTGTAAAAATTAATAAAACAAATTATCTAAAAATATAAATAAGTGAATGAACAAACTGGTCTAACGTGTGTTAAACTTGTTTAATTAATGCATTAACAAACATTTCTAATTTATATTGTTAAACTCATCTAATTGGTGTATGGACAAACTCATCTAAATGAGTTACAAGATTTGTCAGATTAGTATAAGAACATATTTGTCTAATGTGTATTTTTAGACTCATATAATTAATGTATCGAATGACTCATCTAATAATTTTTACCGTACTCATCTAATGTGTATTCTTAGACTTATATAGTGTTTTTGTGTTATACTCATCTAATATGTGTATGAAGAAACTTATCTAATGTGTATTGTAAGATTCATCTAATCAGTGAACAAACAAACATGTCTAATATGTATTAATAGATTTGTCTAAATTGTGTGTGGAATGACTTATCTAATGTATATTGTTAATGTCGACTAATCAATATATGAATAACTTTCAAATGTGTCTTTTTATACTCATATAATCAATACATCAACAAAGTTGTCTAATATTTTTTGCTTTAGTCATTTAATAAATGTATTTCTAGACTTGTGTAATAATTTTTATTATACTTGTCTAATCAACATATGAAATGATTTGTCTAATATTTTTTGTTATACTCGTCTAATTAGTGTATAATCAGTCTCATCTGAACTATATTGATAGACTCATCTTATGTGTATTACTTGACTCATCTAGTCAATACATTAATAGACTATTCTAATATATATTGTTAGACTAGTCTAATTAGTATATATTTAGTGTATATTCAATCACATGTAATATATATTATAAGGTTTGTTTAATTAGTGAGTGGACAAACTCGTCTAATGTGTATTAATATATTCGTCAAATTGTGTAAGTATATGTTAGACTTGTCTAATTAATGTATAAACCTAATCATACAATGTTTGTTGCTAGACTAATTTAATTAGTCTATGGATAAATCTGACTCATCAATGTATGTGCATACTCATTTGATGTGTATTACAAGACTTGTTTAATTAGGAAATGAATAAACTTGTTTAATGTGTATTAATAGACTTATATAATTTGTGTATGGACAAACTTGTGCAATGTATATTCTCAAGCTTATCTTATGAGTGTATGGACTTGTCTAGTGTTTACTGCTAAACTTGACTAATTAGTGTATAAACGAACTCGTCTAATGGGTATTCTTAAACTCATCTATATGAAATGATTTGTCTTGAGTTTTTTGCTATGATTGTTTAACGATTATATGAAAAGACTCATTTAATGTGTATTGTTAAACTTGTCTAATCAGTGCATTGACAAACTCGTTTGATATTTTTTGTTAGATTAGTCTAATCAATGTATTTTTAGACTCACTCAATCAATGTATGAAATGACTTATGTAATATCTTTTTTTATACTCATCTAATGATCAATATATGAATAGACTCATCTAACGTGTATATTGCTAGACTTATATAATGTTTTTTCCTATGTTTATCTAGACTCATCTAATCTAATGTGTATATTACTAAACTTATATTTTTTCTTTAAATAAATAAGGGATAAAATCACATTTTAAAATTGTATTCTTTTTGCCACAAAATAAACTGGAACAGTTGTTAATTTTTCCATTAGTAGTTTAGTGTCATTAATTCCTTCCTAACAATAAATTTGTTAAATCATCTTGCTATATTTTCACCACTAATAACTTTGGTGTAAGTTGTACTCCAAAATTAATAAAACCAACTCCATGTTTAGATAACACTAAACTAAGTGGATTAAAATTTACGCAAAGCAAAAGTTTTTGTTAATTTTTTTATTTTGGTTGAAACATTATATTACACTTTATGTGGGTAAAATAAAAATTAACGGTGTACTATAAAAACTATTTTATGTATTCCAAATTAATGTCTAATAATTCATGTTAGCCGAGAAGAAAATATTTAGAGTTTATATATTTGGAAGTCAAACAATTAGAATAATACAATACCATCCAGAATATCATTATCATTTTATTAATACTATATTATTCCGCTTAATTTAAGAAAAACATTAAGGGTCAAAATAAAAATAAAAAAAAAACAGAAAAATAATGTAACCTATCCCTTAAGTAAGAGGAAGTACATATCCCAAATTATAGTTATCTCTTTCTTTGTGATGACAAAAAGTCAACTATTTAGTTAATTTAGCTTCAATGGCTTATATGTTATTGAAAAACTTTTATAAATATTATAAATGGTTAACATAAATGATATACATTTACTATTATTCTTAATTAAAATAATATTTTGTGAATTAACTTAATGAATGTCATTATAATTTTCATTTAAAAATAAAAATTCACTATTATTATGTTTTCATATTATATCCCATTTAGACTTCAAATTTTGTCAATGTGCTTTATTATTTACTATCCTTTAGAGATAAAGAATAAATAATATATTAGTGGAATTGCTATATTAGTCAAGTTATTTACTTATTTTCTTAATTTTCCAGAAACAGCTTAATTACTTTGATACGGGTGAATCACCTTCTTTAAACAAAAAGCTATATAAAATATAATGCCTAAACTTAAGTTTCAAATGTTATGTAATAACTTATAAAATGTAAACATCAACCAAATGTCATTTGTAGATATTAACTAAATATACATAAAGAGTTTGTTGTAGAAAAAGTGTTCATAATTGTTCATTTTTATCATCAGTAATGAAATTTAGTATATAAGGCAAGTTTTATAAATTTCAAAACTATTTAAAATTATAGTAAATAAATTTAACAGAATACATACAATATTTTAAAATTAATTATGTTTAAATATTAACAAAAAATGTATATAACAATAAATTTCCAATTTATCTAAACTTGGTATGGATAATATTTGAATTAATATCAAAATTCAATTATTAGATTTGTAAATTACAATGTATACATATCCAAAATACCCAACTTTACTAAAAATAAATAAATAACTTGATTAATTTCTCACTTTATACACACAACCACAGACTATTAATATAATCATGTATTACAATTTTTTATCCTTTAATTATTTACATTTTTTTGGTAAATCTTATCCTTTCTTTAGATATTTTAGGAAAAAAAAATGCATTATGTAATTGTTAAACTCATAACTAATTATAGAACTTATTTGTCTAACTTTTTACATTTCTTTTCAACTGTTCCTTTTTAAACAAAGTTGATGTTATTAATTATCGGATCAGAACTAAAGTTTTCTTTTAATAATATATAATATAATAATTTAACGTAAATCTTAATTTTTTTTATAGTTAGTAACCTCTCATCTTTCATTTATTTCCATCATTTTTATTTTGAGAATTCTCAAATAAAAAATAAATAAATGCTATCAAATAAATATGTTTAGGTACGGTGAAAACATTGATTAGTCTAATGACTAATGGCTTTTGTTGTAATTATGAGTGATGGGAGTGGGTAGAAACGACCTTAGAGTCTGTGAAGTGAGTTTATATATCAAATACACAGCATTACCTTTTGCTAACACTGAAAAATTTTCATGGAGATGCTTCATGGAACTCTCTTTTTTCCTCTCCTATTGTTTCTTTACTGTTCTTGTGGCGGTGCAGCCATGGATTGTTCGGGGAACAAAATCGCCCACACCATTGTAGTTGATCAGCAAGGCAAAGGAGATTTCACAATAGTTCAAGCTGCTATTGATTCCATACAGGAAAGCAACTACCAATGGGTCAAAATTCACGTAAATCCTGGCAAATACATGTAAGTTTGTAACTTCTTCTTTCTTTAATACTTACATTAGCCTGTTTAAAATTAAGGTTGTTATAAGTACTTATATCAGTAAGTTATATATATATATATAGAGAAGGTTATAATATCGGAAGATAAAGCATGCATCTTTTTAGAAGGGCATGGAAGAGAGGTAACCACCGTAACATCAAGTGGGCACCACCGCGCTACAACCACCCCCACCGTTGCATCAAGTAAATACAAAATAAACGACCACTTGGGTGCTACATTTGTTTGTGTTCCCTCCAATATAATTGTCATCGGCATTATCTTCCAGAATTCGTATAATCTTGTCGGGTCAGAAACCATTGAACCTGCACCAGCAACAGCCATATACGGTGACAAATCTGTGTTCATTAAGTGTGGTTTCGAAAGTTATCAAAATACTCTCTTTGATGCACAGGGTCGTCATTATTTCAAAAATTGTTACATTGAAGGTGAAGTTGACTTCATTTATGGCAACGGTCAATCTTACTATGAGGTTATATTATATAGAATGCTCTAATTTTTATATTCTTTTGAATTAAATGAAAGCAAGTATATACATTTATTGATTTTAATTATTTTTTTGACTTGTAGAATTGTATCATTAATGCGACGCTTGGAAAATCTCCTCCAGGTTTTGTAACAGCACAATCTCGAGGATCAGAAAAAGAAGACAGTGGTTTTGTTTTCAGAGGAGGTTGTGTGATTGGAAATGGTGAAGTGAAGCTTTGAAGAGCTTATGGAGCTTATTCAAGAGTTATATTTTATGGAACATATTTATCTTCCGTAGTCTCCCCTCAAGGCTGGGATGCTTGGGGCTACACTGGCCAAGAGTAGGACTTCATTCATCCTTTAAAATCATAAATCGCGGCGGCCGCCCCTACCTACGATAAATCGCGTCTGAACCTGAAAAGAAACAAGGGAAGAAGAGATTCTCGCCACCACCTTGCTCTGACCTCGCCATGACCTCACCATGCCTCGCCGCCACCTCGCCATGCCTCGTCGTACTCGCCACCAACGTTAAGTTGCTTCTGGATTTCGCATGGATGGATAAGCAAGGGGAAAGCGAATTTGGATGCGTGCTCTGGATGTTGCAAGTGAGGGAGTAGTAGAGGATACCCCTTTTTGCATTTCGAAAGGTTTATGCCTCAGGTCAGAGGATCGAGATATTTGCAACGTTTATGCCTCAGTTGGATTAGAGGACCGAGGTAGTAAAAAATTAACCAGTTTTAGGTGGGATGTCGTGGCAGAACATTAGGTCTCGATTTTATTTTTAACCGAGTTAATTTGGTTTTTATGCTTCTGTTATTTTACAACCGAGACATATAAGTTTGTCGAAATTGCGAAAATACCACCACTTTTACATATGCTTCGATTTTCTAAAAACCGAGACGTATGACTCGTGTTCTTATCCCTATTTTGTACTAGTGAGAAGAGCAAAACAAAATGCATGCAAATTCAGATGATCAGACTCTGCCTTAAAATTCTGCCACCATGTTTATCACTATCACACTCGTATTCACCTTCTTAATATATATAAAATTTGCACGTTACAGTTGTATAAACTAAATACCATAAAAATCAAAAGAAAAAGAAAACGTGGTTGGTGGAGTATTTTGAATCTTGAAGACATACAGTAAATAGATAAACATGCATATGTATTATTGAATACAAATTTATATTATCAGACTCTTCCTCACAATGTCTTTATCATTGCCACACTCTTATTCACTTAAGTTATATTCGTTTTTTTAATCAAATGTATCACATCGGATGAATTATAATAAAAATCAATGTTTATAAACTCGTATTAACAATAACAATTTGCTGAGCTAGGTCATGCTAGCTTGTAACCCAAATGGGAGTATTAAGATAATGGTATATGGTGTGGGCTTGTACTGACATGGGCTATGGAATCTAATATGAATAGAGCTTCCTGCACCTTCGACTCGAGGTATGACATGCTTTCCATTCTCAGCCTCTAAGGAACAGGTCGGACATTGATTTTATGCAATCTATGATGTGTGCATATTAATCACCAATCTGGGTCCAAATCATAAACTCTTATCTTTTTATGATTTTTTATGTATTTCAGAAATTGTACTAAAACTGTTAATTTGTAGAAGACATATCTCACATTTCGTAGTGGATTAGAAGCTTGAAGCTCAGTGTGTCTTTCGGCTTCAAACACCAAGGCTTCAATATTTTCTAACTTAAATTGTTAAACTCATTTAATTGGTGTATGAACAAACTCATCTAAGTAAGTTACAAGATTTATTTGATCAGTATAAGAACATACTTGTCTAATGTGTATTCTTAGACTCATATAATCAATATATCGAATGACTTATCTAATAATTTTTACCGTATTCATCTAACTAGTATATGAACATACTCATCTAAGGTGTATTCTTAAATTTGTATAGTGTTTTTGTGTTATACTCTTGTAATCTGTGTATGAAAAAACTTATCTAACGTGTTGTAAGATTCATCTAATCACAGAATAAACCCGTCTAATGTAATATATATTATAAGGCTTTTTTAATTAGTGAGTGGACAAACTCGTCTAATGTGTATTAATAGATTATTCAAATTTGTGTATGAACAAACTCGTCTAATGTATTAAATAGATTATTCAAATTAATAAAACCAATTCCATGTTTAGATAACACTAAAACAAGTGGATTAAAATTTAAAGGCGTATAATATCCTAAAGATTTATGCAATGTAGTGGATAAAATCAAAATTAACGGTGTACTGTAAAAACTATTTAAAGTATACCAAATTAATGTCTAATTCATGTTAGCCGAGGAGAAAATATTTAGAGTTTATATATTTGGAAGTCAAACAATTAGAATAATACAATATGATATAATTACTCTTTTTAAGTATTTGCATTTCTTTTTTATTACGTTTGTTATCAATAGAAAAAGTAAAAATATAGAAGAAACGGAGAAGATAATATATGATATTTGGTTCTATTGTTAGCAAGAGGAGAAGGAACCCATCATTTTGGTGAGAGCTTGTAAAAAATATATAACAACCATGTTCGATCTATAAATTTGTTTCTATTCTTATATTAAAATCTTAACTATTTACAAAATATCACATTGATTTACTATTCTAAGTTACTACATTTTTTTAATTGTTTAAAATATATATAACTTATACTTCTCAAAAGCTTAGTCTAACACTAAATAAAAATAAAGATTATATATAATTTCAAATACCATCCAGAATATCATTATCATTTTATTAATACTATATTATTCTGTTTAATTTAAGAAAAAAAATTAAGGGTCAACAATAACAAAAAAAAAAACAGAAAAATAATGTAACCTATCTCTTAGGTAAGAGGAAGTACATATATCCCAAATTATAGTTATCTCTTTCCTTTGTGATGACAAAAAGTCAACTATTTAGTTAATTTAGCTTCAAATGACTTATATGTTATTGAAAAACTTTTATAAATATTATAAATGGTTAACATAATTGATGCACATTTACTATTATTCTTAATTAAAATAATATTTTTTTAATTAACTTAATGAATGTCATTATAATTTTCATTTAAAAATAAAAATTCACTATTATTAAGTTTTCATATTATATCACATTTAGACTTCCAATTTAGAGAAAAATTAGAAGTTAGAAAAAAAGAAATTAGAAGACAAAATATAATAAATGAATTTAAATGATGCAAAATTTAAATAAGAAACTAGGGAAACTATAAAAATAATATATATATTAGAGCCACTTGACAAAGAGTGAAATCTGAATTATAAAAATAAATATTAGACAAACTTAAGCGAAATAAAGAAAAAGATAAAATTAAAAGAGTGATAGATAGAATGAAGACGACATACATGATAAGTTACATAATAAAATTATTTATCCTATACTATTATGAAACTTTGTTACGTATAAGCCAATTTTGTTTTTTCTTCTATTAAATACATGATCCTTTTGGGTTGTTGATTTAAGTGTGGACTTTAAAAATCATTTAAGGATTGGGTCTATTTAAAATATTTGTATCTTCATAATTATCAATACAATTTCGAAATCAAGAGATTCAAATCCTCTACTTAAAGGATATTATTAGGTTTTAAAATGGATGAGATTTTTTATGCTGACGGTATTGTTGATATAAACTAAATACCATAAAAATCAAAAGAAAAAGAAAACGTGGTTGGTGGAGTATTTTGAATCTTGAAGAAATACAGGAAATAGAAATGGATTAAATATGTTTTTGGTCCCTTAACTTTCAGCGAAGATTGGAATTAGTTCCTCTTCAAAACTTTGACCTAATTTAGTTCCCAAACTTTAGAAATATGTGAATTTAGTGCTTTTAACTAAATTTTGTTAGGTTTATTTGATGTTTCAAGTGCGTTTCATGATAGCATTTGAGTTGTTTACACCGTTTGATACATTTTTGCTTCAATGTTCACTGAAAAATGCATTTGAAACATCAAATAAAGTTAACAAAATTTGGTTAAAAGGACTAAATTCACACATTTCTAAAGTTTGGAAACTAAATTAGTCCAAAGTTTCGAAGAGGGATTAATTCTAATTTTCGCAAGTTAAGGAGTCAAAAACATATTTAACCCAATAGAAAAACGTACAGATGTATTAGTGAATACAAATTTATATTATCAGACTCTTCCTCACAATGTCTTTATCATTGTCACACTCTTATTTACTTAAGTTATAATCATTTTTTTAATAAAATGTACCACATAAGAGGGATTATAATAAAAATCAATGTTTATAAACTCGTATAAACTATAACCATTTGATGTAAGGGATATATCATATATATTCAATTCATATCTTAAATGATAAATCTTTTTTATTTTACTATAGTTCTATGTTCTCTTATAACAATTCATATATTTTAGGTGTAGTCTATGAACTCTTGTGTAATGAATGATTGTTTCGTATTTATAAATGTCTTTTCTATCTATTACTAGTAATCTGTTTCTGATCTTAAAGCTTACATGTTTCCATTAAATACCCAAAATCAAGTCATGAACGTCCCCATTACATGCAAGCTTTAAGATTGGAAACAAGAATACTAGTAATAGATAGAAAAGGCATTTATAAATATGAAACAATCATTCATTACACAAAAGTTCATAGGCTACATCTAACCCTAATGGAGAACCTAAAGCTTACAAACATGGAAGATGGAAGAAGAAGGAGATCCAAAGGAAGAGGAGGAGATGTTCCCACAAGCTCCTCGCGCCCTCCATGAGCTCTAGACGTGAAATCGCGCCTCCAAAGAACTAAAGACATTTTCTCTTTCTGCTTAGTGAGTATATATACTGCCCGAATTCTCGCTTAAGCTAAATTATTCTCGCTTAAGCGAGAATAATCTTCTTAAAGAAGATAGTCATTCTCGCTTAAGCTAAATTATTCTCGCTTAAGCGAAAATGACTTTTAAATCAATGACTTCCTGGATCACCGAGGCTCTTCAATGTAATGGAGGATCTTCCTAACATCGAAATACATCAAAAAAACAAGGGATTAGAATATTATTTACGTAATGTAGCTCAAAATATAGATAAATACTAAAACTAAATAAAAGAGAAGATTTAAGTAAGTAATAAGCTAAAGAAGAGTTGATTTTGTTACTAAAATTATGCTTAGATAATGGTAAGAATCTTTTTTTTGTCCGGAACTTCTGTCAGCCTACTTCAAGGCATCAAGACACCATTTTTGCAAGGGATTGCTTCAAATGTGTACGTTTAGATGACTAGGAGTAGTTTTTCTTTCGTTGGAATTGGATGTAATGAACTCACTGTGATGTAATTTTCCTGTTCAATATATCGTTTTTCCTTCATATGCTCTCTCTTGAATTTACTATCATTATATGTAAATATAATGTTATTTGAATGTCTCTGATTACCGAAAAGTAATTTTGAACATGAACATAGATAGAGCACCTAAGTGATTTGGGATCTAGGGATAGACTCAATAACTTGGTCATTTTTAGCATCGGATTTAATGCAAATTGTATGTTAAATGGACTAAGGGATTAGCATTTTGATATATAAATTTAGAACTAGTTGCTAAGGGATTAGAACTAGTATGCCTTGATGTAAATGTTTGAATGAAATAATGATATATTGTACAAAGTTTTATTTCATATGATTCATGAAACCCAATTCCAACAAAGTTTCTTTTAAATATAATTCCTTGCACACCAACTGTTTGATAAAAATACCAAAAAGAGTTTCTTGTGTTTTTTGTACACTTTGATGTCTAATTGAGTTATAAAAGGAAGAATTGTCATGTGTTGCACAAGTCCCTTGGGAGAACGAACGATAATTTGAACTTACTCTATATTACTTGGAATGATTTGGTATACTTGCCAAAAAGTTATCAAGTTTTTGCAGTAAATGTAGTGTTTTGTAAGTGGGCTCGGATGATAAAGCATGCATCTTTTTAGTAGAGCAAGAAAAAGAGGTAACGACTGTAACATCAACTGGGCACTACATTTGTTTGTGTTCCCTCTAATGTAATTGTTATCAGCATTACCTTCCAGAATTAGTATAATCTTGTCGGGTCAGAAGCCGTTGAACCTGCACCAGCAGCAGCCATATACGTAAAGCTGTGAATTTGATTCATGATCTCGGGGTTAGTCCTAATCCACTCTTGAAAAAACCCTCTCTTAAGAAGCCCTTCAAATGGGAACCAAAAAAAATCCCAACCCTCAAAAACCCCCTCTCAAGGGTGTCAGGGTCAGTTAGAACTGTCAAGTCAGCCCCATTAACAAGATTTGGCCCTAGCCCATGTGGGTTGGGGCCAAAAAAGCCCACAGGGCCAAAAAAAATCTTTTATTGAAAAAGCCCCTAGGGCTAAAAGCCCCCAAAGTCCTATGGGTCAGGGCCAGCCCATGGACCTTTTTTTTACAAAAATTTATGTACAAAAATATAAAATCATCATATCAAACTATACCAAACAGATCACTCACACAAGGCATTATGCAGGTACCAAAGAATAAAAAATCTAGTCAAATCAATCCTGCATCCTTTCTTGGTACATGGATATCAGGGAGCAGCCAGTTAGTACCAAGAGAAAAACATCACCATGTTTCATCCATCAATTACTACTAAGATAAAAATAAACAATGTTTCATTTGTCAGATTCAGTACAAGACAACACCAGAGTCATTGCTCATTGACATCTAGAGATGTTTCTTCTCCGCAAGCTTTATCAACACAACATAAGTATACCAGTATACCATGCAATAATCATGAACAGAATAGAGTTCCAGTTCAAATCCTAAATTGAGAAACCGAAAAGTTATCCAATAAGTTTGCTCTTCTACCCATGCGAGAATGTGTTGGTATATTTTGAAACATACTGTCTGTTAGAACAGAGCAATATTAAAAATTAACAGATGAATTGTAGTTTAGTGAAAACAACTAATAGAAACTCAATCAATAAAGTCCCATTAAGAAGTATGTGCGTTGTAACACCACATAATATTCACATCCATGCAAGTAAATGGTAAACCAACAAGCAACAAAACTTGATGTTTGAAGTTTTTGAGGCTTCTTCAAACTCTCCTTTAAAAGCCATCTCCAGCTTCAAAATAATGCAATATTAAATCAAGATTAGCTTAAAATGAACTTCCAGCAATCATAAAATATAAATATTTGCATTATCCATAGAATTTGAATCCTACACCAAATGCGGGGATATCTTAGAGCATTTAATCTCTTCCCCTATACCAACTTTCAATTTTATTCTTTTGCATTTTCAACTTCTTTGGATATTTTTATGAGGGCATCATAAAATATAAATATTTGCATAGATAAATCATTACAGCAAGAGAATTTCAGGAGGAACCAAAACCCTTCCAAACCATTCTCACTTCAAAAACAATCAAACGCAGTTAATCATAGAGTGACTCATTGATTTTTGGAAAGCCCAAATCAGTGACAACATGGAGAAAAGGAAATGAGTGAAAGGGAAGTACCTGAGACAAAGTCAAATGAAACATCATTTATTCAATGTTGAAGACTTTCAACATCTTCTAAAAGGTTAGACTCATCAATTCTCTCATGACCAAAAATATCTTCAACAATTTCATCTATCACAAGAAATTGAAATAGAATCAAACAACTAGTCTATATAATTAATCATTTTAATATAAAGTAATTTTAAAATTAATAACATATACACTCACCGCTAGGATTTTCAGAAAATCCATATAGCCAATTTTGAGTACAAATCAACATTTGCACATGCTCAGGAAGAATGGAGCTTCTATATTTTGAAAGTACACGCCCACCTTTGCTAAAAGCTGACTCTGATGCCACTGTAGTAATGGGAATACTAAATACATCTCGAGCCATTATAGACAATATGGCAAATTTTTTCTCATTAGTCTTCCAATATTTGAGCACATCAAAATCTTCATTGTCTTCATCATCATCTATTGTTGGTTCATCTAAATAAACATCTATCTCGTTCTTTCCAACAATAGATTTTGTACATTTTAAAATCCTACAATGCATTACATATTAATTATCAAAACAAAACTAGAAAAACTGGAAAAAAAATGAACACTAGACATAAAATGCTTACCGAAATAATCCTTGATCTCTTAAACTTTTTCCCTTCAGTATTGGATTGAGACATCAAGATGGATTCAGTAGGTGATTGAGAAAGAGAAACACCAGGGATAGAAAAATTCTTTACATATTCTTTAAATAACCTCTTGAACTTCTCTAACACTTTCTTTGTTTTCTCTGCATAGGTTAGAGGATCCAAAATTTTATAACAATATGTTATAAAATCAACTTTTAGTCGTGGGTCAAGAATAGCTCCAAAAGCTAACCCAATACTATACTCCTTCCAATACTTTTGAAACTTTTCTTTCATATTCCAAGCCATATCCTTTAAGGTGAGATCTTTATTCAATAAATTCTCTTCAATGATAAGCTGAATTTTCCAAATTTGCATAAAATACAAGTTTGAAGTGGGATAAGATGAACCAGACATCATGTTTGTAATCTCATAAAATGGTTCTAAGAATTGACATATTTTCTCCCCCCTATTCCATTCCTCAAAAGATGGACAATTTTTATAATTTCTATCAACCACTTTGAGAATTTCAAAAGGTTTCTTATATTTGATTGCACTTTCTAGCATTAAATAGGTTGAATTCCATCTTGTAGTCACATCTAATCTCAAACCCATACTCATATTTATGTCAACATCACTAACACATTCTTTGAATTTGAGAGTTCTTCCATCTGATGATTTAACATACTTAATACTCTCTCTAATACTATGGAGTGCTCTGTCAATCACCTTTAAACCATCTTGAACTATCAAATTAAGAGTGTGAGCACAACATCGTACATGAAAAAACTCACCATCACATAATAATTTCTATGAACACAAAGATGGCTTTTTAAAATGTCTTGCAAATTATTATTGGCAGAAGCATTATCCAGGGTAATTGAGAAAATTTTCTTATCAATACCCCATTGCTTTAGGCAATCAAACACAACACTTTCTAGTTCAACACCTCTATGTGGTGGTTTCATTCGACAGAAGTTAAGAATCTTACTTGTCAATTTCCAATTTTCATCAACAAAGTGTGCAGTTAGGCAAATATATCCCTCAGAAGTAACTGCAGTCCAAACATCAGAGGTTAAACAAATTCTATTAGGAATCTTAGACATGATTTGCTTAACTTTATCCTTTTGTTCAATGTATTCCTTTTCCACATCTGATACAGTAGTGTTCCTACATTTCATGTCAACATTCGGATTAATGTATTTTATCCACTCCCTGATTCCTTCATATTCAACAAAATTATAAGGGAGACTATGTTTAATTATGGCTCTTGCAAGTAGCTTACGATGAATCTTTTGATTGATTTTTCGTGTCCCAAACTTTCCTTCTTGGTAAAGATTCATATCCACATCTAAGTTTGCAATACTTCTACACGCATTGACATGTCGACTTAAATGTGAAGTTCCATAATTATTTTTAGTAACAGGGTGTTTTCCAACTTTGTAGTTATTGCCACAATACTTACATGCAGCCTTTTCAATGCCATCCTCATCTTTTCCTATTTTTGTGAAAAAATTCCAAATATTTGAAACTTCCTTTTTATTTGTGGTAGCACTTTCAGATGGACCAGGAGTTTCAGATGCAAGATCATCAACCAAAGTTAAAGGGTTACTCTTAAAGTGGTCCATACTTAAGAGGCAAATTTAAGGCAGAAAAAGGGGAAGACAAAAGATGCCCAAAATAGATCCAAATCATGTTATTAAATATGAACCAACTAAGTTTAAAGGTCACAAAATCACTATTAAAATCATTATAGCTAACAACATAAAGCATAATATGAAAAGACAACAACATATTAAAATCATGATATTAAAATTATTTATCCATATATGAAAAGACAGCAACATAAAGCATAATACCTAATATGAAAATTCAAACAAAAAAATAATGTTATCTTAATAAGAAAAAAAGAATATCCCACCCATTCAATACTCAGAATGCAGACTGCAGGAGTTCAATAAAACAAAAAATAAAACAAAAGGCAGATAAAACAAAATGGATCATTAGTAACTTTTACCCGTTATGTTTTTATCCCGTGAAGTAGCAATCCAAAATGCAATACCTGTTAATAAAACAAGCAGTGTATTGGTTGTCCGCGTTTAAAACTTATAGGTAATCAACAAACACAATATTTAAAAAACAAAACCAACCAAAGGAGAACAATAGCAAATTAACAATATAATAACATGAAGGAAAAAATTACTAAATTTATTGAATTTGAAATGATAAAAGTTACATTGAATAAAAAGAATATTTCTTCTTGAAGCTTAAATTTATAATGCAGTATCATATAACTCTTCCCTAATGAAAATGACACATCCACTTTTCATTTTAACCTATATTCTCTAGCCAATTTCAAGGTTAACCACTACTCACCCCCTCATAAAGTTATGTAAATATCATTACACAATCTGGTTTTTTTCCATCTGAAAATGATATTTGGATATCATCTAAGATATTACCGTCCTAAGATATCAAAAGTGCTCATCACTTCACACTTATAACATATCAAACCCATTTTACTGACAAGGATTAATAAGACCATTTAAGAGATTATATTTGCACATTTTATGATCCACTACATTGAATTCCTGCCAATCAAAGAAGGGAGCTGAGAAGAAACTTTTTTTCACCAAAATCCTAAAGGGGCAACTGAGATAATGGTGGGTCCATTTTGTATGACACTTGGTTTCCTAATATCCATGCACCAAAGTTGCAAATGAAGAATGCTACGCATACAAACAAATTTTTACATACTTTCCTTCAACAAAAAAAAAATTAAACCCTTGACCTTTGTCTTAGCATTTTCTGTTATCAAACAAAATCAATATCCAAGAAAACTTTATGGGAACCAGTTAACAATTTTTATTTAAAAGCCACAATTTCTGACACCATTTGTTTGAAAATTCTCAAAACATAATCAACAATTAGCACTTTGATGGGAGAGACTATATATTTATATATCTATACATACAACTTTGTTACTTGCTTAGATAAAAAAAGGGAAAATTAAATTCTCAGAAAAGGAATCTGTAGGGGTCTCCAAAAGTGATTTGGTAGCTTATGAATCATTGATGAAATGGGACATAACAATCTTTAGAAAAAACACGAAAGTATTTGAAAGAAGCTAACCTTGATTCTTCTTCGTCGTCTGTACCACCGTTGTCGTCAAGAGCTGTTGTTGACTCTACTTTGTGTTGTCGTCCACCATGCGCCGCTGTCTTCCGTCGACTTTGTACTGTCGTCTACCTATGCTACGGTTGCAAGCTCTTAAGCAAGTGTTTGAACAGAGAATAATTCAGGGTCAAAAGAAAAAAAATACGTTGTTTGGGGCTACAGGGCTAACCCGGCCCTAATTTAATCATAACCCCATTTTATGGGGCTTTTGGGGTCAGGGGCTTTAGAAAAGCCCCCTAATACATGGGTCAAAAAAATGGGCTAAATGATGGGAAAGGCCAGGGCTGGCCTTGGGGCTAAAAAATATATTGACAGCTCTAGGGTCAGTGTGTTAAGGTGGGTTTAACCCTACTAAAAAAATTTTGGAAACTAAACCTCAACATTCTCATAATAACTATTAGAAGTACTAAATTTTATATTCTGTAATTGATTTCTTATTTCAAATTATTAAATAAAACTAATTAATTATAGTATAATAGAATATTTAATATTCAAAATAACTACTTTTTTAAATAATTAAAAACAATTGCAAACCACACACTTACTTTATACAACTAAATAGTATTACAAATTTCTTTTTACTAAAATATTATAAAGATGTTTTATTTTGTTGTCAATTCTAATACAATTATGTCTTATATTGCACACACCAATTATTAGAAAATTATATATAATTAGTAATATCAAAATAACCCCAAAGAGAGATAATAACATATTAAATTAATTTAATATTTACACTGCTTTTACAGTTCTTAAAAAGAATCACTGTTTTGTTTTCTCGACTTCTAAAATATCACTCAATCTGTTTTTAATTATTTAAAATTAAAAATAATTCATAAATTTATTATCTAAAATTTTTGGATCAAAAATAATATTAATATTTTATGTGCAAATTAAACTTATGTTTTATTTTGTTTTTTCTTTCTAAAATCTTTTCTCAAAATCACTCTAAGATATATTATAAAAAGAAAATTAATTTCTTAAAAATTTATAAAACAAAGAAAATTTTAAATAGACTTAAAGTACTAAAGAATCACAATGTTATAGTGTTTCAATTATTTAACTAACACATTAAATAATCTATTTTTAACTTTCGATTAGAACACATAACATAAATGTATGTTTATTTTTATGACATTTAAAATGAAAACATTTTGAGTGAGTAGCACGACGAGATTGAATCCTATGGACGAATACAATTGTAGTCTGCACAAGGTTTATGAGTTTTTTTTTACTTATTATTTATGTTATGAGCATGATTTCTTGAGAATAAAATGAAAAATAAAATCATTTATATTTTATTTCTTTTTCAATAGCTTTCTAAGAAAATAAAGAAGTCTTATTTTTTTTTTAAATTAAGAGCTTCAATTACAGAAAATCTTCTCTTAAATTTCAATTAGGATAATTTTAGATAGAAAGTTAATTTCTGACTTATAACCTAAAAAAAAGTGAAATTAAATATTTAAATTTAAATTTATAAAATGATCCTTTAATTATATACTTAGAGAATCTAACTCAATTAATATTGTCATTTTGCTTTTGTTTCTTGATTCTAGTCCTATAAAAATTTCAATTTATTTTTCATAATAATTATTTTTGTAACAAATTAGGAGTTAATTATATTTTTTTCTTGTATTCAAAATGAACTTCTAAAAAAAAGCTCATGGGTTGGCCCTGGCCCACAAGGCTTTTGAAGAAATTTTGGTCATGTGGGCTTTTTCTACAAGGGGCTTTTTGGTCCTGTGGATTTTTCCGACCCCAACCCACGTGGGTTAGGGCCAAACCATGTAAGGGGAGCCAAATTGACGGGTCTAACTGTTATGAAGGTGTAATCTTTTTATATATTATGATCCTATATTATGAAGGAGTGATGTAGGGTATTATTATTATGTCTGTTTTATGAAAAGAAATTTCTTACATTGTCGTTTCTTTTGATATTTTTTTGTGTTTTGATTGTTCTTTTGTCTTAATAGAACTCATAATATATAAAAACCAATTATTTATATATATCTTTGATATTGAATTTCACTGTAGGCATACACTTGTAATAGTATTTATACTTTATAGAATCATAAACATAGATGTTATCATCCTATCACTCACAAAATTAGTTCTCTTGGTGCTTATGACCAAAAGAGTCCAATGGCTAACACCTCCATTCTCTCTCCCCACTATTCCTTTCTATATGACTTTAATAGTTTACCTCCTTATTGAATAATGCATACACTAATATCATTACCATAAAGAATTTTTCCTTTAAATTTTATCAACATCATCACCTTACTTGTCTATAACCATAATCATCACCACAAAATTTAATAAACAAACATACATCAGTTTAATTCCGTATATTTAAAATAATTGAGTCTCAATATTTTTAAACTACTATCATTTCTAAAATGTCATTTTATTACTGTTAATTAACTAGTTAGTTAATCATATTTAGTTAATTACGATAAATTAACTATTAGCGGATGAACCTAAAATGATAAAAATAGTTAGGTCCAAACTTGAGTTTGAGGAGCTGAAAATGAACAAGAAGAAACATGCTAAGTAATATAAAGTATAATGATAAGCTCGTATAAGTTTAAGTGATTGTTCAAAGAAAAAAGTTTTAATAAGATACCAACCTTCATATATAGAACAACATCAAGAATATGCTCCAATCTTACATTTTTTATGTAATAATATAAAATAATAAATAATTGTTAGTTCAACACTTATATTTTATGTTAATATTTATACAAGATCACATATTTAAATTAAGTATCAAATAAGTTAATTAGTATGAACACAAGACAAGAAAATAAATTATGAGTATTAAATGTAGATAAATAGATAAACAATGTAAATAAATTAAAGAATTTGACTGAATATTTTGAATTTTAAATGAGTTGATATATATAAACTCATATTTAAAATTTAAAATTTAAAATTCAACAGACGTAATTAAATAAAAAAAAATGTAAACAGACAAACATCATGGACGATTTGTTATCTAGTGACAGTATTTACCCCAGAAGAAATTGGAGTGTATAGAAAAAGTGGAAGATGATTGGATCACTTACAGCCAAGAAGCACCCATCAAGGCAGCGTTTGACACTTCCTGTCCAACACGGATCAAAGGAAAGGCCTGTTGTGCTTAATTACAAGAAGAGTCTGAAAGACTATACTAGTGGAAACTCAGAAACCTTAACTGTTGTATTCAAGGACTTGGGATATGTTGGCAAGATTTCTCTCCTTTCAGAAAATATAAAGAAAAAAAAAATACTTACAAGGTCTGGAAATGTGTTAATATAAAAATTTCTTCATAAATTATGTTTGACACTAGAAATCATCAATAATTTTAGTCTCTAATGTTTATGGTATGTCAATTTGATTTTTAAATTTCCCAATGATAAATCATTTGAATCCCTGCTTTTACAAGTCAATCTAATCCGTTGCGTATCAGTCAGTAGCATTTATTACAAACTCGATGGTTTAACTCTAGTTACTAACAACTTTTAATAATTTAATGTTAGTTTGTTGTTTTAACATATTCATAAAACAGTTGTCTTAACAACTCCAAGCCGTTGCAAATACAAGATTTGCCCGTGCCTTGAGCGATCGAAATTTCACCCTTTACCAACTACCATAAACAAAGATAAGGTTTTTTTAGCATGTGCCACATTCTCACTCCTCTGTTGACTTTCATAGACGTAAGAAAAAAAAAATGAAATCACGTGTTTATAAACATACAAAATAATAAATAGTTGACTGAAAAATGAATAACAAGATGCAAAATTTCACACGAAGCTCAAGTCCCATCATCTGCCATGCAATAATTATCCCTCCCAAAGTATAAAATGGTCGTGAGACTACTGCTCAAACATTGCTACTTGAAAATCCTAGTTTGATCAGATGATGTTACCAGGATCTCCATTACATTTTCATTTCATGGCTTGTAGGTTCAAAAATCGGCATGCTTCTAGTAGAAACAAGCATTCCTAATCCGTAAATTAGACAATGCACAAGACACTCAATCCGTAATATAATAGAATGCATTCCTAATCATCTTCGCATCCCTCGTCCGCGTCCACGGAATCCTCCTCCACGACCTCTGCCCATGGCACTGGCAGCGGCGTCTCCTTGTGCACTCTCAGACTACATATGTTAAATAGATAAAATCAACATCAGCTGCATAAAGGACAGTGGCCATAATAAAACAAGCAATGGAAAAAAATTTAAAACCTGGTTACATTAAGAAAAATAAAGGTAGAGTAAGTAGACATGGCGATATAATTATGCAAATTAATATAAAATTCTAAAAAGTCACAAGATGAGATCCCATCCCAGTAGACCAATTGTAAGAGTATCAATCAAAATTGTCCACAAGCTTTCCCACTGTATGTGCAGAATTCTTGATGTGCAGAGGATTTGTACAAGGAATTCTATATGTGCAGAAAATTATTAAGAACCATTACCTTGAAAAGTACAAAATCCTTGACCGATTTGAGAGTGAATTAATAGGATGCCTTCCTCCTCTTGATGATAAAGTCCCTTTCTCCATTTTGTTTCCTAATGATCCTCTCTTTCATACATCTCCCCGAGTGTTTGGTTGTGTATGTTTTGTTCATGACATGTCTCCAGGTCTAGACAAACTCTCCGCTCGCGCTCTCAAATGTGTCTTCTTAGCCTATTCTCGATTTCAAAAAGGATATCGGTGTTACTCTCCTGAAACTAAGAAGTATTACATGTCTGTCAATGTCACATTCTTTGAACAGACTCCTTACTTCTCTCCATCTGTTCAGGATGTTTCTATCCTCCAACAGGTCCTTCCTATTCCAATGACTGAGTCAAATAGCTCCACTGTCTCTGTCATTCCAAGTCTTGATCACAATCCTTCTAAACCTGTTTCTCCACATACTGAGATCATCCCACACAGGGCCCCAATGGATAGTCCACCTCCCCAAGACAATGGTGAATCTCCTACTTCAGATTCTTCTCCCTCGTCACCTCCTCCCACGTCTCCTGGTGCAAATGATTCAACATGGCCTATTTCCCTCAGAAAAGGTACTCGTTCCACTCGAAACCCTCATCCCATTTATAATTTTCTAAGCTATCATCGATTGTCGCCCTCCTATTTTTCTTTTTTATCCTTAGTGTCCTCTGTTGTTATACCCAAGAATGTGAAAGAAGCACTTGAGTCAATTACCCATGAATTTTGACCTTCCATAGACTGAGAAACACAGGTTGTTGTTGTATTGGGAGATTGAGATGGTTGTGCCAAGCTGTTAGACTTTAACCTTAAATACTCTTGATATTCATCCTCAGAAAACATAGAAGTGGAAGTTTCAGTCTTCGAAGTATTGGCAGTTTTGGAAGGGAAACCATGTAAGGAGTAGCAATTCTCTTGAGTATGACCCATCCTTTTACAGTATGTGCATTGAGGACGTCCTCGACCTCCTCGTCCTCCTCCTCTAGTGCCACGTCCTCCTCTTCCTCATGTGGCAACCATGACATATGGTTCCACTAGTTCATACGCTTCTTGAGTTTGAGGTACCAGGACACGCAGAAGGCGAGTGGTCAATGTTTCCATAGAGGGGACCTCATAACTAGTTAGAAGTTGATCTCTTAGATGATCAAAATCGGGATGTAGGGCACGAAGGATCAACACCATGTAAAATTTGTCTAGTTTCTTTTTGATATCCTCTAATGGATCTACTTCCAAAAACATCCTAAGTTCTTCGACAGCAGATTGGGCTTCAGCCATGAAGAACACCATATCATGGTCTGCCATTTTAAGAGATGCACGCTTGTTCGTAGTGTCATAGAGACGTTGAATATCGTTGGCATAAATGCTTTGGGCTTTCTTCCTAAAGGAGTGACAAGTTTTGAAAGCCCTCAAAGATACAAGAAGTTTGGGTTCCACTAATTGCCATAACAGGGCACACAACTAGAAATCTACTTGTTTCCACTGATCAGCTTTTTCAGTAGGCACATGGCTTCCATCTCGCTCAAGGTGGTCATAATGCCCTAGGCCAAGGAACCACATTTCAACGGCAGCAGACCATGATAGATAATTTTTTCCATTTAGCTTCTTGGAGGTAATTGATGGACTTCCAGGGAAGGAAAGAGTACTGCCAGACGCCATTTCTGAAGAAGACGAATAGTACTAGCGAGGAACAAGAAAACCCTAAGGGTTTAGACGAAGGAAACTGTGATAGTGATGGACGACGGTGGCCGGCAACAGCGAGCGGTAGACGGCAACGGACGACGGTGGTCGACGACGGACGACGGTGGCCGACGGTGGACGGTGGCCGACGGCGGGCAGCGGGGGACGATGGCCGGCGACGAAGAACTGTGGCGCCAGACAGATATATATTACGAGACAGAAACCAGAGCGGGATCGACCCGCTCTGATACCAACTTAAGATTGAAACTGTAAAATAATTCTAGAGGGCTTTATTGATCCCTCTCACAATCTTCTATTTATAAGAATAAATTGATACACAAGTACATGATAAATAGGGTAACCCTAGACACAATATAATAATGATAAATAGGGTAACCCTTGACACACTATAATGATGATAAAATAGGATAAATATCCTAACACTTTATGTGCAGAAAATTATTAAGAACCATTACCCTTGAAAAGTACAAAATCCTTGACCGATTTGAGAGTGAATTAAAATGTACTTATAGTACTGATAATAGTAAGAGATGAATAATTCATTCAAATAAGTTAAGAACGCAAGTTAAGACATTACCTTGGGGTTTTTAATTGTTTCATCCACACTTAAGATAAGGCAAGCAGCCTCTGTTGCAGCATTTATAGCATTGATCTGCAAATTTATTAACCAATTTAAACACCACACATAAAACATCAGAATCAGCTTATAAAATTATATAAATCAATGAGACAGATACCTTCACTATTGCAGGCTCCCAGACAAAGTTGGCAAAAGAGTCAGCAATGCCACCAGTAGCTATGTCCACCCCATAAGGTGCCCCCTCACCTGTAACAAGCGGAAAAATAAGTATATGCCAGCATGCACGCAAGTAATTGTACAATACATATATGTAACCTAGCATGCTTCATTCACACAAAAAGATGGCAACCCAACCAGAAGGAAGTGCATGTTTCTGCCTTAGTTTATTCAGCACATCAGTTGCATCAAATCCAGCATTGTCGCATAGTTGTCTAGGTATAACCTGCAATAATAACGCAACTTTCTGCATTAAAAAACAAAGTAACCATACACCTTGAATGTTAGAACATGATCTGTACCCTTCCAAAACTGGGACGCTTTCTCATACAAAAACTACCAGACATTTTTGAATCGTATTAACACAAAATTAGGTGGGTTGGGGGATCTAAACAAAGCTGAGAAGTTATTGAAGTATATCATATTGTCACAAAACAAAATATGTTTTAACAGGAGTTGCCTTGCGTTACTAACAAAGTTCTAGAATAATAGTAAACACAAAGACAGCTATGGATTTGGCTCAAATTACAAAAACATTTACCTCAAGAGCTTTTGCGTAAGAGTTAATGAAAAGCTGAGACTTCCCAGCGATAGTTCGTGCATGCTGCCTCAGGTACCGGCTTATCTCCATCTAGCAATGAGAACAACATTTTAAATTGAAATACGTTGACTAATATAATCCACTGATATCTACCAACAAATTTAAGACACATACATCTATAGCACCTCCCCCAGCAACCACAGTTGAATTTTTCAAAGCCCTCCTCACAATCATGATTGCATCGTGCAAACTTCGCTCTGCTTCCTCTATGAACTGTAGGAAAATAGGTAAAATCAAATATCAAATAAAATCCTTTGAGTAGCATGAGTTCAACGTGTTTCATAAACAGTTATCACAAGATATAACAGACCTGATCTGCTCCACCACGAAGAACTATGGTGGCTGTTTGGCCAGATGGACATCCATTGAAAATATTGAACCTCTCATTTCCAACCTGCCTTTCCTCAAAAACCTCACAAGTTCCAAGGATCTTAAAGCAAATAAAGCACAAGTTCAGCAATAATAAATGAAATTACAGAAAGATCAAATCAAAACAGTCATACAAATAATGTGCAACCTCCTCAATAATGTTATTAACAGATGTTTGTACGGTTCCACCAGTTGCAGCAGCCACCCTTTTTAGATCTTCTTCAGTTACACGACCAGCACAGAAAATGTCTCTATCTGCAAAATACTGTTTCAAGGACAAATTATTTTAAAAAGAACTAAAAAATGATATCCCTGAAAGGCTTTACCAAACACAGTAAAGAAATAATTATAAACCATAATTACAAACAATTAGTAATGACGTCAATCTAAACATTATGTGAATAACAAAAACCAAGTTAATAAGAATATAAAATCAAAGCATAAACAAAAGTGCATTACTACACAAGAGACAATGCATGAAATGTATCAGGAAACTATCATGGGAGGAGGTAGCACACACCACAGATTGCACATTATTCAATAGAAAAGTTTAATATTCTACGGAGTTTAGAAAAATCATAGTTAAGAAAAATTGAATTAAGAGAAAAAATTAAAACCTGGGTAGCTAGATCACCAATGGCCAATCGTGAAAGAACCACTTTGGCCCCACTGTTGACACATTTGTCTAACTTGTCATAGATGATATTCCATTCTGCATCAACTATTGACTGATATTGCGAAGGATCTGACAACCTGTAGAGAACAACAAAAAATAGTCTCATTTAATCCTTCCTAAGATCCCAGGTCAGCTTTGTGAAAAAACGAATTTTAAAATAAAACACCTTATTTCAGCATTTTCTTTCTCAGACTTTAGCTCCAATTCAACGTTTAACAATAGAATTTTTGGATTGAGAAACTTCTTGGGTTGTTGCTCAAACCCAGCATATGAAAACGTCTTTTTGAAGGCAACACCATTTACAAGAAATGAGTCCCGCATGGTACCACCAGGAACCTGTAGAAGAAAACCCGAGTCTCAAACCATTGATTTTAAACATAAGTTTCCACATAACAAAGTTGACTTGCATGGAATTAAATGTTTACCACAAACTAAATTCCGCATGACAGTAAAACTCCTTGATTTTCATCTCTAACCACTTTAGTTAATTGATTTATTCCACTTTGTATTAAAATCATTTCAGTTATCAGTTATGAAATACAAATGCACACATTGAAAACTCCAAAAGCAATACTGAACAAGAGTGGAAGGCTGATAAATATAATTTCAACAATATGAAAACTAGGAAGCTAAATTGGAGTTATGATATTGCTTTACTCTTAATACTCATTCCATAATAATTTTCTTAACAGAGTATTGCACCACAATTAAGTAAACTAATCATTCTCCTAAAGAAAAGACAATTCATCTATTAATTGAATCAACAATTCATCTATTAAAGAAAAGAAATTTACTTAATTTTACAATTATGAAGATTAAAGTTAATGAGCACTAATGTCAATCTGAAGGGAAACAAGATTGATAAGAAATAACAAATGTTTCTTGATATTTTTATGTGACAAAATAGGTTGAAACCAAAAAAAGAATAAAAAATCCGTACATGATAATGTTGATATAATAATAGGAAGCAAAGAACAATCCCTTTTAAAGGCCAAGAAGATTCACTAATACTTAAGTTGACAGTAAAGGGAAAACATAGTAATAACAATAACCTTGAAGTATAAGTCTTCCGAACAACACAAATAAGGAAAAACAAAAAAAGAAGTAAATCAGGATAAATGCATTTCAAAATTCTCTGCATGATTCAGTCAACAATAGAAAATTTATTATTACCCTATGAACAAATGGAGACTGTGAATATATGACTTTATAGCAAGATCTTAATGTAACCTGCTTGTATGTATTCGAATGACTAGTGCTTGGATAACCTAACACAAAAATCCTAAAATCCGGGCTTAGGGAAAACAACAGCCGAAAAAGACTAACTAGAACTATAGAAACATACACACAGATACAAAAAGCGAAAGGATACCCATACTATTTCCAATAGCATTGTCAGTTTTCTTATTTTTAAATCAGGATAAATGCATTTCAAAATTCTCTGCATGATTCAGTCAACAATAGAAAATTTATTATTACCCTATGAACAAATGGAGACTGTGAATATATGACTTTATAGCAAGATCTTAATGTAACCTGCTTGTATGTATTCGAATGACTAGTGCTTGGATAACCTAACACAAAAATCCTAAAATCCGGGCTTAGGGAAAACAACAGCCGAAAAAGACTAACTAGAACTATAGAAACATACACACAGATACAAAAAGCGAAAGGATACCCATACTATTTCCAATAGCATTGTCAGTTTTCTTATTTTTAATACAGTACCTTTTGTTTAAGAGTGCCTTTAGGCGCCCTTTTTAGAATTTTTGTTTTCCATTAAACTCTCCTCTATTAAGAAACACATCACACGGTCACCAATGTAAAAGGGAGAGTGCAGCACGTACCTTCTTTATTCCAATCATGTTCAACCTGTCATCGTTCCCAATTGCAATTACAGCATCCACAACCATGGATGCAAAGAATTCTTTCTCTCCCCCAATAAGCTTTGAAGAAAGTGTGGTAGAAGCACACTTTGCAAGCAAGCTTTTCTTTTCTTCCAGACTTTTCCCCTCAATGCTAACAGCTAGCTCTTTAATCTTTTCAATTGCCTGTATCAATAATTAAAAAAGACAAATACTATGTGACCAAATTCGTGATATACTTCGACTTCCGGTATTCAACATTAAGACAAAATTCAAACAAAAACTGAGGCGCTGTTTAGATAAATTTTTCCACAAACACTTGTTAGAGAAGTAAAAAGAGAAAGGAAGGAAGGAATCAAACATTTCTCACGAGCATATATAAACTTACGCAAATCTGAACTTCAGAAAAATTACACTATAGAACTTTTACAAAAAGCTAAGTATTTAATCGATTTAACTTATAACAAAGGCTCAATTTATTTTACCATCTTAGTTTCCTCTATAAAGGCTTAAAGATAAAGTTATTCAAACATTAAAAAAAATAATCATATTCGAGAGAGAGATCTGTACCAAGGTACTTGCAGCCCTGTAGCTCCGTATCAAATTTTGAGAGTGAACGCCATCTTCAATGAAAGGCTTGGCCTCCCTTAAAAACTCAGCTGCGAGCAACACGACAGTGGTGGTTCCATCGCCAACCTTTTCACATTCAAAAAAAGAACATTAGAATAACAATACATCATTTACTTACAAACAAGCAATTCCAATACCACAATTTCAAACATCTGAATTAAGCCAAAAGAAAAACCAGAAGATCTTAACTGCGGAAACGAGAGAATAAAAATCTAAGGCATTGCATGAGATCGAATGGAAAGGGAAGCGTTAGAAGTTTACCTCGGAGTCCTGAGACTTAGCGATGTCGACAAGGATTTTTGCGGCAGGGTGGACGATGTCAAGGAGCTTCATGATGGTAGCTCCATCGTTGGAGATGGTAACAGCTCCCTTGTCATCATGGATGAGTTTGTCCATGCCGCGAGGGCCGAGGGTGGTGCGGACGACGTCGGCGACGGCGGTGCAAGCATTGATGTTACTCACCAGCTGTGGCTTCCCTTGCGAAGTGTCCGTGCCTTCCTTCAGTAGAATGATCTGAGGTTGCTGTTTGATCCACCATTTCCAGACTTAGGTTAAGTTACAAAAACACGCAAAAAGAGAACAAAGAGAGCGAGAGAGTGAACATACCAGCATCGCTGACATGGTTGAAGATGCAGAAAAAAGAGAGAGAACTAGGGTTTAAGTTTTGAAGTTGGAAGTGGGACGAGAAGCAGCAGTTTCTGGCTCCTACTCTCTCTCACACACAGCGACGTTAGCTTTCTCTAGAAATGGTTGGTTACCTATTTCGAAGCCAAATTTCAATTTTATCATAACTTGGGCCAAGGCCCATATACACCTAGCAACTAATTTTTACAAGGTTTTTCATCCAGTACCCCCGTTATTTCTTGGCACACCTTCCGAATTTTTAAAATCACATCTTAAACTTTCGGATTAGTTGTCCTAAAATATTTCCAGACTAAGTTCTTTAAGATTTCAAGAACATGATTCAATAGAATTTTTGAAATGGGATTTTCAGAACTTATGAAATCTATTTTAAATCAAATATTTTAAAATAAAATTTCCTAAACAAACTTTTTAGAACATTTTTTTTCTACTATGCTTTCTCTTTTTTCTTCCTTTTTTGTAATATTTTTCCTCCCTTCTTCTACCTTAACAAAGATTGTGATGCAGTACTGGTGGAGGGCGTTTTAGTCTTTTCGATGTTAACATGAAAGTGCAGTTAGTAATAATAAGGTGCGGGAAGAAAAACAACTTCTAATCATCGTGTATCGACCAAATATGTTATTACCAATTATATTTGGTGTAAGTGATTATTATATTTTATTGGACATTTATTAAATCATGTGTAGTGACAACATTACATATATTTTGTCTTATATTTTTCTAGGGTCTAAACTTGGGCTAGGCTCGACCAGCCCGTTAACACAATATAGACCAAACAATATAATAAAAAAGGTTCAATAAAGCTTAAAACACAAAATTACAAAATTTGCCATCATACACCTTTTATAAATAGGAGATCAAAAGAAGATTAGAAGAGGAAAGAAATAAAGGAGAAGTAATTATTTGAATTGAGGAAAAGAAAAAGGAAAAGGTAATAAGTAAAAAGATTGTGTTCTATTTAGAAAATAACTTTTAAAATTGTTATCATGTAAGAAATAGTTTTAAAAATATAAGTTAGAGTTAAAAGAAAATTAAAATTATGACAAACTTAAAAAAATAATAACAATATGTTAAAATAAATAACTTTACAAATTATTCATAATTAATTATATACCAATCTTTCTTTCATAAATCTTCTCAATTTTAGACGGAAAGTTTGGGGAGAATATTTTGTTTGTTTTACCTATTTACTCTATCTTCTTTTATGAATTATAATACATTTACTCCTTTCTTTGTGTAGAAACAAAAATATGGAGTGAAGTGAATATTATTTTTCTTATGTAAACTACGGACATGATTAGTTTTTAAAGTGTGAAAATCATTCAAGTAAATTTTACCACTTTCAACGAACCAATTTAGAACTTTATTAAACAAGAAGTTCATGTTATATATAACATAGACTAAAAAAAATAACCGAGTGATGATTCTTATGCTTCATTAACTGAAAACACATGTTGCTAATGTATGCCTCAAACACCAATGTTAAAAACATTTTAAGAAGTTAGAACAACAAATAAATTGACAAAAATATATTATTTCTAGTCTCTATCGTGCACATAAACTAAAACATACCAGTACCCTTTACAAAAATCTAATGTAAAATTCTGTCAACTTCAACAAGACCTTCTCCAAAATAGTTATCGAGATAATTATATTCTCACAATAATACAGTTAAATAGACATAACAAACATTGAATAGATTAATACTAAACAATGGAATCTCAATGTTCCTATACACAATACTAAGAAAACTATAAAATTATTTGCTGGTGAGTTTAATACTACTACCAATTTAATTCTTATGAGGTGGTTGAAAGGAAAGGAAAGGAAATGGTATATATAGAAGTGTTGTTAAATGATGAGAAGTAATTGGTGAAATCTAATTGATAGCACTGGCGGACAAGAATTCCACATTTATGCATTGGCTTCATGAGAGAAATTGCGTGAAGGATAAGCTAAGCATATTATACAGGGGGGGAGAATTGCGATACCACATGACAGATGCCTTGGTTTGCTAAAACAAGAGATTCAATAATGCAATGAAAAGTGTCCAGTAAAGGAAGGACCCAGAGGGAGAGGGAACAGGTAGAGAAGAAATCTACTTTCCCCTCTCCAAATATAATAAAAGATTCTACAGACAGCGATACAAAGCTAATCATGGACAGCAACAGCCTAATCTAATTTTATTCTAGACTCCACAATTGATGTCTACAACAACGTCCACCACATCAAGATGATATTTTGGTTACATCTTTGCTTGATCTGTTGTATTTCATGTGGCTGTTGACTAACTGCCCCGCTGCAATGGCAGACATCAGAGACAGCTCTCCGGCTAAAACAGATCCAGCAACAATGGCGGCCAAAAGTCTTGAGTTTGATCCTGGTGACTCCTTGCTCGCACCCTTCACACCAAGTAAATTCAAGCAAGCAGACTGGGATGCAAGTTGAGTTCCACCCCCAACAGTACCCACCTGAGAGGAAAATTGAAGAATAAACCTTAGCTATTAACTAAATTGGAAAATTGGGTAACGTGTAAGAAAGGATGGGACGGGATGCCAAATCACCTCAATGGAAGGCATGGTCACCGAGATGTGAAGGTCCCTCCCATCATTAACGGCTTCCATCATGGTTATGCAATGGGAACTCTCAATATTTTGTGCTGGATCTTGTCCAGTGGCTATAAAGACTGCAGAAACAATGTTACTAGCATGGGCATTGAATCCACCAAGAGCACCAGCAATAGCGGAACCAGTAAGGTTTTTAAGCATGTTAAGCTCCACCAGGGCAGACACGTTGGTCTTCAATACCTTCTTCACCACTTCTTCTTTAATAATTGCTTCACAAACAACTGATTTCCCACGTCCCTCGATCCAATTTACTGCAGATGGCTTCTTATCCGAACAATAATTTCCTAAAGGATCAAATCAGAACACAACCATCACATTTTTCGTATTAATTTTCCCAGTAAAACAATTTCACCATGCCGTGATTATCGGCATAACAACCAGATCAATATAAAGGATAAAGTCAGAACACAGTCATCACACTTTCGGTCTAATACTCCCTTTTAAAACAATTTCAGCGCCCTGATTATAGCCACCAAATTGAATAGCCAAACAAATAGATAAATATAAAGGATCGAGTCAAAATAGTGATATCATTATAGGATACCAGTCTAGTGTTCAAATTGACAATACCTACAATATGTGTGTGCGTGCATGAATGTAAAAGCTAAGACGTCAAAGATGGTAGGGGAAGAAATAAGATAATGTAACTGGACCCACTTCACGATGAAAGAAACCAGTACGGAAAAGAAAGAAGCCAAATAAACGATGTGTAATAGCATATAAAGAAACACCGTTGGTGACATCGTCCGATTTAACAGAAGAAAGAAATATAATTCATCAAAACGGGAAAGATAAAGAAATTACCAGAAATGCCAATAACATCCATGTCAGGGAAATCATTCTGAAGAAAGTCAAGAACGTTTTGCACCCCTTTGGAAACCATGTTCATACCCATGGCATCACCCGTGCTACAGGTGAATCTCAAATAAACGTTCTTTCCAGCCATAGCACACTGAATACCTTGCAGCCTGGCAAATCTACTCGACCTGAAACCATTAAACCAAACACCAAAACTCAGCACAAATAAATAAATCTCCCACACTCAAATAAACGACATCCAAGTTCTAGTCATCTATACTAAAAAATTTCCTCCACTCATCCCACTCCCCAATTATCATAAACTTTTAATGGAAAACCACATCTCGCCTAACATTTAAAAAAATCAACCTAAATATCATTCCCTAAACTACAGAAATTCATTTAGTATGCAGGTAATAGCAAATCTCAGTGTAAATTTTTCTTATTCAACACAAACACTATTTAAAATTACTTCAACTCATAATTAATTTTGGACTCAATAAATTCTTTATGTGCAACCAACCGTATATATTAATATTCATTTAAAATCAGTTAACTGGATATCGACATTTCAACAAATTTTTCGATGATCCGATGAATCCAAACATGCAATTAAAGTGGACACCGACTACGGAATGATAAATTCTAAAATCATGATCACGAACCCAAACTCCCTCTAGAGAGTACCAAAACAAACCTGTTGAAAACAACGGAAAGGGTATCAAAATTGAGAGGATCCTCCAAGAAGAACTTCAACTGTGCAGCCCTCTTAGCAGTGGAGAACCTGACAACAGGGGCCCTTGACATGCAATCCCTCAAAACAACACTGCTGGCCCCACCAGATGCATATATAGCTTTGCACCCTCGATTGGTGCTGGCAACAAGGCACCCCTCCGTGGTGGCCATCGGCACCGTGTACTCGAACCCGTCCAGCAGCAACGGGCCCGCCACCCCCACAGGAATCTGCACGTATCCTACCGGCATTTCGCAGCACTGCCCCAAAATCGAGTCGTAATCGAACCCGTCCAGCGGCAGCCCCTCCAGCGACCGCCCCGTCATCCTCTGCAGAGCCGCGCGCCGAATCGCCGCCGCACGGCGACAGTCTCCAAGGCGAGACTCGAGCGCATAGGACGGCGTAACGCCGTTCACAACGGAGCGGACAATGTCCTCATCGTCTTGGGAGATCAACGAGCACTCAACAGGGGGCAATTTGGTAATTGACGTAGAGGGCGAGGGCCTGGGCGAGGATTCCGAAACAGCTTCATCGACGTCCCACGCGTCGTTCGAGGCGCGTGTGATGAAGGACTGGACGAAGTCGATGCCGAAAAAGCCGAGGAGGTAGATGAATGAGGCAATGAGGGAGAAAATCGCGGCAATCTCGGAGAGCGTGACTACGTGCAGAGGTGTGTGGCTGCGGATCTTGTCGCGCCACCGGTGCAGGAGGAAGTATGCGACGGAGAAGAAGAGAGTGAAGAAGATGGCGTTGGTGAGGTATAGTGGCAGAGGGAGCGCGTCGGAGGCCTTAGGAGAGGACGCTGATGATGTGGGAGAGGAATCCCTCTTCCCGCGGTTGGGATGGTGAATAACTCCGTCGTGGGCGGTGGGCGGCACGCGGTGGCGGAGGTCCATTGCGCGTGCGAAGAGGGTTGAGGAAAGAACGGTGAATGAATGAGTGAATAAATGGTTAAGGCATGTGATGTGTTATGTGTGACAGCGAAGAACGACGAGTGTTCAACGGAGTGACCGGACCCAACAGCGTCGTCATTTGCTGTTGTTTTGTTTTTATTAAGCGCTTTTCTTCTAACTTTTTCTACTTTCCGGAACGGCCACAGACACATAATTATAAAACTTTATTAAAAAAATTAATTATTTTTTTTAAATGGTAACCGTATGTTAAATAAATTATTAAAGTAACTTTTTAATTGAAATTGAATCTTTTTGAAGTTTCTAACCCGATGGGTCCATTGAAAGTAAATTACCAGTTCGCTAAATCATTTAATTCATAAACAATTTCATTGACTGCATCTCTCCATTGCAATAGAGTAAAATAAAGATTGAATTGTTTAATAATAAAGTTGTATAATTAAAGTGAACTATTATTCTTTTATTAAGTATGTCCAAAGATTATAAATAGGAAAAAAAATGTTTCACTAGGGTTGATGATTTCCATAAAACTTTTTTAATTAAAACTTTTTTGTCTAAGCTTAAAATAATTTGGGTGTACCTCTTAAATATACTTTAACTAAGTGATTAATTTGATCGAGATCACAGTAAAATTTTAAATTCGCAATAAATGTAATCACTTATCTTCTTATCTTTAACATGAATTTATAGGTTTTCAGATGAATTTATAATTAACGAATTTTTAATCATGATTTATTAGCTAATAAACAACATTTACCGATAATCTTAATTAGATAATACTTAATGATATTGATAATTTAGACCTCTAAGTCCTTTCATTGATATTAACTATATGAACTTTCTTCATGTCATACGATTCACAAAAATAACTTGACATGTGTTTTATTTTTTCACACATTCTATTACTTCCGTCAGCTTGTCACCCAAGCGAGCAATAATCTTCTCATATTAATTATTACAATATAATAAAAAATAATACTAAAAAAATTTTACTAGTGTTTTTGTCATTTGATATTTCTGTAATACTAATTATTTTTTCTATATTACTATTTTTTATGATATTTCATTACATAATTAATCAATAAAATTAAATTTAAAAAATATATTTTAGCTTTAGTAGGTAAAATACTATCATTTAAAATAAAAATATTAATATTTATTTTAAAGAGTTGATTTTTAAATAAATAGTTATTTTTTACACACATTTTAATCATCATTAAAAAAATTTCTAACATATATTTTACATATTTATTATGTTAAAAAATGACTTAAATTTAAAGTATTACTTTTTTATATATTCTTTTTTATTTTATGATTTATAAACACTTAGTTATTTAATAAAAGTAAATTTAGAAAAATATATTTTACTTTTATTTCTTAATGTAATATTATTTAAAAAATAATATATGTTTATCGATAATAAAATATAAAAATAACTATGATGAAATAATTTTGTCTTAAAAAATTCATTATTAAAAAAATATTATCATTTTAATATTAAATAATAATTTAAATATTTTTTATTAAATATTTTATTTTTTAAGTATGTAAAAATATAATTAAGGTTATCTAATAAAATTTATAATTAATGATATTTACATAAAACTTAGTATAAGGTTTTAAAAATAATTACGTTTAAAACAGAATAAATTAAAATATTATATTAAATAATTTTTTTTAATGGTTTAAAACATATTTGTAATAAAAAAAGTTATATTTTTAATATTATAATTTTTATTTTACTTTTTAAACTTTTTTTTTATTTTTAAAATTTTGTAATTTTTTTTCGGTGAGTCAATACTCTTTCGTTTTCATATTCATAAATCAATTCCAATCTATATAAACAAACAAGAATGAAATACACCTTTTTTATATCATAAACAATACGTAGTCTCAAACAAAAACGATTATAATCTAATTTAATGTGTATTTATAAAATAATCAAGAGTTTGTGATAGTCAATGTCAATAATAATGAATTCAAAGTTATGTAGTGATTTCTAATAAATATTTTTATTCCATTGTAATATATCGGTGAAATGTAATTATAATATGTATATGATTTAATATATACAATTATTAAAAGTAATTAAAAACTCTATCTTATCTTATCGTGTCATTTGCATGTTGTTTGTATAGTGTTTTATGGGAAAATATAAGGTTGCAAAACAAAAACCTCAAAAGTGATATAGACTGATGATATAAAAAATAATATGTGTATTTATGTTTCGTTTTTATAGTTTTGCTTTCAGAGTTATGTAAGTATAATATGATTTCTTATGAAGAAGAGTTGCTTTTAAAACAAGTTAAATGATAATATATATTGTGTTAAATGCTATTTAATACTTAATATAATTATTAGTGAGATGTTAGAAATTAAATATTTGTCACTAACACATAACTTAAATTAATGATATGTATGAACACGAGTACGTAGTTGTATATAAAAAAAGGAAATAAATAAATTAATATAAATGCACACATGTTATATCTTAATACGTTAAGTCTTACTTTAATTATGATTTTAAAATATGTTATTATGCCTAATAATAATAATTATAAATTTAGACGGGATAATAAAAATGTAAAAATGTTTTATTTGTTATAGAAAAAAAATACATCAATCTAATATAATATAATAATTAATATACGTGTTTGCACAAATGTTGATGGATTCCCATGAAAATATTTAACATAATTAGTGGTGAGTAAATTTGAATCTTTTACATATAACTGTACTTAATATTTTTTTTTCAAAATAGTGACTTTTTATGTTAGTATCAAAATACAGAAAATCGAATCGATATTCTATTTAAAATCAAATATTTGATTATTTTAATAATAAAAATTTGAAACATAAATATAATTCTTACAAAGAAGTTTTATTATTTTAAAAGTGTATAAATTTTTTAAATTTTTTATTTTTAGAGTTCTTTTCTTTTTTTCTATACTTTATAATTGCTAATTAGTCTATTTAAAGATCTTGTTAGGATGATTCTTAAGGTAAATTTAAAGTAAGTCGATTTGTTACCTTTTTCTTAGTTTATACGTTTCTTTGTTCATGTGGGCCATCTTGGTTTGTGTGTAATGTTTGAATTTTCTATAAGAGTGTCTTTGATCATTGGTTCTAATGGTGTGTCCTAATCGTGTTTGTGTTGTTCATATTAATAGACAGAGCTTCGAGTGTGTTTGAAGGTGCTTTTTGGAATTATTGAATTGTTAGTTTGTCTTTCATGTAAGGGAAACTTGCATTATTTTAAATTATAAGCATCTTTAAATTTTTTATTTGCATGATTGAGTTGTATGATGAAGTTTAATCTATTGAACTTGGTTGTTTTAGATATTTGTCTTGTTTGATTTTGTGTTGATTGAGGATCTTATAATTTGATCAATTGAATCAATTGGTGTGTTCAAACATTAAAAATTGTTCTTGACTCAAGTGTTAAGAAAGGAATAGCAGTTTGACCATTTGAACAAGTGTCATTTTCCAAAATCACATAATTTTGATCGGTTGATATCTCACACAAAGTTAAGAGGTGGCAAGTTGGCGTTGAGCACCAATTCATTTTGCAAATTTGGGAGCATTTTAACTCAATATCGCTAAGCGTTAGTCTTGTACCATTGAGTTGGGAAAATGCAAAATGCTTTGCCACCGAGCGGTAGCAGAACACAATTTAGCATCGTGTTTCACTATAGGTCTGAAGCATTTTTGTTCTAGGATGTTGAGCAACAAGAGGGTTTCGTTAAGCGTAATTTTTGACAGAATAATGGCATTAAGCGCCAAGATTATCATTGAGCGCCACCTTCTGCGAAAGATTTGGCGTTGGGCACCTGGGCTGTCGCTAAGTGTCACCTTTAGTGAGAAGCCCATTGTTGGGCACTACTTTTGAGCGCTAGTATACATGTTTCAGTTTTCTTATTCCACGACTGTTTGAAATTAATTTGCAATGTACTTTACACATGTACAAGAGTATATGATGGCTATACATGAATTAAATTATGATGATGATGAGTATGGTATATGTATTGATGTTATTCTATGGATTTCATTGGGAGATTCTATGGTGACATTTCATTAATGTATGTATTGATACATGGATTTAATGTTGGGAGTTATCATGTTGTTCTAATAACCATCAAATCTCAAGTAGAAAATGGTGGGATATGTGATGAAAGGTACGAAATGTCGTAGTATAGAGGTTTTATCTTGGCCAAAGATGATTGACAAACTAATCTTATGTGTGGTAGTTTGGGTGAGCAAATTGTTTCACCACCACAAGTGCATAACTCACCAGATTCCGATATCAATACATGTATCTAGATTGTCGAGTATAATATGAGTATATCTATGTTTTATGATTGTTGATATGAATTATTTATACATGATAGTCTATCTATATTTGTTGTATGATTACTCGTTTTGCACGTTAGCTTACCCTTTCTTTTATATTTGTTTTTGTTTATGTGTTCTATTTATTTGTAATGATTATCTTTATAATGTGAACAAATAAGAATGTACCAGTTGCAAGATGATGTATATGTTCTTCATTTAAAAACCTTATTATAATTTGAATCAATATAATATTATATTTTAATTGTATAGGACCTATATATATATATATATATATATATATATATATATATATATATATATTTATCATAAGTATATTTGATATAACTCTAATAGCACTATGTAGGTATATACTTGTTGTTAGAATATTTATCCTATTTTATCATCATTATAGTGTGTCAAGGGTTACCCTATTTATCATGATTATATTGTGTTTAGGATTATCCTATTTATCATGATTATATTGTGTCTAAGGTTACCCTATTTATCAAATACTTTTGTATCAATTTATTCTTATAAATAGAAGATTGTGAGAGGGATCAATTAAGCCCTTTAAAATTATTTTACAGTTTCAATCTTAAGTCCTGTGAATTATTTATTTTCGTGATATATTTTTAGTAGTAGTTGTTTCAGTATAAAAGTTGGGACCAAAATATGAACCTGATGAGTAGCTTCCTCTACTCCTATGATGCCTTTATCTTGAATGGGGTGGGTACCTGCAAAGGCACTCCGACCCTCAAGTCAAAAAAAGTGGGCCTGTTGAACTTGTTTAGTTCAAGGGTGTTGCTCTCTCCACCATCCTCTTTTCTCCCTCCACCTCCCTTAACTTTTTGCATTTTTTTATTTATTACAAAAATAACCTTTTTACTTTTTTTATTATTCTTTTTACTTTTAACCCATCCATGAAACTCTAAATTTCTAATTCAGTCTCAGCAGCCCCACCTTTCCTTCTCTCACATTCTCACCCCCAACTCCAGATCCGTTTACTCCACCTCTCCTTCTCTCACATTCTCACCCCAAATTTATTTCTTTCATTCGCGCATCCCACCCCAACTCTCCCAGTCTCAGTTCCTCTCTTTCCACATTCCCACCCGTTTGTGGCGGTGCGGCGGTATGTGCAGCGGGGTGTGCAATGGTTGGTGCTTGGGTCTACGAGAGGGTAGTTTTTGTTTCTTGGTTTCTTTGTTTCGTTTCTTGCTTTTCATTTACATGATATGTTTATAAGCCTTTTTCTTATAAATGTATGTAATATATTGTGTTTAAGGTTGATGATGTGCTGCTCTGCTCTGGTTTCTGTTGTCTTTGTGTGTGCGTGTGTTCAGAGGAGCTTCCTGTGTGTGCGTGTGTTGAAAGGAGAAAGAAGACATCCAGGAACGGATGTCGCATATCCGTTTGGACTTGAAACGGATGTCAATATCCGTCGACGAATGTCGACATCCGTTTTATGTTAAACAGATGTTGATATACGGTGACGGATGCTCATATCCGTTTAAGGAGTTTCATATTAATTTAGGGTTACGTACCTTCCCGCTTATTTACACACACTTTTGTTAGTTCACCACCACCTTCAAGCAACACAAAGATTGAACTTTGTCACCCTTTTAAAACAATTCTTTCGGGCAACCTCTTACTCACCATACTCACACCATAGCAATACTCACACCATAGCAATGAAAGAAAGAGAAGAGAAAGAATTCCCACAAAGAAAGAATAAGAATGAGAGCATGTAAAAGAGAATCAATAAGTTATGGAGGGGGAGTGGGTAGAAATTATAAAATTTTAATCCTAAAAGTAAACTTTTACTGAAGGATAAAATAGAAATAGAAAGAAAGAATCAGGGGTAAAAGAGGAAGAGAGAGGTGAAGGGAGCAAACGGGGAGGTGGAGGAAGCAGCACCCTTAGTTCAATAGTTAATAATAGCTTAATTTTCTCTTAGGAAAAACGTACCTTTTTCCTCTCTGCTTTTCATATTTAAAATAGTAGAATAAACCGTTTACCTGAAAATCCGGTCAGTTATAGAAGTTGACCATTTGGAAATTGTAACCGTTTAGATCGTGCTTAGTACCGAATCAGTAAGTCCCGTGATTCGTGACATTAAACTTATATTCCTAACCGTTTATTAAGATTTAATATGTTAGTTTGACTAAAGTTGACCGGATGCGTTTCCTCCGGTAATTTTACTGGATTGTCGTGACATTGCTGGTTAATTGTCGATCGTTAGTGCATCGACACAAACATGTGATCGCTATAATACGATCGTTTTATCGATGGATGTTCAGGAGGTAAGTCGCGGGTCGACGTTGGCCTTTGATGCGCTCGACATATATATACGATCGCCATCTTACGATCGTAAGATGGTCTGTTATTATGCGGGGTTATTAATTGACTATCGATGTATTATGGTCACCCGGTTTACCGGTCGACAGTTGGAGTGTTCCGGTATCCTACGATACAATAGTATATCATTAAAATAGGGTGTTATACTTCTAAATTCAAGTACGATAATTTCTTAATAATATGAAAAACTTATACATGTCATATTTAAAATTAAACTTATGTATATAATTTAACAATAATAATACGTATATTTAGACATGAAATTAGATATAAACTTATAAATTATTAGATAAAATCATTAATATTAATCTTTGTATTCAATTATTTGTTTTGAAATATGAATCTCATTTAGAGAGTTTTATTATTAAAATACATTTTAGAGAGTTTGAAAAAACAAATATTTAAACTTCTGTTAGTGTAAAAATACTCTTGTCATTTTCACAGCAAGTAATCAACATAATAACATAATAAATAAATTCAAACATGTAAATGCTCTTTTTCTTACATACTAAACAAAAATTTAATTCAGCTAATAAATATTAACTTTAATTGAATTTAAATCCAGTTTTCTTTTACGTGCAACAAAATGAGCTTAGCGGGGTTTGGAGTTTAGTTATAAGTTTATTAAATATTTGAAAAAATATATATTATTATAGTTCTTATTATTGAAACAATATTTTTGTAAAAAAATAACTAAAAACGTGGAAATCTTGTTTTATCAGTATTTTATTTTGTACTATCATTGAGATTATTAGAAGTATAAATTAATTTTTATAACAGTTTTGAAAAGAGTGATTTTGAAATACAGGAAAACATATAAGAACATGCATCAGAAGAATTCTCTTCAGTGTTAGCTGTCGGTGTTTATGTCAAGGGAAAGAGTTTTGGATGATTACGATGCCAATTTAAGAATAAAACTTTTATAAATAGTATAATTATATTAAAATAAATTTTAATTATTTAATCATAAAATACGTGCTTTTATATTATTATTAGTGTGAGAAAATGAATTACAGTCAAACAAATGACACTGGATTTCGTTGTTGAAATATTTAAAGTATAATGAAACAAAATTATTATATTTTATTTTCTTTTAACTTATTTTTTTTTCTTATAATTTAAAAATAAGATAGAAGTAGAAGAGACTGGAACATTGGAGATGTTGCTTTTTCGGTTTTGGTGAATAAAAAAAAGAGACCAATGAACGAATGACAATTGGAACGTTCTACTCCACAGGCTTATCATGCACTTTACCCTACATTAATATTTTCATTTAAAAGAAGGGAATAATAGTGATATTCAACTGCTCCAAATTCTATAATATTAACTTATAAATATTTTGGACTTATGTTTTATATTAATTAGTATTTAATTTACATTATTATTACAATAAAACAAAGCCTTCTGTTCTGTGCAGGAATTTAAGAATTAATTAAATTGATAATACTAAATTTAGAACAAGTTTACCATTTTTGTCCCTTTCTAAATTTAAAATTGACTTTAAAAAAATACAATTGATAATGATATTGAGGTTTGATTCTGAATTGAATTGTTTATTATGGCTTCATTGATTGTATCATTTCAGTAAAATATTAGTATTAATTTATTGTAAAAGATATTATTGGGAATCAAATTGATTCCTTATTGTCATAAAGACTATTATTTTGCTCTTATTAGGTTATTAGGTTTTCTAGTTAGTTGAACAGAATTCTATAAACAGAGCTTTCTCTTTGTTTATGTAAGAGAAAATACAATATCATCATTTTTCTCAGTTTCAATACTAGAAAACATAATATAAAAAGAAAAGAGAATGTTTTTCTTACCTCTCGTGTTACCCTCTTCATCTTTTCCTTCTTCGCCGTCGTTAACTGCCATCTCCTCCGTCGCAGATCTGCGCTGACGCCGCTGTTTCCCTCATCGCCTGGAGAAGCTCATTGTTGCTCCATTCTCCCTCCTCTCACACTCGTTTTCCACATTGCTTGCGTGGCCTTCTGTTTGCCTTACGCTTATCTGCTGTAAGTCATCATGGGTTGGGCCATAAACTTGCATGAACAGTGTTGGGCCAATTCTGATATGGTATCAGAGCAGGTCTAGTGTCTGCTCTGCTTTCGTTGCCTCTGATTCATTTCTTGGTATCTTCTTGGGTTCTTCTTGGGTTCTTTTCATATGGATCAATCTTCCAACCCATCCAATTCTTACTACCTGCACTCAGGTGAATCTTCCAACCCAATCAGCCCCTATTACTTACATCCAGGTGAGAACCCGGGCCTCACTCTCATTGCACAGATTCTAAACGAGAAGAATTACTCCTCATGAAGCAGAAGTATGAGAAGAGCCTTGCTCTCCAAGAATAAAACAAAATTTATTGGTGGGTCCATAAAGAAACCCCAGAAAACTGATGCACTGTTTGATGCATGGGAAAGATGTAATGTGATGATATTGTCTTGGATAACAAAAACTCTCTCCCCACAGATTGCTGAAAGTGTCATCTACGTTAAAGAGGCCAAGGAACGGTGGGATGAGCTGAAAGAACGATTCTCCAAAGGAGATTATTTCAAGATTTTTGACCTACTACAGGACATACACTCTATCAAGCAGGGAGAAAGAGGAGTGAGTCAATTCTTCACTGATCTGAAAATTCTATGGGAGGAGTTGGAATTTCTAAGACACATTCCTACTTGCACATGTAAGATTCAATGTAGTTGTGATCTCTCCAGAATTTCCTTAAAATATAGGGAAATGGAACATGTGATATGTTTCTTGAAAGGGTTAAATGATTCTTACAGTACTGTCAAGACACAAATTCTTTTGATGGATCCTCTACCTAATATCAATCGGGTCTTCTCTCTCATTATGCAACAAGAAAGATAAGAGAAACATAGTTCTCCCGAGGTTAAGGTTCTGGCAAATGCTACTGATAAGAACAGTCAATGGAAGGGCCAGGGAAGGGGCTCTGGATTTCGTGCCCAAGGGAGAGGAAGGGGCAGGAATCCCAACTATGGAAAGCAATGCTCCTTTTGCATCAAAATGAACCACACTGTTGATGAGTGCTACTCTAAGCACGAATATCCTCCTTGGTATAAGAAAGGTGACAACAATCACGACAAGAAGACTGACTGGGGCACTACCAATGCCTGCCAGAACAGCACTGAATCAGAAGGGGTACAGAGTACACACTAAGCCAATAATGCCAACATTTTCAACTCTTTCACGGCCGAACAGATGCAAAAACTTCTCAGAATGATGGACAAGATTGATGAATCCCCTCACAAAGTCAATCAAGTCCAGAGAAGTGACACTGAACATAAACAAGGTATTCTTTCATGGATAATAGACACTGGTGCCACAGATCATGTGAGACATGATAGGACAAATTTTGTCACTTTTTATAAAATTAAACCTATTTCTGTGAAACTGCCAAATAATACTGTTATAACTGCTGAACATGCTGGAACTGTACACTTTTTCAAGGATTTTATCATTTTCAATGTTCTATATATCCCTGAATTTTGTTTCAATTTGATTTCTGTTCGAAGCCTCATTAAAGACTTGGATTGCAGTCTAACCTTTTCCTCTAAGACTTGCCAGATAAAGGAGAATCATACATTGAAAATGATTGAATGTGCTAATTCTTGGAAGGGCCTCTATTACCTACTAGCTTTTCCTAAATCTGATCAAAGATATACTGCTAAGACTGTTTTTTCTTTTAAGAATCTTAATATAAACCTGTGACACTGTAGATTAGGCCATCCAGGAGACAAGGTTATGAAACATATATGTGAGAATTTTCCCTATGTTAAGGTTGACACTGATATTGTTTGTGACACTTGTCACTATGCTAAACAACGAAAGTTATATTTTCCTAAAAGTGTTTCTGCCACCACTGCATGCTTTGAAATTGTGCATTGTGATATATGAGGTCCCCTTAATATTGTCTCTGTCCATGGTCATAAGTACTTCCTCACCATAGTACATGATTACAGTAGACATACATGGGTTTTTCTTATGAACAATAAAGGTCAGACTAGAGAATTATTACAAAATTTTGTTACTAAGATTAAAACTCAGTTTAACAAACTAATTAAAACTGTTAGATCTGATAATGGCCCTGAGTTTAGTTGTGCGGATTTCTATAATATGCATGGTATCAACCACCAAAAGAGTTGTGTTGAGACCCCGGAACAAAACTCTGTTGTTGAAAGAAAGCATCAACATATACTAAATGTGACCCGTAGTCTCCTTTTTCAGGCCAATATTCCTACTGCCTACTGGTCTTATGCTGTTGGCCATGTTGTTTATCTAATAAACAAATTGCCTACTGCCATTCTTAACCAGAAAACACCTCATGAACTTCTCTACAAATTACCTCCCACCTATTTAAACCTCAAGACCTTTGGCTGTTTATGTTTTGCCTCAACTCTAGAGAATAACAAAAGCAAACTCGACCCTAGAGCTAGAAAAGGAAATTTTCTAGGATATAAATGTGGTGTGAAATGATACATCGTGCTTGACATAAATAGAAAGGAACTTTTTATAAGCAAAAATGTAGTTTTTCATGAGGACACTTTCCTTTACAAGGAACCGCAAAGCAGTAGAGCAAACTGTGATGTTGAAAGGGACAAGGCTGATACTCTGAATGACCTCCTAAGAGATCAGTATCCTACTGGCAATGATGGACATGATGAGTTAGATATTATTGAACAAACAGAAGTGGAACAGCCAGGAGATCTAATTTCTGATAATGAAGGCAACAGCACTAGTATAAGCAACAGTCCAAACAATCAGAGATATAGAAGGTCTGACAGACCCAAAAAGACTCCTACGTACTTGAAAGATTATGTCCATCAGGTGAATCAATCCTCAACTATCAAAAATGGTTTTAAAACTCCCTACCCCATTTCTGACCTGCTGTGATGTGATAACCTTTCAGACAAACATCTAAAGTACACTATGACTGTCACTGGGAACAAAGAGCCCACATCTTATAATGAGGCAAGAGGGATGAGTGAATGGGTAGAGGCCATGCAGAGAGAAATCAAAGCCCTACAAGACAATGACACATGGGTTTTAACCCCACTTCCTCCAGGGAAGACTGCCATAGGGTGTAAATGGGTGTATAAAACGAAATACAAGGTTGATGGCAACATTGAAAGGTACAAAGTCCGTTTAGTGGCAAAGGGTTATACACAGCAGGACGGCATAGACTATCTGGACACCTTTTCCCCTGTGGCAAAACTTACCACGGTCAGATTACTCATTGCCCTAGCTGCTTCCAACAGTTGGTTTCTACATCAACTGGATGTTGACAATGCTTTTCTGCACGGAGACCTTAATGAAGAGGTCTACATGGAACCACCCCAGGTCTGGACATATATGATAAAGGACAGGTTTGCAAGTTGACCAAATCTTTGTATGGCTTGAAACAAGCCAGTAGGCAATGGTTTGACATGCTTTCTTCCTTCCTAATAACTGCTAAGTTTGTCCAATCTAAGTCTGATCATTCCTTGTTTACTAAAAGGACACCTACAAGTTTTACTGCTCTTCTTGTGTATGTGGATGATATTGTATTAGCAGGGGACTCTATGATGGAGATCAATTGCATAAAGGAGCTTCTTCACAATAGGTTTCGAATAAAGAACCTAGGAGAACTCAAATACTTCCTAGGACTGGAAGTGGCCAGATCTAACAAGGGTATCCACCTATGTCAAAGGAAATATGCCTTAGATATACTGGAAGAGACGGGAATGTTGGGCTGTAAGCCTTCGATTACTCCCTTCCTAAGTGACACTAGTTGCTTGTACAAATTGGAAAGTTACCTGGATGACCCAGACCCTTACAGGAGGATAATAGGGAAGTTGCTTTACCTCACAAATACAAGACCTGACCTATGTTTTTCAGTTAATTTACTTAGTCAATTTGTTCAATCACCTACTGACTATCACTATCGGGCCATTCAACATATTCTCAGGTATATCAAATCCAAGCCCTCTGAAGGGTTGTTTTTTCCTACTGACTCCCATATGCAACTAAAGGCATTTAGTGATTCTGACTGGGCGACATGTCCCAACACCAGAAGATTCACAACAGGGTTCTGTATCTTCCTTGGGTCCTCTCTTGTATCTTGGAAATCTAAGAAGCAGAGAACTGTCTCCAGATCCTCTACTGAAGCTGAGTATAGAGCTCTTGCAGCCACTGTATGTGAGATACAGTGGCTCAGTTATCTCCTACGAGACCTTCAAATAGAAGAGTCAAGAATTCCAGCCTTGTATTGCGACAACAAGTCTGCAAGACATATAGCTCACAACCAGAGCTTTCATGAACGGACCAAACATATTGAGCTTGACTGCCATGTCGTCCGTGAGAAAGTTCAAGAACACCTTCTCAACCTCCTTCCCGTGCGCTCCGACGAGTAGTTGGCTGACATCTTCACAAAATTTCCACATCGCATCAGGTTCAAGTTCATTGTTCCCAAGCTTGGACTAACGACCATCCACCGTCCAGCTTGAGGGGAGGCTATTGGGAATAAAATTGATTCCTTACTGTCATAAAGACAGTAATTCAATGTATTCTGTTTTGGTTTTACTGTTATTAGGTTATTAGGTTTTCTAGTTAGTTGAACAGAGCTCTATAAATAGAGTTCTCTCTCTCTTTGTTTTTGTAAGAGAAAATACAATATCATCATTTTCCTCAGTTTCAATACTAGACAACATAATATAACAAGAAAAGAGAACGTTTTTCTTACCTCTCGTGTTACCCTCTTCATCTTTGCCTTCTTCGCCGTCGTCAACTGCCGTCTACTCCACCGCAGATCTGCGCTGACGTCGCTGCTGCCCTCATCGCCTGGAGAAGCTCACTGTTGCTCCATTCTCCCTCCTCTCACACTCGTTTTCCACATTGCTTGCGTGGCCTTCTGTTTTCCTTACGCTTATCTGCTGTAAGTCATCATGGGTTGGGCCATAGACTTGCATGAATAGTGTTGGGCCAATTCTGATAGATATTCTAATTAGTTTTCCAAATATCTCATTTCAAAGTTAAGCTTGGGCTTAACTCACTTTCTTTTCAAAATTGTATAAATTTAAATGTGGTAAAGTATTATTGGAAATAAAGAAATAAAACTCATTATTTGCATGACTTGCATGTTTTGGCCTCTCTAAACTTATGATAGATTCTATAAAATTCAGATAACTCTGACATATTATGTAAGATCCATGAAAAATATTTATCTTAATAGTAACAATTTTATTATTAGTAGTAATAAATTTATTTGTGAATGGAAAATATAATAAGTTTATAAAATATGGAAAGTTAAATAAGAAATTTTGGTAGTTTAATTGGTAGAAAATTTTGGTGATGGGTTCAAACTCTTTTCTACCTTTTTGTTTTAAAAAAAAAGAAACGAAAAAGTAAAATAAAATTTAAAATATTGATAATGGAGAAAGCATTCAGATTTGAAGGCATTATTGAGGAATCCATTATGTAAGTGGTGATTAAGATATTAATATAATAAAATAGTATTAAAATAATAAATAATATTAAAAAAATTGATGAATTGTAAAATTTTTGGACTATAAATAGCCATGAGAGGGGAGACTATTTTGCACAAAGAGAGGAAGAATCAAGTGAGAAACCTTGAGAAATAGAAGAGTTAGGAAGAAATTTTTAGTTGCAAGAAGAGTAGATGTTCTGAAGGGTTTTCAGGGAAAACAAATTCGGAGTAAGAGAAGTCTGGAATAGAGGTAGGGGAGCTAACCTTTCTAAGCTTGTATATTATGATTTAGTATTGTTTTATTACTATTCATGTCTTGAAAATTCTGTGTGAATACTTTTAATGCTTACTGTATATCTATCTATAGTGAATTTCGGTGTTAATATTATATGTTGTTGTTTTGGATCTGTAAATAAGAAATTTGTTAAAACTAGTTGAGGAACACTTTGGCTAAGGAAATACTTGGTACTTAAGTTGTCCATTGTGACGCACCTCTCTTTCCTGGAAGTCTACTTGACAAGTTTTTAACTTAAATCTTGTTGAACAGATTATGTACTGTTAAATTATTGTGCAATATATGTCATTGGAATGAAAATGTCTGATGAATTCATGTTGTTGTGGTAGATATGGAATTATGAATTATAATTGTGATGGTAGGATAGAGGAATCTTAAAAATCGGAATCAATACATCTCTGATCATAGAGCAGCCTTGGTCAAATCCAATAAGTTGTCTAGTCATATGTATTGGCGTTTATGGTGAGTTTGATTCGTCAAACATTTGATTCTTCTCCGACGACCATTTATGGTGATATTTTAGTATTGTTAATTTATTTTGTGATATATTCATTTAGTATGATTTCTGTGATGATTGTAATTTATTATATTGGATTTGAATTTATGCATCTCAACATGATATGAGTATTATGGGGATATTTCGTAAGGGTATAATATGAGTTGAGGAATGTGAGCATGGTATGAGTCTCGCGGAGAGATTCTGTAATGCCATGGTATGTGTGTATATGTTGATGTTAAGGGTCCTGAGTTGGAGGTTATCCTGATACTCTAATAATCATTCAATCTAAAGTAGAGAAGGATGAATTATGTGGTGAGAGGGGCAGGAGGTCCTGGTCGATGTGCTGGTTTTGGACATAGTGTTGAGGACTAACCTTGTGGATGGTATGGAAGGCAGGAGGTCTTGGTCTATGTGCCGGTTTTGGACATAGTGTTGAGGACTAAGAAGGCATCATAAGTGCGTAACCTCCCGTTGACCGCTCATCAACATATCGTCGGGATAAGTGTCTATTGGGTATTGTGGAATGAGTGTCTATTGGGTATTGTGGAATGAGTGTCTATTGAGTGTATCAAAGTAATGGATGAGTATCTATGATGCGATTGTTGTATGATGGTATGAGTGTGTCTGACATAATTGTTAGTGCATCAAAGTAAATATGCATGCTTTATAAATGATTGATTGCATGTTAGCTCACCCTACTTGTTTGTGTTTGGGTATGTGCGATGATCGTATAATTCGTTATACGGGAGCAAATGAAGGAATGTTGTCTGACTCACTGCCAATGAAGTGAAAGATAGAAGAATAAAGTAGAAGAACTCAAGTGATAATTTTGTAGTTGAAATCTGACTTTAAAACATATATAGACATATATCAACTATGAATTTTTAAGTGTGAGATTACGGAGTGTTATCGTAAATGTAAGGTAACAATATAATAATTATGAATTTTCAAGGATGAGAATTTGGGATGTTACATATTAGAATGCAAATAACCCACTAATATCTTTTTATGATTAATAAAGAAAATTTATATGAACCTATTTATATTTATATTTTATTATGTTTTAAGTATTTAAAATTAAGTTTTTATTAATTTTTTGAAGTATTGAATATTTAAAAGTTTTGTATTTTTTAATTAAATCTCTACTAATTATTTATTTTTAATTGGATGACGTAAATATTGTTTTATCTTCTTATATCATTTAATTATTTTTAAATATTATTTTATGTGTTACTTTTGTTGTTGAATAAGGATAAATTAAGATGAGAGAAAAAAAAAAAAAAACTAAAACTAAACACTACAAAGCGCGATCGCAGTGTTGAACAGTAGAATAAGTTAATATTAACCTAAAATGACTCGTGAAGATAACTAAGGTATAACAAGACAAAATAAAAACTATGTCACCCGATTAAAAGAAAAATTAAATAGTTGAAACCCGATTAAAACATAATACATTTTCAAATACTAAATAGAAAATTGTTTATTTAAAACTCAATTAAAAATATCTAAATTTACGAGTTATTTAAATTTAACTAAACCTTATATTTTTCTAACAAAAAGAATTGAAAGGTTAAACTGATTTTTGTTGGGAGACTAATGTTTATACTTAATCTCTGTATCTTTCAGAGAATGTATGATGTGAGAATGAATTCAGACTTTTTATCAAATCCATTTTGTCAAGCACAATATCATGTAGATTAAGAGACAATTTATACTACAAAACATGACAAAATAAATCATAAACCATTCTTCAAGAATCGTTGATTACAAAGCATGGTGTTGTCATCCTTAAACTTGGTGGTAAGATATCAATTATTGTAAATAAAAATGAATAAAGGGTTGTAGCTTAGGGTAAAAAAATACTAATTAACATAATCTGTAAATTTGAGATCTGTGATAACTATAAGCTTTATTGTTTAAGATAGTAAATTTAAAGATACTAAGTCACACAGAAGTATGCCTCTGATAAAGTCTGACTTGTATCCTGTAAAAACCATAAACACATGCAATGTAAAAATAATAATAATAAAGGATTAATAACTCCTTTTATCGAAGAAAAATAATTGCAGATAAAAACACAGAATATGCAGCATGTCAATTTTCCTCTCCATTATTTCTAGTTTCTATATTATGTGTTACATTAAATGCCTTAAAAACTACGAACATGTATTATCATAAATTGTTTTCTTCAAATGAAATTTTGTCTTCTTTTCTTTTTATTCTTTTTCTATTTTTTTGAAGCTACTTCTCTTTTAGTATTAAGATACTTTATAGTTGAAAAGTAAATATTGTTTTCGGACATAGGGTTAAGATATTTCCGAAACTGTTTCTTTACACTTTTCTTTCAAATTAGTTTAGGTTATTCTACACAATTAAAAGTTTTTTTATGTCTATGCATGCATCTAGGTATACCTGTTAAAGACATTCTAATACTCAAGTTACTAAACAATCCAATCAAGATCAAGTAAGTTCTTAAATTCCTAACAAAAATTATCATTTTTAATCGTAGGTTTCGAAATAGGTTTGTAATATGATCCCGACGCATTTCTTAAGTAACTATAATAAGTAATCTTGATTAATAACCATAAGAATTCTTATTATTGCGTGTCATCCAGCCTCTCGGGCTCCCATCTTTATAACTGTGTGATAAATCGCATTTACTAAATCTTAATTACATGGTGCCTAATAGTATTGTACGCAACTTATTCAAATCGGTGGCCACTTCTCATGGTTTTATCCAACCGATTATTCCGTATGTTCGTAGGCATATGGTACAAAAATCAATCACTATAATACTAATTAAGTAATTTGAGTTCAAGAGTTCTCATACAATTGAGTAAAAATAACAGTATAAAGAAACAAAATCGTTTTAAGAACTAACAAGACAGAAAAGTACCGTGTTTGGAAATTGAATATCAAATGATTAAGTGAGCTATGATCTGCTTGGATGATCAAGTCTTTAAACAAAGATCAAGGCTTCAGTTAGTAAAAAAAATTTAAGGAATGAAAAATTATCATTCTCTTATTTCCAATTTCATCACCTGAATTTTTCACTATTTTCCCTCTCTTGTAGACATTTTCTTCTTCTCTACATGAATGTCTAAATTCCAAATCACACAAAATACAGAATAATGCAGACTCCAAATTTGCATAACTCAACAAAATCTACTGACACTAAACAAAAGAAACAAAACTGAGAAGAAATCAGAGTACTGACTATGTTTCTTGTTTCTGAGGTTGTACATTCTTGTCGTTTCCGATTTTGGAACTTTTATCAGCATTCTTGTCTGGAAATATCACGTGAAGCGATGCGTCCAAATCTAACAGAACCTTTCCACATAAATTGCAGACACTGAAATCAAATAATTCAAATGTAAAGATTCGGAGATCAAAATTAATGAATGTTCTTAAAAAGAAATTAGATTTAACTTAATATTAAAAAATTACTTAGATTTATATATTATAATTTTAACTTATCTCTATCGGTAAAATTAGATGAAGAAAGGGGAAGAAATTGTTGAATTACCTGCAAGAATCGACGGAAATGTCACCGTAGATGGGTTCCAATCTGGTGGGGCAAACCCTGCAACAATGACTGCACCACTCCATGCATGCCAACATTTGTGTTGAGTTTCAAAGTGGCATAAATAACCTAATCAGAGCTTTCTAAATACCATTAAATACCTTTGACTAAGCATATACACCATGCATATCATAATATAATATATATGTTTCCATATATTCGATATATAAGACCCAAAATATTCAAACTTTATTATACTTTTAAAAATATTTGATAACAGAATTATTTTTAAAAATATAATAAACTCTTAATATTTTAAACTTGGATTTGAGTATATCGAAATCTGAACTAAATTATAATTTAGTTACTTTTATTAGGATGGGTTCCCTTAATAGAGTTTATAATTATATATATAAAAAAGATACATATTTTTTTTTTCAATTTTACACTCTTAATTACTATTTTTAAAATTTAAATAATTATTCATAATAAAAATTTATTTTCAATGCAATCATTTTAGTAAATTTTTTAATTCAAATAACTACTCATTATAAAATAATTATATTTGCACTTTTATTATTTTAGTAACTATTTTTTCAAATTTAAATGATTATTTTAGTAACTATTTTAGTAATCACCTTATCTGTAGAAATTAAATATATGTTAGGATGTCTGTAATAAGTCATGAATTGTGTGTATTACATTTTTGTTTATCTACTTAATTTGGACTGTGCTTGGTTTTCATGTTCTAGGTTTTACTTTTCTATTGGTTAATCATCTGCATATATTTTTATAGATAAAGCAAATTTGATCTCTCTCTTTTCATATATTTTTATTTTTAACAAATTGCTTAAACCATTTTCCCCTCAAAATTCTCTGATCAAACATGTGTTTTTTTTTTCCTTCTGTTATGTACAGAAAATAGATAAAACAAAAGAAAAACATTTTTAGTGTAATTTTGTTTTTGAAACAGAAAGATGTTATAAATAAGACGATGACTTTGTAAACGAATTTAAAATAGAAAATGTTATTTTAAAGCAAATAGGCTCTTAATTCTAAAGTTCTAAAATTACTTCATAATGCTTAAATCATCACAAATCCCAATTATTTAGGCATAAAACCATAAATAAGGACATGCTTATATTTTGTAACTACGGTAATTAAAAAAATTGTTATGCAAAAAAAAAGTTAACCCATTTGAGACTAGAGGTGTAGAAAAATATAATCAATTTTTAGTAATTTTAGTCCTTATAAAAATTTAAAGGGTAAGTTTTATGATTACAATATTTTATGTTTATTTATGTTTTGTTCTCTCTTTCTCTCTTCCTCTCCCTATATAAATAATATTTTTAACTCATTTCTGAAATATTTTTTATTTTTTATTTTAGTCATTGACTTTATTTTTTATCATAAAAAAGTAAACAAGAAAACAATTTAATACATATATCTTCCAATATTATATAAACAAATAATTAAGCCAAAATATTATTTTTTTCATGCCAAAATTTAATTTTACATTTGATAATTTTAAATTTTAAAATTGTGTAATTTTAGTTCAGTACTATTATATCATCCAATTGTTAATATATTCATTGAAATAACATATATGATAAAAAAAACTTGTTATTAAACTTTATTATTAATATTGATAACACAAAAGTACATCATAAGTTTGACTTTTTTCCTTTTCTTAAGAATATTTTTTAAAACTTTTATTATTTTTTATTGAAAAGGACTAAAGAGTAGAGAGATAATTCTATATTTATGCTCTAAACTTTCAGGTTCCAGAGCAATTTAACTACAAGTATGCTTTTTGAAACCATTTTCAGTCAGAGATCGATCCAAGTACTATTTACAATTAACACTTGAATACTTCATAGAAAACTTTAAAACATATTTATTCGTAATTTTTATTAAAATAAGTTTTTTTTTATAACAAAGTTTACTCTAACAAATACCTTAAATGAAAACAGGATTGTCATCATGACACATAACATTTTTTGTCAATTTGAAAAAAATATAATAATGAACTAAAATTACTTGGTTATAAAATATCACAAAAATTAAATATATGATTAAATTTTTATAAAACCAAAATTATTTACTTAGGAATGTTACAATGAATGATACAAATTGTCAACCTTTGAAATTGTGACACAGCAGAATGGGGCTTATTCTATATTCCTAAGGCCATTAACGAATAAAAGTAATAATTAAATTGCTACCCGACTTTTCTCTTCAATGCTGTAGGGAATGTTTTGAATTTTGAAGTACTCATTGTGAAAGTCTGCGTGCCATAATAGGCTTCATTCAATTTTGTAATTTGCAAATAATTTTTTCTAATAATTAAATAAAAGGTACATTATATATCAATATTCTGAATTGATTTTGTATCTATATATTTCACAAAGTATTGGTGATGAATTTAAATGTAAATATAAGTTAGATACGAGAGAATTAAGTATTATATGAAGGAAAAAATTTTGATTTTTCATTTAGAATTTTAAAGATTTTAAAAAACAGTGGTGTCAATTTTATTGATAAACTTTTCTAAAAAAAATTCATCAGCAATATTTGTTTTGATAGATTGATTGATCGAGACAACTACATATAAAGGTCAATATTACAATATTTTAGTTTTTATTTTTATTTTAGCAAATATGTTTGCTTAAAGTTTCACCTTTTGGCATTGATATTATTGTAGTTATCGTGTAATAATTTGTTAATGTACACAGGTTTTAATTGTTGAATATTTTACGTTGAATAAAAATAAAATAAAATGATGCAAATTATTTTATAAGTTAATTTTATTAGTTAAGTTATGTTTTCTCATCGTTGAAGTTATGTATTTATTGAGTTTTGAGTGTTTTGATACATGTTTTTATTGTTGTTGTTTTATAAAAGATATTTTGATGTTAAATATATTTTATTGATGTTTGGAATTAACTGTCTAATCACGACCCAAATATCGATCTTTGATGTTAGTTAGGCCTTGTTCACTTGAGTGGATTTGAGGGAGAGTAATTGAGAGGATTTGAAAATAAATTTTTTTGTTGATTATTTGACTGAATTTGGAGGTAAATGAAATTAGATTTGGAAGTAAATTTTTTTAATCTATCACGTCAATCAAATCCTAGACTAATTCTCACAAACTTTACTTTCAAATTCATTCTCACTTACCTCCAAATTGACTCAAATAAACAACAAAAAAATTTATTTTCAAATCCCCTCAATTACTCTTCCTCAAATCCATTCAAGTGAACAAGCCTTAATCTTTATCAAATTTAATTGTTGTTTAAGAATAAAAGTGTTGTTTAAGAATACAAGTGTTAAGTGAGTAGTTTAATGAACATTTTTTAATGTGTTATACGTACAAGTTAAAAAATTTATTTTTATGATATATATATATATATATATATATATATATATATATATATATATGAATGTGAATAAATTTTGAATGCTTTTATTATGCACACACAAAATATTTAAGACTAAATGATATACATAATATCAAAAAATAGGATAAATTTTTTTATTTTTAATTTTTTATCTAAATAAGATAATTTAAATTTATTGTTATATTTTATTTTTCTTAAATATAATATTTTAATTACAAAAAGTAATTTTTTAGTAATTTAAAATATTAATATATTGATGTTGTTTTGTAATATTATATTTTAATCAAATTTTGTTAAAATAATCTCAATTCATATTAACGAAACCTCTTGAGATTTTTATGCGAATTTTGAAATGAAGTATTTCAAATTCCAATTTGTTTAAGATGAATTTGAAATTTCCTCTTTTGAATAAATCAAATATTTTTGAAAATTATAATTTTTTTTAAAAATTTTGTGTACAAACAACAATTTATTATAAAATATCTCAAACTTTTCATAAAAATAATTTGCCTTTCTAAAATTTTCAATTCAAATACCCTAATAAAAGATTAAAAAAGAAAGACTATAAGAAGAAATTCCACGAAACAATAAAAAAATAAATTAGAAATCGATGAACATAAAATAATAAACCACTGTAATAAGTTAATAAACCCTCTTCGTTCCCATCCTCTCCAATTTTTTTGGTCTTCATAAATGGACGGAGTTGATAGAGAGAAATTACAGCTCTTTTGTTGCACCTCGTTCATTTATCATGTAACGTTTGGAATTGAAGGTGAAATAAGGGCATGTTCGGATGAAAATGACTAATTCAGAACCTATTTTTGGATCTGAAATTCTATATTCAGAAATAGATTCGAAATACAAAAAGAATATTCCAGAACAAGTATCATGAAAGTCATTTCAGAATCTAAATATATATTCTAGAATACTTGATTCAATTTTCTTTTTATATTTAGGAATGAATCTTCTGTAACATATTTCAAATCCATAAATACACTCCAGACTCTTAGAAATACATTTTGAAATACAAAAAAGAGTTTTGTTGACCCTGTTTCAACGAAGGCAATAGACACAATGAATATGATCAATTATAATTAATATTCAATTATGGGAATTGATATGCTCATTTTTTTCTTAAGTGAGCATTATCTAGATTTGTGAATATATAAACATTTTCTTGACCTTTAAATAACATGACAACATCAATTCCACGACTGCTTTTTTTCCTTTTTTGGCATGCTTATATGAATTTTTTTTGTCTCTATATATATCGAACTTTTTGACACTATTCTTCTAGTATTTTTCTTGTTAATTTATGAAATAAATTCAAAGACATTTTTTGAATTTTATGTGACATTTCAGATTGATGTACAATTAGAAACTGGAGAATACTTTTTAAGTAATAAGAGAAAATCAACAAAGATATGACAAGGAAAAATAGACTAAAAAAACTGTTGAAATGAAATGTTTAGAAGATGTGTTAGAAGTCTTACGTCGACTAGAGATAAGACCAATTCATAGTTTATAAATGAATCTAAATCTCATCCTACAAATTGATTTTATGAGGTTGAATTAGACTTAAAGTCCATTTCTAACTTTAAAACAAAAGAGAATGAGAAAAGCCCTTTGTCTTACCAATATTTCATTTGAAATTTTCTCTACTATGCACAACTTTTTATTGTGTTTGGGGTTACACTTCGGTTCAACTTAATCTACCTATTTGACTTTTTTTTTCCTTATTCATAAATGTTCTTACTACCCTATAGTGCAAGTTATCGTTTGTCTGCATTTGAAACTAGAACCCAAACATACACAATGTTGTGTTAAATTGTTTCCTTTTATTATAGTCTTGTTCTTCTTGATAAAATACTATCAAATACTCTAAATAAATTTAAAATGGTCCTAAAGTAGCATGCAAATGATGAATGAACTAAATACAAGGTTAAACTACGAGCCGAAGATCATGCATGATTCTATACAGGTCTAAATATCATGGTTTAATATTTTAAAATGAGTTATAATGCATGGAAAATAAATATGAATGTATGTGTTGGGTATAAATAAAGTCTCACATCAGATAAAATAAGATATGAATAAGTTTATATACCTCAATTGGTAAGAGATCTCTGGAAGTGGTACCAAAAACAAATCCGTAAGACTTTGACCAAAAATAAACAATATCCTATCACTGTAGAGAACTATGTTTATGTGTGTGTTGAACCTTTCTACATAGAGGTGTCTTTTTTTAAAAAGTGAAATTGAAAAGAATTAAGAGAAACTAAGAAAAATGATAAGAAATAAAAAAAAATGAAATAAAAGTTGATGAGAATTATTTAATTATATGATCAGTTTGATAGATTAAGAAATATTTTAATTTATAAAAATAAATATTATAATTTTATCTTACTTCATAAAAGTAAGTTAAATTAAATTATAATTAATTAAATTATGTTATAATGAAAAGTGAATAATTATTTAAAATGAAAAAATAAATATTAATAAAAATATATTAAATTAAAATCTGATTTATATAAATTAAGTTGAAATAAAAACAAAACGCAGTGAATGCCCACAGTGAAGACACTAGATTCCTTGCATGGAGTCACACAGTGAGTACATAGTAAAGTGAAACGGAATGCAGCCTAAAAACACAGACTACAAGTGCCTAAAATAATGTAGAGATGCAGAAACGTTAACCAATGATATTAAACCTATTCTAAACTTTAAAAGTGCCTAAAATGATGAAGAAATGGAGAAACATAAAGTGTTTGTGGAAATGCCTAAAAGAAAACCTTATACACAGTAAGTGTTTGATAAAATGCCTAAAAGAACCAAAAATATGATTTATGAAACTGTGAACGATGGAACACGTCTGGATACCTAAAAATAATCATAATATGCATGCAAAATTGGAAAAGAAACCAAAATTCACAAAATCACCTCTTAAAACCAATTTTTGCAGCACTTGACAGCAAAGTTAGTGTGACGGCAAATGCTCATGTATGCTCTATCATGTAAAACTGAACTATATGATACAAGGATGCTTGAAACCTATTTGGAACAATACAAATATGTATGAGATTTATGCACAAACATTAAACAACACGCAATTTACACAATCGCAGTTTCAACCAGAATTGGCAGCAACACCAGGGTATATCAGCGCACCAACAATTTTCAATGTATCAGCTTATTTTGATAAGTAGTTCTAGGTACTTACACTACAATGTAATATCAGCGTGAAGCTGTCAAGGTTGATTCTAAACTGGAAAGTAGAATTTCACTTCTACTTCAATTGATTCTCAATTCCACTTGATAAGGTTCGTTTTTTAGTTCCTTAGAATGTAGATTATCAATTTGGGTTCACTAGAACTCAACATGATTCCATAATTGAGTCTAGTAAGTTAGCAAAATCAAGAATCACTTGAAACAAATAATGAAAATCTAAAATTTGCTTTTAAAGGAGGAAAGCTAGTACGAAGCATGAAATACAAGCAGAATTGAATATGAAATTGCTATAAGAAAGAAAACAATGAATTGAATCGGTAGAACAATTTTAAAGACTTGAATTAAAGAAACCTGAAGTAGCAATCACACCAAAACCTGAAAACCTTGATTATGCAGCTCACTTTGTAGTCAAGATAACATTGTTCTTTAGATAAAACTAAATTGAAAGTTAAAATCACAAACAAAATACCTAAAATTCATAGAAAATAAAACTGACTTTTAAAGACTAAAACTAAACTAAAAATCAGAAAACTACAATCAGACATTAAAGCTGTATTCTACTTATCTAAAAGAAACTAAAATTAACTAAATCAAGAATTAATTCAAAAACTAATCTAAAAGCACTTATTTAACACAAATTAAGAAAAACTAAGAATTTGACCATCTAAACTAAATATGTTCTAATAATAAGAAATTAAACACTAAATACAACTCAAAAAAGGCAATTAGCTTGGAAAATTTATAACATACATCACTTCTCGGAGAAGTTTAATATATACATTGAAAGCTGAAGAAGTAATCCAAATTCCTGTTTATTCTTTCTTGTCTTCTTCAGTCACTTTTTTTTATGTGTCTTCTGCTGGTCTTATATTTTTAGTCATCATGTTTTTTCTATTTAGAAGTGAACAATTTATCTTTTATAATTTTTTTAAATTAACAACTTTCACGTGTCAAATTAAAATAATCGGATTATAGTAAATTTTTTGATTAAAAGATAAATACTAAAATACATAGTCCAGTCAGAAAGTCGAAAGCTAACATTAAGTACAACCTTGCATCACTTGTTTGAAAATGACCATTTGTATGCAAAATATGATTAGTCGGCAAAAGTATGTTAGCTCAAGCACGTTTGAAAAACACTTACAATTAAAAAAAGATTAATGAAAAGAGTTACAGATATATGACAAAGAAAAAGTTCTGACGGACAAAACATAAGTTATCAAAAAGTAAAACAAAGATAAAAGACATTTCAATGTTATTAATAATTTAAATATACTTTTCTGGTTCAACTTTAATATCTCTTAAAGATAAACTCGTAAAAGAATTTTAAATTCTAGAATTCACAATGCCTCAAATAATTTCACATGATTTAAGAGTCTAGAACAAAATTAATTAATAAAAAACAATAGGGTGGGACACTAATGGTGTAACGTGACATGCATCGAGTGTGGTAGTTGACGAAGATATGACTAGACCCGATTTACAACATTCTGATGCTAATGCTCTAATTATAATATTTAATGAATCCTATTATGTTATTTTAAATCATGAAACAAGGCATAACTATTTTGGATAGGATTTTCCACATAGGTCTTGCCTTACCAACAATATAAAAAAAGGTATATATGTTTATAATCTTTAAATTTAAATATAAAACTAAAATTTATTTATTACCGCTTTATTTTGTCTTAATTAGTATCGAAAATAAAAGGTAGCTTTTTGTATTTGTAGTGTAGTATATAACTACCGTGAAGAAGCACATGGTGGTGTGTTCATCAGCGACCCTTTGCGCCGTGAAGGGACAGTGCTGAATTGGTTGGTATACCTTATGCTCGATCGAACCTTCAAATCAATCCAATTGAACAAGTGGATGAATATAAAACTCTATCTGGTCACATACAACATAGTTCCCTGTTCACCATAAATCTTCTACTATACGAAACTATGATCCCCGTCACTGACGCCATCCAAATAGTCCTTAACGCTTCGAAACGTCTTCCTCCACTCACTGTGCCTCTTCACGATGCCCTAGGCAAGGTCCTCGCGCAAGACGTTCACGCTCCCGATCCTCACCCGCCCTACGCCGCCTCCGTCAAGGACGGCTACGCGGTCATCGCCGCCGATGGCCCCGGCGAGTATCCAGTCGTTGCGGAATCCAGAGCTGGAGACGACGCTCTTGGCGTCATTCTCTCCCCTGGAACTGTCGCTTACGTTACTACCGGAGGTTCGCCTTTTCCTCTTTCCATTCTCCTCGTTTCCAAAAAAAAAATGTAAAGTAAGTTTTATAGTTAATTTAATGGGAGTTAGGTGGAGAAATTGATACTAGCTTGCACGACAAGTTCAGTTCAGTTCGTTTTTGTTTTTTGTTTTACCTCTATTGATAATGCTTCCAGTATACTTAATTGGAATAGAGCTTTATATATATATATATATATATATATATATATATATATATTTATATCATGGATTATTGATTTATGGCTAATCTTCTCTGTCACGTTTTTTTTTCTATTGATTTAGGACCGATACCTGAAGGTGCTGATGCGGTTGTTCAGGTTGAGAATACGGAACTTGTGAACGATGCCTCAGATGGGACTAAGCGGGTCAGAATATTGGTACAAACCACCAAAGGCAATGATATACGCCCTGTGGTATGCTCTTGTCGCTTCTGTGCTGTAACTCTAATCGTAATGCTGAGTGTATGTTTTGTATGGGGTGTCATTTTTAATGTCGCGAAATTTGACGCGGTGTTTACTAATTTTGAGTTCTGTATAATATCGAAGTTTATTAGCTGTTTTGTTCACTGCTTTTTGGTATTCATTGACAGGGAGTTGATATTGAGAAAGGTGCAATAGTGTTGACATCTGGAGAAAGGATTGGTGCTTCGGAAATTGGCTTGCTTGCTACGGTTGGTGTGACAATGGTTGAGGTATTCTTTTAGCGAGTTTCTGGATTCTGTAACCAAGCAAGCTTCTCACTGTATTGGCTAATACTTTCTGAACTTTGGTATGTTTTGTCTAATATTGAGTATTGATACATGTAATGATGGGAAATAATGCTTTAGTGCAGGTTTATCCGGCTCCAACCGTTGCTGTTCTTTCTACTGGAGATGAGCTTGTAGAGCCAACTACCGGGCATCTGAGTCGTGGTCAGGTATTGTTATTTTCTCCTAGGATCCTAGGACTATTGAGACTAGTTTATGAAAAATGTTTAGCAGAACATTTTCAGTTATAGAACTATCATATGGATGGAAGCTGGTGATTGTAACTTATAATAGACTAAAAGTGCATGTCAGCTTCAGGTGTTTGTTATAGGATTATTAATGTGATAATATTTGGAATAGATTACTAAATTCTTATATGAATCAACCTATAGGTAATACAAATATTAATCAGGCTGCTTTCTTTGATTTTAGCATTAGTAGTGTGTTGAAGAATGAAGGTTCAACCAGACATTATAATGGACCTATAGTGCTCAATCTACTCGTTTGCAGAGAAAACATACTAATTGAATTCTTGTAAATGTGGTTGGATGTAAATTTGTTGCTTTGCTGCATAGATGGTGCTTAAGATTTGTTGGGCAACCCAACACTTTTTTACCCCATTATTCAACTAATTTGTAGACTATGTATTTGTGTTCGTGTCATAATTCGCAAGAGTTGCTTGGTAATGTAATTAAACGGATGTAAGCTAATGTAGTTGCTTTGCAGATTAGGGACTCTAATCGTGCCATGCTCCTGGCAGCTGCAGTACAGCTTCAGTGCAAAGTTCTGGACCTTGGTATTGCTAAGGATGACAAAGAATGTCTAGGAAGGATCTGGGATAAAGCTTTTGCTTCTGGAATTAATATTCTTATAACTTCAGGAGGTGTTTCAATGGGAGACAAAGATTATATCAAGCCTTTGCTTGAAAAGCGAGGAAAAGTACATTTTGACAAGGTTATGCCATTCTTCTGTTTTATTGTCTATTTATTAAAAAAGTTCTGATATCATGTAATTTGTGACATGGATGCTATGTGTTTATTGTAGTAGAAGAAGTAGTATTTTTCTGTATAGCGCATTGGTGAGTATAATGTTGTAAATCATGTTTTCTGAATTTAGATTTTTTTTTTATCTTTCAGGTGTTTATTAAACCAGGCAAGCCATTTACATTTGCAGAGATTGACTTTCAATCATCAGAAAGTAAAATTCTAGCTTTTGGGCTACCTGGAAATCCTGTCAGTTCTGTAGTTTGCTTCCATCTCTTTGTGGTCCCTGCAATACGCCTCCTTGCAGGGTGGACAGATCCTCATCATTTGAGGTTACTTAATTTCAAAGTACAATTGTTTTTATGATGATTTGCTTTCTTTTTGAGTTGATTCATTTATTTATTTCTTATGCAGGGTACAAGCTCGACTTCAACAGCCCATAAAGACAGATTCATTTAGACCCGAGTATCATCGTGCTTCTGTTATATGGACTGACAATGATGGAACAGGCAATCCAGGGTAAGTCGATGATGAATTGTTTGTTTTGGTCTGGGTCTAGCTGAATCTACTGCATATCTGTAATCTACATGCAGATCCATTCTCTCTATTGTGTGTTTTTATAGTTTAATGTAGGGAGGTTGTTATCTCTTAATGAATAAAATTTTTATCGTGTCCGTGAATCTCAGTTTTGTTGCTGTGAGCACTGGTCATCAGGTAAGCAGTCGGCTACTAAGTATGAAGTCAGCTAATGCTTTGTTGGAGTTTCCAGCAACAGGAAGAGTAGTTTCTGCAGGGACAGCTGTTTCAGCTATCATAATTTCTGACCTAAGAAACATGGCTTTTGATGAGAATCATATGTCATCAGGTGCGGCATTTGCTTTGCCAGGAATTAAATCACAAAAAGTAACTACTGATTCTTCAGGGGATGCTGAAGTCAGAGTGGCTATTCTTACAGTTAGTGATACAGTTGCTATGGGGGGTGGCCCAGATAGAAGGTATTGATATTATCTTTTATAAGTGTATGCAAAGAAAAAGACATACATACATCTGAAGATCAAAATTAAAACTTTTTTTTTGTTCTATCTGGATTTTTTTTTTTGGAATCGGAAGAGCCCTTCAATTGATTCTTCTGCATTTGATCAATCAGGAAGAATGCTCTCTAGACTAAAATAGTTTCTGTACTTTCTAGATAAAGCAGCTTCTAGATGCTTCAAACGAAATCTTGCACAAGCAGAAATGTGACACCACAACTTTTTATTTTTGAAACTGCTACAATACAATACTATATAGAAAAGGTTAATGAGGTGCTGGCCATATTCATCATATAAGTTCTTGATTGCCAAAGTCAACTAGTAATTTTTTGTTATCAATTGAGTGCGTCTAGTATACTCCTCCAAACCAAAGAATTTTTCTGTAGATGTGAAAATAATGGAGCAGTGTGGCACTTTTTATTATTAAAGCTAGATTTTAGTATGCTCATATGCACAGCATTCACAAGCTGTTGAAGGAGTCAAATTAACCAATGTCGTAATACTATCTCTGTCGCCATATATATACTACTTTTAACCAATGAATGACATTATATATGTTAACATTTTTTATTACTTATCGAAATTACCCCTTAAGATAATTGGACCTCCTCATCTCATTCTGTTCTCCTAGTTGATTAATGTGCGCTTTTCATCTTTTCACATCTGCACAAGAGAGAGAATGAATTTATCTTATCAATCTATAACTTTTATTCTTTATTGACTATGCAAATTATAAAGTAAATAATTTAAAGAAAAATTAATGCAGGAGACAATTTGAATGTCTTGTGAAAAGGGAAAATCAAATTTCTAAAAGGCTCTTATATATGGGCACAAAGGTAATAGTTGTTGAATCATATTCCCATTTGGATAATGCTGAAAGGCATCTAGATACACCTCTTTGAATCATTGTTTGAAAGGGGTCACAAAGTTGATGCAAAACTAAAGAGCGAGCTTGATGTTAGTCAATGCCAAAAAGGGCATTAGAACTACTGAGGGTCTTGCAACAGTCCCAAACTTTAAGTGTTTAAAGATAACATTTATGTTTTGGGAATTGATCTGTCATAGTGTAGAACTGTGTTCAGTTGACTGCATAACCTTATCTGCAGAATATCTGTCTGAGGTTCATATTATTGATTTTTCACACATGCTTCGTTGGGGTTTGTAGTACTTTATTCATGTAAGACTTGTACATTTTTTGTGTTGTCTTGTTTATTTCTTTATTCTCTTAATTTGTTGTTTGTTCACTGCCTTGTGAATGAGTTGAGGAGTTGTGAAACCTGGAACTAAAATTCACTCAAATAGCAATTAGAAATAAAGGGTTGACCTACCAAGTTGCTCTAGACATAATTGGAAAGTGGAAACTTTCTCTCAGCTATCCTTGGGGTTAGACATTCCTCCTTCTCTGTTCTTCTAGCGGTGCATGTCACTACTTGATTAAAATCGTGTATATCCCTCTGTGCTGGGAACACTTAGGTCCAGGTTGAACCCAAAAGAAAAAATGCAGTCAACTAAGAGCTTTGGCCTGTGATTTTATTATCTATGAATTTCTGTACTTTATAAAGTGAAGTTCCTTTATATTTCCCCTGGCCAAAATATTGGAATGGAGTGAATACTTTGGCATACATTAAAATAAATGAAGTTTTTTGAAATAGTTTGTTCCTTCTATGTTAAAATAATGTTATTTAAATTTGAATTACCTGACTTTATGAGGAATGACCAGTTTTTCCGAGAGAAAATATTGTTGACATGCATATCTGGTAATGTTTTTAAAACCAAACTGGATGTCAAGCTGGCAAGATCTCGAGGTCATGATTTGATGACTTCAATTGGTTAAATTAGTGGTTGAACCATGATAGAACTTCGTAATATAATAAGGATAAATGTGTCCAGAGACGTGTCTGGTTCATGATTCACTTAATTAAATCAGGCAGTTCAGTTGTGTTTTTAAAACATTGGTGTTAGTGTCAAAATGTGCTGACTCCTTTACAAATAAACAGTGGTCCCAGGGCAGTTTCTGTTATTAATTCGTCATCAGAAAAGCTAGGAGGAGCAAGAGTTGTAGCAACGGCTGTTGTTCCAGATAATGTGGCAAAGATTCAGAACATTCTAAGAAGATGGAGTGATATTGAACAAATGGATCTTATAATTACTCTTGGTGCGGCTTTTCTTACTGGCAGCCTCCCTAAAGTATTTAAAAATTTGTAGTTCTGTTGAGTTGACGCTTTATTTTTGCTTTTCCAATCCAGGGGGGACTGGCTTTACTCCACGAGATTTAACGCCAGAAGCTACAAAACCATTGATTGAGAAAGAAACACCTGGTCTTCTGTATGTAATGATGCAAGAGAGTTTAAAGGTATTACAACTATTGTTATACTAGTTAGATGAGTTATTTTTTGATGTCTTTCGCATTTTGTGGTTTCTCATTTTTTTTGCTTCTTTAGTTTCTTTTTTAAAACCCTTAATTTTTTTCAAATAAGTGTTAAAAGAGCCTTGACCTGACTGATTTGCCTGGACTGGTCAGTCTGCCGTCAGACTCTGCTCTATAAAGGCTATGACCTTAACCAGAAGCCAATATATTTAGAGTAATGCACTTTTTCCAAACTTCTATTTGCAATCTTCTTGCTTTGTTCTTTGGTTGAGAATAAAAACCAAAAACATTCATTTGATAAGTAAAGAAATGAGTTGGTAATTAAGTAAACAATGAGTTTATGAAGAGCTTGTGTATAGAAGTTTGAGAGTAGCATAGCATTACTCACATTTCTTATATCTATATGTTCAAAGGAAGATTAAGTTTTTGAATTTTAATTTTCCATTTAGTTTGTTTGATTAATTCTGTTTTCTGCATACATAGCTATGCTGATACCAGGTCTGCTTACTAGGAAAGTCCATAGTTAGCTTTTGTTGATTTCTGAAGGGCATAATTGATTAATGTTTAAATAGGTGACCCCGTTTGCAATGCTTTCTCGCTCCGCAGCTGGAATCAGAGGATCAACCTTGGTAAGGGAAAAATGCCAATGATATTAATATCTACTTTTAAAGTACCGTATGTGCTGTGCTTTGTCTCCTGGAGTTTTTGCACCTCATTTTAATGTTATAATGGGATTTGCTTTTTGACCGTATCTTTTCATGCATCGTACAAATTTTTTCACACAACAGTATTCCATGTAAGAATGCTGGTCAATCTTCTCTTACTCTTCACATATTAAAAAAGTAAAATTCCTGAATGTGAATTGAACGTCTCATCTCTCAACTGCTTTGTTAATTTGTAAAGGGTTATTTCATCTCAGTGATGGTTGATTTTGTTTTTCAAATGTTCTTTGATAGCTTTGTATGGTTCTATTCTTTATATGGTCTGTTCTAGGAAAATATTTTATTCTCCCACTTGTGAAATATCTTCTTATCAGTAGCAAGAAATGAGAAAGTAATTAACTGTCGTTTGTAGGTAGAAAAATGGTTTGTTCAAAAGCTATATAGTCCTTTTGGTCAAATTGATTAAATTGGGGAGGGGGGAAGCAGGATGGCAGAAAATAACAGAGTATAACAGTTTTAGTAAAATGAAAACCTACTGGTTTATTAAAAGGGATAAAACTTCCATGTCTTTGTTAGATTTTAGACTTGAGTTTGATGGTACCAACTGTTTTCATTTCAGTCTTCACCGTTACAATGTGGTTGTTTTGCTTGAATAATTACTATTTTCAGTAAACTCAAATCATGTTGATTTTGAAGCATTTTCATATGATAATTTGTATTTATTACTAGTTAATTGGGTTTCATTTCACTCAGTGTGGTTTTTTAGTTGAATAATTAATATTTTCAGGATACTCAAATCATCATGTAGATCTTAAAGCATTTTCATACGGTCATTTGTATTTATTTCTAGTTACTTGAATTTCATTTAGTTATCGTATGCAAGTGCTCTTGGCTTCTAAATGATGCTCCATTAGGATTTAAGGTAAATCTTGCATTAATTGTTGCTGAAACTAGTAAACCCTGAGTTCAGCATGTAATGTGTGTTTCTTCCAGATTTTGTATTTACCGGCTATTTATGGTGATTGATTTGTTGGCATTCAGATCATTAACATGCCTGGAAACCCTAATGCTGTTGCCGAGTGTATGGGAGCTTTACTGCCAGCGCTTAAGCATGGTCTGAAGCAGATCAGGGGAGACAAGAGAGAAAAGCATCCTCGTCACGTTCCACATGTCGATGCAGTTCCTGCAGATGTTTGGGAACAGAGTTATAGGCTATCCACTGCCGATGACGTCTCTTGTTCCTGTTGCAACTAAAGTTAATTATATTTTCTTCTCTGTTTCAAGGTTGTGCCCCCATGTTTTTCAAGAGAGAAGATGGTTCAGTTAGCAATCAATGTTCGAAAACACTATTTTATCAGAAAACTAAAATTTTGATGCGTGACAATCCTAATTAACTGAAAGATCACTGAAAAATACAGATAAGAAACAAGACTAGGAGAATTGAATTATGTTATTTAATCTTTAATTAAAATTAATTTGATAGATCAAGTCATTTTATTTTATTAACATAAACCTTTGATCAACTATACAAAGAGAGGTTAGTCCTGGATGAAAGAATATTATTTAAGGCCGGACTGCGGTGAAAATAATTTTGTAGAAAATTTGTTTTTATTTTACAATATTTGAAAAGAACGTAACGACTTAATCTCTCCTTATACTAAAAAAGCTTATAAACACATGCAAGGGAAAAATGGTCACCACAATATTTGATGCTGTTTAACCTTACTATTATTCAATTCTGCATCGAGTCCTTGACACAAACAGTCTTCAGTGTTTTTGTCTACTTTCTTTTTTGTGTTTTTAAGATTGTTTTTCAGCAACTAAGAACGACAATAATGTGATCGTAAATAATACTTTCTTTTTATCTATCTTATAAGATTGTTTATTAAGAAAATAAATGAGTTACATTTTATTGATTGTAATGAAATAAATGTGTAATATCTTATTTTACTTTTTTCATCTAACACATTAAGTATATGTAAATTCTTTAGAAATTAAGGCAGATAAGGTATTAATATAATTAATTTTTTATTTACAAGTCATGCTTCAACTTAGTTTCCACTGTACTGAAATAAATTGTGTTACTATCTGTGCTGCACCCATTAAACAAATGGGAAGTTAATGCTTTACAATTTTAGAGAATTTAAATGTTTGAAATATAAATTGTTTTTATTATTTTATTTTTTAAATGGTTTATTAAGGTAAATCGATTTGAGTTTATTTTTTTCAAATTCTTATAAGTTAACATATATTTAAAGTTAAAATGTTAACATTAAACATGACTTGATTTTAAATAATTAAAAATTTTAAAATAAAATAATTGATGGAGAGAATATAGATAGAGGGAGAAAAAAAGGAGAAAACAATAAAGAGAGAGACAGGAAAACAAACAAGAGACGGACAAACTGAACAAAATCAGAGAACAGTGGAACAAAAGAAAGGAAACAAAATGAGTGAAACAAAAGAAGGGAGAGAATCAGAAGGAAATACAAAATGAGAGAATCTACAGAATTTTATGTTAGATTAAAAAAAATTCTGTATTTGAAATAATCGAAATACTTATTTCTCATCAAAACACACGAGGAATGATTTGGTAACACACCATTAAAATTAAATGACACTGTAAATTTTTATGGACTGGATTTTTTACACGATAAATGTTTACTAATTTAAGAAATACAATAGAAAAATCATATATACTTACACAGCAGGATATATATTATAATATACTACCTTTTCTCATTGATTTTAATAAGCATTAATTTTTAATGGGTATATAATTAGATTTATTTCATCAAAACCAAAAGATATTCATTATCAAATAATCTTCTTTCATTTGCATCTTCCTTTTGCTCTCAAATCTTTGAAGAGAAACTTTAAGAAGCCAAACCATGGAAAATCATACGCGACAAAATAGGTGTGTTATATTTAGTTGCAGGGTGAATTCACGTAAAAGAAACACAACATAATGGATACAATTTGGCCCTCCTTATATGGTTTGGTCCTAACCCATGTGGGTTGGAGCCAGAAAAATTCACAGGGTCAAAAAGCTCCTCGTAGAAAAAGCCCACAAGGCCAAAATATCTTCAAAAACCCTATGGGCCAGGGCTAGCCCATGGGCCTTTTTTAGAAAAAATGTTCATTTTAAATACAAGAAAAAATATAATTAACTCCTAAATTGTTACAAAAATAGTTACTATAGAAAATAAATTAAAATTTTTATAAGAGGAGAGTTCTAAAATCAAGAAGCAAAAGCAAAATGACAATATTTATTGAGTTAGATTCTTTAAGTATATAATTAAAGGATCATTTTATAAATTTGAAATTTAAATATTTAATTTCACTTTTTTTTAAGTTATAAGTAAAAAATTAACTTTTTATCTAAAATTATCCTAATTGAAATTTAAGAGAAGATTTTCTCTAATTGAAACTCTTAATTTAAAAAAAATGAGGCTTCTTTATTTTCTTAGAAAGTTATTGAAAAAGAAATTAAATATAAATGATTTTCTTTTTCATTTTATACTCAACAAATCATGTTCATAACAAAAATAATAAATAAAAAGAAAACACTCATAAACCTTGTATAGACTACTCACTCAAAATGTTTACATTTTAAATGTCATAAACATAAACATAAACATACATTTATGTTATGTGTTCTAATTGAAAGTTAAAAATAAATTATTTAATGTGTTAGTTAAAGAATTGAAATACTATAACATTTGTCATTCTTTAGTACTTTAGGTCTATTTAAAATTTTCATTTTTTATAAATTTTTAAGAAATTAACTTTCTTTTTATAATATATCTTATGGTGATTTTGAGAAAAGATTATCAGAGAGAAAAAAACAAAATAAAACATAAGTTTAATTTACACATAAAATATTAATACTATTTTTGATCCAAAAATTTTAGATAATAAATTTTTGAATTATTTTTAATTTTAAATAATTAAAAACAGATTGAGTGATATTTTAGAAGTCGAGGAAACAAAACAGTGATTCTTTTTAAGAATTGTAAAAGCAGTGCAAATATTAAATCAAATTAATATGTTATTATCTCTCTTTGTGGTTATTTTGATATTACTAATTATATATAATTTTCTAATAATTGGTGTCTGCAATATAAGACATAATTTTATTAAAATTGACAACAAAATAAAGCATTTTTATAATATTTCAGTAAAATAAATTTGTAATACTATTTAGTTGTATAAAATTAAGTGTGTGATTTGCAATTGTTTTTAATTATTTAAAAAAGTGGTTATTTTGAGTATTAAATATTCTATTATACTATAATTAATTAGTTTTATTTAATAATTTGAAATAAGAAATCAATTACATGAATATAAAATTTAATACTTTTAATAGTTACTATTAAGAATGTTGAAGTTTAGTTTCCAAAAACATTTTAGTGGGCTAAACCCACCTTAACCCTGACCCTAACCCCCTTGAGAGGGGGCTTTGGAGTTGGAGCTTTTTTTTTGCCCCCATTTGAGGGGCTTCTTAAGAGGGGGCTTCTTAAGAGGGGGCTTTTTCAAGAATGGGTTAGGGCTAGCCCCGGAGTCATGGATCAAATTGACACCTCTAGATACAACACAGCATGCAGCAGATAGTAACGAGAAATCTTATAATGTTTTTCTTTATTAATCATTTACGGAAAGAAATTATGCAATTACACGCAAACGAACACAGTGTTCTCTTTACGTGTACAAGTGGTTGTTGAAGAAGAAAATCACAGCTCTAGGAAGAATGATTCTGTGTCTGATTCTCCATTGGATATGAATGCATTTTTAGCATAAAGGCCAAGTGCTACAATGGCCACGACCGCATAAATCAGCACCATCCATTTCACAATTTTCTTGCGCTTGTTATTCCCTGCATCAGAATCTCCAACCACTTCATCATCAACCTGATTTCCAGAACCCAGTGCAAAATCTATGAGCCTAGTTTTGGTTCTGGAAACAGGCCTAGTTTTAGGGGCTGGCGTTTCTTCCTTTGTCTCACTTGAGCCATTAGCCTTGGCTTCCTCCTTCTGGGGGGTCTTCTGCTCTGCTGCAGAGACCTCATCACCATTGCTCTTTGTTTCTGCTTTTGGGGTATCTTCTTTCTGCTGTTCAATCTTCTGTGGTGGAGTTGTTGCTGGTTCAGTGGGCTTATTGAGTGAGCGTTTTCCAAATTTGATCGATAGAGTGGAACCCTCAAACTTGGCCGTGACATCGTCGGTGTCATAATCAGACTGAATTGGCAACTCTAAATTGAAACGACGATATCTGTTCTGATACATCAGCCGTTCACCTGTTACCCTTAGGGTAGGCTTTGAGGTCACTTGAACCCTCAGTTGATCCCTTCTAAAACCTGCTCATAATTCAAAAGATAGATTCTAAACCTAATTCTATAAAACTAACTTGTCTTAATGCTTAGAGAAGTAACAAAATTGAAAAATGTATATATATATATATTGAAAGCATAAGTTGGTATGATTCTGGGTAAGGTTTGAGAATTAAGAAGAGAAGACATTTACCTGGTAGCATTACATTGACAAGCCTTTCCTCCTTAACCAATTCATAGAGTGGTTCAAAGTCTTCATAGACAAGATCAGATGCTGGCTGTGTTCTTGAAGCCATGTTTTCAGCCCTAGGTATTTCCTCTTTTGGTTGTGATTTTGATGTGTATGTTTGGCTGTTGTTGTTGGTATTGAATTGAACCTTGTGGTTCTTTTATACTCGTAGGTGATGAGACAATAAGGAACAATTTGCACGCAAAATGTAGCATTTTCTTTGCTTTTTTAGTTTCTTTTCGTAGGTGCAAAAACACTGTTTGTTTTGTGTGGTGCAAGGAAAATAATATGCTTTAGTAATGAGAGGAGGTGACCTCGTTCTTTGGTGATGCTAAAACCTAAAAGCAAAATTTTCTTCCCACAAATTCCAACTTTTTTCCTTGCTCAAGATATACTGTTTGCAGGTGTAATTCCAATCTAATTTCAGTTCTTTTTATTTCCCTTCTAAAACATGAACAATAAAACTAAAAAATAACACTCTCTAGGTTAACTCAAAATTTCAAATTTATTCATCAATTTGGATTTGAAAAATAACATTATGTCTTACAGTGCAACATTGTTGAGTGACAAATATTTTTACATCCATGAAAAAGTACAGACGGGGAAGTTTTGTCCTGCATGTCTTTGTTTGGATGGGTGAGTGAAATAAAAAATATTTTTTTTCTCTGCATATGGATAATCTTTCACTTAAAACACTACATAAAAAAATATACATTTTCTGGCAATTTTTTTGAACTTTTTCTTAAAAAGTACTTATGAATTTTGTTATGAACAATAATTTGTAAGAAATTGCTATCAATTCTTTTTTTTGCAAATTATTTTTGCACAAAACGTTTTTTTCTAGAAAATCTTATAATAAATACTTGTGAATTTTATAATTTTGTAGAAAATAATTATCCACAAAAAATTTATCTGTTAATTAAAAATATTGGGAAAAATAACAAAAAAAAATATTTTTTCTACAAAATTTTAAAATAAATTTATAAGAAAAATCTCATAAAATATGATAAATTCTAGTAGTGAAACTTATTTAAAACTTGATTATTTTTTTAACTTTGTTTTAAGAAAAAAAATGTAGCATTTTCCTTATTCAAATTTATGCATATGGATAATCTCTCACTTTTAAAAAAGCCATATTTGGGGGAGACTCCAATTATAATGAAACTTGATATTTAAAGTGCAATATCTTATAAACTACGCTTCCATGGATGTATTGAGAAGTACACTTATATAAATTGTTTTGTTAAAATCACTCGATAATACTTAATTTAGTGGAAATATTGTAATTGTCTGATGATATTTTGGTGGAGTAATTACTTTAATTGCTATGTAATGTTAATAACTACTATTATTGACCTGAATATTTTTTGGTAAGCATTTATCAGGTAGTAATTCACTATGTACGTCCATTGTAATTAGGGTCAAAGAGTTTATACTTTTATTCAGACACAAGTTATTATATCTACTTGTTACAGTGGTTTAAGATTTTGCTTGCTCAAATCAAGGAAATATTCAATCATTGGTTTACGTATTTATAGGTTTCTACTTGTGCTCAAGCCTCTTCATTTTGTCACGTGTTCTGTGATATTATATTTGAAGAACCTTTTTGTTAGTTTCATGAAATCTATAAAAGGTGTATATATTTAGTAGCTATAGCACTGATTGAAATAATGCATATATTCTTTTTGTATATATCACAAGAAACATTGACATCTTCACAATGCACTACGTACATATACGTAAGGAATTTGTGAGATACACCAATTGTGTGCACCTCTTATTTCGCAGGGAAAATTGGTCTATTTGAATCCGCAGTTATTCAAACCAGACCAGTTTCACACTCCTTTATTCAATTCAATCATGCTTTCACAAACATGAACATGAACATGAACATGGGAATTAAAATTCCTTGAATTTCTCATATTCTGGTCCTCCCTGAGATGATGATGATGACTTGAATGCATTTTTCACATACAACCCTAACACCATAACCAATAAGATCACCACACCAATGTTCATCAATATCTTTGGCCTCTTAATCAGATTACCATACTTGTTACCACCAAACCCTTGCTTAACATCTTGGTCTTCCACTGATCTCAAACTCACAGTGAAATCTAAAACCCTTGTTTTCAGTCTCTGAGTAATCCTAGCTTTTGGCTTCTGTTCTTGTGCTGTTTCTGGCACATTAGTCCTCACCTTCTTTTCAGGAACTTCTTTAGGTGCCTCTTCTTCTTCCTTCTTCTCACCCTTTTCTTTCTCATCACTGATTGCTTCAGTCTCTTTAGCCCCTTCTGTTTTGTTCTCTTCTTTTTCATCACCGGTTGGTTCTTTATCTTTCTGCAGTGACTCTTGCTTGTCTGCATGATCTTCTTGTGCTTGTTCTTTCTCTTTCTGAGAAATTGGAGCTATCTGTGGCTGTGCCCTAGCAAGGGTGATCAGCTTTGGAAACCTGATGGTTAGAACACCACCCTCAAACTTAGCACTCACATCGTTGGTGTCACAATATGGAGGAATGGAGAACTCTCTAGAAAAACGACGACGCTTGTTCTCAAGAATCTGTCGTTCACCGTTGATCCTTAGCAGAGGAGTTGAAGTCACTTGAATCCTTAGTTGTTCCTTTGTGAATCCTTTTCATTTCCAAACAAAACATAACATTTTTACATAATGTTCATCCTTTTTAATCAGGAAAAGTTAATATAATGACTTGTGATTGAATAAGAATATGAAAATATATATTATCAGTGTATATGTATGTATTATATCAGTCCATATAGTTCATGAATGATTATTTTAAGAAAATAATATTTATGAACATGTATTAGATCATTGAGAGACACATCATGCATATATAATATAGAAGGTAGTTGTTTACAGAAAAAGAAGTTAATTTACCTGGCAGCATTACAATGAGGGTGGCACTTCCTTCATCTTCAGACCATTCAAAATAAGGATCAAAATCTTGGTAATCAAAATTAGCTGCTGATTGTGCCATGGTAAATTGTTTTTAGCTGATGTTGTTGATGTTTTGCTTTTGACTTGTCTTGTTTTTTTCTGTTTTGTTGCAGAAGTGTGGTTTTATATATGCAGAGATGGAAGATTGTTATTCATTTTTACACGCAAATTCTAGTTCCTGTTATTTCTCTTTTGCTTTATTACTTTCTTTTCGTGCAAACAATATTGTGTCTCTGTTTTTAGGGCACTGATGCACGAAAAACTATATGCTTTGGTCTGAGAGAAGAGGTAAGTGATACTAAACCTCCAAGAGTCTTCACTCCAAATATGTCGATTTCACAAAAGTTAAGTATTTTCGTTTCTTTATTTCTTTTTGAAATAAAGATTTCAAAAATACTATATTTTAAGAAACCGACTCCTTCAAAAGAGTATATATAAGATACACTTGAACATTGAGTTAATTATGGGTTTGATTACACACACAAATTGTTAATTCTTTAATCAATTTAATGTTTCTGTCTGCCGATATAATTGAATTGTTAGCAATACTTATGTTTGCATCGTGTGTAAAATTTATTCTACCCAATTCAATAAACATATTAAAAATAATTAGATATTTTAACTCTTTTCATTTTGAAACAGTTTAAGTCCATATTTATTAGAACAATATTCAAATATTATAATCAATTTAATATTATAGTTGTTATTTATAATGAAATATCATTATATTATTATTAATTATATTTGTGAATCTTATAAATACCATTAAGGAAATATTCACTATTATATATATTCATTAAAAATCCAAACATTTTCAGAAAAGAATGGTACTGACAAATAGCATATCAATGAAAATTTTTATTCAGTTCTTCCTATTAAAAAATGTTAAGAAGGAAGAAAAGAATTGGAGTTATAATCAATGTTGTTTACAACTTTATTTTGGAATTTTTTGAAAAAAAAAGTGAGAAACTTAGCTCTTTTTGAAGTAACTAACAGTTTTGTACCTTTTTCGAGCAATATACACAACTAGTTTTTTTTTATACATATTTATAGAATTATTTATATACCAGTACAATATCTCAGAGTTAAATACAGTTTGGAATATTTTAAAATAAACCATTTTATTAATAGAAAATTATAATATATACATGTCCCAATAAAATAAATTAAACAAAAAGAAAATAAATTTATTTTCTGTCTTCTCAATCTAGAATGTTTTTTTCTTATGTGTACATATCATTATTACAATTTATGTGTATCGTTAAAATTTACAAAATAGCGAACAATTACAAAAAAAAGAAGAGAATAAGTTATTATTTTAAAATATCATTTATATATATCAAAATCATTAACACATATTTTCACAGTTCATTCCAATAATATATCTTATATTAGTAAAATCGATTATACTATCTTCTTTATAGTATTAAATTTAATATAGAATTTTTGAAAGCACAAGAAAACATTAAAGAGATGAATACTGTTTTAAAAAAATTTCACTAATAATGTCTAATAGTTTTTTAGAAGATTGAAACATAAATAAATAAGTTCAGACGAGAATGTTCAAAATAAGTTTTGAGAAATTTTTTGAAGAAGTAAAGTAATAAAACATTGAGTTTTTCTTTAAAAATTCTTAAGGGATTGATCTTAAAAAAATTATACGAATTTTATCTCTTCAAGTTTATAAGGAGTATTCTCACTACTCCTAGTTCACCTAGTCAACACGACTAGTCCAAGTTTAACCATTTCTGAGTATTCTAACTATTTATTGTTTAATCCTAAACAACACATATAGTATGTTCAACTGAGCTAAATGTATGACACAAACAACAAACAATGTTATAAGCAAAGTACAAATTGATAAATCTTAAAGAGAGAATAGAAACAATACAAAAAATTGAGATTTGTTAAGATTTTTTTCTTTTAGAAAATATTTACTTCAAACGATATATGAGTATAGTAAGCTTGTTTGAATTTTCACGAGTTGAGTACATTATTCTTCTTATCTTCTCTTCAAGTTTTCATCTATTTATAACTTTTCTTGAGAACCATTAGATAGAGTAGTTGACTTCATGAGAACAAGTAACCTTTAGGTAAGAAGTTAGACTCTAGTCTACTTTGCAAAGGTAAAAAACTTTATTATACATTTTATCAAAACAGAGCTTATACGATGTGATAAAGCAAAATGTTTCAAGGGAAACATTCCTAGAATGTTCTTCATCTCTCACAATGACTTTTTCTTGGGTGAAGCGATTATGATCATATATTTCTACTTTAGTGATATGCACAAATATTAAGAACAAGGTACATAAATATAGAAACAATTTATCGTACATGTATTAAATATTTTGAAGGTCGTATTGCGTGTTCAAAATATTTTTATCATTTGTCATATTATTAATAAATGCATCGTTTGGTAAAACATATATATATATATATATATATATATATATATATATATATATATATATATATATAAAAGATCATCATATAGTGTAAAACATTATATGCTTTATAAAAAACTATTTGTCGTATTTAGCAGTCATATATTAGACCGTGTATTTCGTAAGACGTTTTGCTTGAATTAATAGTGTGTTGAATAAAACTTTCTTTTAGTTTCAGCGTTATTATGATATAGATGTTTGTATTCATAAAACAACACTTTTTCATGCACAACATTATTTTGTTTAATATTTTTTTGTTAAACTTCAAAATCTAAATTATTTTAGACTACTCTTTAAATAATCTTGTTTTAACCATCTAACCATCTAAATGTATTCTCTCAATGAAAATAATATTTCAAATTATAATAATACTCATGTATATTATGTTTATAAACTATAACAATTTACTGAAATATAAAATATTTTATTATATTCAAAAACATTTAAAACATATTTTCTCAATGTTTAGACAACAGCACTTTGTCCAATATAATTATGATTGCTCAATAAATTAAACATATGTCTAAATTAATTCACCTGTCATTCCACTTTACTCAATTAGGTGTGCTCACCTAATAAGCAAAATGGTCTTCCAACAACTAAAATTTTCAAATTTTCAATTAAATGAATTCCCACATTCGTCCAGTTGTTTAATTGATTGTTTAATGATTATGGTTAAATTATATTTTTCACAAGTGTACCAAATTGGTCCAAAAACTATTCTACTTCATTTCTTACACGTAAAATTGAGTGATTAATTTATAAATAAGAACATTTTGAATCAATTTGACCCCGTTTGAAACATTCTATATATTTTTAACAACTAATAAAGATACCATATATTACCACTTAGAATTTCACCACATAATCACTTTCAACAATTAATTCAACATCTCATACAATTCATTATTAACTAGTAGTATTAATTATATTGCAAATTTATATAAGTATTATCTCAAATATTTTAGAAGTCACTATCATTAATACTATCCACATCAAAATTCAAAATACTTTTAATTTTCTCAAACCAAAACAATCTCTGCACAAAAACTCAATATTGCGATCAAGTTATATCATAGTCTTGATCGTATGCTCTAAGGTAATATCAAAATTATAATTAGTTTCTATTACTTTTATAACTTATTTAATCAACTTTAAACTCCCAACTTTACTTTCATCATAAAATGGTTATTTATACATAAAATATTATTATCAATAATCTAAATATATCATCTTGATCTTTGGACTAACATGAATTCATTTTTACCTCCATTAACTTCACATGCAAAGCCTTAACCCTAGGCATCCCTTCCCATAAAACCAACTTAAGAAAAAAGAAAGAAATAAAGGAAAACTTACTAAAAAATAACTTTTGTCTAGAGAAATGTTTTATTCTTCAATATAATCTCTACGATGAACTCAAATCTAGGAAATAATGAACACTTATTTTAGAAATATATAAAGAAAAATTAAATAAAATATATTTTAGAAGAATAATAGTTTTTATATAATAAAATTTGAATAGATAATTTTTTTCTATTTATAAACATTTTAACTTAAATAACATAATATTTATATTTCATCTTCTACTATTAAATAATATAATCTGTAAAATAATAATTTTATATCATCACTATTACAGGTATTCTACTAACTAGAAGATGGAGTAATGTTTTTTTATATGTAAATAATTTCTTTAGAGAAAAAAGAAACAAGTGTTTTCATTTTTAATGAAAATGTCATTGGAAAATTTGATGTTTCACTATAAATATTTTATATATTAGGCGTCTTGTACCTTCAACTCTTAGTTTCGTGATAACTAATTGTAAAATGATTTTCCTTTCCAATTATATGATTTTCATTCCAAAATTTAATTGTGGTGTAAGCAATTTTTTTTCAGTATCACTTTAACGTTTAAATATTTTTTCATACTAATGATGATGATCCATTTTTCATTTTTTAAACTATAAATTTGTAGATTAATTTTTTTTTAAATAATTGAACTTCAATTTTTAGATTAATTTTCTAATTTTTACTTATTGAAAATACCAGTCCTGTCCTAAATAATGAGAAACATGGGTAGATTCACATTTGCTTCTTCATTAATAATAAATTATGACAAATTCATCTTATTTACTCGTATATTATTATCTCGTGTTTCTCTCTATTTTTTTTTCTTCAAGAGATTTACAATAATTCATACTTAATCTTCGTGAGTTGAATTGTAAGCTTTTCTTTAATTTTTAATTAAATGAAAACAACACACAGGATCTTGAATTTTCATGATACTCACTATTTTCTCATACACAGTAAAGAAGAACTAACCTGGGTCCATTGTGTACTTCTTTCTGTCTCTTTCTGTCAAATGTTCTCTCTCCTCTTACTCCTCCTTAATGCCTTCTTGATGATATAGAAGTTGTAGGATAGTTTTCTCTGTCAGTTTCTCTTCTTTCCTGAGAACTTTACGTTCTCTATATCTCTTCAGAAACTTAATGTGTCACAACAGAATTAAAACTTTTTCCTCTTTTATGATATTTTAATTAACTTTAATAAAATACCAAAATGCCCTTTTAGAGTGAGAAGAGAGGGATTAATTTTAATAACTCTAAAATAATCCCAATAACTTTAATATTCTAATAATCATCACATTAGAATCCTTACATTAAAATTATACTTTAAATTACATGAACCAATGTAAATTATTGATATAATTTAACATTCTCCCACTTGGTTCATGTGATGACTTGAAGATCTAAAATAAACTTTAAGTGCGCACCATTCATTATAATTATCAAGTCATCATCCTTATATGAATTGAAATAATCGGATCATGGCGGGCAAAAGTCATGATCGACAAGATTCCTTCCATGTATCACATAATCAAAACAACTCAACATAACTTTAATCAATCTTATAACTTTCATGTCTCTAAAGGAGACCTATCATGTCACCACAATCAATAATACATGTATATAATTTAATGTGGATAACAATAGAATAAAGAGAAACATAACTTTAATTGAATTCACAAGTGTCATAACAATACAAGCATATAGCTATACATATCCATAAAGATAGATAACATCATAATGTTAATGTTGACTTATCCATAATGCCCATACTTTCAACATGGCCAATAAAAGTTTTGGGCGGTAGTCCTTTAGTTAACGGATCTGCTATCATCAAATCCGTACCAATATGCTCAATCAACACTCTATGTTTCTGCACTTCTTCTTTGACTGACAAGTACTTCAAATCCATGTGTTTAGCACCCTTTGAGTACTTATCATTTTTAGAGAAGAAGACGGCTGCGGAATTATCACAATAAATCTTTATCGGCCTAGCTATACTGTCAATAATACCAAGCCTCGATACAAAGTTCCGCAACCACAAAGCATGAACTGTGGCCTCAAAGCATGCCACGAATTCAGCCTCCATGGTGGAAGTAGCAATGACTGATTGTTTTGCACTTTTCCAAGAAATTGCTCCTCCAGCCAAAAGATAGACATACCCAAATGTGGATTTTCTTGAATCCACACATCCAGCATAGTCTGAATCCGAATAGCCAATCACTTCGAGATGATCTGACTTTCTATAAGTGAGCATGTATTCTTTGGTACCTTGTAAGTACCTAAGAACTTTCTTTGCAGCTTTCCAGTGATCCATTCCGGGATTACTTTGATATCGGCCTAACATTCCAACAGCAAAACTGATATCTGGCCGAGTACAAGTTTGAGCATACATCAAACTCCCAACCACTGACGCATAAGGAATAGACTCCATGGCCTTTCGTTCCAAATCATTCTTGGGACATTGCATTTGACTAAACTTGTCTCCTTTCTGAATTGGAACTATTCCAGGAGAACATTTTTCCATTCTGAATCTCTCTAACACTTTATTAATATAGCCTTTTTGAGACAAACCTAACAATCCTTGTGATCTATCACGAAATATTTCTATTCCTATCACATAAGATGCCTCATTCATATCTTTCATTTCAAAGTTGTTAGAGAGAAACTTCTTTACATCATGTAACATACCAATATCATTAGTAGCAAGAAGAATGTCATCAACATATAGAACCAATATTACAAACTTACTCCCACTGATCTTCATATATATACACCGGTCAACGGTGTTCTCTACAAAACCATATGAAGTTATGATATCATTAAATTTTAGATACCATTGACGGGAAGCTTGTTTTAGTCCATATATTGATTTCTTTAATTTACACACTAGATTTTCTTTTCCTGTTATGGTGAAACCTTCTGGTTGGTCCATATAAACTTCCTCTTCTAAGTCACCATTCAGAAAAGCGGTCTTTACATCCATTTGGTGAAGCTCTAAATCATAATGAGCCACCAAAGCCAAAACAATTCTCAAAGAGTCCTTCTTAGAAACAGGAGAGAAGGTCTCTTTGTAGTCAATGCCTTCCTTTTGAGTGAAACCTTTGGCGACTAATCTAGCTTTATACCTTTCAATATTGCCTTTTGAGTCATGTTTAGTCTTAAAGACCCATTTACAACCGACTCTTTTTGAACCCTTAGGCAATTCAACTAGATCCCATACTTTATTGTCATCCATTGATTTCAACTCTTCTTTCATAGCATTCAACCAATTCTCTGAATTATTACTTTCCATGGCTTGTCTGAAAGAGATTGGATCCTCATCAATGCTTAAGTCACATTCATGTTCAACAGAGTAAACCACATAATCATTCGAAATAGCATGTCTTTTCTCCCTTACAGACCTTCTTAATGTTGCTTCTTGTGGTTCCTCTATCAATTGCTCATTTATGACTTGCTCATTGTCAACTGGCTCAACATTTATATGTTCATTTTGTGGGATTGGAACATTAATTTGTTGTCTCTGCTTGTTGTGTGACTGTGATACAACAAGAGGGATAACAACTTCAGAAGAAACACTATCAGTATGCTCTTGAATGTCCACTATTCGTGATTCCTCACTCCCACTAAATTGACCATTTTCAATGAACCGAGCATTTCCAGACTCAACTATTCTTGTACTATGGTTAGGGCAATAAAATCTATATCCCTTTGACTTTTCAGGATAACCGATAAAGTAACCACTAATGGTTCTTGCATCAAGTTTCTTTTCATGTGGATTGTATAACCTTACTTCTGCTGGACAACCCCAAACATGAAGATGTCTTAAACTGGGTTTCCTTCCGGTCCATAGTTCATAAGGAGTTTTAGAAACTGCTTTGCTAGGAACCCTGTTAACCAGATATACAGCAGTCTTTAATGAATACATCCACAAAGATAAAGGGATATTACTATGACTTAACATACTCCTAACCATATCCATAAGAGTACGATTCCGCCTTTCTGCTACACCATTTTGTTGTGGTGTATCGGGCATTGTATACTGTGCACATATACCCCGACTTTCAAGAAACTTTGCAAATGGACCTGGACATTGTCCACTCTCATCAGTTTTACCATAATATTCACCACCTCTATCAGATCTCACCACTTTTACTTTTCTATCTAATTGTCTTTCCACCTCATTTATGAACACCTCAAGGGCATTCACTGATTGAGATTTTTCATGCAATAGATATATATAACAATAACGTGAGAAATCATCAATAAAGGAGATAAAATATTTTTCACCACTCCAAGATTTAATGTCAAAAGGACCACAAATATCAGTGTGTATTAACTCAAGAAGTTGACTGCTTCTTGTGGCGGGATTCTTTGATATGTGTTTTGTTTGTTTACCCTTAATACAATCAATACATACATCCCAGTCATCAAAATCCAATTGAGGTAAAATTTCATTTTTTACTAACCTCAACATCCTTTCTTTGGATATGTGACCCAATCTTTTATGCCATAAGAAAGCAGAACATTCCTTTCCTGCACTAGAATTTCTATCAACAACATGTTCAACATTAAACAGGGATTCAGAAAAATTAACATCAAGATTTAAACGGTATAAACCATCCAATAATGTACCAGAACCATAATAGTACGAAAGTTTATACAAATGAAAAATACCATTTTCAATCCTAAAGTTAAAACCTAAACAATCCAACTTTGCAACAGAAATCAAATTCCTAGCACAACCAGGAACATAGAGACACTTTTCAAGATCCAGACAATAGCCAGTGTCTAGAATCAATCTATAAGTCCCAATTCCTTCTATTCGTGCCTTCATTCTGTTCCCCATATATAAATACTTTTCAGTTCCTTTTATGGGCTGGATTGAAAGGAATCCCTGCATAATATTAGAAACATGAGTAGTAGCTCCAGAATCCAACCACCAGGTATTATTAGGCACTTCAACTATATTTTCTTCAAAACTTACAGAAACATAAAAAGTACCTTTCTTTTCGAACCAAGATTTTCTTTTCGGACAATCTTTCTTGAAGTGACCTACTTTCTTGCAAAAGAAACATTTCTGGTCCTTCTGGATACCACCCTTATTCACTTTCATTGGGGCTTTGTCCTTCTTGTTCTTCTTTCCTGATTTACCTTTACTGAAGCTAGCACCCTCATGAGTTGTGAGATGGATAGAATGATCTCTCATTTTCTTTAATCTCCCTTCCTCTTGAACCAACATGGCTTTGATTTCTTGGAAGTTCCACTTATCCTTAATAGTGTTATAATTCACTTGGAACTGGCCAAATTCAGGAGGAAGAGAGTTCATGATGAACTGTACTAGAAAAGACTCATTCACCTCCATTCCCATTGACTTCAATCTTGCTGCTATATTTGCCATTCCAGTTACATGTTCATGTATGGGCTGTGACCAGTCAAACTTTTTGGTAGTCAGCTCACTCATAAGAGTTCCCACAATAGACTTGTCAGTTATGTCTGATTGTGAATACTCCTTGATCATTTTCATGAATTCCTTTGCGTTTTCCATTTTGGGCATGGAAGGCTTTACGTTCTCTGCCATAGACATGCGCATCAAGTTTAATGACAACCTGTTAGACCTATGCCAAGCCTCATAAAGAGACTTTTCATCACTTGTACTGGTCTCTGTAATGGCTGCGGGCATTTCATCCATCATAATAGCCATATCCAGGCCTAGAACACCCAGTTGGAACTGGATTTGTTCTGACCAATCGACATAATTGAGCCCATTAAACTTGACGACATTGTTGCTCAAACCTGCTAAATTCATGTAAGCTGGAAATAATACAGAAGCTCATACATTAATGCTTTGATAAAATTAATGGATTCAAACAAATTACTACACTAGTCATACATTCAAGTTCACCTTTGGGTGACACTTAAACTGATAGGTAGTCAATAAAGTCATTCATTTAAGTTCACCTTTGGGTGATACTTAAACTGACAAATTCCATATATATACTTTAATAAACAATCACTCATACTTAAAACTATATGTATGCTATCTTTGGATATACAAACATATACTAAGTACATGAAATGTTTCACTTTAATGTCATCAATTATAAACCATGGTTCACCTTTGGGTAATCCATAACATCCTTACATCAATGACTAATTACTCTCCGAAATTCAACATAATTGAATTTCCTTCTTCCAAAACATATAATTCATAAAACAAAATTATATCATGCATGTCAGTAAATGTACTTTTCAAATTAAAAGTATTTGAAACTTTAAACTTTTAATTCACAATTAATTTGCATTCAATGCATAACAATGACTATGTTTACAATATAATAATAATATAAATTGCAAAAGTAAATTGCTTTACTGCGGAACCAGACAAACTTTTTGCTTTAAAATTAAGTTGCTTTAATTCAATAATGAATAAAAAGTAAACAAAATTGCAAATTCATGTGAATTGTTTCTATCATTCAGAATTCGCAAGGAAATTGACTTTTCTATCATGCAGAATTAACTTTGGCATATTGCAACAGTAGGGTTATTTTAACGTGATAATCAAAATTAAAACGTGCGGCTTCAAAATTCACGATACAGTGAATTGTAACAATCATGCAACAATAAAATTGCTTTTAAACTTTCGGCTTCTAGGGTAAAATTCACGTTCCAAGGAATTTAATTTTCTTTCATCAATAGACCAATTAAAACAAAAAAAAAACCGTATGGCTTCCGAGATTCACATAGTACAACGAATTTAATTCTTTCATGCCAACAACTATAAAATCCCTAAATTTTATAATTCAAAAAATTAGGGTTTTAAAATTTGGGAATATTACCATTCAAGGAGAATCATAAAATTCAGAACCGTGCTCTGATACCACTTGTAAGCTTTTCTTTAATTTTTAATTAAATGAAAACAACACACAGGATCTTGAATTTTCATGATACTCACTATTTTCTCATACACAGTAAAGAAGAACTAACCTGGGTCCATTGTGTACTTCTTCCTGTCTCTTTCTGTCAAATGTTCTCTCTCCTCTTACTCCTCCTTAATGCCTTCTTGATGATATAGAAGTTGTAGGATAGTTTTCTCTGTCAGTTTCTCTTCTTTCCTGAGAACTTTACGTTCTCTATATCTCTTCAGAAACTTAATGTGTCACAACAGAATTAAAACTTTTTCCTCTTTTATGATATTTTAATTAACTTTAATAAAATACCAAAATGCCCTTTTAGAGTGAGAAGAGAGGGATTAATTTTAATAACTCTAAAATAATCCCAATAACTTTAATACTTTAATATTCTAATAATCATCACATTAGAATCCTTACATTAAAATTATACTTTAAATTACATGAACCAATGTAAATTATTGATATAATTTAACATGAATTTTTTATTTTATATTTTATTATCAGATCCAGCATACGTGTCTAGTTATAAAAATTAAATTAAATTCGATTACTTTGTTATTCCAAATTCCTATATAAATTGTTTAGTAATATGTTCGGCCATTATTCCTTTGACAGTAACTACAATTCCTACTACAGTTGTTCTACCAATGACTCAATTATTTAATTACATTAATTACTTACATAATTCTCTAAAACAATGTTATTTCAATAGAGTAGGTATCTGTAATTAAGAATAATAAAATAAATATCTTTTATTACGTAGAAAATAATATAAGAAAAGTCAGTGTAAAAAAGTAGGAGTAATTTTAACTCAATCCTATTGATCTTAATAAGAAAAACAAACTGTTTCGGATGTGTGGGGCTGTGCGGTTCTCAACTCTCCCGCTCTCCTTCGGTCTTGTCTCAGCGGTGGATCTTCGTCTTTAAGCTTTAACTTTCCTCTTGTTCCGGAGGGGTGGAGACCTACAAAAGATTCTCCGATGCCAAAGTCAGTTTCAGAGCAATGGCTTTCATCAAGGGATAGCAATAAATGTGCATGCAATCTAACCTCCCTCACTACTCACCGTGAACCTGTATTTATAGTTTTTGTTATGGGCTTGGGATTAGTGAAAAGTTAATCACGGCCCAATAGCCCCTAATTTCCGCTTACCTCTAAACCAGGTCAACTTACTTGAACTACAGTGATTAGTGATTTGGTCGATCAGTGTGACACGGGCGTTCGCCCGAATGAAACGGGCGTTCGTCCTTCCTATGGACGAACCGGTCACTACGTTGGGCGGACGATCCTCAACGCGATCGACAGTCGCTTCGTTGGGCGGACGAACTTCTATACAGTCGCCCGGCGGTTCGTTGGTCGGACGTTCTTCTCTCGACGTCGTCCTGTAGAATGGTCGGCATAGGCACCGAGATGGTCGGACGACCTCTGGGGGGTGTCCGTATGCGCGACGCCGAACATTTGATGGTGTAGGAGAGTTTGTACGGGCTAGGTTCAATCCGTACCTAGTTGGGCGGCCAAGCCTAGGTCGGTCTAACATTCGTATGTGGCGGGTGCGACATGGGCGTCCTTTGGGTGGCGCCCGTGACTAGGTCGGTCTAACATTCGTATGTGGCGTGCGACATGGGCGTCCTTTGGGCGGCGTCCGTGACTAGGTCGGTCTAACATTCGTCTGTGGCGGGTGTGACATGGGCGTCCTTTGGGCGGCGCCCGTCTCCTCATGGGCGTCCTTCATACGGACATGGGCGTCCTTTGGGCGGCGCCCGTCTCCTCATGGGCGTCCTTCATACGTCACCCGGTCATTGCTGGTACACAAACTAATATTTTTATAACTGTTTTATATTTTTATAAATATTCTATAAAAAAGAATCATGAAGAATAATCGTGGTATATTTTATTTTGGGATATCCGAATGGGTTGATTAGTTTTGCTTTAATAATCGATGTGGGACCAGGACCAGTGTGCAAGATACGGTAGCATGTGTATCCACGACAGTGCAGTGTTTTCATTGAGTGAAGAAATGACAGGAATACTAGGAAGGTCAAAAATACTGATTGTTCTCCAACATTTTCGAATTTTACACTGTCCGTGTGAAGAAAGATGTACGGTTACTGACACACACATCATAAGAGTTTAAAGTTTTCATGTCTTGCTGAAAACTAACAGAAATAACAGTTGCTGAATTATGGAACTGCCGAATACTCCAACAAGTTTGATTTTTGGTGTTAATGGTGAGAGGTTTGAGCTCTCCCACGTGGACCCATCAACTACCTTGCTCCAGTTCTTGCGCACTCGCACTCGTTTTAAGAGTGTCAAACTCGGTTGTGGTGAAGGTATCTGTATCTATCTATGTATCTATCTATGTATCTATATATATATATATACATATATGGTTCTGTGTTCAGCAATCTTTCTTCTTTTGTTTTTCAATAGTTTAGTTGAAAGTTGTTATGCCCTTGTAGGATGCTTGCTGTTTCAGTTTTTGGGCTTGTTTGTTTTTCCTTTCTGCTTTTAATTACCGCCACTTTAAGATGAAGAAACAATAGAAGACTTGTCAATATATAGATTAAAGTGTCAAATACCAGATTTCAAATTATATAAAATTGTATACTTGAGTTTTTATTATGCTTGAAATATATATACAAAGAATAATATAACAAGAGTTGTCTGAGTAGTTTCATCTACTCTGTTTGTTTATGAATTAGAGTGGCTTTTAGCAGTGCTCTGTGGTCTTTTCAACTTGGTACTTGATGTTTTGAAATGGTTGGTTTCAGGGGGATGTGGTGCTTGTGTAGTTTTACTCTCAAGATACGATCCTGTGCTTGAACAAGTTGAGGATTTTACAGCAAGCTCTTGTCTCACCCTACTTTGCAGCATACATGGTTGTTCAATAACAACCAGTGAAGGAATTGGAAATTCTAAAGAAGGATTCCACCCAATTCATGAAAGATTTGCAGGATTCCATGCCACTCAATGTGGCTTTTGTACTCCTGGAATGTGTGTTTCCCTCTTGGGAACTCTTGTCAATGCTGAAAAGACCGATCGTGCAGAGCCACCAGATGGGTTCTCAAAAGTAACTGTTAGTGAGGCTGAGAAGGCTATTGCAGGGAATCTTTGTCGCTGCACTGGGTACAGACCAATTGCTGATGTCTGCAAAAGCTTTGCAGCTGATGTTGATATGGAGGATTTGGGGTTTAACTCGTTTTGGAAAAAGGGAGAGAACAGGGACTTAAAGGTTAGTAGGTTGCCTCGTTATGATCGTAATCAACTGAGTAGTACATTTCCTACGTTTTTGAAGGAAATCAAGCAAGATGTGTTCTTGGCTTCTGAGAAGCACAGTTGGCACCGACCTATTAGTCTAACAGAGCTTCAGAGTTTATTAAAATCAAACAATTCCAATGGAACACGGATAAAAATTGTAGTTAGTAATACAGGTATGGGATATTACAAAGATAAAGAAGACTATGATAAGTACATTGATCTAAGGGGAATTTCTGAGCTTTCAAAGATCAGAAAGGTCCGAACAGGGATTGAAATTGGAGCAGCAGTGACAATATCTAAAGCTATTGAAGTACTGAGGGAAGATATCAGAGGTGACTTTCTCTCAGATTATGTAATGATACTTGAAAAGATTGCTGATCATATGAGCAAAGTTGCCTCAGGATTTATTAGGAACACAGCCAGTGTTGGTGGCAATTTAATCATGGCACAAAGGAATAATTTTCCTTCCGATATTGCTGTCATACTTCTTGCTGTTGATGCAATGGTTCACATTATGACTGGCACACAATTTGAGTGGCTGACACTGGAAGAATTTCTGGAAAGACCAGCGTTAGGTCTGGAAAGTGTGCTTTTAAGCATTAAAATTCCTAGTTTGGAACTCAATCAAAGTGAATCCTCAGAACCAAGAAGTAGATTCCTCTTTGAGACATACCGAGCTTCTCCAAGGCCGCTTGGAAATGCCCTTCCCTACTTAAATGCTTCTTTCATGGTTAAGGTGTCTCCATGCAAGGATTCTGGTGGAACTCTGATATATACTTGTAGGTTGTCTTTTGGTGTTTATGGGAGTAAACATGCAATCAGAGCCAAAAAAGTTGAAGAACTTTTTGCTGGAAAACTTTTAAGTGCTAGCGTTCTGTACGATGCTGTCAACTTGATTACAGCCACTATTGTATCTCAAGATGATAACGTATTAACAGCTTATCGTTCAAGTTTGGCTGCTGGTTTTATTTTTCAGTTCTTTAACCCTCTTATTGACAGTCCTGAAAGAATAAGCAATGGTTATTTGAATGGAAGTGATAATCATCCTTTTGCTGATGATTTTGAATTAAAAGTCAGTCAAAAGAAGGCACCTCATGACAAAGTTTCAACTTTACTAATATCTGGAAAGCAAGTCCTTGAAGCAGGCCGTGAGTATCATCCTGTTGGTGAGCCATTCGTGAAATCAGGAGCTGCACAACAAGCTTCAGGTGTGTTTTTTATCATTAAGTCTTAAGTTGATTCACTGACTGCCGTCTTTTCTTTGCATTTCTATCAACGTTTCAGAGCAGTAAACTAAAATATTTTCATACGAAGTTGGTACCTTTTTGTATTAAATTCCATTTCCTAGAAAGTGAGCCTTAGTGCTATTATAAGATTGCAAGATTGTGGTAAAATTTTATGGTCTCAGAAAAAGCCTCTCTACTTATCATGGTTCTGAGCCTCTCTGGATCCTGTAAATGAATGAGACTCTGAAAATCACTAAGTTAAACATATAACTGTTTTCCATGCTCTTGGTTCTGATGAACTGTGTATCGATATTTTGCATCTTATAGTCTCTGTGTACCTTGTAAATATTGTCGAGATAACTATGTTAAAGGGTCCAATTTCCAGGTCATAAAAACTTGTTCCAAATGATTTTTGTTCTGACGAATTCTGCCTCCATATTTTGCATCCTGAAGTTTCTGGTTTCCTTCTAACTATGCTCAAAATTTCACTTTCATGGTCACAGATTAGTTTTTGTGTCTTATTTTCTCCTGTTTTGATGCCTGTGAATTATGACTTCTCATGTTTAATTGTTTAAATTAATTTATGTTCAGTAGCAATTACATATTTGTAAATAATCAAATATAGGTGAGGCTGTGTTTGTGGATGACATTCCATCACCATCAAATTGCTTACATGGAGCATACATTTATAGTGCTAAACCTTTAGCAAGGGTAAGGAGTATAAAACTCACGCCTGAGTTGCAACTGGATGGAGTAAGGGATATCATTTCAAGTAAAGACATTCCCAATGGTGGGGAAAACATTGGATCCAAGACCATATTTGGGACCGAACCTCTATTTGCAGAAGAAAAAGCTAGATGTGTTGGCGATCGCCTTGCATTTGTGGTGAGTTTTTAATCCCTCGTTGTGATCCACAATGTATAAGCTTATTTTTCAATTCTTTGGAGATTGATATGATAATACTACCATCTCAGTAACTAAATGGCTTCTTTAGGTTGCAGATACTCAGAAAGTTGCAGATATGGCTGCAAACTCGGCTGTTGTTGATTATGATACTGAAAATCTTGAGCCTCCTATTCTATCAGTTGAAGATGCTGTTGAAAGATCTAGCTTTTTTGAAGTTCCTCCATTTCTCGATCCAGAACATGTTGGTGATATATCAAAAGGAATGGCTGAAGCAGAGCACAAGATTCTTTCTGCTGAGGTACACTGCTATATGTTTATTGCTTTTATTTGTTTCCCTTATTCTCTCATTTCACAACTTTGTGCGCCCTGCTTTCCATACAATGTTTAAGCTTGCTCCTGAATATTTAATGTTTAAATGGTTATGCTGAGAAAACATTCATTGTTATCCATCTAATTTGATGTGAAATTCAGATGAAACTTGGTTCTCAATACTATTTCTATATGGAGACACAAACTGCACTTGCTGTTCCAGATGAAGACAATTGCATTACAGTTTACTCCTCAAGTCAATGCCCTGAGTCTGTTCATTCTACTATAGCAAGATGCCTAGGAATTCCTGAAAATAATGTTCGTGTAATTACAAGAAGGGTTGGGGGTGGTTTTGGCGGAAAGGCCTTGAAATCCATACCTGTAAGTATTTAGTTATGTTTTAATGTTCTGAAAATATTATTCATTACTACATCTCTCTAACTTCTTTTTCATTATAATTTACCAATAAATATTGTTGAGTGTAGAGATGAAGCTTCAAATTTCCGTCGTTTAGAGAAGTTACTAACAATTTTGCTTAGACATATTAGTATGTGCTCTTGTTGAAATTTCTGAAACAGTACAAAATGTTTCCTCCTATGTCACATCATCTTTTAAAAGATCCAAATTAGATGCTTCTTTCAATTTGGCTATATCCATTATATGTTGTATGATATAATTGTTAACAATTAGAATAAAATGTTTTTGTAGTTCTGTGAATCTATTTCCTTGTTGCTTCAAAATATTATCTGCTTTATCTACCCTGTCCTGTCCACACGATTGCAGAAAAGATTCACCAACAGAGAAGTTAAATATGAAAATTATACGTGTATGCATGCATGTGTGTTTATAATACTAATAGTTTGATCTTGCAGATTGCCACATCATGTGCACTGGCAGCACATAAATTACAGCGTCCAGTTAGGATGTATCTAAGTCGAAAGACAGATATGATAATGGCTGGAGGAAGGCATCCTATGAAGATAACATACAGTGTTGGATTTAGGAATGATGGTAAGATTACTGCACTGGAACTTCAGATTTTGATCAATGCTGGAATCTATGTGGATGTAAGTGCAATTTATCCACATAATTTAGTTTTTGCACTTAAAAAGTACAACTGGGGTGCACTAGCTTTTGATATAAAGGTTTGCAGAACAAATCATCCCAGTAGATCTGCTATGAGGGGTCCTGGGGAGGTGCAGGGATCATTTATTGCTGAAGCTATTTTAGAAAATGTTGCAGCTACACTTTCAATGGGTGTAGATTCTGTCAGAAGCATTAATCTTCATACGCACAAAAGCCTTCAGTTTTTCTATGAGAACTCTAGTGGTGAACCTTATGAGTATACCTTGCCTTCAATATGGAGTAAGATAGCGGTTTCTTCAAACTATGAGCAGAGAACTAAAATGGTGAAAGAGTTTAACAGGATTAACAGTTGGAAGAAAAGGGGAATTTCTCGAGTGCCGGTTGTGATTCAAGTGACTCTGAGACCAACCCCTGGAAAAGTAAGTATTTTTTCAGATGGGTCTGTGGTTGTTGAAGTTGGAGGAATTGAAATAGGTCAAGGTCTTTGGACAAAGGTGAAACAGATGGCTGCATATGGCCTCAGTGCAGTTCAATGTGAAGGAACTGAAGGGATTTTTGATAAAGTACGAGTTGTACAATCTGATACTGTGAGCATGATTCAAGGAGGCTTCACTGCTGGGAGCACTACATCAGAGGCAAGTTGCGAAGCAGTTAGGCTTAGCTGCAACATCTTGGTGGAGAGGCTAAAGCCTCTCAAAGAAAAACTGCAGGAGGAAATGGGCTCTATCAACTGGGAGACCCTTATTCTTCAGGTAGCTACAATAAATAAAGTATAAGATCTCATTTTTGAACATTCATAGATTTTTCTCAGTTATCTTCATGAATGTGGGAGGAAGTTCTCGGAAGATAAAACCAGTTCTCTTCATAATCATGTTGTAACATGAAGCAAGTGGCATTTTAACAGTTTTCTCTATTTATGATCCATATGTGGAGACTACTCATGATTGAATTTCGCTAATGACAATTTGTTAACTTACAGGCATACATGCGAGCTGTGAACTTATCAGCCTCTTCATTGTACACACCCGGTAATGACGGTTACCTTAATTACGGTGCTGCAGTAAGTGAGGTAAGTTGTCTTTTTTCCTATGCATATCTCATATCTAAATGGTATTTTCTTGAGTCCACTGGTAGTTACTACTTTTCTAGAATGTTAAGTATTTGTGTCATATTTAGACACAAACCAAGTTACTGAGTGCCATGTTTAGTAATGGAATTTTTTTGTCAGGTGGAAATAGATCTTCTGAATGGAGAAACCAGATTTTTGCAAACAGATATTATTTATGATTGTGGACAGAGTCTAAACCCTGCTGTGGATTTAGGACAGGTAAGTTGACTACATACTTGTTATGCATGCTCAGCCCTAACCAAGGAATAAACAAGAATTGGACCCTAAAAAGGTTTTTATTAACACAGCCTCCCACAAGGCTCTCTGGCAGTGGAAAAAGGAGAAAGAATGGGCAAACAATTACCTATGTTATAAATTGAAGGATTAAATATGTTTCTACTTCTTAAACTTTAAACTTAAATGTACAATTAAAATTCGTTCGTATCTCAAATTTTGATACCAAATTTTAAAAATGAATAAATATAATTCTCCTAATTAAATAACACTTAGTTTATTTTTGACATTTGAATTTGTATATGTCAGCTTGAAGTGAGATTTGACAAGTCGAAAGAACTTAAAGTAATTAGGTTAAAAAAATTATATTTATTTATTTTTAAAGTTTTGAAATCAAATTAAATCAAAATTTATAAGACATTAAATTTTAGAGAGTAAAAATATGTTTAACTTTAAATTAAATTCAATATTCTAAAAGGGGAAAACTAGAATCAACTCCTGTTCACTTTGCAAAATAGGCTCTAAGTTTGATATTTTGTTAACAACCAATGCAAGAGGTTGAGGAGCCTTGTACCAAAGACGATTCAGTTCCTTATGCTAAAAATATCTTGCCAAGAACCAACTCAACCGAAAACCTGAGTTATTAGATGGAGGTCTATAAAATTTTTGTGGTCTCTTACAAGTTACAGTTATTTAACTAAGAATGTCTATCCTTCTTAGCAAACACTTTTTCCCTGCAGATCGAAGGAGCTTTTGTCCAGGGCTTAGGATTTTTCATGCTTGAAGAGTACGAAACAAATCTAGATGGTTTGGTGTTGCAAGACGGCACTTGGAACTACAAAATTCCTACTGTGGACACAATACCTATGCAGTTTAATGTTCAAGTCCTCAACAGTGGCCACCACCAGCATCGTGTTCTCTCTTCCAAAGGTATGACAGAAAAAAAAGAAAAAACTGTTCTTGCATTGGTCTTATTTATTGTTCCTCATGAATTCACGTCATTCCTGCATGAAAAGGAAAGTTTTCTGATATTCTGTCATTGATTCATTATTCTAGCAGCTACATTCCAAAATCTAGGAATGAAGACAGAAAATGTGTTAACCATATAATTTGTAGTGCAAACTTACAGATTCATGTAACACGTCTATAGCAGATATTTTAAAAGTAAACAGTTTGGTCTCAAGCATGAGGATTGAAGTAATACTGAGTTCAATTTCATCTGCATATAGTCTGCAGAAAAAAAAAAGAATAGAGATTGATATTGCAGCCCATGTTTTATTTTAGACTGTATATAAAATTGAGAAAGCTTGAGTGTTAAAAAATGAAATATGTTGGTGCAGCATCTGGGGAGCCACCATTAGTTCTAGCAGCTTCAATTCACTGTGCCACAAGAGCAGCAGTGAAAGAAGCAAGGAAACAGCTTCTTTCATGGAGCAACCAAGATGGAGCAGATTCAGCATTTCAGTTGGGAGTCCCTGCAACGATGCCTGTGGTGAAGGAACTCTGCGGACTTGACATTGTGCAAACATATCTCAAATGGAAAATGACCAACAAGTAAAAAGGTGAACAGTCATAGGTTTGAAGGATTTTTTTTTTCCCAAGACAAAAACCAAACACGGAACTAAATTAGTTGTTTTCACAAGCACATAATAATCATCAACTTTGTTAATTCACTTATTACATCTTAGCTATTTTGAATACAGAACAATGAACTGATTTGAGTGATTATCTGTTTAGTCCTTAACTAGTATTTTAAATTAATATATTGATATATAGTTATCCGTCTCATCCTCTAGTCCAAATACTTATTTTCATCCTCGTCACCTTCTATTTGAATTAGTTAAGTATTTTAGTTTATTGAATAACCTAAAATAAATAAATATATATTATATATGTATGTGTATTGACTTTTTATAATAAAATTATTAATTTAAATGTAAATAATTATTTTAGTTTAAATGGTTAAATTTAAAAAAAAGATCAACTAAAAAAGATAATTGTAACATCCCAAAAATACAGTCTAAAACTATGTAATAGAATATTAATATTTAATAATAATTCAGATCAGTCTTACACTAAAGTGTACGTACGCTTATGGCCGAACGGCCTTACAAAGCAAAACGAGAAAATAAAGTTGTACAAAGGTACACTTCTGACCGAACGGTTTACAAAAGAAATTATCGAACGGTCACACAAATCAAAAAGGGAAGGTGATCGAACGACCACCTCACTATAAAACTAAACTACTGACCGAACGTCCTACTGTTCGGTCTTAACTTCAACCTCAACTAGATTTTCTTCCTCCAGCGCCTCTTCCAGCAGCTCGTCTCCTTCTGCTCACATCCACACGAATGATCATTGCAATGACAAAGACAAACGTACAAAACAAGACAAGACAGGAAACACAGGGTAAGCTTATGTAATTTAATTCATGTCCAAACATATATTTCACACAATCAAAGAAACAAGATAAATCATCATAAGTTAATACAAAGCCTAATATTAGACTGATTGTCCGGACTGTATGAAATCTGTGTAGCTACGACGTTCGTGCACCCAGGTGATGTAGTAACTGGGATACCCTCAACAGCTGCCACCCGAGGTTAGTCCTATCTCTCCAAAGTAACCCTAAGGACTAGGACCTCCTGCCGTTCCCACACATGACCTACCCTCCTTTACATGAGGACGAGTACTCACGGAACATCAGGATGAACCGCCAGCTTAGCATGCCCACATTCATACTTTACCAATTCCAATATTCATTCATGAGTCATTCCTCCCCGGAATACTCGTCCATAAATCAACACATTTCAATCCAAATCACATTCTCCTCATCTTTTATTATCAATCATCTCAATTTAACCAGTTGTACAAGGATCACTAAGGATACTAAATACCGAACGTTCAACCCTAAACTCAGAACGAGACCAACACTTGGAGCGAGACCGAGAGGTCTCCAGTTCCAGAACGAATTAAGATCAAAGAGGGTTGCCATCAGGTTGAGAAAGAAACCGAGTAAGATCATATATAACAAGAACTACTAGAACGAGCGTTATTTACAAAGTGAGTCAATTAAATGAACTGACTCTTGGGAGATCAAAATGAACACCTCAAAGACGAGGTCAATTGCTATGACTCTAGGTCGAAACCAATGAATACAGACACTTCAAAGAATAATACTTATAAGAATTTACATGATGAAACCGAACGTTAATAAATATACTTAGCTTTTGAAGGAGCTAAACACCAATAACTATCTGAATGCCAGTCAAAGACTGAACACTATAGTGAGCGAACCCTAGTGGCTTGAACGAACGCTCTTATTATGAAGTTTAGCTTAAGGAGCTAGAACGAGTGCCTGGTGTAAGACCAAACACTTGCTTAGGACGAACACTTGGTATAAGACCAAGTGCTACTAAACTTAAAGAGAAGAGGCTTGATAATTATAATCATATACTATTTGAGTAGTGTTTAAGAATAACTAAAAATATACAAATACATATATATATATATATATATATATATATATATATATATATATATATATATATATATATATATATATGTGTGTGTGTGTGTGTGTGTGTATATATACTTAAGTTTATCACAGAATACCCAGACACAACTATGCTTGGCCAAACGCTCAAGCATAGTATTACAACACGAAGACGCTCGTCCTCAACTAGGATCCTTCCCAAATGAAAGAATCCAATTCTAACCAAGTTTACTAACATTACCGAACAGTCAATGACCGTTCAGTGACGAACGTACACTATCATAGTGAAATTTCATATTCAGAATTCATTTATATTCACCTCATTTCTTAACATATAGTTTCATAACTTATACATTCATATCATAATCAATTTTCATACTTCATACAATCCAAACATATCAACCATCATATATTAATGCAGTCAATTCAACAAACGTTCATGCAACACACATAATCATACAAATTAAATTAATAAGCTTCCTTTACCTCTGAGCGTGACCGGACGTTCACAGAGGCGGAATACAGTTCACCACTACTAGTTCTTCAACCCTCAACGCTCGACAATTATCCAACTAAACCAAGTAAAACCAACAGAGTCTCAGAACCACTCATTTGGAGAATGGTGATCAACACATGAAACCAGAACTGGGTTTGCATGTCTAGAGAACGATAGAGTGAAGAGAAGGACTTACCAGCTCAGCTTCACAAACCGAACGGTTTATCTGGAAGCTCTTGATGCCGGAAGTGCCTCTACGGTGTCTGAACAGAGATCGGAGAAGAAACGATGAAGATTTCGTAGAGAGAAGATGAAGGAGATGTAGTGAGAAGGAGGAGAAAATAAAATATCAAAGTTTGGAAGAAAGGTTACATGCAGAGAATGGCGTGGATTTCTGAAAACTCAAAGTTTTCATTCCAACGTCAAGAACGAGTGTTCGCTCATCTGTTGACACCTGCCTTCCACTATCTGATTTATGGATTCTCTTCGCTTGACAACGGACGTCCGTCATCTGAGTGTCGAGTCCCCCTCTTGACATGTGAACTCCACTAAAACTAATTCTGAGTGCATTTTAAATGGGCTCTGACAATAATTAAATTTAAAAGAAATATTACTAAAAGGATAAAATTAGTAAAATTATTATACTAATTAAAAAATAGTTATATAAAAGGTAAAAGTGAAAAAAAAATGTAGATACAGAAGAATACTTTATATATATATATATTATTTTCTTTTTCTTTAGTTTTATAATTATTTTTTTCATCACACTCATTTTTCACAACTTTTTTAATGCTTCTCTTAGTTCTATATCTACAAGGACTACTCACATTTTTTAGGTAATTTTTTTTATCACAATTTTAATTACATATCATTTTTTCATAAGTATGTTGAATTTGTGTATTATTAATTTAAGTAAATCAAGTAATTTTGGAACTCACATTTGATTATTTATATATTTTTTAATATATATATATATAGGGGTTTGCTAACACGCGTACGTTTTAGCAATGTGTACTGGGTTTTAGTAGACAAAAATATCCTTATATATCATAGCCCTAAATTGAAAAAATCAAAAATTTCACTCCAATCTTTTCTCTGTCATCCCTACTGTAGCCCCAATTGAAAAAATCAAAAACACTTGTCGTTAAACAATCTTACAAAAAAATGATTTTATAATGAGTTTTCATCTTATAATTTTTGTCTTATCTAATTTTATCCAATTTTCACAAGCATAAAGGAATTGGTAATTGACCTGGAAAAAATCAGAAATACTCGTTGTTAAACAATTTCTTACAAAAAATGATTTTATAATGAGTTTTTATTTTATGATTTTTGTCTTATCTAATTTTATCTAATTTTCACAAGCATAATGACATCAAAGGAATTGGTAATTGACCTTGAAAACATCAGAAACACTCATTGTTAAACAATTTCTTACAAAAAATGACTTTATAATGAGTTTTCATTTTATAATTTTTGTTGTATATAATTTTATCTAATTTTCACAAGCATAATGACATCCAAAAGAATTGGTAATTGGCCTGGAAGATTTTTTTAGAGATGATTATTCAACAGATGATGAAATTAGAGAGGTTAGTGAAGATGATGAAATTGAAGAGATCTTGAAAATTGGAACTACAGTAGGAATGACAGAGAAAAGGTTGGAGTTAGAAAGATGAAAGAGAAAGAGTTGAGAGGAATGAGAGAGGTGAGTAAGGGTTTGGGGGTTTCTTTTTTTTTTTTTTAGTTTTGAGAATGAAAATTATTAAAATACCCTTAACCTTAAAACTTAGAATCCATGATATATAAGGATATTTTTGTCTACTAAAACCCGGTAACATTGCTAAAACGTACCAACTGAAAAACAGACGTACGCGCGTTAGCAAACCCCATATATATATATTTTTATTTATTTATTTATTTATTTTCATATGAAAATGTTTGATTTTTAAATTGAGGTGTTTAATTGAAAAAAAAATTATTTATTAAGTAATATACAAAGATATATCTTCTTTCTTTTTTGTGTTTAATTTTTTATTTGAAAATTTTTTGTTTCATTTTAAAATTTTTTATTATCTCTTAATGGTTTTTTGAAAAAATTTCAAATGTATAAGGTACTTTCTATTTTATTATACCTTTAATTATATATAATTTTATTTGATTTTTTTTTCTTTAATATACCTTTAACTATATCATTTCATTTGATTTTCTTTTCTTTAATAATATATAAAGTCGTTTCTAAAACATACATTTAATTATTTTATTTTAATATATATTTGTATTTTTTTTGTTTATTTTTATCATATAAAACTTATTTGGATGATTTTTTATATAATTATTTTTATTTTTTTAGTTTGTTGTCATAAATGTAATTTAACACCACAATTATATAAACACATTTTATTTATTACAATAATGAATATTTTTTATCACCTTTTAACATAGATTAAAATTTAAAAGATAATATATATATATATATATATATATATATATATATATATATATATAAGAGTTGCAATTATTATTTGTTTAATATTTATTCTTTTTTCAATTTCATGTGGTGTATTGTAATATTTATTAGTGTATAAATATATAGATTTTATTAAAATTTACACAAAAAAATTAAAATATTGTCATTATAAATATTGTTTATCACCTGTTAACATAGATTAAAATTTAAAGAATAATATATATATATATATATATATATATATATATATATATATATAAATAAGTTGAAATTATTATTAGTTTAATATTTTTTCTCTGTTCATGTGGTGTATTGTAATATTTATTTGTGTATAAATATATAGATTTTATTAAAATTTATATAAATAAATTAAAAAAAAATTAAAATATTTTTAAACTTTAATATTTTTTTATATATTTTTTAAATATTTTTTAAATATACTAAATTCATTTCACTAACATTGATAAAATTAATGAATATTTTTATTGTTATAAAATTTAATTGTGTAATGTTTTATATAATTTTTTTTATTCAATTATTTTGTATTTTGATTTGAAAAAATTATAATTTTTTCATAAACATTTGACATTGAAGACATAGAAATGCATGTTTTTTATATTAAATATTTGATTATATCATATTAGTTTTTATGATTTCTAATTTTAATAAAAAATAATTAGTTAATATTGAAAGACAAAATCATTAAATATATAAATAAGGATAGAGATGTTTTTTTTTTTAAATAAAAGTGAAAAAGTAAAACTTGTTTTGGTATTGTAAACTTAATTATGCATTTATATCTTTTTTATAAATGTTAACAATTTTTTTAACAATTTTTTAATAATAGATTATGTGTTTGTATTTTATTCCGTATTCACAAGCGATTGTAAAAAAGTTATAAAAAAGGGGTAAAAATAGTTGTCAAGAAAAAATTATTAAAAAAATATTTTCCTATCAAAATAGAACACTTGAGTTTATTCAACCTAATTTTACTTGCTACCACCTTCTAAATGCTTTAAAATAGACAATTATATAGACAATAGAAACAATTTCTATATAAGAGAAAATCTAATGAAATAATTTTTTTTTATAAAATATTATAAAAAAATTCCTTTATATCTACTTAAATTATATTGAAATATTATCATATTATCTAATAATAAGAGTTAAAAGATTAAAATAAAATGTATATAATTTTCTCTTACATGTAATAACATAAAGGCAATAATTTATTTCCTATTGTTACAAGGTCTAATTGAGTAACTCTAACAATGGAAAAACAAATGGCGTAGAAAAAAAAATCATTAAGAAACATATTAAAGGAATGTGAAAAGGTTAAAATATTACATTGGATAAAACTTAAGAAAAAAAATGAAACTATAAAACATCCATATCACCAATAGAGGCAATTGAATGATAGATATACAATAACTAAGTGAACTAAGAATAAAACAAAAAATATTGAAGTAAATTTATTATATTTATTTTATTTATTAAAAGTCTTAATTATAATAAATGAACATGCATAATAAAACCTTATTATAGTTTTTTAACTAATGCACATAATTAATTTTATTAATATAATTTATTAATAAGGTTAAATTAGTTATGGAAACATTAAAACTTATTTATACTAAAATACACTCATAGGTATAATCACTGTAAAAAGTTGATAAATATAGAATAAATATTTGACATATTTTATTTTTATTATAAAAAGAATATTCTTAATGAAGATATTTTAATTTTGTTAGTTGTATTTAAATTCTGCTAGTAATAAAGATGATGAAAATATAATTAATTTTACAATTATTCCAACTTTTTTTACGTTATAGAGTAACAATTTTGTTTATATATTAATATTATTTTTTTTCTTTAATAAATATACGTATTAAGAATCAAATACATATTTAAATTATTAATAAAATTCATTAAATCAAGTTATTTAATGACTCAATTCAGTTTAAGAAGGTTAAGTTGAGATTTATTTATGATTTCATTAAATTAAATTTAATATTTATGATTACATTAAATTAAATTTAATATTTATGATTGCATTAAATTGAATTTAATACATTCCTATATAGGTTGGGTAGTGAGTTTACAATACGATAAAATTGTTATTTTATTGACTAAATTGGATTATTTTATAAAATAAAAGTTATTAATATTTAAAATAGTTTTTATTTTGAATAAAAAATATATAATTTTGGTTTGTGAAATAAATTTTAAATTAGTTCTTAACATTATCTATCAAAGTTTGATCCTTTACATTACCAACCAAGGTTATCAAAATTTTAACTAATTACTATTATTTATTTTAAATTAGTGTCTAATTTTAAATTAAAAACCAATGTAAATACTATTTTTTTATAGCTTAAACTTTAATAGTTAATGTTAAAAATTAATTTAGATTTTAATTCAACAATCTATTATAAGTTTCTACTTACAAAATTATTTTAAATACTAATAATTTTTAATTTATAAAATAATATTTAAATTAATCAATTATATAGTGACTAATTGTTTTTATTTTTCAAAATGGATTATTATTTAATAGTTTTAATATTAGTGATCCAATACCCACTTTAATATACTTACGTTTTATTACATTTTTCTTGTTTGAATTAGTTGAAAACATTTGTATAATAAGCTATATACAAAATCAATTTTAGATAAAAATAAAAAATTAATGGATAACGAACGAAAAATACTTAAATTTTAATAGATATTTAAAATTTATTTTAGTAAAAGATAATGAAAAAGAAGAACAAAAGGGCATCATACCCGTACCCAATGTTGTTACGTCACTCTCAACAGTTGACTGTTATAAAGAAAGGTTGATCACCTCGGAATGTTTACTCTCACTACAGACGCAGACACTGTAATAGTTTAAGCTTTTCTTCTGTTCTGTTACTGAAAACTGAAACACTAGCAGCTGAAATTATGCAACTGCAGAAGACTCCAACAAGTTTGGTTTTTGGTGTTAATGGTGAGAGGTTTGAGCTCACCCATGTTCACCCGTCAACCACTTTACTCGAATTCTTGCGTACTCACACTCGTTTCAAGAGTGCCAAGCTTGGCTGTGGGGAAGGTACATGCATGCCTGTCTTTCTCTGTGTTCAACCATTTTTATATCTTTCGGAGCTCATGGAGTTTATTGATTTGTTTGTTTCATTGCTGAATTAGTTTTTAGCGTTGTTCCCCTCCATGGGTGTATTTGAATTTCCGATCTTTTTTATTTTTTATTTTTGCCTTTCAATTTCTGTAAGCTTGGTATTTACTGAAGGAATTTATATTTTCCTCTTTTTTTTCTCTGTAAGATTAATTTTTGACAACTGTGATTTCAATGTTTCGTCTTATTTTTCTAGTGGTCTACTCATGCAGATGAAGAAGGAGAAGGTGTTGGCTTTAAGTAGTCCTAATTCTTTTTTCAATCTGGTACTTGATGTTTTGAAATGGTTGGTTTCAGGGGGATGTGGTGCTTGTGTAGTTTTAATTTCAAGATACGTTCCTGTGCTTGAACAAGTTGAGGATTTTACAGCAAGCTCTTGTCTCACACTACTTTGCAGCATACATGGTTGTTCAATAACAACCAGTGAAGGAATTGGAAATTCTAAAGAAGGATTCCACCCAATTCATGAAAGATTTGCAGGATTCCATGCCACTCAATGTGGCTTTTGTACACCTGGAATGTGTGTTTCCCTCTTTGGAACTCTTGTCAATGCTGAAAAGACCGATCGTGCAGAGCCACCAGATGGGTTCTCAAAAGTAACTGTTAGTGAAGCTGAGAAGGCTATTGCAGGGAATCTTTGTCGCTGCACTGGGTACAGACCAATTTCTGATGTCTGCAAAAGCTTTGCAGCTGATGTTGACATGGAGGATTTGGGGTTTAACTCGTTTTGGAAAAAGGGAGATAACAGGGACTTAAAGGTTAGTAGGTTGCCTCGATATGATCGTAATCAACTGAGTAGTAGATTTCCTACGTTTTTGAAGGAAATCAAGCAAGATGTGTTCTTGGCTTCTGGGAAGCACAGTTGGCACCGACCTATTAGTCTAACCGAGCTTCAGAGTCTATTAAAATCAAACAATTCCAATGGAACACGGATAAAAACTGTAGTTAGTAATACAGGTATGGGATATTACAAAGATAAAGAAGACTATGATTTGTACATTGATCTAAGGGGAATTTCTGAGCTTTCAAAGATCAGAAAGGACCGAACAGGGATTGAAATTGGAGCAGCAGTGACAATATCTAAAGCTATTGAAGTACTGAGGGAAGATATCAGAGGTGACTTTCTCCCAGATTATGTAATGATACTTGAAAAGATTGCTGATCATATGAGCAAAGTTGCCTCAGGATTTATTAGGAACACAGCCAGTGTTGGTGGAAATTTAGTCATGGCACAAAGGAATAATTTTCCCTCGGATATTACTGTAATACTTCTTGCTGTTGATGCAATGGTTCACATTATGACTGGCACACAATTTGAGTGGCTGACACTGGAAGAATTTCTGGAAAGACCAGCGTTAGGTTTGGAAAGTGTGCTTTTAAGCATTAAAATTCCTAGTTTGGAACTCAATCAAAGTGAATCCTCAGAACCAAGAAGTAGATTCCTCTTTGAAACATACCGGGCTTCTCCAAGGCCCCTTGGTAATGCCCTTCCCTACTTAAATGCCGCTTTCATGGTTAAGGTGTCTCCATGCAAGGATTCTGGGGGAACTCTGATAGATACTTGTAGGTTGTCTTTTGGTGTTTACGGCAGTAAACATGCCATCAGAGGGAATAAAGTCGAGGAACTTCTATCTGGAAAACTTTTAAGTACTAGCGTTCTGTACGATGCTGTCGACTTGATTAAAGCCACTATTGCATCTCAAGATGATAACGCAATAACAGCTTATCGTTCAAGTTTAGCTGCTGGTTTTATTTTTCAGTTCTTTAACCCTCTTATTGACAGTCCTGAAAGAATAAGCAATGGTTATTTGAATGGAAATAATAATCATCCGTTTGCTCAGGATTTTGAATTAAAAGTCAGTCAGAAGCAGATACCTCATGACAAAGTTCCAACTTTACTAACATCTGGTAAACAAGTCCTTGAAGCAGGCTGTGAGCATCTTCCTGTTGGTGAGCCAATCGTAAAGTCTGGAGCTGCACTACAGGCTTCAGGTGTGTTTTGTATCATTAAGTTTTAAGTTGATTCTCAGACTGCTGTCTTTTCTTTGCATTTCTATCCACGTTTCAGGGCAGTAAACTAGAATATTTACACGACAAAGTTGGTGCCTTTTTCTATTAAATTCCATTTGCTAGAAAATGGTCCTTAGTGCTATCATAAGATTGTAAGCTTGTGACCTTGGTGATGAAATTTTATGTCTTGGAAACAACCTCTCTGCTTATGATTGTTAGTTTGTATACGTCTGAGCCTCTATAGGTCCTATAAATGGATAAGACTCTCAAAAACACTATGTTAAAAGAAAACTGTTCTCCATGGTCTTGGTTCTGATGAAATGTGTATCCATATTTTGCATCTTATAGTCTCCGGTTACCTTATAAGTGTTGTGGAGATAACAATGCTAAAAGTTCCAATTCCCAGGTCATATAAACTTGCTCCAAATGCTTTTGATTCTGATGAATTTCTGCATCCATACTTTTGCATCTTGAAGTCTCTGGTTTCCTTTTAACTATGCTCAAAAGTTCACTTTCATAGTCACAGGCTAGTTTGTATGTGTCTTGTTTTATTCTGTTCGATGCCTGTGAATTATGGCTTTCATGTTAGTTATTTAAATTTATGTTCCGTAACAAGTACATACTTGTGAATAATCAAATATAGGTGAGGCTGTGTTCGTGGATGACATTCCATCACCACCAAATTGCTTACATGGAGCATATATTTATAGTGCTAAACCTTTAGCAAGGGTAAGGAGTATAAAACTCAACCCTGAGTTGCAACTGGATAGAGTAAGGGATGTCATTTCAAGTAAAGACATTCCCAATGGTGGGGAAAACATTGGATCTAAGACTGTATTTGGGATTGAACCTCTATTTGCAGAGGAAGAAGCCAGATGTGTTGGTGAACGCCTTGCCTTTGTGGTGAGTTTTTAATCCCTATTGTGATCCAACAATTTATGAGCTTATTTTTCATTTCTTTGGAGCTTGATATGATAATACTACCAATTTAGTCATGGAATGGCTTCTCTAGGTTGCAGATACTCAGAAAGTTGCAGATATGGCTGCAAACTCAGCTATTGTTGATTATGATACTGAAAATCTTGAGCCGCCTATTCTATCAGTTGAAGATGCTTTTGAAAGATCTAGCTTTTTCGAAGTTCCTTCTGTTGTCTATCCAAAAGAAGTAGGTGATATATCAAAAGGAATGGCTGAAGCAGATCAAAAGATTCTTTCTGCTGAGGTACATTGGAAGTTATTTATTTCTCTCCTCTGTTTCCCCTCTTCCTCTCATTTCGTGCCTTTGTGCTCCTTTGTTCCTCTGCAATGTGGAAGTTTGCTCCTGATTAATTATTGTTTCAATGGTTATGCTGAATAAAATATGTGGAATACAGATGAAACTTGGGTCTCAATACTATTTTTATATGGAGCCACAAACTGCACTTGCTGTTCCAGATGAAGACAATTGCATTACGGTTTACTCTTCAAACCAATGCCCCGAGAGTACGCATTCTATTATAGCAAGATGCCTAGGCATTCCAGAAAGTAATGTTCGTGTAATTACAAGAAGGGTTGGGGGTGGTTTCGGGGGAAAGTCCATAAAAGCCATGCCTGTAAGTATTTATAATTTTTTGAAAATATAATTTTTTATTTTATGTCTATCGTTTTTTTCATTGACTAACTAATAAATTTTGTAGAGTCTTGACATGAACTTTCAAATCTCCTGTTTTTCGGGGAATACACTAATAATATGAAAGAAAAGAAAAAGAAAGTCTCTATAGTCATTCCACTGCTTTTATTTATGCATAATATTCAGCAATCTGGAGATGTCCTTATGATGTCTTTGACAATGTTTATTTAATTTTTTATCAAAGCAGCCATTTGCTATTGAAATGTATATTTTGAATATAATACAATAGAAATTGGATTCCTAAAGCTATTTTATAGTTTCTTGGATAGAAAATAATGTTAAGTGGGAGGAATGGTAAAAATAAAAAGTTCAGATAAGCAAACGAAACAGGTAAAAAAAAGGTATAAAAAATTAGGTGAAAAGATCCTCTAGAAGAATTTCTTTGAATAAATCTTGAGACTAGTCCTCACTGGCCTAGGCCCTTCTCTACGTAATGCAATGAACATAATATATATAATATGTTGCTTTACTGTGCTGAAGACATACAAGGATTCTATTATATGACTCTTTATCCTTGATCTCTACATGGTATTTAGAGCCCAACAGAATCCATTACCTTTTGGTGTTCCCAATGTCCTTTGGTGCCAAACTTTTCTTATTAATTATGGGCATCCTCGCTTTTGTCCATTTTTTTCCAGCCATTTTCGGTCACATTGCCTAGGCAGCCCAAAATCACATTTTTTGGGTGATCGTTGTTTAATAAAATCACAACAGTCAAAGCTAACACGTGCTCTCCCGTGTCTTGAAACACATGCACTTCTCTTGCCCTTTGACATTAGTTGTCGTGTGTGACATCGCATCTAACCACTTTGTCAGCCATTCTCATTGCCATCCTATATGTCCCTTTTTCCAATTTTTCTAATTTGGTCTTGATTTCGTGATTGAAGCTAGTTTTACTTATCTCATCCATTTTGGGGATGCTTTTTTCACTCTCCTCCATGTGATATAGCTTCTTCTACTGGTGTTTGGTCTCAATCCTCTCTCTTTACTAATTGTTTCATTGTTCCACTCTCCATTGACAAGTTAGATGACAATGATTATGATAACTTTAGCTTAAGGAATAAGATTATGTTGATTGGCTCAATTTAACAATAGTCTTCATTGATGAAAAAGATCTCCTTCATTGAGAAGTTGGTTGTTAGTTGTCGATGGATCTTTATAGTCAAAGTTGATTTTGGTGGCACTACTGATTGACTCAAAGCTTATTTAGTCGCTAAAGGTTATACTCATATCTTTGGGTTAAACAATGGTTACACCTGTTAGGAATCCAAGTGTGAGTCTAAGTCCCACATTTAGAAGAAATGAGAAAGTGGAGTACCATGTAAAGTTGAAGACCCGTTAACTCATTGCCTTAAAGTTTTGGGTTGAGAGTTGTGTCACTTCCTTATGTGGTTGGACTTAAGTCTCATTGGTAGTGTATGTCAATGACATTGTTCTTACATTTAGGAATCACCAAGACATTTTACAAATAATGCAACACCTTTGCCATTACTTTTAGACAAAAGACCTTGACAAACCTAAATATCTTAGAGGAAGTACACATTGGATATTTTAGAGGAGACTGAATTAATGAATTCCAAGCCCTTTGGCACACCTATAGATCCCAGTGCAAAAATCTCAAATAGTTACCTACAGAACTAAGATTCAGGAAAGTTACACAAATGTCTCTCATTTGAGATAACTAAGTTTCCCTTTATATTTTCTCAAATCTACTATTCCATGAGATGATCAAACATATTGGGATATATTGTCATGTCATCCATGAAAAGATTTATATGAAGACCTTACTACTCAATTTATTAACTCCAATGATTAATTAACAAATGTCTTCACCAAATCAATGTGGGGTCCTAGAATCGGTTATATTTGTAACAAGCTTAGTACGTATGATTTATATACACTAACTTAAGGGGGAGGGGGAGTGTTAAATGTATTTTACTAAATGGGCAATGTACATAATAGACATAATATGTTCTTTTGTTGTGTTTAAGACACACAAGGATTCCATCATATGACTATCATTTATATCTACACACATTATTTGGGCAAATTCACTACCAAAGACTAAAGGCTTATTTGTGCATGGGATCTCCACTTAGTGGAGTCTGTGGACGGTAGGTGTATGCAGCCTTACCCTTGCAAGCAGAGAGGTTGTTTTTCAAATTTGAATCCATGGCCTATGGAAATTTCATGTCCAAATACTGCTTGGTTGTTAGGAATTATAGCTACTTCCCCTAAAGTTATCCCTAACTATCAAAGGAAACCAAGAAAGAACAAAGTATGCAATGAAATCTTTATTACCAAATAGGAAGTATAGTATCCTTACCTAGGGAAATCTCCTTCAACTGAGCCTGAGGTCCACGTTCTCAATATTACAAAATTTTGAAGTAACGTACAACTGTTTCCCTCTTATTTTGTGATAGTAGCTACCCCACCTCCTTACTAATTTTCTCAAAGTCTCTCTTACATGCAAAACTTTATATGTCTGCATGCGTGTATAGTACTAACAAGTGGATCTTGCAGGTTGCCACATCATGTGCACTAGCTGCACATAAATTACAGCGCCCAGTAAGGATATATCTAAATCGAAAGACAGATATGATAATGGCTGGAGGAAGGCATCCTATGAAGATAACATACAGTGTTGGGTTTAGGAATGATGGTAAGATTACGGCACTCAAACTTCAAATTCTGGTCAATGCAGGGATATACGTAGATATAAGTGCAATAATGCCACATAATGTAGTTTCTGCACTAAAAAAGTACGATTGGGGTACGCTAGCTTGTGATATAAAGGTATGCAGAACAAACCATCCCAGCAGATCTGCTATGAGGGGCCCTGGGGAAGTGCAGGGATCATTTATTGCTGAAGCTATTATAGAAAATGTAGCAGCTACACTTTCAAAGGATGTAGACTCCGTCAGAAGCATTAATCTTCACACATACAATAGTCTTCAGTCATTCTATGAGTACTCTCATGGTGAACCTAATGAGTATACCTTGCCTATAATATGGAATGAGTTAGCTGTTTCTGCAAACTATGACCAGAGAACCAAAATGGTGCAAGAGTTTAACAGGATTAACACCTGGAAGAAAAGGGGAATCTCTCGAGTACCAGTTGTGATTCAATTGATGCAAAGACCAACTCCTGGAAAAGTAAGTATTTTTTCAGACGGGTCTGTTGTTGTTGAAGTTGGAGGAATTGAAGTGGGTCAGGGTCTCTGGACGAAGGTGAAACAGATGGCTGCATATGCTCTTGGGGCTATTCAATGTGATGGAATTGGAGGTCTCTTGGACAAAATACGGGTTATACAATCTGATACTGTGAGCTTGATTCAAGGAGGATTCACTGCTGGGAGCACTACATCAGAGTCAAGCTGCGAAGCAGTTAGGCTTAGCTGTAATATCTTGGTGGAGAGGCTAAAGCCTCTTAAGGAAAACCTGCAGAAGGAAATGGGCTCTATCAACTGGGAGACCCTTATTCTTCAGGTAGCTACTATAACATTCATAAGTTTTCCTCTCAAGGAATTCTCTTTCTGATCATCTTAACTGTTTCTCTCTTTATGATCCACATTCACAGATTATTTATGATTGAATTTAACTACTCTTTGTTGTGGGGTTTAGAAACATGTTTTTTTTTTCTTAATTTACATCGATGAATGTATATTGGTATTTGTAATTGTGCATAAGATGTATAGCTTCAAGGATTTCCCATTAAGGTCTTGTAGGTACCTAGTGTTCTCACAATTTATGGGATCATAATTAACTCCTTTCAATTAAGAAAATATTAGGGGAGTAAACTGTGCAAATGGAATTGGGTGTAGAGAATTTCTTCTTATTTTCCTAGTCCATAAGCATAAATATTAATTGCCACGTTGCTGAGAATTTATTGAAATGCAGGCATACATGCAAGCTGTGAACTTATCAGCATCTTCATTTTATGTACCCAGCATGAGCTCCATGAGCTACCTTAATTATGGTGCTGCAATAAGTGAGGTAGGTTGGTTTTTCATTTGTCTTTTTGTGCACATTTCAAATCAAATTGATATTTTTTCAAGTTCATTGATAGTTACTTTTGAATGTAAGCACTGATGTCATATTTTCACAAAAGCCATGTTATAGAAGTAATTGAGACAACTTATCCTGTACTGATATTTTAAATCATGCAAATTATTTCTCAGGTGGAAATAGATCTTCTGAATGGTGAAACCAGATTTTTGCAAACAGATATTATTTATGATTGTGGACAGAGTCTCAACCCTGCTGTGGATTTAGGACAGGTAAACTGACTACATATTTGTCATGCAAACTCAACTCTTAATCAAGGAATAACACAATACAATAGTTTGAGGCCCTAGGGGAGTCAAGGGGAGACTAAGAACTTGCACACTATTCCTTACTAAAAAATTACATTGATTTTTAGAAGTGCAAAACACAAGAATCAACTCCTGATAACTTTCTGATATCTTGTTAAGAACTAAGAGGCTTTGGTTCCTTTAGCTAAAAATATCTCTTAAGAACCTACTAAACCAAAAAGCTTAAGAATTTAGTTGGAGGTCTTTGAATGTTTATGATCTCTATCAAGTTACAAATACTGTTCAGTTATTCAACTATGTATTTGCAATTCCTCCTGATTATATAATCACATCCTGCAGATTGAAGGAGCTTTTGTCCAGGGATTGGGGTATTTCATGCTTGAACAATACGAAACAAATCTTGATGGTTTGGTGTTGCAAGACGGCACTTGGAACTACAAAATCCCTACAATAGACACTATACCATTACAGTTTAATGTTCAAATCCTCAACAGTGGTCACCACCAGCATCGAGTGCTCTCTTCAAAAGGTGTGACCAAGTCACAAAAAATCTTTCTGTGCATTGTTGTTATTTGTTTATTGTCCTCATGAATGCACATCACTTGTCATGAAACAGGAACTTCTGTAAATCCTCTTCCATTGATTCATTATAGGTTTATTCTAGCAGTGAATTCCAAAATGTTGGTCTGAAGTGAGAAAATATTTGTTAACCATACATATTTGCTGTGGTGTAACTAACTAGCCAAATAGTGTAGTAGCTTGAATATGTGATGCATGATATAGTAACTAGTCATTTAGTGTAGTAGCTTGAATATGCTTCTCTAGAACAGGAATTAAAGAAAAGAGGTTTGGTATCAAAGCTGAGGTGCAAGTGAATGGAACAGAAACAATCAATTCAATTTCTTCTGCATAATAGTTTGGGGGGGAAAATGTGATTATAACTTGTAGGCATGCTGCAGCCTATTTTTGTGTTAGAATGTTAATAAGATTGAGAAAGCTTCAGCTGTTCTTGTTTGAAAATCTAAAATGAAAAATATTAAAAATTTATTGCTGCAGCATCTGGGGAGCCACCATTACTTCTAGCAGCTTCAATTCACTGTGCCACAAGAGCAGCAGTGAAAGAAGCAAGGAAACAACTTCTTTCATGGAGCAACCAAGAAGAAGATTCTATATTTCAGTTGGAGGTCCCTGCAACCATGCCTGTGGTGAAAGCACTATGTGGACTTGACAATGTTGAAAGATACTTGAAATGGAAAATGGGAAGGACATGATACTGTTCACTGTCCTAGCTTAGTTAGCAGAATGATTTTTTCTATCCAATTTTCAGTCCTTCTGGTAAAGAATTAAAATAAGTTGAGCTTTTATTATTTTATTTCACATGATGATCATGCTAGTGCAAAACTTTCAATTTTTTCATATGTTCACAATAAGAAGCACTGGCTAGTTTATGAGGGTAGTTTTTGCAGCAAGAATAAGATATATCTGGACGGTAATGTACTTTAGTTATCCATAAAGTGCTTAAATTGGTGTTGATCTTGCTTTATTATCAACATGAACATGTTTTAGTTTATAAAAACTAATTTATGTCGAAGGTAATTTTAAAATTTATAAAAAAGTAATTTTATTTGAGAAAAGGTCGGTTTGTTAAAAGGAACACATATGCCGACAAAATTTTATTCTGCAATATGTTATTTTGTAAGAACTAACTTTTTATTACATTTACGATAAGATCACCAAATTCTGCATGTTGAGATTCATCCATATTAATTTGAATATAAATGCTGCATATGAATACTAAGCAATGTGTCAAATGCTAGTAAAAGATAGTGTTTCTTTTAGTTTATATTAGATGTCTAAAGATGAATATATAAATATTACATGATATTCATATACTTTAAACAACATTTTATCCAATTTTTATCTCTAAAATCTGAGGATTCAGATTGAAATCATCCTTGATTTATGGTTTGGTTTTATTTTTAACTATTTAAACATAAATTACGTGTTATGGTAGTATTAAAGTTTAGTTAATGAAATTTTCATTTTTAAACATTAAGAAAGTTTAGACACTAATCCAAAAGATGTATTTAATTTTTGTTTAACTTATTTTGAACGGATGGTACACATTAAATTAGTTAAATTATCATCTATTCAAAATTCATCGATGCTATCAATTCTGTTTATTGAAAGGAGTTAATTTCATAAATATAATAATTTTTGTTTGAGTTTTTATGATAATTTTAAAATAATATGTTTATTGCATTTTATGTTTCATATTTTAGCACATGGTTACGAATAAAAGAGTTGGGATGTAAGCAAGCAAAAATAAAATGAGATTAATAATAATTAAGTAATAAATATTATTTGAAACAGAAGAGATAATTTAAGCATAAGAAAATACCATTTTAGAACAGTGCCTTCTGTTGTACGTGAGTAGTTAATATTGGAAGGTATATTATATGATTGGCGAAACATCAGAAACACAGCCTGTAATTGTACTGCAACCAATCACTCACAGCTGCTCTGCACAACATCACCTCTCATTTGCCTCTTCTAAAGACAGAAAAACTATTATATGCAAATAAAAAGGTAAGTAAAAGTAGATTAAATAAATAAATAAAAGAGAAATTAAAAGTTTCGGATTAAGAGAAGTATAAAAAGAAGAGTAATGAAAAAACTGAAATAAATATTGGTTTTTATCAATTTCGAAATTACTTTTCCTCTCGACTATCAAATTATCTTACCTTCTAGTTACACAAAATTATTCCATCTCTTAAACCAAACAAAATTTTAGTCTCAAAAAATTATTAAGTGCTCCATGATTATTACTTTAGTACAATTTCTGTTAATTTCTCTGCACTCTCATTCTACACTAATAGTAGTTTAAAGTTTTTCAAGAATAACAATAAATATGCGTATTTTATTGAAACAATTTTATTAAAATAATTTGTCTTAATGAATTCTTTTTAAAAAAATACAAACATTGTTATAATTTATTTGAGAAATAAAATTAATATTTTATTGAAAATAGGAATATAAGATAATTTAGAAGTTCAGAAAAATAAAACTACTACTACTTTAGGATAGAAAGAATGATATATTTGAGAGTTATGATAATAATTAACATTTAGCTAAGTAACATAAAAAATAAAAATAAAATTTATGTGACTATATGATCGTGAGCACATGATAATTTATCAGAGAAGTACACAGTACACATTAACACAGCTCAGTCTCAAACCCACTTCGTTATCTGCATTCAACTTCTTCCCTTCAGTGCCTGGAGTAGAGGTAACCTTTCCTAATGTCTTACCTATGCTCTCATTTCATGTGTTTTGAAAGTTACTTGTTTTTCTCTTGCTTGCTATGCATGTCAAATAATGGAATTCACATCTTATGGCTATATATTGTGAAAATATCTCACTACATTCAAATATGTAACCTTTAGGTTCAACTTCAAGCGTTGAAATGGGGGCAATTTCAGCACCCCTTTTTGTTGTTCTGCTATTTTGCTGCCTAGTTTCTGTCTCACAAGCGGAATACTTGAAGTACAAAGACCCAACACAGTCACTGAATGTTAGAATCAAGGACTTACTGCAGCGGATGACCCTGGAGGAGAAGATAGGTCAAATGGTGCAGATTGAACGAAGTATTGCCACTCCTGAAGTGATGAAGAAGTACTTCATTGGTGAGCTCTCACCCAATCTCTGACCAAAAACCAGTTCCTTATATGCTACTATACTATGCATTGTAGTTAGTAATGTTTTTTTTTTTCCTTATACAAGTGTACGATTTCTTTGATATAAAGGGTATAATCTTGTCTGCAATTAGGGAGGTGACATTAGAAGGAAATGTGATGTGATGTGATGATTGATGGGCAGGGAGTGTGCTGAGTGGGGGAGGCAGTGTTCCAAAACCAAATGCATCTGCTGAGACTTGGATCCAAATGGTGAATGGGATTCAGAATGGATCTTTGTCTACACGCCTTGGGATTCCTATGATTTATGGCATAGATGCAGTTCATGGCCACAATAATGTCTACAAGGCCACCATTTTTCCTCACAATGTTGGGCTTGGAGTTACAAGGCAAGTGTGTATATACTTAATGAATAATATTGGTCATTTTTTTTTGTGACAAGATAATTTTTTGTTGTTTTGTAATTTGAAGACCTTGGTTTTCAGATGCTAATGGTGTCTTATGCAGTTGAAACGATATCTCAACATGTTGACATTTTCACTAGACCCTTCAAATATTATCCTGCATTCAATGACAAACCAAATTGAACTATAGGATTTTATTATTGAGACCTTTTAGATCTTTAAAATGAGTTATAATTTCATTTTTATCTTTTAGCACTACCTTTCTGCTTAACTGAGTGCTAACCTAATTATATAATGCTAACAGGGATCCAGTGCTGATAAAGAAGATTGGAGATGCAACTGCCCTTGAAGTTAGAGCTACTGGAATTCAGTATGTTTTTGCTCCATGCATTGCGGTAATGTTGATGATTCCGTTCCTTTTAGATCAAGTAAAAGTTTAACATTTATCAAATGTCCTAATATGTTGGTAGCCTTTTTCTTCCATAGGTGTGCAGAGATCCTAGATGGGGGCGTTGCTATGAAAGTTACAGTGAGGACCCTAAGATTGTTCAAGCAATGACTGAAATTATTCCTGGTTTGCAAGGAGACATCAGTGGAAATTCCAGAAAGGGGGTTCCCTATGTTGCTGGAAAGTAAGATTCTTAACAGGAGCTTGAGTTCAGTGTGAACCATTAGATTATTTGGCCATCCTTAACTTTTTAAATACTTCCATAGTTCCATGCACATATGTTGGATGGTAATAATCACTCAGTTCCTCCTCAGCTCTTGTTTATAATTTATTGTTGTTAAGCTTTTGTTCTGCTTTTAATGCAAAAGTATTGTATTGCATTGTATTCATTTGTATTTATGCTATTTTCTTTGAGATTTTGGGTTCCGAAATTTCTGTGTAAAATTGAGTTTTGCTTATACAAAAAGTGTTACATTATTAAACTTCAATATTGTTTCAACATTTTAATTAATTTGACACAGGAACAAGGTTGCGGCTTGTGCTAAGCATTATGTAGGAGATGGTGGCACATCCAGGGGTATTAATGAGAATAATACTTTGATCAATTATAGAGGATTGCTTAACATTCACATGCCTGCATATCATGACTCCATTGTCAAGGGGGTTTCAACAGTAATGGTCTCCTACTCTAGCTGGAATGGGAAGAAGATGCATGCTAATCATTTTCTTGTCACTGATTACCTCAAGAACAAACTGAAGTTCAGGGTAACAAATAAAACTTCTTTGATTAGTTCTCTAACAAAGCAATTGAAGTGGTTCTTTTAATTTAGATTACATGCGGTTTTGGTTTTTCAACTTTCTTTTTTACCTATTAAGTCTATTTTTAAATATATAAGATAAGATCTTCCATCAAATTTAATGAGTAAACATGCAGTTTGTGATGTACTCTTTTTGGCATTTATCAGGGTTTTGTCATATCGGATTGGCTTGGCATTGACAGGATTACTTCTCCTCCTCATTCTAACTATTCATATTCTATTCAAGCTGGTGTTGGTGCTGGAATCGATATGGTAACAAAACAAAGAAATTTGATGACTTTTGTGACTGAAATTTAGTATCACGACTCTTCACTTATTACTACATTTACATTGTTTTACAGATCATGGTTCCTTTTAATTTCACCGAATTCATTGATGTGCTGCATTATCAAGTAAAGAACGATATTATCCCTGAAAGTAGGATTGATGATGCTGTGGAAAGAATCTTAAGAGTAAAATTTGTCATGGGCCTGTTTGAGAATCCACTTGCTGATCTAAGCCTGGTGAATCAACTTGGTAGTGAGGTATATTTTCAGAAGGATGTACTTTTAATATCTTTCAAAAGAGTTTTTATTTTATGAACTAGTGTGCCTTGAACAGGAGCATAGACAGTTAGCAAGGGAAGCTGTAAGGAAATCTCTTGTGTTGCTAAAGAATGGTAAATCTGCTGAGAAACCTCTACTTCCCCTTCCCAAGAAAGCTGCAAATATACTGGTTGCAGGAAGTCATGCTCATAATTTGGGTTACCAATGTGGAGGATGGACAATTACCTGGCAGGGGGTTGGTGGCAACAATCTCACAGTGGGTAAGCCACCGTAGTTAATTTTGGTATAGGACAAAATAAACTCTTCATTTCTTTTTTCTTCAAAAATATGCATAACCTTGTTTTTCAATGCATAGAGTAACCTATTACAAGGATACAGAATGTAATATATCTTTGGGGTAAGAGGGCCTAGGTATACAATCTAATTTGTTTCAAATAATCAAGAAGGGTTACTTTGGTCGTTAAAAAGGTAAGAGTATGGTGTGAAGTTTCAAAAAACCACCGGTGTCAATGTAATTTGCCCCAAACATTAACTCTGAACCATTTAAAACCTTCATGGATTAGGACGTAAAACATTCATACACACTGCAACTTGGATGTCTGATTATGGTATTTTTATTGTGGGATAGTTACGGTTTATCTGACAAAAACTATCATTTTCCTAACAGGTACAACAATTCTTGATGCTGTAAAACAAACAATCGATCCTGCTACTAATGTTTTCTTCAAGGAAAGTCCCGATCCCACCTTTGTCAAGTCCAACAACTTTTCTTATGCCATAGTCATTGTAGGGGAACCCCCTTATGCAGAAACATTTGGTGATAGCTTGAATCTAACTATACCTGAGCCAGGTCCAAGCACCATTACCAATGTATGTGAATCTATCCAATGCGTGGTAGTTCTCATCACTGGTCGTCCAGTAGTGATTCAGCCTTATCTATCAAAAATAGACGCTCTTGTGGCTGCATGGCTTCCAGGAACTGAAGGCCAAGGTGTCGCTGATCTTCTATTTGGTGATTATGGATTCACCGGCAAGCTTGCAAGAACATGGTTCAAGACAGTTAACCAACTTCCAATGAATGTTGGTGATAAAAATTATGATCCTCTATTTCCATTTGGATTTGGGTTAACTACTAACCCCACCAAGCACTAAAACAAGATTACTACTCAAAAGTCTCACGGTTCCTTTTCAGCAAGGAGATTCGTAATAGTCTTGGGCAGTGAATGATCACACGTGTATGTTTGTAATGAAAACCGTAGAAACTTAGCACTACAAAAGAAGCATGTCTTTTAAAATAAATTTACTGTTTGCTAAAATTTGCTAAGGGTTCTAACATAAACTACCACTAAATGTTTGCTAAAGTGCCACGTCCCTAGAAGGCAACCTTTCTTGGAGGAATCACTACATTCTTGTTTCCTGGAAATGTGCTAGATCTACCAAAGTTTTGAAGCTACAGGGTTCGTGCACAGATAACTCTGACAGAACCTTTCTGTTAAGTTGGATATTCTTCTGCATCAGCCCATGCATGAAGTTGCCATAATTGACCTGCCAAAAAAGGGAAAAAATAGTCGTCACAAAAAATGGCAGTAGACTAAATACCTCATAGTATGTACATATAAACTCAATACAAAGGAGCACTAAAGGTGTTAATGCAGGAGAAACTTACAGATTCTATACGCAGATTAACACACACCATGTATACATTCCATCATCACTTTAGTACATAGAACAAGGTTAACTTGAATCCAGGGGCAAGTTTCTGAAGAATCCAATATGTACAAAGCCAGCTATTCTGCTCCATGAAATACTCCTAACACACATCAACTGCTCCATGAAATACTCCTAACACACATCAAAGAAAAAGTCCGTCTTTGAAGAAAGAAATTAATGATTTTCTCATCCCATAATCCTACTACAGAAAATATAAAAGAAATTAAGAAAGCAACAAAGAAAGGAAGGAGTAAAGAAAGAAAGAAAGCAATAAATCGAAAAAAAAAAAGAGTGAATAAGCAAGCAAAGAAAGCAAACAAGCAAGTAAGAAAGAAACCAAGAAAGTAAATAAGCGAGAAAGAAAACAAGAAACATAACTAATGATGAAAGTTTTTTTTCCAACTTTCATCTTCAACCATAACCAAGATCACTTCAAAAACATAACTTCAATTTCTATTCAATCTCAATTTCCTAAATTTTAAATTTTTGCCACATATCATTTTAACAAATAAAAAAACCCAATTTAACTTATCAACACAATTTTCTACATACACTCCTCACTCGCTTAAAATTTCATTCACACCCATATAATTTTCTAAAATTTTATTTCAAGTACCAAACATTCATCGAGTTTCCATATCAACCTTCAAAACTGAATTCCCGCAACTTAATTTTCTTGTACCCCACGGAACTAAAATGGTAAGGATATGTGAAGCACACACCCTCACCAGCTTCTAGATAAATCCAAACCAAATCGCTAAACATCAATCACCACCAAAACAAAACTTCTAAACTTCAATTCTTTCAAATCTTATGAAACCTAGACACTTGTATGCAGGTCTTTGAAAAGAGGAAAGAAGTTTACCCTAAACAATGATACCTCCAACTCATGCTTCAGCTCTCTTCTTCATTGAAAGTATGGAAGAAAATATAAATTGGGTAAAAGAAGGACATTTGTGCTTTTTCACGGGTATGAGAGGAGAAATGATGAAAGAAGAATGAAATTAATAAATGGTCCGGTCCTGTCCCATCCAAACTAAGCCAAGCCAACTCAACCCAACCTAACATAACCCAACCCATCCCATCCAAACACAATCCAACCCAACCCAACCTAACCCAACTTAACCCAACTCAACCTAACCCACCCCAAACCAACCCAACCCATCCTAACCCCACCCAACCCAAGCCAACCGAACCCAAGCCAACCCAACTCATCCAACCCACCCAAGCTAACCCAACCTAACTTAACTCACCCTAACCCAATCCAACCCAACCCAACCTAACCCAATCCAACCCAGCCCAACCCATCCTAACCAAACACAATGCAACCCAACCTAAACCCACCCAACCCAACCCAACCTAAGCCAAGCTAACCTAACCCACCAAACCTAATTCTCCCCAACCCAGCCTCAGCCAACTCAACCCAACCCAATCAAACCCAACCCGACTGAACTCAACCCAACCCAACTCAACTAAACTCATCCTAACCCAAGACCACCCAATCCCAACTGAGCCCAAGCCAAGCCAAACCAACCTAACTTAACTCAACCCTACCTAACTTAACTCACCCCAACCCAACCTCACCTAAGCCCATCCAACCGAACCCAACTAAACCCTGTCGAACCCAACCAAACCGAACTCAACCCAACTGAACCTAACCTAACTCAACCCAACCAAACCCAACCCAACCTAACACAACCCAACCCAAATCAACCTAACCCAACCTAACCTTACCCAACTGACCCAACCTTACCCTGTCGAACCCAACCAAAACCAACCGAACCCAACCCAACCCAACCATACCCAAACCAACCGAAGCTAACCAAATTTAACCAAACCAAACTCAGCCCAACCGAGTCTAACCAAACCCAACTCAACCTAACCCAACCCAACCCAACCTAACACAACACATCCCAACTCAATCGATCCGAATCGAACCCAACCCAACCTAACCCAACCTAACCTAACCCAACCCAGACCAACCCAACCCAACTTAACCTAATCGAACGTAACTCAACCGAAACCATCCCAACAAAACCCAACCCAACCGAACCCATCCGACCTTAACCCAACCCAACCAACAAACTTGAACTGACCCACTCACCCGACCCGATCCCCATCGAAACCAAAAAACCCCAACCAAACCCAACCCAACCCAACCGAACCCAAACTAACCCGACCGAACCCACCCAACTGAACCAAACTGCACCAAACCCAACCCAACGCAACACAACCTAACCCGACCGAACCTAATCCAACACAACTCAACCCATATGTAGATATAAATTCAATAGAAAGGAGCACTAAAAGTGTTAATGCAGGAGAAAAACTACAGATTCTATACGCAGATTCACACACACCATGTATACATTCCGTCATCACTTTAGTACATAGAACAAGGATAACTTGAATCAAGAGGCAAAGTACATAGAACAATCTGTACAAAGCCAGCTATTCTGCTCCATAGACCACTTCACTTTCATGACATACTCCTAACACACATCAAAGACAAAGTCCATCTTTAGAGAAAGAAATTACTGATTTTCTCATCCCATACATTCTGCTACAGAAAATATATAAAAAAATTAAGAAAGCAAGAAAGAAAGAAAGGAGTAAAGAAAGAAAGAAAGGAGTAAAGAAAGAAAGAAAGCAAGAAATCAAGACAAAACAAGTGAATAAGCCAGCAAAGAAAGAAAAAAAAGCAAGTAAGAAAGAAACCAAGAAAACAAATAAGCAAGAAAACTTTTATCTTCAACCATAACCAAGATCACTTCAATTTCTATTCAATCTCAATTTCCCAAATTTTAAATTTTTGCAACATGTCATTTTAACAAATAAAAAGAACCCACTTTAACTTACGAAAACAATATATACACTCCTCACTCGCTAAAAATTTCATTCGCACCCATATATTTTACCGAGCATAAGGCAATGCAGTACAACAAGTTAATCACCAAGAAATTTCAACCGCAATAAGTTACCATTCCAACTCTACAAGGTTCCCCTATCATTCATATGCAAAGATCCCAACATCTATAAATCACGATAATTACTTCTAGCTTTATAAATAATATAATTTCCTTCAGAAAACCAATCCAATATTTCTAAAATTTTATTTAAAATACCAAACATGCATCGAGTTGCATCGAGTTACCAAATCAACCTTCCAAATTGAATTAGTTTCCCGCAACTTAAGTTTCTTGTACCCCACGATACTAAAATGGTAAGGATATGTGAAGCACACACCCTCACCAGCTTCTAGATAAATCCAAACCAAATCGCTAAACATCAATCACCAACAAAACAAAATTTCTAAACCTCAATTTTTTCGAATCTTTTGAAACCCAGACACTTGCATGCAGGTCTTTGAAGAGATGTAAGAATAGAAGAAAAGAGGAAAGAAGTTTACCCTAAGCAATGATACCTCCAACTCATGCTTTAGCTTTCTTTTTCAGTGAAAGTATGGAAGAAAATCTACATTGAGTAAAAGAAGGAGATTTGGTGCTTCTTCACGGGTAAGGGAGAAGAACCGATGAAAGAAGAATGAAAGTGATAAATGTCTCTGTTCAAATTTTGTTGGAGAGGACATAAAAGAACATTTCCAAGACACTCTATCTGTTAACTACACCCTTATTCTCACACATACACATATCCTAAACGGAATGAATTAAAGATCACTTTTAAAATAAATTTAATTGAAAAAAATCTTATTTAAACTCACCCGCTTAGATACATATGTAATTATAAATGTCATCTTATATAAAATATTTCATTACTTAAAAATTATTTAGATATAACAAACTGTTAAAAAATGTAATTGTTTAAATATTTATACTTTTTAAACATTTTACATTAGTATACACGTGTTATTGTCAATTTTATTTTTTTAATATATCTCATGTTATTATTTTATCCTTTAAAATTTATATTTAATTTTTCAAAACTCAATTATTTATAATAAAATTATCCATGGTAAAATTATTTATTTTATAATTATTTTTTATGAACATATTTCATTTAAAATATAATACTATTTTGTTATAATTATTTTTATTATTTTTTATATGTTATTCATTTGTTTCGTGCTATTAAGTTATCTTGGTATGAAAGTTATGCGGCTGGTATGAAGCAAGCAGACCTCGCCTGCGAGTATTTTTTATATATTATTCATTTAATATAATATTATATTAAAAACCTTGTGCCCATCTCTTCCGTTGAACACTGATTTCCATCCCTGTATCCGAAACCCTGTTATCACATCCTCTAAAAGACATCCGTATACTTGACCAATTTTTGGCCTTTATGTTCATCCATGAAAAAACATAGAACATCTCTCACTGATTGTGAATTTGTTGAATACATGTCACAATCCAGAAATAGAATGATTTTTCCTCTCCTAATCTTTGAAGATATTCTTAGCTACATTTCGGTCAAAGAAAACAATGTTATATTCAATGCGCAATGACTTAATAATATTTCGTAAAGTTTAATGTTTCGGTAGCTATTTATTTTCGATCAGAATCTCAAATAAGTTCATTTCTTTATCAGCGTCTTAATTAGGTTCTTATTTTCGTAAAATTAAATTAAATAAAGACTTTCCATCAAATTGATCAAATGACGTTTAAAATGGTCTTACATGGCATAGTATTATTGTTTAAACTGACGTGACATTAAAAATGTGTATGAAATGTATTTTGTATTAAAAATTGGAGTGCAGATAGGAGAAATCAAATTTAATTAAGGGCAAAGTAGGTAAAACAAATAAAATTAAGATCAGTCCTTTCTGTAATTACGAAATCGAAATCAAATTGAGAAAAATCAATTGTGCTTCATATTAGGGTTTGTGGGAGAAAAAGAAGTGTGTTTTTGTTTGATGGATAATCAAATGTAGAAGTTTGTTCATCTTCGACATGTAATGGGTGGCGACATCAAAAGTCCAATGTCGTTTTTCGTGATGGAGTATCTACGATTGATTTGATGGTCTGAACTTTGGAAATCAGATTGGGAAAGAAAGATTGCAGGAGTGAACTTTACAATTGAAAAGCTCTAAAATCCAAAAGTCAAACCAAGCAGCAACTGAGAAAGATGCCCACTCGACAAACAAAATGGATTTTACAGTATCACAATAAAAAAAAATATATCAATGCCTGATTTGCATGGTTTCACAAGAACTCAACAAAAAATATCAATACCTGATTTGCATGGTTTCACAAGAACTCAACAATCAGTATTCAAGTTTTCAAGAGATCTTCTGTTTTTTGGTAACTGACTTCACACATGTAGAAAAAAATAGCTTCCACTGTTGTCATTGAATCACACGACACTCCTAAATCACAAAACCAGCTCCAAAAACAATTCCCAAACTCGAATACAGGATGTGTTATAGCAGAGTAGGATGCACCAGTAGAGGGTTCGAGATATGACTCGGGGTTCCACAAGTAGCTACGGTAGGATGTGCTACAACAGGCACATAGAATGCACTAGTACATCCCGTCGAGCTTTTCACAGTCCCTCTTGCTCTGCGGGATATCCTTCCCTGGCACCGGCGGTGGGTTCTTCCGCTTGAGTCGTCAATGTTCATGGCGCAAGAGCCGCAGATCCCCTCGCGGCAGGAGCGGCGGAAGGTGAGGTTGGGATCGATCTCGTTTTTTATCTTGTGTCACGAGTTCCACCCTTAATCCCAATCTGATTCCGAAACTTGAGTTGGGATTCTTCTGATATGAAGCCCCAATCTCGGCGTTTCTCTTTTTCTCCCATGAACCTCAATTCGGAGCCCAATGTTTTTCCCCAAATGTGATTTGGATTTCTCAACTACAGGGTTGTACTTAAATTTTTTATTTTATCCAGATTTCCCTTGACTACATTTGATTTAACATCTGTGCAATCTATTTTTTAATTAAAAAATCAATTCAAACTCGTTTTTAATGCCACGTCTGATTAATCCATACACTGACCATGTCATGTAACCCAAACTTAAACGACCGTTTGTCCAATTTGACGGCAAACCTCTAATTACTTTAATTTTATAAAAATAAGGACCCAATTAAGACACCGAAAAATAAAGAAATTTATTTGAGATTCTGAACGAAAATAAGAACCTAAGAGATTAAACTTATATCGTAAAATACTAACCCACATGATTACGCAATGCTTATGTATAGACACAATGTATCATTGACATTTTTATGTGTCAATGTATCATTGACATTTTTATGTATCAATGTAAATAACTTATACAATATCATACGAGTCATTCACCAACTCTAGAATAATTATATTTTAACAATTCTTATTTTACATACCACAATTTCACGAAAATATTTAAAAATTATCTGATTTAAATATTTGTTATTATTTTATTCTATATGATTTGAAAATAATACGGTCGTATTACTTGTTTGCTATTTCTTTTGTAGTACCAAACAAAGTTTTAACCCAGTGAAGTGAGATTCATTGGGTGGATAGAATTATCTTTTTTAGCTTAAGTAAATTTAATTAAGTTGCTTACGTATATTTTTAAGTTAGACTGTTTTTATAACATAAATTGAGATGCATGCTCCATGCAGATTTTTTTTAAGAAATTGTTGGAGGTTTTTTTTAGTAAAAGCTACTCTTTTATTGAATTATGAACACTTTAAATACAATAAAAATTTAAACTTTACAAATCAAAAAAATAGACACGATCTCATGTTTAACAACTTCCGAAAAATTCTAATTGAATTGTGAACACTTCAAATAAAATAAAAATTCAAATTTTACAAATCAAGAAAATAGACACGATCCCATGTTTAACAACTTCCAAAAAATTCTAAAATTGATTAAATTGTTTGAAACAGTCGAAACATCTTAAAAAAAATAACAAATTAAATGAAAGAATAAATTGTTGTAATTGCTTCATCTTTAAGTATAACTTTAACACTTCTTATTTTAGTTGTTGCAAAAGTTTTTCTGAGAAATTCAAAACTTGCTTTTTGGTAAAGGCTTGATAAATATATCAACAAGTTGCAATTAAGATTTGTAATAAGTCAAGTTAATTTTACCTTTATTTTTTATCCTTCTATGAGAAAGAATAATTTGATATTAAAATATTTGGTTTTTCCATGAAAAATAGGATTGTTTAAAATACAAATAACAGCTTGATTGTTATTTCAGTGCATATTTTTTCTTCATATTTAAATCGACTAGAATCTTTCTTAACCATAAAAGACTTAATTTACAGCAGCGTTATCCGTAATAAATTCAGCTTCTGCCTTGTTACAACACCATGAGAACACACATGATCCAAACACATCACGTTAAGAGTTTTGGAAAGAAGATTGCGGCGATTTCTTCTGCTGAACGATTATCTGATGAGCTCATAACAGAAATTCTGTCATGGCTTCCCGCGAAGACTCTCATGCGATTCAGGTGTGTTTCCAAGACATGGAATTCCCTTATTATCAATTCTTACTTTATGAAATTGCACCATGAAAGATCCCTTATCTTCCAAAGAGATTTGAGGAATGAAGCCAGAGCTTACAGTATCATGGGAAAAAAACATTTGTTTCGTGCTCTTAAGAATTCTTACGATGAAAAAGGTTGTGCTGTCGCCATGAAGGAAGCAAAGCGCGCCCGCCAATGTTTCCGTGTGGCAGAAGAGGAAAGTTATGCTGCTGCCATGAAGGAAGCAGCATATTGCGCCTGCGACCCTGACGCAGAAAATGCCCTTTGTCTTCTATGCTACATGATCATATTCTTCAGTTCAGTTTTGCTAATCTACCGTCGCTGTCGTTAAGATTGTTTTTTCCACCAGAGGTTGTTCTCGTCCTCTTTTCTTCGCCAATAATTTTCATTGTCCGCAAGTTAATCTTTTTTAACATTCTTATACTCTTTCATTTATAATCTTTTTTTATTTTGATTTGTTTTCACTTAATTTTCATTTTGCGCTTTCATCTTCGCTTTTCCATCAACCCTAAGTCCTCGTTCGCATTGTGTTATTTTTGAAGTCGTGCCTATGTAATTGGAGACTTGCATAACATTCACTATTTAGGGTTTTGGTAACCTCTGTTTCTGTTTATATGTTGGATGTATGGATGGATAGGTTTAGGATTTTATGGTAATATAGTATTATTTTTTAAATTTTGAAATAATTGTTTGTTTAATAATAATATAATATAATATTAAAAATTTGCCAAAAATATTCCTTTTACATTAAAAATACTATTACTATTTTATATTTTACCGATCAAAGAATAAAGAAATAAAGGATACTTTAAAAATTAATTGCATAATAACATTAATTTTCATTTTAAAAAAAACGCATGAAAACTCAATGATTAATTATTAATAAAACATGTATTATGCTAAAATAAAGATATGTGTACTGAATAAATTATTAATTTTTATCTAAAGATTTTATGCAAAATTTATTTATATTTAATTAGAAAATATTTTGCCCCAAAATTAAATTCATAATACTCTAGATTTTCTAAATTATTTTAAAAGTTAAAAAACTATTTATAATTTCATGCATTTATACCAATTTACAAGGATATTTTTTTTAATGTACACAATTTTTTTATTTTAATTTTTATAATATAATTATTAATTAATTTTTTAAAAATATAATATTAAAAAGATATAATTATTACTGATTTTTTTCTACAAATAGTTATTATTTTAAAATTTTTTATAAGAAGTTATTATAATTTTTTTATATATTATTAACTTATTTTAACCTATAGCACAATAAAAATATTTAAAAGATTTGAAGTAAACTCTAGCGACATCAGAATCTATAACATTGCTAAGGGTTTTGGAAAGAAAAGGGCAATGGCGAAATCTTCAATACTCCTTGATGAGATCATACTAGAAATTCTGTCTTGGCTTCCTGCGAAGAGTCTCTTGCGATTCAGGTGCGTTTCCAAGACATGGAATTCCTTTATCATCAATCTTGATTTTGTGAAATTGCACCATAAAAGGTCCGTAAAGTTGGGAGAAGCCAACACTTATCTTATGAGGGGAAGAGATCATTCATACAAAGCTCTTTCCTTATTGTACCAGGAGATCCGGGCGCCGTACAGAGGACGCCCCTGAGGCGACCGGGGCCGCCCAAAGGACGCCCATGTCACATCCGCCCGACAAATGCTCGACCGCCCAACTCTCGGCCGCCCAAACGCCGACCACAAACCTAAGAGAAACTGAAGAACTCACAAAGAATCCCATCACCAAGAGATAGCGTCGCACTCTTCATGCTCACAAAAAGTGTTCTACAGAATAATAGATATCACGAAGTACCGGGCGACCACAAAAGGGATCGTCCACCCAACGAAAGGCCGGGCGACCACATAAGGGATCGTCCGCCCCACTAAAGGCCGGGCGACCGCTTAAGGGATCGTCCGTCCAACGAAATGCCGGACGTCCGCGTAAGGATCGTCCACCCGACGAAGTGCCGGATATCCGCATAAGGATCGTCCACCCGACGAAGTGCCGGACATCCGCATAAGGGATCGTCCGCCCAACGAAAGGCCGGGCGACCACATAGAGGATCGTCCGCCCAATTCGGTGCCCCAAGTCGTCCACAGGAAAGACGAACTCCCATATGCCACTGACCGACCAATTCATTAATCATTATGGCTCAAGTAAACTGACCTGGTTCAGAGGTAAGTAGAAGTTGAGAGCTATTGGGCTGATTGGGCCATGATTGAAATCAGGCTATTGGGCTGATTGGGCTGTGATTAACTTTTCACTAAGCCCAAGCCCATAGCGAAAACTATAAATACAGGTTCACGGTGAGTGGTAAAGGGTGAGATTGCATGCACATTTATTACCGTCCCTTGAGAAAAGCCATTGCTCTGAAACTGACTTTGGCATCGGAGAATCTTTTGTAGGTCTCCACCCCTCCGGATCAAGAGGAAAGTCAAGGCCTGGGAGGAAGATTCGTCGCTGGGATCAGATCGTAGGAGAGCTGGAAGGTTCAGAACCGCACGGCCCGACACATCCGAAACACTTATCTTGGCTCAATAGGTATGCTGCTGCTATGAAGCAAGCAGACCTCGCCTACGAGTGTTTCCGTGTGGTAGAGGATAAATGTTATGCTGCTGCCCTGAAGAAAGTTGCCATGAAGAAAGCAGCAGACCGTGACCGGAAACCTAACGCAGAAAATGGCCCTAGTCTTCTGTGCGGCATGATCTTATTCTTCGGTTCACTTTTCCTCATCTTCGGTCGCTAAGCAGCTTGTTTTTTCACTCTTTTCTTCGTCAATAATGTTCACTGTAGTTAATTTTTTTTTTTACTTTTGTCAACAAAATTTTTATCTTTTTAACATTCTTAAACTCTTTCATTTATAATCTTTTATTTTGATTTGGTTTTTACTTAACTTTCATTTCAATCGTAAGTTGTTCGTTCTTCTTTTATTGCATTATGTTATTTTTGAAGTGGTGGCTATGTCATGGTCTCTCTTGAATAACATTCACGGATTATCGTGTGTTTATTAGGTTTAGGGTTTTGGTAACCTCTGTTTTTGGGTATTATATTTTGTTTGATTTATGGATGGATATTATGAATTATTATCGATGATTATTGATTTGTTGTGTATTGATTGAAATTAATTTTGTTCTGTTTTCTTTTCTGGGATAGAAAAAATTTCAATAATTGAATATTGGACTTTTTAATTATTTCAAGTCTCGTGGTTTAGATGAAAAAGAAAAGAGTGAAATTAGTTTGGAACCGGACACTTCCACTGTGTTTCAAAATTTACAAATAATGCAATGTTCAGCTTTGAGTGTCCTGTTAACACATGTCTACACCTTTGAATAGGGGACCTCGTTTCCAACAGTATACACCTTTGAACGCCTCAAGGGAAAAAATCTTGCGAGGAGCCCTAAACGCGGAATTGTTACCGGAACCAGAGCGGTTCCCGACAACGAAGAACGCTGACCGAAGCAAACACTGTGCATACCACAAAAATATGGGTCATGACACTGAAGAGTGTTGGACCCTCAGAGACAAGATAGAGGAGCTCATCCGGGGAGGAAAGCTCAAAAAATACGTCCGTGATGAGCACCCCCCGCAACCAACCAGTCGGCCTACTCAGAGGCCGGCCTATCAAAAGGATAAGCCAAGGAGCGCGAAGGTCGAGCAACCCCGCTCGGAGAGGCGACCGAACCGAAGCCGAAGCCATAGCAGGGAACGCCCCTTGAGAGGGCATATTAACACCATTTCCGGAGGATTCGCGGGGGGAGGATCGTCCTCCTCCGCTCGAAAACGCCATGTCCGATCCCTCCAGTCCGTGCATTTAGCGGACAAACCTCGCTGCTCCATGCCACCCATCACCTTTTCGGATGAAGACTTCCACGCTCCTGATCCGGACCAGGACGACCCAATGGTCATCACTGCAGAGATAGCGCGGTATGGAGTCAGCAAGGTTCTGGTTGACCAGGGAAGTTCGGTCAACATCCTCTACTGGAAGACCTTCTTGCAGATGGATATATCCGAGGACCTCATCGTTCCTTATGATGGGCAGATAGTAGGCTTTGCGGGGGAAAGGGTGGATACAAGGGGGTACGTGGAACTGAGAACAAGGTTAGGAACCGGACGCTCTAGCGAAGAGAAGAGGGTCCGGTACCTAATAATAGAGGCGAACACATCGTACAACGCGCTGCTCGGAAGACCATGCCTAAACGCGTTTGGGGCAATCATCTCTACCCCTCACCTCACGATGAAGTACCCCTCCACAAAGGGAACTATTTGCACGGTCCAGGCGGACCAGAAGACAGCCCGGGAATGCTACGCGGCAGGTTTGAAGCTGCACGTCCGACCTATAAAAAGAAGAGCGGTCGGCTCCGAGGTTGCCATGGCAGACCTCGATCCGAGGATGAACACCGAGGACCGTCTCGAGCCCATTGGAGAAACCCAACCTATTTCGATAGGGAGAGAACCTGCCCAGACCACCCTCATCGCCAGGGGGATGAACCCTGAAATGGAAAAGGAGCTAAGGGCATTACTTTGGAAGAACCGGGATCTATTTGCGTGGACGGCAGCAGACATGCCGGGCATCCATCCTGCGGTAATGTGCCACAAACTCTCCCTTTTCCAGAACGCCCACCCAGTCGCGCAAAAGAAGAGAAGAATGGGCGATGAAAAACGACAAGCTGTAGAGGAGGAAGTAGGGAAGCTAAAAAAGGCTGGCTTTGTGCGGGAAGTCACATATACCACATGGCTGGCTAACGTGGTCATGGTGAAAAAGGCCAATGGAAAGTGGCGCATGTGCACAGACTACACGGACCTGAACAAAGCCTGCCCGAAAGATTCACACCCCCTACCCAGCATAGACGCCCTGGTGGACGGCGCTTCTGGACATCGGGTACTAAGTTTTCTAGATGCATATTCCGGATACAACCAGATACCCATGTATGGGCCGGACATCGAGAAGACGGCGTTCATAACGGAGAAGTCCAACTTCTGTTATGAGGTCATGCCGTTCGGCCTAAAGAATGCCGGGGCGACGTACCAGCGTTTAATGGACCGGATTTTCCGAGACCAGATAGGCCGGTGCATGGACGTATACGTCGATGACATGGTCGTTCGGTCCGCGGATGAAGAAGGACACCTCAAAGACCTCGAGGAGGTGTTTCGACAAGTAAGGAAGTTCGGCATTCGCCTAAACCCCGCCAAATGTACATTTGGGGTAGCTGCCGGAAAGTTCTTGGGTTTCATGCTAACATCCCGGGGGATTGAGGCCAACCCGGACAAATGCGAAGCGATATTGCAAATGCCAAGTCCGACCACCCTGAAAGAGATTCAAAGACTGATCGGACGCCTCACCGCCTTGTCCCGTTTTATCCCCAACCTGGCGGCCAGGATGAGGCCGGTCCTCCGGAAATTGAAAAAAGGGGGTGGCCCAACCTGGGACGACGAGTGCGAACGGGCGTTTCAGGACGTAAAAACATTCCTCGTTAACCCGCCAGTAATGAACCGCCCAGTCCCAGGGGGAGATCTTCACGTCTTCCTGGGAGTGTCGGAGACGACCATTAGTGCCGTGCTAATGCAGGAACGGCCTCAGCCGAGGCTAATCTATTTTGTGAGTCGCACGCTCCTCGACGCCGAAACCCGATACCAACGGGTGGAGAAGGTGGCCTTAGCTTTGTTGAACGCCTCCCGAAGGCTCCGTCCTTACTTCCAAAGTCATCAGGTAGTAGTCAGGACCGACTTCCCTATCTCCAAGATCCTGAGGAAGCCAGACTTGGCCGGACGGATGGTCTCCTGGGCGGTCGAACTTTCAGAGTTCGGTTTACGGTATGAGCCCAGAGGATCGGTTAGGGGCCAGCACTTAGCAGATTTCGCGGCCGAGTTACCGCCATCCAGCCAGGACGAGTGGAGTTTGTATGTAGACGGAGCGTCCGGTCGATCGGTCAGCGGGGCCGGCATCGTACTCGAGGGCCCCAACGGATTCTTATTGGAGCATTCCTTGATCTTCAAGTTCAAGGTGTCTAACAATCAGGCCGAATATGAGGCCTTGGTGGCCGGCCTCGAGCTAGCAAAAGACATGGGGGCCAGAAGAATCACTTGCCGGACGGACTCGGAGCTGGTGGTTGGTCAGATGAATGGCAACTTCCAAGTTCGAGAGGAGCGTTTATTGAGGTACTTCCAGCGAGCAACGGACCTCGCGAAAGCGTTCGATAAGTTGGATATACGGCACATTCCCAGGGAACAAAACACACGGGCGGACGTGTTGTCCAAGCTTAGTTCGGGAAGGGAGAAGGGGCAGTTGACTACTGTCGTACGGCAGGTCCTACTACAGCCTTCCGTGGAATGCTCGGCGATATCCGGCGGGGGACAAGATTGGCGGGCAGGAATCCGGGAAATCATGAACCGCCAGGATAAGGGGGAGACGGTAGGTCCGGGCGAAGCTAAGAGGGTCGCCCGTTATCTCATCGTGGGGGACGATCTGTACCGCAGAGGATTCTCCTCCCCTCTCCTTAAGTGCTTGGGAGAGGCAGAGGCACTTTACGTTATGGACGAACTCCATAACGGCATTTGTGGTTTTCACACAGGATGGCGAGCTCTAAAAGCCCGAATATTGAGAGCCGGATATTACTGGCCTACTGTTGAAGCCGACACAAAAACGTTCGTCCAGAAATGCGTCCGATGCCAACAGCATTCCAACAACTCTCACCTACCGCCGCACGCCCTCCACTCAATGACTTCCCCGTGGCCGTTCGCACAATGGGGTATGGATATCGTTGGACCGTTCCCATTAGGGCAGGCGCAGAAGAAGTTCCTCCTGGTGGCGGTGGACTACTTCACGAAATGGGTAGAAGCCGAGCCACTGGCAACCATTACGGCCGCCCAAGTACAGAAGTTTTGTTGGAAATTGGTATGTCGTTTCGGCCTCCCTCGGTCGATCATCACGGATAACGGCCGACAGTTCATTGACAAGAAACTGGCCGAGTTCTTCAAAGGGTTGGGAGTTAGGCACGTCACCAGTTCGGTCGAACACCCCCAGACGAATGGGCAAGCGGAAGCGATGAATAAGACCATAGTCTCGGAGCTTAAACGGCGCCTGGGAGAAAAGAAGGGAGCATGGGTTGACGAGTTGCCAGAGGTCTTATGGGCGTACAGATGCACGCCCCATGGAACCACTGGCGAAACCCCTTTCAACTTAACCTACGGTACTGACGCTATGTTACCAGTCGAACTGGGGGAGCCGTCCGTTAGACGTCAAGTCGATGACCTGAACCTCAACGACCAAGAGCTGAGGATCGAATTGGACTCCCTAGATGAACGACGAGAGCGGGCCGCATTCAGGGCCGAAGCGTGCAGGCGCATGGTTGAAAGAAAGTACAACTCCAAGGTCCGGCCAAGGAGCTTCCAGGAGGGAGATCTCGTATGGCGAAAAGCCGGGGATGCCCGCCGGAACCCAGCGCATGGGAAGTTTGCAGCCAAGTGGGAAGGGCCATTCCGCGTGGTGGAAACCCTGGGAAACGGGGCTTACAGGTTACAACGCATGAACGGACATCCGGTCCCCAACACTTGGAACGCTACGCATCTAAAATTTTACTTCAGTTAATCATGTATAACTTATTTCCAAGATGAATGAAAAGATGTTCCTATTCTACGAACGTTATTTTGCAGATATCAAAAATCGTTCTCAACTCGGCTAACGAAGCGAAGGAACCGTCCGCCCTACCAAACTCCAAGCTGATCAAAGAGCGTTCCAACGAGAACGACTCTCGGCTTGGTTGGGCGACGAAGCGAAGGAACCGTCCGCCCTACCAAACTCCAAGCTGATTAAAGAGCGTTCCAACGAGAACGACCCTCGGCTTGGTTGGGCGACGAAGCGAAGGAACCGTCCGCCCTACCAAACTCCAAGCTGATTAAAGAGCGTTCCAACGAGAACGACTCTCGGCTTGGTTGGGCGACGAAGCGAAGGAACCGTCCGCCCTACCAAACTCCAAGCTGATCAAAGAGCGTTCCAACGAGAACGACTCTCGGCTTGGTTGGGCGACGAAGCGAAGGAACCGTCCGCCCTACCAAACTCCAAGCTGATTAAAGAGCGTTCCAACGAGAACGACTCTCGGCTTGGTTGGGCGACGAAGCGAAGGAACCGTCCGCCCTACCAAACTCCAAGCTGATCAAAGAGCGTTCCAACGAGAACGACTCTCGGCTTGGTTGGGCGACGAAGCGAAGGAACCGTCCGCCCTACCAAACTCCAAGCTGATTAAAGAGCGTTCCAACGAGAACGACTCTCGGCTTGGTTGGGCGACGAAGCGAAGGAACCGTCCGCCCTACCAAACTCCAAGCTGATTAAAGAGCGTTCCAACGAGAACGACTCTCGGCTTGGTTGGGCGACGAAGCGAAGGAACCGTCCGCCCTACCAAACTCCAAGCTGATTAAAGAGCGTTCCAACGAGAACGACTCTCGGCTTGGTTGGGCGACGAAGCGAAGGAACCGTCCGCCCTACCAAACTCCAAGCTGATTAAAGAGCGTTCCAACGAGAACGACTCTCGGCTTGGTTGGGCGACGAAGCGAAGGAACCGTCCGCCCTACCAAACTCCAAGCTGATCAAAGAGCGTTCCAACGAGAACGACTCTCGGCTTGGTTGGGCGACGAAGCGAAGGAACCGTCCGCCCTACCAAACTCCAAGCTGATTAAAGAGCGTTCCAACGAGAACGACCCTCGGCTTGGTTGGGCGACGAAGCGAAGGAACCGTCCGCCCTACCAAACTCCAAGCTGATTAAAGAGCGTTCCAACGAGAACACCCTTCACCTTGGTTAGGCGACGGAAAGAACCTCCCACCACTGCCGGATTCTCATCAAAACTTGGTAATAGCAAAGACATACAAAAAGAGATGCAAAATGAGAACACAATTATGTATTAATCATTGACGTTAAAACACGCCCCGATTTACAAAACTACCGCCCGGCCTACTTCCGGACAATCCAAGAGGCTGGGGCGGGCGGCAACAAAATACACATCACATCAAAAAAGGAAAAATCTAATTATCTCCCCCGGCGGCGGCCTCCACAGGCGGTTCGTTTTCCTCGGCGGCATTCAGATCCACGAGGACGCCGTCGAAAACATCCTTCTCTATATCCACGCCCAGAGAAAACGGATCCTGGACACCCGCCAAAAGAGTTACTTGGCGAAGGGCTTTGTTGAACCCTTCCTCATGTTCGAACAGAATTGTTGACTCTAGCTCAACAATTTGTTCCTTGGCCTTGGCAACTTCAAGAGTGAGCTCCTCATTTGCCTTGACGCGCTCGGCTTCGGCCTCCTTTAGGCGGGCAACCTCCGCCTTCAGCTGGCGACCCTCCTCCGCCATACGTTCTCGCTCGCCCCGGGCGGCTGTCAAACCTTCTGCGGCCTCCTTTTTGGCCTTCTCAAGAGCGGCCTCCAGCTGCTCAATCTTCTTATCATATCCATCTTGGTTGAGGACCATTTGCTCCAGGGTCAACTGAAGGGAGGCTGCGTTTTTCTTCTCCCGGTCGAGCTCGGCCCTGACCTCCGCAACTCCGGGGCGGTCAGCAAAATTCCTGAGATACCAGGCCAAAGCGGACGTCCGGGTAGACATCTCCAACATGGCGTTGGTTAACTCCAGCTCAGAGAGGGGTTCGATGAGCGCCCTTTGAGAAGAGCTCATGTGGAATTTTGCCCGGTCGCTCATGTTGAACTCCGGGCTGAAAACGCCACCAGGTAGGGGGACGGCCAATACCCTCTCCCGATCCTTCTCTTTGCCCTTATCCTTCCGGGCCCTCTTTGAAGCTGACCGAGACGAAGAACCCTCTTTATCTTTACGTCCCTCAGCGGCGGGATCTTTTCTCCTTCGAGTAGGATCCGCGGAAGTCTTGGCCGCCCCGGAAGTTGGACCTACCTGGACGGCAGCCACTTCGGGCGGGAGACCGGAACCCGAAATCTTCACTCCTGAACCTCCAACCCTGTCAGTGGGAGGGACCCGTCCAGTCGATGCGCCGACAGGAGGCGGGCGCGGCACTTTTGGAACACTGGTTGGACGGGCGGTCGACGAGCTCGCCCCGGACTTCTTCCTGATGGTGAGGAAGTTGGATTTGCGAGGACCCGGAGTCGTCATTAGTTCTGTAAAAAACAAAGAAATTCAGAAGAATTAACGTCAGTATGCGAAAAACAAACACACCCAATGTGACAAGACCATACCGAACGCCTTTGGTCCACAATCCTCAAGACTAAGGCATTCAACCAAGTGACGGGCGGATATCCGGCGGGGGAGGGTGTTAATGGTGCGCACGGCCTCTAGGTCGGCTGATGTCAAATCCCCGAGAGAAGACGCCCTTATTCGCCGAGGATCCCTCGTCCAATAGAAGGGGAACAGTGGCCTCCCTTCACCATCAGAAAATTCATGAAGACCGGCTTTTGCAACGATTATTTTAAAATAATGTTGTTTAAAATTTTTGAAGGAGTCAGAGAAAGGGCGGAAAAGAGTCCTGTCCCGCACAGACGTGAAAGATATCCAACCACCAGAAGCAGAAGGGCGGACTTCGAAATAATAAAAGAAGACCGGGACAGTCGGGGTGACACCCACTGCCGAACACATCGCTACAAACGCCTGTATAGCCGCCCATGAATTAGGGTGCAGCTGCGTAGGAGCCACATTAACCGCCCGAAGAACGGCCGTTTGAAACTGAGTAAAAGGCACCCGGATAAAAAGATGGGTGAAGAAGGCTACGTACATGAAGAAGAAATCATATGGACTAGACCGCCCATCATGAAAGACCCTTTCATTTAATAATGCCACCCCAGCAAGAATCAACCTCGCATCTTCCATATCCCGGACGATGTGGATACGGCGGACCCTCCACTCTAAATCCTTGCGATAAGCATAGCAGGAAGCATACCGGCTGGGAACAACGGGAGCCAGCTCGGACGCCACAATCCCTTGACCATCCGGCTCGAAGGGCGACCCGACTACACGAACACCGCCCTTGATCAGGAACAGAGGCACGCCGTGGAAGATCCGGTCGTTCCCCGAGACCGGTGACTCAGGATCCCCCCCAGAAGATCCAACCGCCTCCCCCAAAAAGTGAGAAGAAACCGAGCTAAGAGAATCGCTGCTGTCGCCACACGCCGACCCCTCCCGGACTCCGCCCGACGACCCAGAAACAAACTCAACGGACATAGACGCCATTTATTACCTGAGGGAAAAAGAATCTCGAGTTCTGAAGTAAGGAAGATAAATGAAAATGACCCCGTCCAAACCCACTATTTATAGGGAGAAGTTAGTAACCGTTAGAAATATCCTGGCCGTTTAGATTTAACACGATCAACGCCGCAGATTGAGCGACGTTTCACCTCTCGCCAATGGAAACGCGCCACATGTTTTCCCGCTTAATTTTCAAATTCAAAAAGGCCACTGGATAAAGCCCAATAGCGAGCTCTAGATCCAAAGTTCGCTGCATCCAAAAATCCTACGTTCACTACGTGCACTAGGACTTGGGGGGCTTATGTACCAGGAGATCCGGGCGCCGTACAGAGGACGCCCCTGAGGCGACCGGGGCCGCCCAAAGGACGCCCATGTCACATCCGCCCGACAAATGCTCGACCGCCCAACTCTCGGCCGCCCAAACGCCGACCACAAACCTAAGAGAAACTGAAGAACTCACAAAGAATCCCATCACCAAGAGATAGCGTCGCACTCTTCATGCTCACAAAAAGTGTTCTACAGAATAATAGATATCACGAAGTACCGGGCGACCACAAAAGGGATCGTCCACCCAACGAAAGGCCGGGCGACCACATAAGGGATCGTCCGCCCCACTAAAGGCCGGGCGACCGCTTAAGGGATCGTCCGTCCAACGAAATGCCGGACGTCCGCGTAAGGATCGTCCACCCGACGAAGTGCCGGATATCCGCATAAGGATCGTCCACCCGACGAAGTGCCGGACATCCGCATAAGGGATCGTCCGCCCAACGAAAGGCCGGGCGACCACATAGAGGATCGTCCGCCCAATTCGGTGCCCCAAGTCGTCCACAGGAAAGACGAACTCCCATATGCCACTGACCGACCAATTCATTAATCATTATGGCTCAAGTAAACTGACCTGGTTCAGAGGTAAGTAGAAGTTGAGAGCTATTGGGCTGATTGGGCCATGATTGAAATCAGGCTATTGGGCTGATTGGGCTGTGATTAACTTTTCACTAAGCCCAAGCCCATAGCGAAAACTATAAATACAGGTTCACGGTGAGTGGTAAAGGGTGAGATTGCATGCACATTTATTACCGTCCCTTGAGAAAAGCCATTGCTCTGAAACTGACTTTGGCATCGGAGAATCTTTTGTAGGTCTCCACCCCTCCGGATCAAGAGGAAAGTCAAGGCCTGGGAGGAAGATTCGTCGCTGGGATCAGATCGTAGGAGAGCTGGAAGGTTCAGAACCGCACGGCCCGACACATCCGAAACACTTATCTTGGCTCAATAGGTATGCTGCTGCTATGAAGCAAGCAGACCTCGCCTACGAGTGTTTCCGTGTGGTAGAGGATAAATGTTATGCTGCTGCCCTGAAGAAAGTTGCCATGAAGAAAGCAGCAGACCGTGACCGGAAACCTAACGCAGAAAATGGCCCTAGTCTTCTGTGCGGCATGATCTTATTCTTCGGTTCACTTTTCCTCATCTTCGGTCGCTAAGCAGCTTGTTTTTTCACTCTTTTCTTCGTCAATAATGTTCACTGTAGTTCATTTTTTTTTTACTTTTGTCAACAAAATTTTTATCTTTTTAACATTCTTAAACTCTTTCATTTATAATCTTTTATTTTGATTTGGTTTTTACTTAACTTTCATTTCAATCGTAAGTTGTTCGTTCTTCTTTTATTGCATTATGTTATTTTTGAAGTGGTGGCTATGTCATGGTCTCTCTTGAATAACATTCACGGATTATCGTGTGTTTATTAGGTTTAGGGTTTTGGTAACCTCTGTTTTTGGGTATTATATTTTGTTTGATTTATGGATGGATATTATGAATTATTATCGATGATTATTGATTTGTTGTGTATTGATTGAAATTAATTTTGTTCTGTTTTCTTTTCTGGGATAGAAAAAATTTCAATAATTGAATATTGGACTTTTTAATTATTTCAAGTCTCGTGGTTTAGATGAAAAAGAAAAGAGTGAAATTAGTTTGGAACCGGACACTTCCACTGTGTTTCAAAATTTACAAATAATGCAATGTTCAGCTTTGAGTGTCCTGTTAACACATGTCTAATAGTCTGCGCAGTAAACGTGAATGTTAACACATGTCTAATAGTCTGCGCAGTAAACGTTCTTGTTGTTTAAGTAATAAACGTGAATGTTTCTAATATATTAGCATTTGATTCATATGTAAGTTAAATATTGTTATTTTTGCATCAGTAAAACATGAATTTAATTTAATGTGAGAAAATTAAACATTTTATAAAGAAAATTCATGAATTTATTGTTAAATATTGTAATCAATAATTTAAATTATAGTAAAAATAAATTTTAGTTATGGATAATTTCTTTTAAGTAAATTTGAAAGATGTCAGACCTCTCATTAAAACGCACTCAAAAACCCCTCTGTACGGGCGTCAGGTGTCAAGAAACGAGGATCAGAAATCAGATAGTGGGATGCAGGTGTGAGCAGAAGAGCGGACGCTCGTTTTGACGTGGGAAGAAAAATGATTTTCTGAAACTTCCTTCCCACTCTCTTCTGCATACAACCTTCTTCCCAAACTCTCAACTTCTCATTTCTCCTCCTTCTCACTACATTCCTGTCATCTTCTCTCTAAAGAAGCACTCATCTTTTCTTCTCCGACCTCCGTTCAGGCACCATAGAATCACTCTCGGCGTCAAGGGCTTCCATTTAAACCGATTGGTTTATGATTCTGAACTGGTGAGTCTCTTTTCGCTAGTACGTTCGATTACGCCTTGCATGCAACTCCTTGGCTCTGGTCGTTTAAGTGGGTGGTAGTAGTCTTAGTGTTTATGGTTTTTCTCTGTAGTTCAGTATTCTTAACAACGTGATCTTTGAACGTTAGCTCTGAGGTAGAAAGAAGTTTTATTCTGGTTCGTTTGAACGTTCGTCTTCGTATCGAGGTAAGGGAAGCTTATTAATTTAATTTACGTGTTATATACTGAATGAACATTCGTTGACTTGATGGTTGTATATGCAAAATGATTGAGTTATGTTATGATGTATGAAATATATGAAATCTCTATGTTTGGATGTTATGAAGTGTGAAAATGATTATGATATGAATGTGAAAAATTATAAAGTTATCTATTAAGAAATGAGTTTGAATATGTACGAATTTTGAAGATGAAATTCCCTAAGATAGTGTACGTACGTTACTGAATGGTCCTTGATTGTTCGGTTTTCTAGTAAATTTGGATTAGTAGTGGATTCTTTTCTTTGGAAAGAATCCTAGTTGGACGAGTGTCTTCTCTTCGAATTACTGTGCTTGAACGTTCGGCCAGGCATAGTTTTGTCTTGATACACTGTTATAAACTTAAGTATGTATATATATATATATATAATATATATATATATATATATATATATATATATATATATATGTATATATACATATATATATATACATACATATATATATATACATATCTATACATATATATATATATGTATATACATATACATATATATATATATATCCATATATATATATATACATACATATATGTATACATGTATATGTATATACATATACATATACATGTATATATATATGTATATATATATATATAATTGTATATTTTAGTTATTCTTAAATACCACTCCAATAGTATATTAGTAAAATTACCAGAACTTCATTTCTATAAGTTTAGTAACACCTAGTCTTATAAGTGTTCGTTCTAAGCCAAATGTTTGGCCTTACGCCAGATATTCGTTCTACCTCCTTAAGCTAATTTTCTAATACGAGCGTTCGTTTAAGCCCTCTAGGGTTCGCTCACTATAGTGTTCAGTCTTTGACTGACATTTTGGATTTCTTGATACTAAACTCAATTAAACTAAGTATTCACAAGTGTTCGGTTTCTTCATGTGAATCATTCTAAGTATTAGTTTTGAATGTCTTGAAATATCCTTATTCATTGGTTTCACTCTGAAGTCCTCGTTCTTGGTCGGGTCTTTTGATGTTCTGAGGAAGTTCTCAAGAGTCAGTTCATCTAATTGGCTCAGCGTGGTAATTGACGTTCGTCCCATTCGTTTCTTGGAAAATATTATTGTACTCGTTATCTCTCGATTTCGCTCTACGTGTTCGATCTTGTTCTCAGTTCGGGTTGAACGTTCGTCATTTTAAAGTTTGTCTGAATCGTTGTACGAGATAGTTAACTGAGATATTTATTAATGAAAGATGAAGAAAATGTGATTTGGAAATGTTGTGGATTATGGACGAGCGTTCCAGGGAGGAACGACTCATGTATGAATATTGGAATTTGTAAAGTATGACTGTGGGTATGCTAAGCTAGTTGTTCATCCTGATGTTCCGTGAGTACTCGTCTTCACGTAGAGGATGGTAGGTCATGTGTGGGAATGGAAGGAGGTCCTAGTCCTTAGGAGTACTTTGGACAGATAAGGCTAACCTCGGGTGGCAACTGTTGAGTGCATCCCAGTTACTACATCACCCGGGTGCCCGAACGCCTGTAGCTACACAGATTTCATACAGTCCGGACAGTCAGTCTAGTGATAGGCTTTGTATGATACTTATAATGAAATTTATCTTGTGTGTTGGATTGTTTGAAATGTATGTGTATGTATGAATTAAATTAAATAAGCTTACCCTGTGTTTTCTTGTGTTGTCTCGTCTTGTACGTTCGTCTTGTCGTTGCAATGATCATCCGTGTGGATGTGAGCAGAAGGAGACGCGCTGTTGAAAGATGCGCTGGAAGAAGAAAATTTGGTGGAAGTTGAAGTTAAGACCGAACCATAGGATGTTCGGTCATTAGAGTAGTTTTGTAAGGAGGCGGTCGTTCGATCACCTCACCTTTTTCTTTTTATCTGACCGATCTGTAATTTCTTTTATAAACCGTTCGGTCATGTTTTCCTTTATCTTGTACAGTGTTAACTGTAACCTTTATGTAAGGTCGTTCGGCCATGAACGTGCGTTACTTAGTGTAAGACTGAACTGAGATATTATTAAATGTAATTATTCTATTATATGGTTTATTGCTATATTTTTGGGATGTTACAAAAGATTTTGTAGACAAAAGGAAAATATTTAAAAACAAATTTTCATTATTTAAAGACCAAGTGAATATCTTTTGATCTTTATATATTTGGTCATTAAATTGTTTTCTATATAATATGTTCACTAAATTGGATTTTATATAATATATATAGTCATTAAATTGGTTTTTATTAAAAATTAGGTTTAAACCCTCCCTTGGTCCTCATTTTTGTATGAAAATCTCAGTTTGGTCATCATTTTTTCATCTGTCTCAATTGGGTCATATTTTTTGTAAAAATGAACACATTTTACCCTAACCGTTAAATTGTAACAAACGGCGTTAGTTGGTGCTGACGTGTTGCATAATTAATACGCTGATGTCAAAATATTTTATTACGTGAAATTTTTATTTAATTTGAGAGATTATGACATGACAACCTTTAATTAAATAAACAATGGTGATTTGAAAGGCCACGTGGTGATGTTTTGACTAGAACCAGATCTTCTCCTCCCTCCCCCTCTGCTTCCTCCCCCATTGTTGCTCCACCGGCGCCACCCACCATTGTTGCTCCAACGGTGCCATGTCATAATCTCTCAAATTAAATAAAAATTCCACGCAATAAAATATTTTGACATCAGCGTATTAATTATGCAACACGTCAGCACCCACTAACGTCGTTTGTTACAATTTAACGATTAGGGTAAAATGTATTCATTTTTACAAAAAATATGACCCAATTGAGACAGATGAAAAAATGATGACCAAACTGAGATTTTTATACAAAAATGAGGACTAAGGGAGGGTTTAAACCTAAAAATTATCATTAAATTAATTCTATATATTTAGTTGTTAACTTGATTTCAGTACATGTTATCGCTAAATTAGTTTCAACATAATTGGTCGCTAAATTAATTTTTTATATTTAGTTACTAAATTAATTTCTAAATTAGAAACTAAAAATGGTTAATTAGCTATCAATGTTTTAACTATTTATGATTATCGGATTCTAAATTGGACAATAATTCAATTAGTGACTAATTTTATTATTTTACTAACCAATAATTTATAGTTTCTAGAATCACATTTTCTTGTAGTAGTATAAATATAGAGTCAAAATTACTAACTGAAGATATAAATATATTATTGTAATATAATAAAACAAAAAAATATTATTAATACAATTTTTTTATTTTGTTTAAAATTTATTATAGTATATATTCGCTTAAGTTCATGTCCGCAACTTAATATCAAAAGTTTCATGCGAACTTATTAGGGATGTAGATTTTTGGAATTTTAAAATTCGTGTAATGACAATATAAAATAATGGGAACATAATGTTGAAAATTTTTAGAGATTATGAAGATATGAAATATATGATAGATAAAAAAAAGTATGTTATAGAAAGAAACTTGTTATTTTATTATTATTATTATATATAACAGAATGTGACATGATATAAAATATAAAAATATTTACAATATCTAAATCTTGATTTTTAATTCTAAAAGAATAAATCATTTTCAAAATTGAAAGATATTTTTAAAAACAAAAATATTTCCAAAAATCTAATTTAAATAAAAAAAAAAGATATTAAGTTGGTAGTTGTTTTCCTTTTATATATATATATATATATATATATATATATATATATATATATGTGAAAAATCTTTCAACTTACTCTCATATATATATATATATATATATATATATATATATATATATATATATATATATATATATATATATATATATATATATATATATATATATATATATATATATATATATATATATATATATATATATATATATATATATATATACAAAATTTCTAAACCTCAATTCTTTCAAATGTTATGAAACCCAGACACTTGTATGCAGGTCTTTGAAGAGATGTAAGAATAGAAGAAAAGAGGAAAGAAGTTTACCCTAAACAATGATACCTCCAACTCATACTTCAGCTTTCTTTTTCAGTGAAAGTATGGAAGAAAATCTAAATTGGGTAAAAGAAGGAGATTTGGTGTTTTTTCAATTCCAATTTTGTTGGAGAGGACATAAAAGAAGATTTCGAGTTACACTCCTCTTTTCTCTAAGTTTCACATCTTCTTTATTATATTTTTAAACTAATAATTGGGTTAGCCCACATAAAGCCCAATTAAATATAAAGACTCAACTCTCTCTGCTAACTACATCCTTATTCTCACACATACATTGAGCTGAATGAATTAAAGATCACTTTTAAAATAAATTTAATTGAAACAAATCTTATTTAAACTCACCCGCTTATTAATCACATAATAACAAAAATTTAGATACATATGTAATTATAAATGTCATCTTATATAAAATATTTCATTACTTAAAAATTATTTAGATATAACAAACTTTTTAAAAAATATAATTGTTTAAATATTTATACTTTTTAAACATTTTACATTAGTATACACATCTTATTGTCAATTTTATTTTATTAATATATCTCGTGTTATTATTTTATCCTTTAAAATTTATATTTAATTTTTTAAAACTCAATTGTTTATAATAAAAATTATCCATGGTAAAATTATTTATTTTATAATTATTTTTTATGAACATATTTCATTTAAAATCTAATACTATTTTTATTTTAATAAAAAAATAACTATTGTTATGATAATGAAAATATAAATACATATACACATATATTTCCACTGATATATAGATAATGATAAACATTATCTTATAGTCAACATGTATGTATATATACAAATATTCAAATATTTATAAAAATCAACTCTCGTCATAATCAGTTATAAAAAAAAGTATGGAACCTTGATTTTCCTAATTTCCAGTGATTAAAAACTTCTGGTATCAAAATCAACATATTTTCATTCTCGGGTAAATATTTTATAAATATTCTTTTCCAAAAGAATAATAAATAACAAATACTTTAATTTAAAGAGAAAATAATTATTTAAAAATACATAAATCAATTTCACATATTTAACTTAAAACGAAAGTTATAAAATATGAATACCATCTTCCCCGTAATGGACGTAAGAGACCTAAATTTTATTTTTAAAATCGCTTCTTTTGTTTGATTTTTCTTAAGTTATGCTAACAATCCATCCATTTTTTTTTAAAGATTTTTGTCATCGCATCTAATCAAATCCTGAAAGAGATATAAGAATCTTCACGAACTATTACGCCCCCACATCCTTTTGTTTTATTTTAGTAAGAAAATAAAAAGGATTAAAGAAGCCACTAAAAAATGCATTACAATCCTATTTTTGGGAGCAAAAATGTCAAAAAATAACAAAAAGCTTAATCATTTTCTTGTATACTTCCTGACCCGTTTCAAGGTCAAAAACAAATACACATACATTTTGGTGACCCCATATCTTAAACCAAAAGATGATGTATGAAAACAAATACAACTTTCTTTCAGACCGGGAAAAACCCCTTCTCTGCCTCATTTGATAAGGTTACAAAATCTTTACAACGTATACAAAATTTAACAGAACCAGTAACTGACATTAGAAGATGAGATCCTTCGACTTTGGGGAGTCTGAATAATGAATGCCATTTACTTCTTTGAGAAAGTGAGATATGGGTCTTGAGCAATGGTTAACACATCTGGTCTCTCAGCCTGGTTATATGTTAGACACCTTCGGATAAAATCCTGACAGAAAAGATGTACATACAGCACAGACTATTGTCAGGTTTGACAGTATTGTAGATAGTAGGTACATGATACTATAATATTTCTACAGCAAACCGGATATAAGAAAGTGTATGCATTGAGGTCTTCAAAGGAAACCACAACCTTCCTAGTTCCTACACTTGCATGTGGGATATGTTTGAATCTTTGGTTATGTGAAAATGAACATAACACACATACAACCTTAGAAGAAGCATAGTTGTGTCCATCACTGAATAATAGAACAAAATGAAGGAAAATGCGCAAGCTAAGAAGTTAAAACAGAAGTTTTATTAAGAAGTATGATGATACAATTCTACTGCAATTTTTAATGCACCTAAGTGCATGGCATTCATTTTGAAAAATACCCTTAATAAAAAAAATTACGCAAGGCAAAAAGAGCAATCAACTATGTACAGAAATTATCAGTAAAAGGGTGCAACTCACCTTTGCCTCGTTAGAAATGGTAGGTTTAGAAGGAAAGTCAACCTTCCGAGCCTTAATAATTGTGTCCTCACGAAGTATTCTCTCTTGGGTTTGGTGATGCCCGAAAGGTCGTCGGCCAAAGAGCATTTGATAATACAAAATACCAGCAGACCAGACATCAACCTGTCTTCCATAACATGTCGGAAAATATATGAGCCAAATGATAAAAATATTTAACGTGATAATCAAAGAGTTGGTTGTTTGCATATAAAATAAGAATTATCTGTGTATTCACAACTTAGAAAGTCATTGACCTTTGATGATATAAGAGGTGTCTTGCTGAGCTCAAAGCATTCAGGAGGCAAATACCTACAAATTGAAAAAAGAAAAAGAGCGGATAAAGAGGTTTTACCAAAGTAAAATACTGGAATCTAAAGTAAACATAAAAAGGAGTGTCAAAGTTTAAGCCAGATTGAGGAGAGTAAAGCCTAAAACCTACAAATTTGAAATACTTCACATTTTGAATTCCAACGAAGATTGCCACCACTTACCAATATGTTCCAGCTCCCTGGGACGTAAGTTCCATACCTTGGGATCCAACATCATCCTCCACTATCTTACTAAGACCAAAATCAGTCACTTTGGCAACACCAAGTTCATCAAACAGAACATTTCCAGGCTTCAAATCATAATGGATAATTTTCTGTGTTCTTTTATTCATATAAATAAGACCTTGAAAAATCTGAACTATGATGACCTTAGCCTCCCTCTCAGATAATATAGGCGTTGCTTTAAGAACAGCATCAAGATCTTTCCCTGGAAGAATTAAGGAAAGTCAAGGGCAAAGGGTAGATTAAACAATAAATCAAACAAAGACAGCAAATTTATTCGGGTTCAAGCTCCAAAGAAATATTTGGAGCCTGTAAAATTAATAAAAATAATAAACTTCATAAAATAATATACCACTACAATACTCTAGAACAGTGCAGAACGTGTTCTGATCAATCTCAAAGATGTCCCATAAACGAACAATGTGACGATGTACAAGAGTCTTGTGAATATTATACTCCCGAATTGCATGTCGTATGTAGCTCTGCTTCTTCTCTTCACTCCATTGAGCATTTAAACCATGAAGTTTGCAAGCAACATATCTATGGTCCACCAAATCGAAAGCCTGCTGGAAATTTCTTACTTCAAATCACTGCAAAAAGGTATTTATTTACAACTGCCAAAGTAGGCCATGTAACTATCCAGACACTGGTCTTAGTTTTTGAAAGCCGTGTATAATATTTCCCAAATGAGTAGAATAGCAACACACTTTGAGTTAAAATTTATTGAAAAGTACAAAATCATTAGTGGAAATGTTAATGTCGATACAGAATGCGATATCTAATCATTTTGCCAATGATAAATAGTTTATAAAAGTGTGTTTAGAGAGTGTCTTGCTAGCATTTTTCCAGATAAAACAATATCAATATGATCAAATGACTATTATTTCTGATCTGACCTTGTACACCTCACTGAATCCTCCCTTCCCAAGAAGGTTAAGAAGAGCATAACGATGATTTAGAATCTGAAAGTTGTTAAACCGTGAACCATCTTCATCCCGTATGCGTTTCATCTCACGAATTAACCTCCCCTTCTCTATTTCATACCGATCCCTCTCTCGTAAAACAATCTCCTCTTCCTGAACATTTTCATGCTATTAGAAACATAAAGAAGAAAGAAAACAGTTGGACCAGCAGAAATAGCAACTTACTCTTTTAAGACTAGCTAATCGACACTTGTAAATTTCATCGTGAATTAGAATATCTTCTGGCAATCCAACCTCTGCATCTGTCCCATCACCCTTATCTTCAACAGAGAAGGACAACAACAAAACACACTATTAACACAGGGAACAGAGTAATATAGTACAACATATAGTCGAGAGATTTGTGACTGTGTGACAGATACTTTTTATATCAAACTGTCCATTTGAATATCAGATAGGTACCCCAGCTGACAGCAGCCCAAGCAGGCAATTGGATAGTAGGCCCAAGCCCATTATTTGGAGAGTGTATGAGTGGATGAATAGGAGGGTGAGAGAATGATGAGCTGGCACGAGAGTGGGTATCATTGGGTATTGGAAGTTTATGGGCAGGGAACAATAGCTCTCGGTTGGAGCTAGGCTCTGTGGACAGAATCTAATTTTTGTATTTTCCTTTCGTTTGTGTTAGGAGTTGGATAGTTTATAAAAGAAGGAAGAAAAAGAAGGCCTAACTGCCTTAGCGGTGAGGCGGTGAGAAAAAAGGCGGGAAGTATAGGTATATAAGGAATAACACATTATACTGTGATTAGAGAGAGAAAAATCATATACTTTGTATAGACCGGTTTCAATACCTGGTGAGAAGAGTTAGGCCCTCGTCTTACACGTGTTCTCTTTATTCATTTCATAGAATAATATACCCATTATTTGATTCTTTCTGCTGTGCGAGAGAGATACGGTTAGGATCCTATTCTCAGATTCCTAACAGTTTGTCATTCAATAATACTGGGGTTTATTCCTTTATGTGTGAATTGTTCTTTCTACTATAACTATTCTTTGGGTTTCCAACACCAGCACTCAGGCAATCCACCCTCAAAACCTTTCGATTAAGGGGCAAGAACCAATTACTTAAATATTCCACGGAGTATTCCATTCTACTTTGAGACTTAGGAACTCTATAATATTCAAGTTCCTACTATAGCACTGCCCCTGAGACACAGGCAACCCGCTTTACACCAATCACTTGGGGAACCCACCCTCAAAGGCTAGCTATCAAGGGGGTAAACAAAACACTTAAATACATCACCAGACATCCCATACTACTCAATGAGGGACTTAGGCACCCATAATACCCAAGTTCCTATCAACATCCTTAAGGAGCATATGGTTTATCATGATTTGTATAATATCTAGCGAAGTTATTGAAATTCAATATATACAAAGTACCTAACGTAGAGATTTAACAACATGCATGGAATGTTCATACCAATGGCTGGTATAAACTAAGAATGGGACGAGGAAGTCATAACAACTGTCCCAAATTTGGTCCCATCAAACTCTATCCCAATATTACAAGGATAGGTGCCGAAAGAGAAAATGAACAGAATTTACCAGATTGCTTTTTCTTAAACAATTTGCGCTGTCGTTCTATTGCCTCCTTGGTTTCTACTAGTTGTTTCTGGGGGAAAAACAAAGAATAAGAAGGAGAAAGTATTCTTGGTATCACTAATGTAACTATCAACATAGGCAAGATTTAAATTGCAAAAGAAAAATAACAAATAGAAGTTGAGGTGAAATTAACAGTATACACCCAGTGTTATAGCCAAAAGATACTGAGAAGAAAAACACTTAACATTTCAAAAACACTATCCTATAATTTTATTCACTAAAGTGAAGCAAAAGAGTTCAGGTTTTGTAGTATTTATAATCTAGGGTTTTCGAAAACTATGTAATTTCACTGCACAATTGAACATCAGTGGGTCTTCAGACAATGACAAATTAATTGGATATGAAACGTTCAATCAGAAACAATCAAATTGAAAGATATTGATCACAGACAAGTAGGAAAGAACCAGAATCCTAAAAAATGTGTTATAATGATTCCTAAATCAGCAAATCTCACAACAAATCCTAGTTGAATCTGATAAACTAATCACAATCAGTAATAATCTCCAGTACAAAAATTAAAAAGAAAAGTCATGAAGAAAGAGAAAGGAAATGGGACATACAAGCTGGGCATTCAGATCCTTTAAAGCTTGACCATCTTCCCAGGTTTCAGATATGACAGTTCCAGCTCTACAATTCATTATTTAACTAATAAGAAACTTAGTAAAAAAGATATAATATGAAATAAAATTTCCCAGTTTCATTTCTGTTGCCAGAATATGAATGCCTCTAGTTTTGATTAAATATATGTATATGTATAAATTATTAACTTGTATTTTTAAATTTTCACAATAGCAACTACCCCACTGTAGCAGTTTTGGTGTCAGCAGCTCCACACTGTTATCCAGGATCGATAATTATGTAATTTCTTAAAATGCTCCATGCCTACCTGATTACACCAACATTTCCAAGTCTCAATGAGTCTTGTCGTACTTTTAGTCTTGCTTCTTGTCTTTCGGCTTTTGAAACGGATATCAGCAAGTCAGATATTACTTTCATCCTCTGCAAAATAGAAAGATCAAATGTGAATATGCTGCCTAATTGATGCATGATACAAAGAATGCTAATTAACTATTTTGTTGGGAAGGGGGCGGGGGAGGAGGTGATGGGGATTAACTCCAGGAAAGTGAGTAAACGTTAAGAAAGTAATCTTACTCATTGAGAAAATAATTGTTTAATATTCCAACACATGCATGATTTACTACACATGTGCACTTAATATCAACTCTTGATTTTCTCATCAATGATTCATATTACTTAATGCTTATTATCCTTGCTAAAGTAAATAGCTTTTAGAGAAGCCAGATCCTGGCATCGCCCCATTTATTGTGTATCAACAATGAGCTGTCCAAGATTTCTAGCTCACTTTTGCATAAAGAATTCAAGCAGACAAGATTTAGTGTCTGCACTCAGTTTCATGTACTGTAAGGACAGCCAGTGCTCATTATTCAAATAAAGGTACATAATTAGTGATGAAGTGTTTTGATAGACTCAAGAAGAAAGCTATCATTGCAATCAAAGCTGAAAATATCACACCTTAGGCTTCATTTGTTGTTCATGATCAGTCATCTCCTTCATTTCCTGCATGTGCCAAAATCAAGTAATAACACTATAAGAACAGAAAATCAGCACATCAACTTCAATAATTCTCAATTCTCTTAAGATTAAAATATATTTTTGCAATTCAGTATATATTCCTTGTTATTTTGTCCGTAAAATTGGGAGTATTAGTCAATGGTATCAAAATCATGCATATTGCAAATAGAATCACACGATTTGGTCCTTTTCACTAGCATCTAGTATTTTTCAGCCACAACAGCCCCGGTTTAGATCTGTGTGGCCAAAATAGCAAAAGATAAGAAAATTGCAAACTGTGTACCTTCTTAAAAAACGTGTATATGAAAAAAACTGTCTCAGCTATTATGGTACTATTATAAAATGCAATTGAACAGAAGATTTAAGTGTGATTTGGTTTGGCTGTGAGATTGCAACAAAGAAGTTCAAATCTGCATGACCAAACAAAAAAATACACACTAATTTCAAGTCAAAACAACTATTTTTCAAAGAACAATAAATAAAGTACAAAGATGCCATAATAGCAATTGCCCAGCTTTACCTTCTAGTGGAAATGTATCATGAATCAATTTTTTATACTCAAGTCTGGACTTTATCTTTGAATCTGAGATTTATGTAAGACATATGATTGATTTTGACAACAAATTAAGTGCCATATACGTATTGACATACTTAAATTTGGGAGGGAAACCTCGGCACAACAGTAAGCTTATTGGAGGCATTGTGTTTATATCCTGAAAAGAACCTTCTTAGCAGGGGTAAGGCTGTGTATGTCAATCAACCCCCCCCCAAAAAAAAAAAAAACACACAAGACTCGATACAATTAAAGATTTGGAAAACATTCTTCTGATTGTGATAAGCCTATGGCATTCATATACCTTTTCTAGTTGCTGAGTAAGATTCTGATAATCGACTGCTTCTTGCTTTGATTTCCGCAATTCCTCCTCCAAAGCAACAATTTTAGCTTGCAAAGATGCAACCTCGTCCTAATTTAAGATATCGATGAAATAAAATGAGAAAAAGTTTGAAAATTACAAGCTTATGCTACCTTAATAAAACAACAATAAAGAGTTAAAGCATCATCAATGTCATGGATATGGTGGAAGGAGGTAGAAATGAAAGAAGTCATACCAAACTTCTATTTGTTTTCATATAAAGCCACACATTTTACAAGTGGAATTAGGAAAAAAGTCATACCTCTAATGAAATACAATTATCACTATGAAACTGATCACTGGGTTTGCCACCCTGCAAATAAATATAAGCTCTATAGGGTACAACCAAGGAGTGAAAAATAACTTATTAACATGTAAATTAATTGCTTAAGCAATATGACATTCCTAAACTTATGAACCTTCCATTCGTAGGAATCAGAAAAGATTCCAATTTGCATAACAGGTAAGAAGACGCAACCAGACAACAATATCAAATAAGCATTGCAGATTACAGAAAAAAGAGTGCTTTATAGGACATTACACTGATACTTGGTAACCATTGAAAAAAACAAGCAACAAAAAAGGGCACCCAAAACCAATGCAATCAAATTTCCTTTCAGCTACAGACTATAGATGATACAATCAATCCTTCCTGCTGTAATCCTTCAAGCCAAGAAGTTTAAACCTCAGAACTACATAATATCAATTAAAGAAGAGACGGGTGTGCAACTATGCTTCCAATCATGTATAGACAACAGATAGGATCATAATTAATAAGACCAGTTTAGAAAAAACCAATAGGGACAATTTAAAAATTACAATTACAGAAACAAATATTTCATGGCAATGAGCATACTTTATGGTATACATTGTCGATCTGACCATTTGAAGTCAAAGCAGTTGGAGAAGAAATTAGTGTTTTGGTCTGATCATTAACTCTGGAACCCCGGCCTCTACCCGAACCAGAACTCCCTCTTCCACGACCATGTTTCTTTCTATTCATTTCAATGTGCATTTTTGTCTCCACGGCATCCAAACTAGTTTGCCTTCCATCAGTAACAACCTAATATGTAAATTATTTTCTGTTGGATTAGAAATCACTAGATGACCAGTTTCTAAGACAAAATGTACACATTTTACACGTGGCTGTTAAAGTCATCAAAATACTAGATACCGAAGGTTTATAAAGGATGCAATTTAAATAGCTGTATTTTCAACAACAGATGCAGTTATTGTATAAAATCAAAGATCATAAAAACCAACCTCAACGCTTTCAAAAACACTAGTGTTGCCATCTTCTTGAAGTTTTTGTCGCTTCGATGTGTTGGCTTGTATCAAGAATGCCCCACCATTCTGGAACAGAAATACAAAGATACCAATAATCTAATCATTGAAGTTATCATAGAAAAATGTTTCCTTACATCTACCAGTTATCCAGATTACTAAATCATCAACATAGAAATGGCGGCAACGAACACAAAACATACCGCCTACATACATTATATCCTAAACCATAGATAAATACTCAAGCAATAAACCACCAAAATAAACAAAAAGAAGCTACAAAAATTAACATTGAAAATCAAAAATTAACATTGAAAATCCCGAGCAACAAAAGAACAAAGCCAAAACCTAAAAGTAATAGTTCTCCCAAGTGCAGTCAAAGTACCAAACCCACGCACTGAATAAGGATTAAACTTACATCATCATCAGAATCACTTGAAGTGGATGCTTCAGCCGAATTTTCAACAGCTCGAACAAATTTCCCAGCCGAAGGAACAGACACAGAGGACCAACCTGGTTGCTGAGAAGAGGTTGAGGAACCCTTACCAACCATACGAGCTTCCAACTTTGCAATCTTTGTAGGCAGAGAATGATCGGATTGGTTTGAAGAGTTGGACGAGAAATGAATGAGCATGTCATCTGACATTGTTGCTGTAACTGCAAACTGATTGGCAACAGAAAAAAAAAACTTCTCACCTCAAGATAAACCAACAATAATGAAAATTCAACCGATTTAGGGGAAAATGTGGAAAAGGAAAATGGTGAATAGAACTAGGCCATACCCATTCGTGACTAAAGATGCCAATTTTCCACAGACCCACGTGAAAGAATTGGGGTTTATGAAAAAGAAAAACGGCAGAAACAGTTCAAGAAATAAGGTGATCAGAGAACTGAGACGCCGATGTGATTGAAAGAAAAAAAAATGAAACTTCGGGAAATTTTGAGTATATTCTGCCTTTTGGGTGCAGAACTCAGAGAATTAAACGAAATAGAGAATCTAGGGTTTTGCTGTTTGGGAAAGTGGTGAAATAATCAAAAGATTAGGAGGGAAGAATGAATGAACACAGGGGAAGTGAAAGAAAAGGCATGACTGCAAATAACAGGAGAGATAGTAGGGAGTAATTCAGTGACTTTAACCCAGAAACTTCACCATGCAATTGAGACACTATGAACCATTTGATTTTACATAAATGCTTCAGATTTTGCCATGTGTCCTTAGATACTTTTTACCTACAAATACTCTCATTTTATCACGTCGAAGTCAATCTCATGATCTTCTCGGAGAAATTCTACATTTTCAGTTGAAAAATGTAATAATTTAGTTGCTGTGTTTTAAAATCAAATGCAAATGTACGATTGTTCTGCTGATTATTTTGTGGGTGTTCCAGGAGGAGAGAAGTGCATTGACCGTTACTTATATTTGAAGGACATGTGGCAAGATCTGAAGCATGTATACAATCAGCGGTTCACAGTGCTTCAACTGCACGGTACATCAAAGACACTGAATCCACTCGGCCTAGAGTAATGTAATTTTTTTCCTTAATAATATTTTTTTCTAATATATAAAGGAAGAATTCAATTTTTTAATGTTTTTATATTTTTTAAAAAACTGAATGTATTATTTTTTGTTAGATCAACACTGAAATCCTTTAAAAAATTATGAGATAGTATAAGTTAATATAATTATCTATCTTTTTTAAGTGTTTATTATAAAAAAAATGAAAGAAAACAGAATGGATCAAATTAACTTTTAAAAAAATATATATAACAACCACATTCAATAAGAAATAAATAAAAATATATTAAATTATGTATTTAAATATAGAGACAAAAAAAATATTAAACATTTTTTTGTTTTTTGAATTGATTCTTTTATTGAGAGTTGTTGTGGGTTAAAAAAAGTATAGGACACGAGAATAATACAAGAGAAGTTAAAAGGGACGAGCACCACAAAACTGTGTTTGAATGTAATGTGATATGGTATAGTGCTTCTTAAATCTAGTTAGGCATTATTGTGATGAATGATGGTGGTTTTCTCTTACCCATTTTGTTGTTATATGATAATGGTATTTTAAATTTAATTTTGTTAAGATTTTATAACAATAATAGTGAACATTAAGTGGAAATATTTAGGTATTAGATTGGAAGAAGGTCACGTTTTTAATTTGGATAAGATTCTTTTCTATACTGGTATTAAGACATTAAGATTTGTGGAAGTAACTTGGTTTAAAGAGGAAGATATTAAGATGTGTTGAATGGTGAAAAAGAAAGTATAGTTAATAGAAATACTTTTAATAACATATTTTTCTTTTGGGTATATTGGACGAGTTATATCTTTTGATAAAATATTCTTTGTTTTGAGTCAAGTCTTCACGGATTTGATTTTCGATATCACTCCAAAAAACCTCTTAGTAATGGAGGCATCTTTTGTGTATATAAACTCATATGCATCTTTTCTTTTATTTGATGTTAGACTTTGTTTGTACTCAACAATATCTTTACATGTTGATGATAATAAATTCATTGTTGTTTCAAAGTTTTTGAGAAATGTTGAAAATAATGTGTTGGATATAGAAAATAAATTACACTACAAAAATATTTGTTTTTTGTTTCGTATATGGCAGATAATAATATTATATATTTCGTAAATATTTTTCAAATTGAATATTGAAAATCTCTCTATTTTCTTGTCAAGGTCATTTAGATTAATTAAAGATATCGACATAATAACAAATTTTTATTCAATTTGTCTTAATTTAATCACTGATTAAACTAAACATGATGATATTTTAATATTTTAATTAACTAAGTTATATTCATAAAAGTTTTACTAAGTTGATTTCATTTAGTCATTAGTTGAACCAATAGTTTAGTATTATACAGATTGAAATAATTTCAATACTTTAGTTTGTGTTATACAAAAGTCTTTATTTTATAACACTTACAAAAACAAATAACTACTCTTAAGTGCTATGACTAGAAAATTAATATAAAATAGATAAATAACAACTATGATAATCATAAATGTTTTCTTTTAAGTATATTTTAGGCATGAATATTTACTAATTTTACTGAATATCAAATTTTATCCAAGATTCTAGAAAGTGACTTGAATTTTCCAAAAGTTTAAAATTAGCAAATTTTTAAATAACCAAAAAAAAAAACTTTACCTAAGACCAACAATATATCAATAAAAATGTCTTGAAAGAAATAAAATTTAAAACTAAATCACCAACGTATCTAATTAGATAAATGTTGAAAATAACAGTATTTGCAACTACTAAGAAATCCTACAACTGTTTTTTATGCAATCTTATCTACGTATATATCATATAGACAAATAATTTAAATACTCTACCTATTACAAGTGAATAAGTCAGCAACCAAATATTAATTAAGTCTAACAATTTCACTAGTTTTGTCTTATTTAAGTGTATTTTCAATTTGGTATAAGTTATGAATATCTTTTATTACAAGTTAGACTTGTAGAATACAACACTTATAATCTTATTCGTACAATTTTTAAATGTTCAATCTAAAGTTACACAACACAACTTTGTCTACGTCAAAATATTGAAGAGAAAACATTCCTTTCTTGGTAAGGGAAAATTCATAGGCAGAAATACATTGTTAATTACATACAATTTTAAAAAAAAACTGATAAAATTTTCTCTAGTGGAATTTCATAGATAAATACAACTTGCACGAATGATCACCCACTCAAATTTCAATTCAACTTAGCAAGATCCAAACAATAAAACAACTATCAAATAAGCTTAAGTTTCATTATCGTTGGAATTAACATGAAAGCACCAAAAATGGTACCATACCAACTCAAGTTAAATGTGTTTCTACATGTCCAAATTATCACGTGATAAACTTTAAGTGCATCAAGTAATAACAATGAAGCTTTCGAAACTCAAATTATTTCAATAATGCATTTGTATATAAAATATAAGCATGCAAGCTCAAAATATAATATCAACTATAATCTCATTTGAAAATTATAATTAAACTAGTTTTTCCTATTTTTAAATTTTCTCAGCATTCTAAATAAAGACAAATATGAAACAATACACTACACAAACTTCTTTGTCATATTCAAAACTCAAATTCCTAACCATAAATTGCCAAAATAAGCTCAGCCTCATGAAATTCTATCTTCTCCCAAAAAAAAAATACATGTAATTATAGAAGAAGATATAAAAACTTTTCAAAAATTTACATTTACTAAAATAAAATCAATTTATATTATAAATGTGTACCCTATAAATTTCTTATATAAAATTGAGTTATAAATTTCTTATATAAAATTGAGTTATGTTTAAGGTTAACTTTTTAATACAATATTGAAATTATTAATTAGAATTTATCCTAATAAAATGTATTATCTTTTTAATCTATTATTTCAGTTGTTATTAAATCTTTTATTATAATATTTAGTTTCATCTTCAAAATCAATATTTCTCATCATATATTAAATCTTACATCAAACTAGAAAAGAATTAATGTTCGAATGTAAACATCGCCTTCCAACACCATGCCTAAATGTATAAAATTCTTACATGTTCCCTTCTTCAACCAGCTTTCCTATTTCTTCTATAATTGATTTACCTTTCTTTATGCATTTTTACATTTTCTGTTTACGGTTAACTTCTGTTTTGTTTATGAATTCTATGTAAACAATGTGCATAGTTGTTCTGGCATACATTCATTCATCTGCTTGTGTCAGGTACCTGGAGTGCCTCTGATATACTCTTTTTCCACAACTTTTTGCTCTATTTGATCATTGCACACTGGAATTAATTAGATTCAATCATGTTAGTGTATACATTTTGATATATATTAGGCGTATTTCTTGTCATAGTATTCTCAAGTATTTAAGGAAAGTTTGACAATGGCATGCATTAATTAGAAAAATGGTAAACTTTATGTCAAACTGCATGAGTTTGTAATACTTTTTAGAGCGATTTATGACTGAAGTTCATTATGTCAGTAACTCGAGTAAACCTTTTAGCAGTTTGTGATTTCAGTTAAGTATTCTCATGTTTTTATGGTATTACTTTTAAAACATGCAGAAAAGAAGAATATGTAATGATGTTCTGAACATTATCAGTTGTTCCATGTTCATTAATGCATTGTCTGTACAAAAAATGGAAGTAGACAACACAATCATCAAGAGGTCAATTGTATGTAAATATAGAAAAATTTGATTTCGAAAATTACCTTGCTACATTTTAAAAATGTTTATTTTATTTTTTTTCGCGCGTTTAAAGTTTACTTAATTCAAAGATTATTGGAGGTGAAAACATATATATATATATATATATATATAGGATCGCGATATTCTAACAACGCAATTTTGACAAAAAATTGACAATCTATTGGATTATTTAAAATATTTTTTTTTCGTTAAAGTTGACAATGAATTTGGCTTCCGAAAATGTCCCTCCCATTTTTGTTTTCATTCTTCTCCACTGTTGCATTTTGGTTTTCATTTTGTGTGTGTTTTCTCTCCTTTCTCTCTTTCTCTCTCACGAAGGAAGCTTCATCTTCTCCGGCGAGACTCCGGTGAAGCAATGGAAAGCTCCGGTAACAAGGTATTTTCTTTTCCCTTTCCATTTTCCGTTTCCCATTTTCCATTTCCCCTTTTTTCCTTTTCCCTTACTCCATTTTCATCCTCTCTTTAACCTCTGTCATCGTTCCCTCTCCTTTCTCTCTCCAAGCTTTCTCCTTTCTCTCTCCAAGCTTTCTCCTTTCTCTCTTCAAGCTTTCTCCTTTCTCTCTTAAAGCTCACTCCTTTCTCTCTTCAAGCCTTCTCCTTTCTCTCTTCAAGCTCTCTCCTTTCTCCCTTCAAGCTTTCTTTTTTCTCTTTCGTTTCTATTTATTTTAGCTTCATCTTCTTCGGCGAGGCAACCTAGCGAGAAACATGTTCTCCTTTATATTGATTTTGTTGTGGAAAATGGAAAACTCTGGTGACTTCGGTGATGAGAGCAAGATATCTCCACTATTCCTTTTCCCCTTTCGCGTTTTCCCTTTCCCCTTTTCCACTTCCTCTTTCCCATTTTCCATTTAGCCTTTCCCCTTTCCTCTTTGCCAATTTGTGTTTCTTGTTTTGTTAATTATTTTTTGGATCGTTCTAACATGAATTTTTTTTATGCAGTTGTGTGTGCAACATTCTTTCAAAACCAAGTTTGTTGATGTTTTGAATGGAAGATTGACTCATGAGGAGAGGAATGTCTCCTTGATAAAATTATGGAATGTCCACTTTCCAATCATGCTGACGTTAATATTTTAAAAAATTATTGTAATAGATTGTATTGAACATTTCCAATTCACAACATATTTTTTCAATGTTAATATTCATGGATTGAACCAAAATATGTTCTCATCATAGAATGTTAATGGATTTGATACACATGACCATTAAACTCACTCAACCATCTCAAAAATTGGAAAAAAGTCACCAAAAACACAGGCAAAACCATCATGGGGAGTCCAGTTGAACTACCTTGGTTTAAACACCTATAAAAGCCCTTGTCAATCAATTATAGTGACAAAAATAGAAAAAAATCACACATAGGGACAGAAAAATGACCCTGGGGAGTGCTGTTCATCCAGGTGGGGAGTATAGTTGAAGTTTCTGTACAAATGACAATTTTTTCTCTGGTAATCGATTACAGGGGTCTTGTAATCGATTACCAGAGAAAACATTGTCATTTGTACAGAAACATCAACTGTACTCCCCACCTAGATGAACAGTACTCCCCATGCTCTAAGAGGGAAAGATATACGTATAAGATAACATGCTGTCAACTTTGACCTTTGTTGACAATTTTAATCATAAATTTTTCCACATACCTCCAAATGATGTGATTCTTTTTTTATTAGAAAGTAGACTCAAATATCTTTCCAATAACTACTAATTTATAATTTTTGGACACCTGAGTAGGTGCAGTTAATTCCTTAAAGTTAACGTTTTATATATTTCTACCACCTCTGACCTTTGCTGGTTGTTTTGCTCATAACTTTCTCCACCGAACTCCAAATGCGTTGATTCTTGTTTTGTGGGAAAGCTCTTTGAGTCTAGATTCCAACAAAACAAGAATCAAGTCATTTGGAGTTCGGTGGAGAAAGTTAAGAACAAAACAAGTAGCAAAGTCCAGAAAAACAGAGTTGGGGAGCAGTGTTCATCTAGATGGGGAGTACAGTTGAAGATTTTGTACAAATTACCCTTTTTCCTCTGGTAATCGACTACAAGACCCTTGTAATCGATTACCAGAGGAAAAAGGGTAATTTGTACAGAAACTTCAACTGTACTCCCCAGCTAGATGAACACTGCTCCCCATTCTCTATTTTTGTTGAATTTTTCCTTTTTTGAGATGGGTGAGTGAGTTCAATGTTATTCGGTGAGCTCTCTGCACCAATAATGAGGTTAGGTCATTGATTTCTTCAAAATAAAAATGTCCATTTATGTGGTTTTCTCCAATTGAGGTGAGGTGCATAACCCATGCTGTCAACTTTGACCTTTGCTGACTATTTTAATCATTACCTTTTCTCACAGACCTCCAAATGATGTGATTCTTTTTTTATTAGAAAGTAGACTCAAATATCTTTCCAATGACTACTAATTTATAATTTTTGGACACCTGAGTAGGTGCAGTTAATTCCTTAAAGTTAACATTTTATATATTTCTACCACCTCTGACTTTTGCTAGTTGTTTTCCTCAAAACTTTCTCCACCGAACTCCAAATGAGTTGATTCTTGTTTTGTTGGAAAGATCTTTGAGTCTAGATTCCAACAAAATAAGAATCAAGTCATTTGGAGTTTGGTGGAGAAATTTAAGAACAAAACAAGTAGCAAAGGTCAGAAAAACAGAGTTGGGGAGTAATGTTCATCTAGCTCGGGAGTACAGTTGAAGTTTCTGTACAAATTACCGTTTTTCCTCTGCTAATCGATTACAAGACCCCTGTAATCGATTACCAAAAGAAAATGGGTATTTTGTACAGAAACTTCAACTGTACTCCCTAGCTAGATGAACACTACTCATCATTCTCTATTTTTGTTGAATTTTTCATTTTTTGAGATGGGTGAGTGAATTAAACATTATTGGGTGTGCTCCCTGCACCAATAATGAGGTTAAGTCATTGATTTCTTCAAAAAAATGTCCATTTAGGTGGTTTTCTCCAACTGAGGTGAGGTGCATGATCATTGTTTGTTCGTCATCATTGACACAGGACTGATGTTGTTGTAATCGATTACAGGGAGCTGGTAATCGATTACCAGTGGAAAAATCCCCTTTTGTACCAAAACTTGAGGAGTGCTACCCAGACATGGCCGAAGCACTCCCCAAAAGTCCTAACGACTGTGTTTTCAAGGTTTTGTGGATTGATCCCCCTGTTGGTGATGGTTTAAGGCGTTCACAACAAGCAATTTCAACTTTGGTGAGTCCTATGTAGATGGAAGACCCACGAAGGGTGTTTATAGGTTGAGAGGTAAGGTTATGGAGAAATGGCGAAGGAACAACGGTGCCAGCGGAAAAACGAGAGCTTTGGAGAAATGGCGCACAGAAAGCACTTCAATGGCGTAGAGAGAGAGAGAGACGACTTCCTCCAAAGACACTGGTGGACCCAAGCGACGGACGAACAACGGTGGACAGAGACACCACTTCAATGACGGAGATAGAGTTTTGAAGGATCTTTCGGTGAAGGGGGAGAGAAAGTTTCGAAAAGGGGAGAGAGAGTTTCGAAAAGGGGGAAAGAGAGTAGGGTTTCTGAAAAGCGCCAAAAAATTTCTGAAAATTATTCCAAAAATGCCCTCCAAAACAAAATGAATCTTTAAACAAAAATTAATAAAAACAACATAGTGAGACACGTGTTGTTGTCAAATTGTTGTTAAAAATCTGTTGTTGAAGAAACGTTTTCCATATATATATATAAAAGTTTGCTTAAATAAAAGTAAAAACAAATACAATCCTTATTATACGTTCAACTCAGAAGTACGAGCACAAATACTTTTTGTTTAACTTATGCCTAACTCTATCAAATTAAATAAAAGGGGAAAAAATAATTAATCTTAGAGCAATAATCATTAACCCAACCCTATGAAGAAACTACATCAAAAATATAAAAGGCAAGAATCCCTCATCAAGATCATTGTCGCAACCGGAATCGCGACGGGACGACGATCCAAAAAGAAACGGGTTTGGAAAAGAGATTTGGAGTCGCCACCATAGTTTATTCTGGAAAACTACGGAAAAACCATAAAATAATAATACACGGTCCACGAAAACCAGATTCTGGGTTCGGGAGTCGGTTACGCGTAGGGAAGATATTAGTACCCTACAGCGCCTGCCCGAAGGCAGTACCTTTAACTAAATGCGCGAATGTGATGTGGTTTTCAAAATGTTTGACTATCCCCTAAAATAAAATGCTAAATAAACAAAATATATTTTTTAGTTTTTTGGGTGTCGGAGATGATCGAAGAAGATGAAGATGTTAGGTGCTGTCCGGTAGTTGTTGGGAACGAACGCTCGTGAGGAAAATTGGATGAGAATCAGCCGCGCGGTATGTTGGAGGTTCAGTCTTGGAGACGAACGCTCGTGGAGGGAACGAACGCTCGTAGGGAAAACGAGATGAATATTTGGCCGAACGGAGATGGAATTTTTATACATGGATTATACTTGATCAAACAGAGGAAAGCGAATATAACCATACATTGATCGAACACAAACTTCATTCATCTCAGCATGCATAAGGAAACCAAACAGAAGAGCATGAGCAGGACCAGAGAATTTTAGGTGTACGAAACTTACCTCCGTAGCTTCAAGATGAGCCTTTCGGTCCTCCTTCTCCCTGCTGTGAATGATACCTGACTGTTGAGTGATGTTCCCTGTGGCTGACTCCCTTTTTTTTTCGTCTCTCCCCCCTTTCTAGTAACGCCTCCTCTGTTCTTTGGCTTCCTCCCTCTGGTGCGAATGGAGATGTGGACGTTGGCCGTGAGGTTAAGATGTTGGGTATGGTGATGGGCGACAGTCGAACAATAGGTGGAAGGGGTGCATAGCTATGGTGACCGGTGTATATGGATGAAAGTGATCACTCCGTGCGGATAGGTGGTGGACCTTTTTGTGTTGGTAGTGGCCTTCGAGAGCAATCTTAGAAGTGATGAAAACTGGAGTGTCCTCTTTCTTTTCTGGTTGTTTTCCTCCCTCTTTTTAGCTAAGTCTTCCCTTTTTTTAGCTAAGTCTTCCCTTTCTGACTTCCCTGCTGCCCTCCTCCTCAGCATGTTAGTGTGGTCCAAGCTTCCCCTCCCAATGAAGAAAGGCCCAAGATAATGGGTTTCCCCATGTTCCCAAGAATGTTCCCTCTCTTGGATGGTGTAAAAGACCACTTTGCAGAGTTCCAATGGCAGCAGCTTCAGGTGAACACCCGTGGCAGACAACTCCAAGAATGAATGTGCCAGATGATTCCCAGAAATCCAATGCTCAGCCCAAGAAATCCGTACTGTAAGTGGAAGTTCGTCCACCCGGGAGTTCCACTGGACGCTCGTCCAAACAGGAAACGAAACGAACGCTCCAACACTCTCCAACCCACAACAAAAAAACGAACGTTCACAAGGTAAAACCGCTGATCCAGGCCGAACGCTAGCCACTGGGACGAACGTTTTTTTCATGACAGAACGCTCGCATTTGGGAAAAACGAACGACTGTTCAAAACACTATTTGGACGAGCGGTAGAACGAACCGGACGATCAAATACACTAGGGTAAGGACGAGCGCTCAAAACTGAGAACGAACGCTTAAAAAACACTAAGACCGAACGCTTAGAGAACCCTTTACTATTTGGACGAGCGTCGCAATACCCCATGTGCCGAACGCTCGCTCAAAACAAAAACGAACGAACGCTCTACTATTTGGACGAGCGTCGCGAACCAAGAACGAACGTCCAGAAGAAGATCGAACGAACGCTTTACTATTTGGACGAGCGTCTCGAACCAAGAACGAACGTCCAGAAGAAGATCGAACGAACGCTTTACTATTTGGACGAGCGTCGCAATACCCCATGTGCCGAACGCTCGCTCAAAACAAAAACGAACGAACGCTCAAATTATGAACGAACGCTCTACTATTTGGACGAGCGTCGCGATACTCCAAATGCCGAACGCTCGCTCAAAACAAAAACGAACGAACGCTCAAATTATATGAACGAACGCTCTACTATTTGGACGAGCGGTACAACAGTGATAGGACGAGCGCTCCAAACCGAGGACGAACGTCCTTGGTACGACTGTCGCGGTCATACAAATTTGATGTGCACGAAAATATGCAGTATAGTCTAGGATGTGACTCCTAGGTCGTCTCTCAAGGACCAATATTGTGGGTTCAGTTTTAGATTTTTAAACACGAATGGTGGGGGGTTTGTGATTGTTTTGTTATTTGTTGCAGAAAAATAAAATTTAAATTAAAAGTGAAATTTTAAAAACAGCAAACAGAATTAAAAACTGAAGACAATAAAATTAACAAACTGTAAAAGTAAAAACGCAATTTGTCTATTTTTTTAAACATCACAAGAGAACGTAAATCACTAAGGCAGTAAAAATAAAGCTGAACGTAAATTAACTAGTGCAGTAAAAAATAAAGCTGAGAAACATCAATCACAATTTGAAAACGTAAATTGAAAATGAAATATTTTGGCAGAATTAAAATTTGCAACTTGAAAACCGATCAGGAAATTGGTTGAATTAAATGAGCAAAAATGATATTTGCAGTGAATTGGAAAATGACAGAGATTGGATTCAAGATTTAAACATGCAATGGAATTGTAAACAGAAGCTAATTTACAGATGAAAATCAACAACATCAACTAAGAAACGCAGAGTCTATCAAATAAAATTCTTCACTGAAATAAAACCAAATTCATTAACAAAACCCCTAAACCTCCCAATGGGAGGGGAAAATGAACTTCAGAACAGAAACGTAAATGGTGCTTCCTATTCTATTCCTAAAATCTGATACCCATTCTCTGCTGCTGCTGCTGGTTTTATAACCAAAAATTCTGAACATCCTTCCTCAATTCATCATTTTTGATTTCCTTTCCCGTGACTTGTTTTTGTCTCTTGTTTTCCAATAATGAATAAGGGTTATCCACTTTCTAAAATCAAACGAAAGTTGCACCCCATTTCCTATGTGCAGACAAAACAAAACACTCCATACCAAATAAACAAATGATTCACTTTGTGTGGGCTCTATGCAGCTACTGTTGGTCGTGGAGGTTGGCCGTGAAGGGTTGCTGCTCAATTGTGGTGAAGTGCTGTACGTTATTCCAGCTGTGACTGTGCTTCCCATTCCAGCCTCCTCCTCCCAAAATGAAGGTTTCTTTCTCCCAAGGGACGTGTGAAGACTTGAACGCTGACACCTCCCATGCTTCCTGGATGATGAGTTGCATGCTGCTCGAAGTAGGTGGACTGTACATGAGTGTGGCAGCTCTTCACTTCTCAAGGGTGGCTGCCTCTATGCTTGTTCCATCCATGAAATCTTCTTCAGCTGGAATGTGAACGCCACTCCAAGCTGCTGCCCATTCTCCATTTTGCTACTATGTGCGTCTCAAGCTGCTGGAAACGTGTTGGCTACTGGCTGGAACGCATCTTCTCATTGCTGAACGTGTTGCTGGAGTTGGACGTAGGAGGCTACTGAAATCGCTGAACGTGTGGAGCTGCTGTGATGTTGCTTCATGGATGGTGTTGTTGCTGGTTTGCTGGATTGAACAATATGGAGCGGGTGGTGTGGTATGTTGTAGGCCAAAGCTGGATAGACGTGAGAAGCTGAACTGGAGTTGGATGGAAGAAAGCTTGCTGGATTCTTCTCTCATGCTGCTAGAATGGAGTTGCTGCTTGACGTGAATTTCTTCTCCTAGCAAGGGCGAGACACCCTCTTCACGTCCATCCTCCCTTTTCCACTTTGCTGGATTAGCTTCTTTTTATTTGGACCAAGGACCGTGTAGCTGCTGCTGTCTGGACCAGCCGCCGTGAGCTTCCACTCCTTATCTCGGTAGCTGCAGATGTTGGGTGCTCTTTCTCCGAGGCCAAGGCTGTGAGTAAACTTACCGTGATGCTTCCCATCTTAGGTGGTGTATCATGAGCGTGGTCCCTTGTCTCTTAAAAGAAGATTGTTATTGTAGAATGGAGTGGATGCTGACCGTGGAGTGCAGTATGAAGAAATTAAATTCATTTCTTCTTTCCAAGCAATCACGTGTTGTTGCCAAAAAGTGGTGGCCCCTTCCTTTGTTTTATTCCAAATTCCTTTCACCAAAAGATGGGTTGTGTGATGTATTGGATGAGAATTGATTGTTCTTTGTGCAATAAGTCACGCCCATAATTAAATTAATTTAGCAATAAGAATGAAATGATTTTCCAACATTCTTTCTTCCACGTGGAATGGGTCATCAAATTAGCCATAAAACAATTAAACATGCTTCTCCCAATCAAACAAATATATGTGTGGTGTACATGATTTCCAAACCAGTATTACTTTAAAAATTCTAAGAGGTGTAGTTTCTTCAAGAAAAACACAATATGCAAATGAATATTCTTTCAAATGTCCTAAAATATGTTTCCAAAATTTTCCTGCACTCAACAATGTAAATAATTAGTTTCAGATAATTCAAATTAATTAAAATAAGAATTACTGATCAATTTAAGCATAATTAGTAAAAACGGGAAAATACTGGACAATTAAGCACAATTCCCTGATTAATTCTAGTACAATAAACTAAGTGAAGTGGAGAAAATAATGATTCATCAATCCTCAATAAACACTATGACCGAACGCTTAAAGAACGCTTTACTATTTGGACGAGCGGTACAACAGTGATAAGACGAGCGCTCCAAACCGAGGACGAACGTACTCAATAAACACTATGACCGAACGCTTAAAGAACGCTTTACTATTTGGACGAGCGTCGCGATACTCCAATTGTCGAACGCTCGGTCAAAATAAGAAAACGAACGAACGCTCAAATTGTATGAGCGAACGCTCTAACCAAAGAAACACACGGACCAAACATTCACAAACCAAGAACGAACGTCCAGAAGACAAGAACGAACGTCCAACTCTTGGAGGAACACCGGACGGTCAATTACAAAACCAAAACCGAACGTCCTAAAGAGACGTTCACTAACACATAACACAGAAAAACCGAACGGTTGAACAGTGAAAATACGAACGATCGCACAAACGAAGGACGAAGCCGAACGCCAGAGGACGAACGCTCTCAATGGGGGACGAACGCTCTTTCTTCTTTCCCTCTTTTTTTTTTTATTTTTTTTTATTTTTTTTTATTTTTTTTTATTTTTTTTATTTTTTTATTTTATTTTATTTTTTTTGAAAATAGATTTTATTTATCAACCCGGACGAAATTGAGTGTTGACAGCTGCCCCTCTTTACTTAGATTTTACTAGATCATATGACAAACAATGTTTTCATATTATCAAAGTAAAAGATAAGTAAAGATAAAAATACTAATTTCGTTCGGGTTTCAAGATAAATAAGAAACAAGCAGGGAATAAAACAAATGAACAGAGTTGGGAGCAGTGAGGTGTGACAACCTCGTGGATGGTGTGCCCACCCCATGGGTAGTGAGTGAAAAATCCGAATTTGATCGGGTCCGACCATTGCCAAGCAGAGGGCCGTTTCGAAAAGTTAAAATTTGGACTGACCATTGCCATGCAGAGGGTCATTTGGAAAATTTGGACTGACCATTGCCATGCAGAGGGTCATTTGGAAAATTTGGATTGACCATTGCCATGCAGAGGGTCGTTTTGAAAATTTGGACTGACCATTGCCATGCAGAGGGTCATTTGGAAAATTTGGATTGACCATTGCCATGCAGAGGGTCGTTTTGAAATTTTGGACTGACCATTGCCATGCAGAGGGTCATTTGGAAAATTTGGATTGACCATTGCCATGCAGAGGGCCATTTTGAAAATTTAAAGTCTGAACCTGACCATTGCCAAGCAGAGGGTCAATAGGCAGAACAACAACCTGGATTTGACCATGGCCCAGCAGAGGGTCAACACATAGAATAACAAGCTTAAATCGACCATTGCGGAGCAGAGGGTCCGTTGAACAATTAAAATTTGGACCGACCATTACCAAGAAGAGGGTCGGTTGAACAATTAAAATTTGGACTGACCATTGCAATGCAGAGGGTCATTTGGAAAATTTGAAATTTGGACCGACCATTGCCATGCAGAGGGTCGTTTGAAAAAGTAAAAATTGGCTCGACCATTGTCTTACAGAGGGTCGTTACAAAAAGAAAAAAAAATTGAGTTTAGGGTGTGATGAGTCGTTATTTCTTGAATTATATTTAGTTTATTGCACTTAAATAAACCAGGGAATTGTGTTTAATTGTCTGTTATTTCCCTGTTTTCCGAATTTTGCTTAATTTGGTCGGAAATTGGTAATTGTGCTAATTTGGGTTTTCTGAGCTGATTAAGTGCATTTTTAAGTACAGGAAGAATTTTGGAGATACATTTTGGGACATCAGGAAGAATGCAATTAAATTCAAGACTCTCCACTCAGACATTGTAGAATTAATTAAATTGTAATTTAGTAGTTTAGAATTTTTGAATCAACTCTCACATTTTGGGTCAATTTTTGGTAAGTAGACTTAGACCCAAAAGTGGAGATGAATGACTTGGCACCTTAGGGTTTTGTATGTGGACCCACCCTTATTAAAAACAGGACACACGGCCTTAGGGCAGCCGACACCCTCACGGAATAGTCTCTCTCGGCTTTTGAACAGTTTTATTCATGGAGAATGTCAGGGAAGCATTTTTTTTGTCTTCTCTTTTGAAATGAAGGGGTGATTTTTATCCTTGCTTAATATAAGAAAGCGCTGAAGTGATTGACGAAGAAAAAGCTCGATGCTAATCTCAATTTACTGATTTACTCATTGCCTTTTATTTGGTTTTCATGCACTTTTAATTGAAGTTTACTCAAGCAGCTGTTACGGAGAAAGAAAATGAAAGACCAACGTTAATTTCTGTTTTTGGTTGCATTTGTTATTCCGCCCTTTTCATTTCAGCAGCAGCATAGAAGAGAGCAGTGCAGCAGCGTTGATTCCATTGGGAAGGCATGGGCTTCACGGGTAGAGAGCTGGGACGTGTGGAAGCAGTCAGCCGCCAACCTCACTTGGTTTTCTTCCTTGAACGTTTTTTTTATTAATTTTCATTTCAATAAAAGAGGGGCTGGAATGATGTGCACGGTGATGAAAAAAAAAGGGAAGTTTTAATTTTGTTGAATGTGCTGCTTTCAATTTGGTTACGCACCTTTTATTGAAGCTGGATTCCAGCGAGGACAACTAGTAAAAGTGGTGATTCATTTTTCTTTCCAATTGCTTTGGAGTGCTGAATTTACTGTGTTATTGAAAAGAGTGTTCATTCATTGTTGAAAAGAGAGCATTGTCACGTCCGAATGGACTTTGGGTGGTGCTGGCATTTTTTTTATTTCATCTCCTTTAGAAGAAGTAGCTGTATGCCGCCACCTACAAAGCTGAAATTAGAGAATAGGATGTTGTTTTAATGAGGGACCCACACGGTTTGTGCACACTATATTTTATTTTATCTTCTTTCTTATGGACCTAGGATGAATTTTATATTTTACGTGTTACAACTTTCTTAAATGCATTTAAATGTTTTAAAGTCATTTCTACTTATTCCACTATTGCAATTTAGTTTACTATTAACCTGTTTTCTATGTGTCATTTCCGTGATGAATTACTTTTAATGCTAGGTTACTAGTTGCATCTTAATAGCTTCAATTACGTTTGGATATTTACTTATTACATTGTTCACTTTAATGTCTTATTTTATTTCAATGTTTTCAATTCAGGTTACGGTTTTATTTAATTTCCAGTTTAATTTGTTTTAATCAAAAACAAAACTTTCAAACCCCCCACTACGTGTCTGACCTAAGACTGAACCACATTTGGTCCTTGAGAGACGACCTAGGAGTCACTTCCTAGTTTATACTGCATTAATTTTGCAATCAATTTTTGTGTGAGGTGCGACCCTCTCAACAGGGTGCCAGGTGAAACTGGGCTTATGGGGGGCTAGTGTGAAAACTAGACTTCGGGGCCAGTGTGGAAACTGGGCTTTTGGATTTGGCAATTCTTGGAACTTGTAGTTTTGTGAAATAGTTTTTTTTTTTTGACAGAAATTTGATTTATGAAAAGGCTTCAGTGACTACTCCCAAAGCAAGGGATCCTGATATGTGGATAAGAGAAATAAGGCGTAAAGACCAAGGTAGAATGTTGAAACCTTAACTTACAAGCGGTGAAGAGGGTCTAAGGATGTGAATGTCAAAACCCCAAAATGAGAGAAAAACATGATCACCATGAAACAACATAACTTTAAAGAGAAAACCATAATGTTATTCTTTTTGTATTTTTGAAGAAGGATTCGACAACCATTCATATCAATGAAAAGGGTTTCGATCCAAAAGATTTTCTTTTGATGGATGAATGCACACATATGGAAAACATTTGCTTTGTTTTGTGTTTCGCTCTCTTCTTTTTTTTCGAGTCATTCATCTTACTTGCAATCATCATCAAACTGATCTTTATTTTCAATGTTTTGTGAAAGTGAGAAATGTCATACATTCGAGGTCTAATGTTTGATATGATTACATTTTGACTTTTTCTTTCGTGACATCAATGCACGCATGCTTGAATTTACTGGCAAGTGAGAAAAATGATAGATGTTTAGGATGGTCTGGAGAAGACTAGGGCAACCACGTGGGCACATCATTCCTCATACACTCCTTGCCGAAGATTTGATATGTTAATGTCAAAGTGAAACGGGATATCCCGAAAGTTGCCCCAGTTTGGTGCTTGGGAAAATGAGCATAGGGTATGGATCTTCGAAAACTCGGGTGAATAGTTCAAATGAGATTCGCAAAGCTACCCCAGTCTTGAAATTATTATGGGTTGATAAATTTCAGGGCGAAGATGCATGGTGAGATCTACAAAGTTGTCCCAGTTTTTTGGCCCAGGGTTTAGTTTGGAAGAGGTAGTGGGCATGAGAAGGATCGGTTAAAAGGATGACCCCAATTGATCTGATTTTCTTTTACATGCTTTTGCCTTGTTGGCAAAGAGATCCCCTCTTCCTGAGACATTATTTTTTTTCTCTTTTTTCATTCATTTTCAAATTTTTTGTTCTTTTTGTTTTATTATTTTTGGACACATTGCAAGTCATTTCGTCTTATCGCGAAATTAAGCTTTATAAAAATTTGAGCAAACATTATTCAATCTGTGTGGACTTTATTAGGCTTGTAACGTGGCTAGGGGCTAAAAGGTATTGAAAGAAAAGATATAAAGGCCCAAATGAATGTTTGTCAGATACATTTTTTGAAACAAGGGTTGTCATCTATCACTGTGTCAACTATTTGACTTTTTGAGCACTTTGTTTTTCTTGAACTCCATTTTTTTTCATTCATTTTTTTTTATCACTTTGTGATTTTTTTGTTCCTTTTTTGTTTTTTTTTTTTGTTCACTCTTCTTGATGAAATTTCTTCGTTTGATCATTGAGTACTCTTCATTTGCATCATGAGTTGACTCCTACCTGATGACAACCCTTGCTTGGAGATGATTTTGAAAAAGAGTTTATTTTTGGCTCAAACAGGGAGGCAATGGATATATATTCTTGCTTTTTAGATAAAGAAAAGATGGCCACACATCATTTCAAATTCTGATTGCTTTATTTTCAAAAGATTAGTTCTACGACTAGATGACCTCAACATGAGTTCTTTTTTTTTGGCTGCCCTTTCGGGTTTTCAATCTAATGGGCTTATTCTCTTTTTGAAAATTCTTCTGTTTGTCTCAATGGATTCAGGGATCACCCTACTAGCGCAAGCGAGAAAACTTTGGCCAGACCAATCTGCCCCAGTGTAAAGATTTTTGTTACTGAGGGCAATGACAGTGTTTGTTGGGGAAAATCCTTTATTTTAGAGAAAGTGAAGGGTGGAGGCTTTCAAGCAACACGTGCACAAACATCTCGAAAGGAAACATCAAAATGTTATTTTTAAACATTTGACCTCAGAAAAACTTGACCTCCCAATTTCCTTTTTGATTATTCATCATTTTTCCTTTTTTTTTATTTTCGAAAAACAAGAGTTTGACGATTCACAAGAAAGACAAGTGACTCAAGATTTCCTTCATTTTTTTTGTTTTTTTTTTTCAATTTTGTTTTCCCTTTTTTTTTTAATACCCTTTCAGGACTCGATTCCTAGCACTACTTGGAGAAACCCTGTAGTGAATGTTCGCATTGCAAGTCATGGACGAAGATGTGATACCAATGAGCATACTTCTTCATAGCAAGACACTTCACAACATCGAATTCACTTGTACAATGACTTATGCTTTCTTATGCGATCTTAAAGCCCACTTCATTTCTTCATGGCATTTGTAGAGGCATTCACAAGCCTTGCCTTGGTGTCTAGTTGACTTTCTTCATACTTTAATCATCTTGAATGAATCAAAGTTTGCCTTTGCGCTTGAACCCCCAGCACTTTTGGTGGAATGACCAATAACCCATTCATGATAATCACCTTTTGTGTATGATGCATCACGAGTCTTGCGGGAATGAGGCTTTATAGGCTTCATGTAACAAGTAACGACCAAGCTTTTTATGCAGGAGACTTGGAAGAAACGTTGCATAAGTCAGAAGGTTAGGAGTGAAACTCATAAGCCTTTTCTCTTGATCAAACATTTTTCTACCTGACAGCTTGGTGGGAAGTTGAGTTTGGGTCGAGTCCAGTTTTGTCTCAGAGCGGTTTCAAAGGGTAGGCCAACGGTATTTGAGTAGTGGGATGTGATTGGGCTCTTTCTTCTCTCTTTATCCCAGGCTTAGACCAGACTTGTTCACATTTGTTATCATAGTAGAACCTTGTGCGATCTTTTCAGTCTTCACACCAATTTCAATTCTTTCTTGGATTATCACCAAGTTTGAGAAGTTTAGGGAAACACTGCTCATCATGGTCTCATAGAAGGGTGATTGCAAAGTATTTAAGAATGTGTCAACCATCGCGTTATCACTCATAAGAGACTTTCTTTGAGCAACAATCTCTTTCCACCTTTGGGCGTATCCTTTGTATAATTCATACTCCTTCTTCACCATGCTTCGTGGTTGTAATCAATGAGATGCCCCGTCCATGTGGTATTTGTACTACCTCAAGAGAGCATCCACCAAATCTTCCCAAGATCGGATGCACGAAGATTTAAGATGAGTGCCCCAGTTTGGTGTCATGCCATCTAATCTACCTTAGAAGAAACGAATTGACCACTTTTCATCATAGGAACGCACAACCATTTTCTTTCTGTACATCATGAGATGGCTCTTGGACAAGTGGTGCCTCTGGGTAATTTAAAATTTGGGAGGTATCAGCATATCATCTGAGACTAAGCATAACCCTGCAATATTTGCAAACTTAGAGCTTCCTCCCCCTTCCATGACTCTTATCCTTTTCCAGCATTCCCAATTTACGTCCGTCAGCCTCAAAATCCATTGGCGTAACAACATGAGGAGAAGGTTTCAACATGGGTTGCTTTATCATTGTCTTGCTCACTGCATTGGGTTGAATCATTTCTGTAGGGACCATGAAAGTGGTTGCCCTAAGCTTGTTTCCTTTCTTCAACTGCGTTATTTTATGCCTTTTGAGTGTGAAATTGTCTCGAGTCCACTTCCAAGGATGTAGTGTAATTTTAGCGAAGACCATAAGGAGGGAAAGTTTGTGCTCCTGGAACTCTTTGTTGCGCTCATGTGCGCGAATCTACACGGCTTTGCAAGGCATTCAGAAGCTCTAGAATTCAACTCATTTGCTCATTCAATTGGTTGATATCAATTTTCATCCCTTCTTGGACTTTCCCTTGGTTCTCCAAGATTTGTTAACTGGTTCGAGTCCTTTAGGGCACCTCGGATGTTTAACTGTATTTTAGTTTTTTTCTTCTTTTTTTTTGGTGAAACAAATTTAAGAAAATAAAAAAAAAAAGAAAAGAAAAAAGAAAAGACAACGTAGTTCAAATTCTGTAATCAGAAATTATAAAGTTGTGAAAATATTGCCTTGGTATAATTTGGAAATTAACACGAAACAGAGTCAATAAGGTGGTTCATCATTCAGAAATCCCCAAAATGCTAGACATAGGAATTCTTGGTCAACCATCGCAGGCTTTAGTCGTCACATTCTTCATTTGTCTGATCAGTTTCTCGCAGCAATTGAGGAATGTTTGAATCCCCCTAGGCGGGTTAAGGGTTGGCAATGCAGACTCAACATCAGCTAAGAACTCAAGGATGTTTTCAATAGCTCCATTGGCAAGGGAAGCTAGCTATGAGAGACTTCTCTTCCACTTCTTTGTAACTTGTCCTTGTTCAACGACATAATCTTTCATATAGATCATTATTTACAGATGTCTCCTCTTTAACTTGATGCTACATTTTTCCAACTTCTCAACCGCTGATCCCATCCGCTGCTCAGCACTACGAAGTTTTTTTTTTGCTTCGGTAAGGAGGGATCGACTTGAATGGTAACTTGATTGTCCTAACCCTCTCTGCGATTCATTAGCCAAGGGAATTTTTATTAAAAGTCCATTATCTTGGGTCTCCCTTGAAACGAACAACATTCTTGTAAGCGTTCTTAACTTGATGAAGCATTTTAGCAAAAGTTCATTCCTCACAAGATAAAATGGCCATGGAAGAAGATGAAGAAACCAAGAGGAAAAACGGAGTGTTCCCATGAGCCCTAGCAGCCTTCCAAGCCCTCCTCTAAGTGAGATGCACCTCCAAAGAACCAAAGACCGTAACCCCTTCGTATTTCTGGATTAAATAGACACATCAGCAAAAGTTGGGCCCGTGGAAAAAAAATCGAAAGCAGACGAGCGTTCACTGAAATTTGGACGAGCGTCCTATTCTCTGGCCTGGACGAGCGTCCTAAATCTTGGACGAGCGCCCTCTTATCCCACTGGACGAGCGTCCTCTTCTACTGGCCGAGCGTCCATTTCTGCCTGGACGATCGTCCTCTCTAAGAGTCCTGGACGAACGTTTTCTTCTCACGTCATCTGGACGAGCGTCTTCTTCAAAACGAGCGTCCTCTTCTGCTTCAGGACGAGCGTCGTCTTCAGAAAGCTGTACGAACGTTCACTTGGCGTCACTCTTGCGCGGAGCGTTTATGCATGTGTGACGAGCGTTTCTGCTTGCCTTGTGGTTGATTCATCTCTACAATTTGTTGGAGACTCTTCCAAGCTCATTTTTAGCTCCTGCAATGATTCTTCGTTTAAACTTGCACAAAGTTGCGCCTCTTCATTTGCTCCTTTCACATTCGGTTTACTCTGTAATAGCTTGTCTGTGGGGTACGGGGATTTTAAGGCGTCTCGTGAAACGAACCACATATACAACACTGGTAGACATCATAACATCTTTCCCCCCTTAAGTTCGTAACAACGATTAAGGGTCCCACAAACTTCAGCTAGGACAACAGTGGTTGGATTCTCAGAGCGAACTTTGTATCCCACGAAAACGTTCATAGCAGCACAGTCAACAAAATCCCTGCTATTAGGGAAGAGCATGACATCATAGAGGATAAAAGTCAATACATTCGTAATTGTTTCCTACTTTTCCTCTTCATCCAAACGCTGCATGTATCCCTCTAGGTATCCCCTAGGAACGCCCCTCACTTTACCCTTGATTGTGACCTCACTTTCCAACTGCATAGGGTGAACTTTCATTATCCTTGCTATCTGTAAGATAGGGATATACTGGCTAATGTAGTTGTAGGGAATTTTTCCTTCAAGAGGTATATCTAAGATTTGCTCGAATTCTTCTACCATAGGCATCGATTGGAGATCCCGGAAAGTGAAACATCTCAGTGGTGGTTCATAGTACTGGGCTAAAACAGTAATGGCCGATGTTTGAACTTCCACCTCTAACAAGCTCCACAAATTCTCATACTCCTTCCTGAATGCATCCTTTTGGGTTGTCTTCATTTTCTTCAGCAGTTCTCTCGGGCCATCCATATTACCCTCCTTTGCTTCAATGGCTATTCTTCCCTTTAAAATGTCTGAACTTGAACCCCCCTTGACTTCAGATCTCATGTTAATTTCCATTTTGTCTCAAAGGCTTAATCACAAATTTATAATTTTCTGATTAGCACCAGTGACAAGACCATAAAAATGCAAGAGAAAAAGAAAGAAAGAAAAGAAAAAGGTGTATGAAAAAGGCATAAAGATATGTACAAGGTGCTTGATTTTATTAAGCAAAAATGAGGGTTATAAGACTGCACACATCTCCCTTTGTGCCCTAATGAAGGTTGAACACTTAAGATCTAAGGTTAAGTATATGGAATCTCACAAGGATGGTTACCTGAACCTAAAGATCAACAGCCACTAGAGCTATGGCTCTTTTCATTGTTTCTCCACAACAGTCAGAGTAATCAACTAGATGTGGAGACACAAATGAAGAGAATAGACTCTAGCTGGGGTTCTCACGATAGCCAAACAGGAAGTATGTCCCAAGTGGCACCGCTACACAACCCCTCTATTTCTAAGTTGCGCTCAGACCCGGGTATAGGGCCTCACTCATGATATGCATATAATGTGTGTGTGTGAAGGGAGAATGCAATTGTACACCCCCAAACCCTCACCTGCAAAACAACCAGAAAATTCCCAGGCAGATATAACATGTTTCCTACCCTAGGGTTCAACATACAACAATTTTTTCAAAGAACAACCAAAACAAACTCACATGCAATTATTATAAATGCCAAACATAGACAAAGAAAAAGGATAGGAAAACATAAAGAAAAACCACATTGAATTCGCATATCTAATTAAATGGCTTGACTCTCTATTACCTCCCCAGCGGAGTCGCCATCTGTCGCAACCGGAATCGCGACGGGACGACGATCCAAAAAGAAACGGGTTTGGAAAAGAGATTTGGAGTCGCCACCATAGTTTATTCTGGAAAACTACGGAAAAACCATAAAATAATAATACATGGTCCACGAAAACCAGATTCTGAGTTCGGGAGTCGGTTACGCGTAGGGAAGGTATTAGTACCCTACAGCGCCTGCTCGAAGGCAGTACCTTTAACTAAATGCGCGAATGTGATGTGGTTTTCAAAATGTTTGACTATCCCCTAAAATAAAATGCTAAATAAACAAAATATATTTTTTAGTTTTTTGGGCCCGACAAGGATTGACCTTGCTCCTACGTATTCTCATTCAAAATGAGAAATCAGGGTTACGTAGTTCTTTTAGAAAACTGTTTGAGAAAATTGTTTGGAAATTGCTTGGAAACTTGTTATGGATAATTTGGATTTTTGGGAAATGAACCTGACAAGGACTGGCCTTGCTCCTACGTATCTCCACTTTTGATGGAGAATCAAGGATCACGTAGTTCTGGCAAGGCAATATTGTTTGTTGTTTGAAATTGTTGATGTTTTTGGTTTTTGAAGATTTTATATATCTTTTTGGTATTTTTATTTAAGAAGGATAAAAGGTTCTTAGCACAAGAACGATGCGAACGATCACACGTGTGCTTAACCTTTAAAACATATTTTTTTGTAATTTTTATTTAAGAAAGAGAAAAGGTTTTTAGCACAAGGACGATGCGAGCGATCACACGTGTGCTTAACATTTAAAACATATTTTTGTAATTTTCATTTATGAAGGAGAAAAGGTTTTTAGCACAAGGACGATGCGAGCGATCACACGTGTGCTTAACCTTTAAAACATATTTTTGTAATTTTATTTATGAAAGAGAAAAGGTTTTTAGCACAAGGACGATGCGAACGATCACACGTGTGCTTAACCTTCAAAACGTGTTTTTGTAATTTTTATTTATGAAAGAGAAAAGGTTTTTAGCACAAGGACGATGCGAACGATCACACATGTGCTTAACCTTCAAAACGTGTTTTTGTAATTTTTATTTATGAAAGAGAAAAGGTTTTTAGCACAAGGACGATGCGAACGATCACACGTGTGCTTAACCTTTAAAACGTGTTTTTGTAATTTTTATTTATGAAAGAGAAAAGGTTTTTAGCACAAGGACGATGCGAACGATCACACGTGTGCTTAACCTTTAAAACATATTTTTGTAATTTTTATTTATGAAAGAGAAAAGGTTTTTAGCACAAGGACGATGCGAACGATCACACATGTGCTTAACCTTCAAAACGTGTTTTTGTAATTTTTATTTATGAAAGAGAAAAGGTTTTTAGCACAAGGACGATGCGAACGATCACACGTGTGCTTAACCTTTAAAACGTGTTTTTGTAATTTTTATTTATGAAAGAGAAAAGGTTTTTAGCACAAGGACGATGCGAACGATCACACGTGTGCTTAACCTTTAAAACATATTTTTGTAATTTTTATTTATGAAAGAGAAAAGGTTTTTAGCACAAGGACGATGCGAACGATCACACGTGTGCTTAACCTTTAAAACATATTTTTGTAATTTTTATTTATGAAAGAGAAAAGGTTTTTAGCACAAGGACGATGCGAACAATCACACGTGTGCTTAACCTTTAAAACATATTTTTGTAATTTTATATATATATATACATATTTTATTTTTAAAACAAAGAGATATTTAGAAGAAATAAATAAAATAAAATAAAGACAATAAAAAAAACAATAACAACAATAGAAATGATAAAAACAAAACACATAGTGGGGTGCCTAAATGAGAAAGTGGGGCTGCAGAACAAAATTGGGGCTCCTCCGGTTTGCAGAAACATAATGGGTTTCAACCCAAACAGAGGGGGGTGTACACGTGAAATTGGTGTGTGCCAGGAAGAGGAATATGGCCCGAAGCCTTTATTCCCAACTCAGAAAAACCCATTAGGGTTCCTCCAAGTTCAAACCATTTGCATCAGCTAATCTTTTCCCCTGAACGGTGCCCATGTCCCAGCCGCCGCGAGAAGACCCCCACCTCATCCGAAGCTTCGCCGGCGTTGCTAAGCACCACCAGGACCACTGCCAGCGATGTCGTTCACGCCTGTCGGAGCAGTTCTGGCCGCCGCCTCCTCCAAGCAGACCAACGCTAATTGCTTCTGGTCCCTCTCCTTCTCCTCCCACCGTCGACCCAGCCACTCGTGCCACCACTTCCTGCGTCGCCGGCAAGCCCCAAATACCACCGGGTCCACTCCCAACCGTGACGCCGTCAGCCCTGGAAGCCGCCGCTGATGGACCCTCCTATTCCCTATTTCCTATTTTTTTCATTTTTATGTTTGGGTTTTGAGAGAAAAAATGGTGAAAGTGGAAGTGATGTTGGCGATGTTGGGTAGATGAGAGTGAGGATGCTGGGAGTTGGTGTTGGCCGTGTGTGTTGGTTACTGGAAATGGATGAAGATGAGGCGGTTACCGGAGAGAGGAGTGAGAAGGTTGGGGTATACTGGCTGTGTATGAATGATGATGGCCGTGTGATAGTGTTGGAGATAAGATTGCTGAGGTTGGCCGAATGGTAAGAATGAAAACGGTGGGCTGGAATTATGAGTTTCTGTATGATAGATGATGAAGGCGTTGGGTTGAGGTGGTTACAGTGGAAAAGAGTTTTTGGGTGTCGGAGATGATCGAAGAAGATGAAGATGTTAGGTGCTATCCGGTAGTTGTTGGGAACGAACGCTCGTGAGGAAAACTGGATGAGAATCAGCCGCGCGGTATGTTGGAGGTTCAGTCTTGGAGACAAACGCTCGTGGAGGGAACGAACGCTCGTAGGGAAAACGAGATGAATATTTGGCCGAACGGAGATGGAATTTTTATACATGGATTATACTTGATCAAACAGAGGAAAGCGAATATAACCATACATTGATCGAACACAAACTTCATTCATCTCAGCATGCATAAGGAAACCAAACAGAAGAGCATGAGCAGGACCAGAGAATTTTAGGTGTACGAAACTTACCTCCGTAGCTTCAAGATGAGCCTTTCGGTCCTCCTTCTCCCTGCTGTGAATGATACCTGACTGTTGAGTGATGTTCCCTGTGGCTGACTCCCTTTTTTTTTTCGTCTCTCCCCCCTTTCTAGTAACGCCTCCTCTGTTCTTTGGCTTCCTCCCTCTGGTGCGAATGGAGATGTGGACGTTGGCCGTGAGGTTAAGATGTTGGGTATGGTGATGGGCGACAATCGAACAATAGGTGGAAGGGGTGCATAGCTATGGTGACCGGTGTATATGGATGAAAGTGATCACTCCGTGCGGATAGGTGGTGGACCTTTTTGTGTTGGTAGTGGCCTTCGAGAGCAATCTTAGAAGTGATGAAAACTGGAGTGTCCTCTTTCTTTTCTGGTTGTTTTCCTCCCTCTTTTTAGCTAAGTCTTCCCTTTTTTTAGCTAAGTCTTCCCTTTCTGACTTCCCTGCTGCCCTCCTCCTCAGCATGTTAGTGTGGTCCAAGCTTCCCCTCCCAATGAAGAAAGACCCAAGATAATGGGTTTCCCCATGTTCCCAAGAATGTTCCCTCTCTTGGATGGTGTAAAAGACCACTTTGCAGAGTTCCAATGGCAGCAGCTTCAGGTGAACACCCGTGGCAGACAACTCCAAGAATGAATGTGCCAGATGATTCCCAGAAATCCAATGCTCAGCCCAAGAAATCCGTACTGTAAGTGGACGTTCGTCCACCCGGGAGTTCCACTGGACGCTCGTCCAAACAGGAAACGAAACGAACGCTCCAACACTCTCCAACCCACAACAAAAAAACGAACGTTCACAAGGTAAAACCGCTGATCCAGGCCGAACGCTAGCCACTGGGACGAACGTTTTTTTCATGACAGAACGCTCGCATTTGGGAAAAACGAACGACTGTTCAAAACACTATTTGGACGAGCGGTAGAACGAACCGGACGATCAAATACACTAGGGTAAGGACGAGCGCTCAAAACTGAGAACGAACGCTTAAAAAACACTAAGACCGAACGCTTAGAGAACCCTTTACTATTTGGACGAGCGTCGCAATACCCCATGTGCCGAACGCTCGCTCAAAACAAAAACGAACGAACGCTCTACTATTTGGACGAGCGTCGCGAACCAAGAACGAACGTCCAGAAGAAGATCGAACGAACGCTTTACTATTTGGACGAGCGTCTCGAACCAAGAACGAACGCTTTCCCTCTTTTTTTTTATTTTTTTATTTTATTTTTTTATTTTATTTTATTTTTTTTGAAAATAGATTTTATTTATCAACCCGGACGAAATTGAGTGTTGACAATCATTAAGGATGCCAAAGTAATCTGTTGATTGTAAAAAAAAGATGCCAAAGTAATCTGTTAATTGTAAAAAAAAGGATGCCAAAGTAAATAATGGCCACCAAATAACCTTTTCAAGATGTAATTAACTTTAAAATAAAGCTTGAGCTTTTGAGTTGTTAAGTTCACATTCTTTTATGAATTTTTACTGTTGGATTCTCTATTTAAAATGCGTTGATTTTAATATATTTTTTAACATGATAATTAATTTATTTTAAAAACATAGTATAACAATAATACTAAAAATTCGGCGAAGAATATAAATTATGCACTTAATATAATCTAACAAAATTAAGCTAAGGTGATGTTTTGAAATGATCATAATTAATTGAAATAATTTTAGGGAAAAATCCTATAAATATTAAAACTTGTTTTTTATGAAAAATAATCATATTTCCTGCTTATATTCCATCTAAGCAAGAAAAACAGTTTTGTTTAAGGTTATTGATTGTGAAAATCAACTAGATGAATTAATTGTTGGGAATTTTTAGGAGTTTTGGAAATATGAGAGATATAAGAAATATATTGTATGAAAAAACTTATTATTTTATTTTATTCATAATATATATATATATATATATATTATTTAACAAAATATCAAATATCAAATATTTAAAATATTTTAATATTTATTTCCTAAATTTAAATAATAATTAATTTCTAAAATTGAAAGATTGTTAAAAAAGAAAAATTTCCTAAAAATTAATTTAAATAAAAATTATTAAATATTGGTAGTATTTTTTTATTTAAATTTTAAATTTTCAAATTTGAACCTCCTTGCTTGATTTTCTCCTTCTTTTTTTTTTTACTTGTTACTTTTGTTTTTTTTTCATGGAGAAAAATCTTCATTCAACTTGACATTCTTATTTATTGCTCTATTCATGATAATGTCATTCAACATAAGATAAATGCTAGATTATAGGTATTGTGACATCCAATTTTTCACTTACTAAATTCTATAATTAACACCAAATTATATAATTTAAAATTAATAAAACTTTATTTTTATTTTATTGAAGATGTCATTTACAAACATACTTTATTGAAAAAGAAAAACATAAAACAGTGTCTCAAACCATCTCCTAAGCAAAATATACATCACACAAACACATGTGTTGTTATCAACGCAAAGATCTTGGTGTACAAGTTTTCAACTACAACTTATGCATGTAGTTTATCAGTCATTCGTTCACCACTAGAACTATAACTCTTCATTGCTCACTAAGAGTCTCAGTGACGAAGTTCTCCCTACTGCTCTCTCTAATAGAGACTTACGGGCAAAGTTCTCCGACTATATAACCACGCAGAGTTTACCAAAAACCCAAAACTTCACATTTTGCTGAGACACATACGCAGAAACATATCAACCATCATCCCTTGCCCACTCATAGTTTCTCACACAACATCAATACACCACCAAAACTCGTTCACAAAGAAGACACAAAAAAAAAAGTTTAAACAAGGGGAAAAAATAATGTAAGTCCCCCCTACCTCTTACTCTGAACTTCTTCATTCCTTAACTTGTCACTCTTTATATTAGAACTCTTTCCTTAAATATTGTTCACTCGTATATTTACAAACCTATTATTTCTAAGGAAAATACTATATTTTATTATTACTATTATCTGACTAATATATAATCATATCTAACAATATCTCAATACATATTTTAACTTGTAATAATATAACAATATTTAAGAATATCAACTAATATTTAACAATATCTAGTAATATTTTTTTCTAACTGAATAATCATTCAACAAATCTTATTTTTTAGAAAACCTTTTAAAATAAAATAAAATCTTTAAATTATAATTAACAAGTCGTTTTATCTTTTTCTTAAAATATTTAACCGTTTGCTTGGATTGATCAGTGTGAGTCTAGCTTTCAAGAGCTAAAACAAGTTGACGTGCTCTAGTGTTGGTGATCCTTGACACAAGTAAATCTTTTGAAGTTTTCTATGATGCTTCTTATCAGGGACTAGGTTATGTGTTGATACAAGATAAGAAGGTAGTTGCTCATGCTTCAAGGCAACTTAAAGTATGTGAGAAGAATTACCCTATTCATGACTTGGAGTTGACAACAATTATTTTTGCCTTGAAGATTTAGAGGCACTATCTGTATGGTGCTCAGTTTCAAGTGTTTAGTGATCACAAAAGCTTAAAGTATTTGTTTGATCAAAAGGAACTAAACATAAGGCAGAGAAGACTAATGGAATTTATGAAAGATTATGAGTTTGATCTTCTTTACCATTTGGGGAATGCCAATGTTGTAGCAGATGCACTTAATAGGAAGATTGTTTATGTATCTGGATTGATGGTTAAAGAATTGGAGCTGGTGGAGAGATTAAGGGATATGAGATTGCAAATGGAGTTAAAGTCTGATTATATCAAGCGCAACAATGTTGTAGTATTGAGTGATTTGTTGAGTCGTATCAGAGAGAAATAATTATCAGATGTTGAGTTGCAGAGGTCAGTGGGTTTGATGGGTACAAAGCAAGGCAGAGAGTTTGCTTTTGGGGATGATGGTATTTTGAGGTTTAGAGGTAGAGTCTATGTTCTTGATGATGTTGAGTTGAAGAGATTGATCCTTGAAAAAGGTCATCAAAGTCATTTTAGCATGTATCCTAGCATAACTAAAATGTATTAGGATCTCAATGAGTCATTTTGGTGATCTTGGATGAAGATAGAGGTAACACAATTTGTTTCTTCTTGTTTGACCTGTCAAAGGGCTAAAGTGAAGTATCAAAGACCTAGTGGTTTGTTGTAGTAGCTGAAGGTCCTTGAGTGGAAATGGGATAACATAACTATGAATTTTGTTACCCATTTACCACTAACAGTTAGAGTTCATGATGGCATTTGGGTGGTAGTAGATAGGATAACTAACAATGCTCATTTATTAGAAGTGAATCTGAGGATGTCTATGGCGAAGCTTGCACGGTTATATATCAGAAAGATGGTGAGGTTGCATGGGGTACTTTGGAGCATAGTGTCAGATAGAGATTTGTGGTTTACATCCAAGTTTTGGCAGTCTCTATATAGTAAGCTGGGCAGCAGGTTACAGATGAGTTCTAAATATCATCCCTAGACAAATGATCAATTGAACAGGATGATTCAGTCATTAAAGGATTTGCTGAGGACGTGTGTAGTGGATCATTTGAGAGTCTAGGATGAGGTGTTATCGTTGGTGGAGTTCACCTACAACAACGATTTTCAGTCCAGTATTAGTATGATACCGTTTGAAGCAATGTATGGTAAACGATGTCAGATGCCTCTGTGTTGGTTTCATAAGGGAGAGTTAGTGTTGTTGGACCTGAGTTGATTCAGCAAACCACCGAGAAGGTGAAGATCATACAGGAGAGGAGGAAGGCATCTCATGGTAGGCAAAATTCTTATGTTGATCATAGGCGAAGACCCTAGGAGTTTACAGTTGGGGATCATGTTTTATTTAGAGTGACTCCTACTACTAGTGTAGGCAGAGTCATTCGTTATAGGAAGTTGTCTCCTAGGTTCATTAGTCCTTATCAACTTTTAAGACGAGTAGATTCAATGGCTTATGAGATAGTCATGCCTCTTTAACTAGCAAATCTTCATCCAGTGTTTAACATTTCACAACTTAGAAAGTATGTGTCTAACCCCTCTCATGTGCTTGAAGTGGAGGATGTGAAGAGATGACATCTAAGTGAAAGTTCAATCTGTTGGGATTGTGAAGACTCAAACGAAACAACTTAGAGGAAAAATCATCAATTTAGTCAAAGTTATCTGGGATAAAAGGACATGTGACTCTACATGAGAGTTAGAGGGAGTCATGAGAGAGTCTTATCCTCATTTGTTTTGTGGTAAGTCTGATTTTCGAGGTCAAATTTTTTTGTTGTTGGGAAGAATGTACAAACCTAGTAAATAGAGTAGTAGAGTATATAGGTGTGTTAAAATAATGAGACCGAATATTTTATTTTAAAATAAGTCGATAATATAAATAGAATTTCTTAAACTTGTCTCATTACCTAAAACATAGTTCATCTCTCTAAAACATTACTTTCTTAATCTCTCTACCATCTCTGTAAGATTCCTGATTCCTCATTCATCTATTTGACAATTAAAAGGTGTTTAGGTGATCCTTGCGACAAGGACTACCTATTAAACTAATCAATTCACTTTTTAGAGCAAGTAAGTTTTTACTCTTTTTGGTGATATTTTTTAGTTCATGATCATGCAAAGGGAATATGTTTGCATGTGTTGAGAACTTCTCTTCTTCAATTCTTGTCCAATTGAGGTTCTAAGGTTTGTCTTCAAACACCAATCAATGATTTATAGGTTTTTCTAGAAGTTCATTGCGATGGAAGCAACAGTTGAGGGTTCTTAGAACTATAGGAGTTTTCTAAGGTAAGGAAAGTTAAAACCTTTGTTTTAGTTTGTGATTATGTTAGAAGAATTTGTATCTCTATGTATTGTAGTTAAACTTTAAGAAATGTCTATGTTTGGTTATATGAAGACTTTATGAAATTGAGAATTTGATCATGTTTTGTGGATAAGTTGGAATTGTATGTTTGTGATGTGTAAAATTGTATTGAATTATGTGTAATGAAGTTATTCAAATGTTTGGAACTGAATGCAAGGTGAACTGTTTATAGAAGGGTCTTTTTGTTTCGATTTTAAGGTCAAAATATGGGTTTTAATGGGTGAATTTCATAAGTGAGTGTTGGAATGATGAAGTAACTAGTTGAGTGATGTTTTGAGGTCATTTTAAACTTGTAAGCATTGTTAAATTTAAAGAAATCTGGTATGAAATATGTAAGGGTATTATTGTTGAATTTAGAGATATATTTAGAGTAAAAGTGAGGTTTTGACTAATGAGAATTTGAGGTAGGCAGTGTGGACTATGTTTGACTGTTTGAGAGTGTATTAGGAGACTTATTAGGACTTGTCTAAGCTGTCAAATGAGAAAAGTTTAGTGTAAAATGGTTAGTGTTGCTTATAGGATGAGTCCTTAGGGGGTTTTGGCTAAATTAGAGGTTTTGCATGTTGAGATTTTGAATTTTTGGTTATGTGCATAAATGGGCATTTTAGAGGGTGTTGGTAGGTTATTTTTGACTTGTTGGAGTCAGTAGATTGTTTAAAAATGAGCTATAACTTGTGAAATTCTCTTTGGGTCTCTAAAATGAGGTTTTGGTTAATTTTATATTGGAATCTTGTGATCAATTAGTTTAAAACGAGTTTAGGTTGATTTAAATATATTTGTTTAGGTCCATTTGAGTTTAGAATACAATCTAGGAGTGTTAGAATTTGGGAAAGATACATGTAATAGGTCATGAGTAGTTGAGGGGTGCAAATTCTACCATTTTGGTGTTGCAGAATTATGCAGTCTGGCTGAGCGAGTGTGTTCTAACTAAGCGAGCAAAACACTTTTCGCTGAGTGAATGTAGTTGTTGAGCGAGAAAAATCCACTATTTTTGTTTTTGCACAACGAGTTATAGTGGTTGAGCGAGTGGGCTAGTAGACACTTTTAGCTGAGTAAGCAAATTTGGTGGCTGAGCGAAAATATTAGAGTTTTAGTTGAGTTTTTCTATATATTCTTAAAGTGTGTTCAATGTATGTGAGGGTTTGAATAAATGGTTTATACTACTTTTTGTGGAGTATGAATTTCCTTATAAAATGAATTAGAAATGATATTATATATGATTATGTTTATGATTATGCGGAAAATATGAATTGAAATACATGATGTTTGATTATTGAGGTTATATATGTATTGGAAGTATGGTTGATGGACATAATTCCATGACTCGTGGAGAGGTTACATGGTGGTCCCTTGTATTATTGTTGTATGAATGTATGAAGCTTTGAACGAGTGGTTTATTATGACACTCTAATGATAATTCATTCTTAGTTAGAGAGGGGTGAGTCATGTGGTGAGAGTAGAGGGAGGTTTTTGTCTATAGACTTTGATCATAACCCTAGGAAACTAAAATGAACTAACCTTGTATGGTAGCTTGGTTTCAGCCAGTTGTATTACCATTACAAGTGCACAGACTACTAATAGTTCGACATTCATACCTAATTCGGATGAGTCTTATCTAGGTTATGCCATTATAAGATGAAAGGACTGTTATGGTTTATTTTTGAACTAATGTTTGAATTTGTAATATAATATATATAAATTGTCTTGTTTATTTAGCTTATCTTTTTTGTTTGTGCTTTGTTGCATGTTCTTGTACTACTTTCTTGGTTATGATCATCTGATAGGTGTGAGCAGATGGCGATGAGATGTTTGTGGAGTAGGTTATAGTGGAAGGACCAACAAATGCTTAGTTCCTTAGTTTGTTTGGTTGTATATAGTTTTGGTTTAGACTTTGGGTTGTATATAAAGTTTATATTATGATTATCATGATGACTGTAGTTAATTTTATATTTCTTATCTGTCGACTGTTCTTGCTTTATTAATTTTTGTGATGACTCTATTATGGTATTTATATTATATTTGAGATGTTACAAATATCACACACACGCACACACACATATAAATATTTAGTATATTTTGTAAGAAATGTTTGTTAATACTTTAACTACTCTATAGATATAGAGTAAGACATCCAAGACTTGAGGCTTGTATTGAGTTAAATGTGTAATAAACTTTCATCAAGTTTCTTATCCTATTATGTCTTAGTTTATATGATTTAAGTCATAAGTGAAATTAAAGACGCGTTTATAGGTTTCACTATGTCTTAGTTTATATGATTTAAGTGATAAGTGAAACTAAAGACCTATTTATAGGTTTCAATATTTAATATTAGACACAAATGTAAGTATACAAGAAAATAAATAAATTCACTAAAATATGATATACTTCTCCCTGAGTGAAAATAATTCACTTATATGAGGGTATGAAACACTTATTTGAGTGACTTTGATAATATCTTCGCTTTAGTACATGTATACTTCCACTAAATAAGAGTATGAAACAAAACATTCATTAGAATGATTGCAATGATACTTTTACTTAACAACTTACATTGAGTTTTATGTTCGATGACAAATATTTCTATAAATAATCTCTCTTAAAATTAAAACAACATTCTCATCAATATACAACAATAAATTTATCCTAATTTTAAGATTTGTGGAAAAGAAGACTGCTTATACAAGTAATAAAGACTTTATGTAATATTATTACACTTTATTAGACTCAACATGTCAATGAAAAATATTGGATACACACGTCATTGATAAACTTCAAACTTTACATATACTAAAAAGAACCCATAACTTTGAGACACAATAGAAGCCACTTAATTCTATTTAGGTAAATTGAGAACATAAAATAGTATATGCATATCCAACATAAATTATTCAAATTCTATATATAATGGAAAGGACATTAAAGTTGAACTTTAAACTTTAATTCAACATGAAATACTATTAGACTTTAGAATGAACTTATCACTAAAACATTAAATACAACTTGGTGATAAACTTCAAACTTTATGTATAATAGAAAAAACCCAAAACTTTTATTTAACACATGAATATAAATTTTAGGTTTAAACCCTTTAGTTGTCTCTATTTATGTGAATTTTTCCCAGTTTTATCCCCTTCTTATTAGAATCACCAATTGAGTCCTTATAAGTGTTAATTTGAATCAACTGAGCCCCTACCGTTAAATTTAGTTAACGGGGTTAAGTTTTTGCACAGGTGGAAGATTGATGTGTCAAAATTTTAAGACGTGGCATGGTGAGAGTTGAAACGTGGCATGGTTTAGGCTTGCGTGGAATTTTGATAAAATGTAATAATATAATATTAGGATTTCTGAAATGGGATTTAGGGTTCAATCAAATTGAATGAGATTAAAAATCTGAGAAATGGTCGTAGATCAGACGAAGGGATGGAGATTAAGTGGTTGTAGATCTGAGAAGTGGTTGTTGATTAAATCCACCCCAATTGCATTTCAGCAAATTGGGGAAAATTGTTCGTGCTTCTACACCGCGAAGGGGAGATGGTGTACTACCGCGACGTGGGTTTGGCTAACTAACGAAGGATTGCGGTTTCAGGGAGAGTGGCGATTTCAGCACATTGTTCTCTTCTCTTTTCCTTTCTTCATTCCTCATTACCATGGTTTCCCTGTCAACCACCACCTCCTTTCTACCCTTCACTGCATAAAACGCTTCCAGCAGAATCCCTCCTCCCAACACCTTCCGTTACACTAACCACCGTCATAGGGATCACCGGAAGGTTGTGTGCGCCTACATCGCACCTCCGCAGAACTTCAAGAGCCAGGACTCTTCCCCTGTTAATTTCAATGTAAATGTCTATACTTTGATTTCGCTTTTTGGTTCAGTAATCAGATTTTGTTGTTGGGGTTGGTGTTAAGTGAGTCTGGGGTTCTGGATACACACAAAGTTTTTTTTTCTTCCAATGGATATCTGGCTGACATCAAGGTTGTTGCTAGGGTTTGCACAAATCAGAACAGTTGAGCGCGACGCAGGATCAGGATGATGATTCTAATGTTCTTATTGAGTGTAGAGATGTGTACAAATCTTTTGGGGAAAAGAAAATCTTGAATGGTGTCAGCTTCAAGGTGAGGGGTTTTGTACTTGACAATGGTTTTGGTTATATCACTTTGCTAGTGATGGAGGAGAAGACTCGCGATTTCAGGGAGAATGGCGGTTTTTTTTTTTTGCATTTTCTGGATTTTGGGAATTACAGGTGAAAGGAGATCGCGCAAGGAGATTCACGGTGGTGCTCTGGATGCTGTTTGGGTTTTTTCTGGGTTGGGTTTTTACTGAGAATATCAACAAAGTCTAAGTCTATTAGATTCTTTTCATATATCAATCTCCTTTCTTCTTTTGGTAATAAGATTCTCCAATCGCGTGTTCCTTTCCAGCTCTAAATTTTCGAGATCCATGAGGTTCTTTTGGTCATCCTCTATCCATTTAATGACAAATTTACTTTCATCTTCTTTGCCACCTGTAGCTTCTTCTTACTCTTCTATGAACCCTAAATCCCATTTCAGAAATTCATATTATTAAAATTTAAAAAGTTACTAAATTCCACGTTCAACTCTCAGTATGCCACGTTTTAAAATTTTGACACATCAATCTTCCACGTGTGCAAAAACTTAACTCCGTTAACTAAATTTAACGGCAGGGCCTCAATTGATTCAAATTAGCACTTATAAAAGACTCAATTGGGAATTCTAATAAGAAGGGGATCAAACTGGGAAAAGGTCACATAAATAGGGACAACTAAAGGATTTAAACTATGTAACTAGTAAAATAAGACATGCATTTAGAAGTTATTTAGTTTTATGTAGATAAATTGAGAACCTTAAATGCATTTGAAATATGTACATACAACAAAAGTTATTCAAATTCTATATATAATCAGAACCACATGAAAGTTATTCCTAATCCATAAACTTTGAATTCCAAATTACATACAACAAATGATTATGCCACTTATGTCTTAAAAAAATAACAAAACTTTATTTTAAATTCATTAATTATCACTAGTTAATATGATTTTTCTCATCTAAAACCTTACTTTCTTGATAACTACAAAGGTGAAAAAAAATGTCCAACACCTGTAATTCTTAAAATGAATCTATTTAGGAGAGATTATTTGTTGAGTCTAGGCATAATTAAATTTTAAAAAAGTGTATTTGATAATATAATTAATAAAAAAACAATAAATTTGACATATAATAAAACTTATATAATTATATTTATATAATATATAAACTAACTTATTTGGTATTTAAGAAATACTTTTAAATAAATAGGTTGCTTAATAATGTTAACAGTTATCTTATAAGACAGTGAATCATTTAACAACCATATTATTACTCAATTAACTACTATTTAGTTATTTAAAAAAGGTTGAAACTGACCATTTTAAAACAATACCTAGATTTAATTTTACAGATCAACAATATATTTTATTTGATTGGTAAAAATTGAAGTAATGTAACTCATTATACTTAATTAAGTTATATACATTACTTGGTTAACCAATAATATATTAATAGAGATAGATGACTTTAACAGAAATAAAATATTAAAAAGAAACAAATGATCAATAAAATTTATTAAATAAATTGTATGTATTAATAATTATTGAAAATAGTCCCTATGAATAAATGCTAGAAAATTTTACTATTATTTTACAATAATTAATCTTTATATATCTCTTTTTTAAAAATGAAGAAAATGCAACAGTAACAACCATTATTATAAAATTAATGAAAACAAATGTGTTAGTACATATGTGTTCATTTTTTATAATAATAAAAATTAATAAAATGATAATTATAAAAGTAAATATAAATACTTTTTATAATTTTATTATAGATATCTATTTATTTATTTTGTAATTATTTTTTTTTATAATTTTTTTATAATTTAAATATATATATATATATATATATATAGTTTTAAATAATTTTAATTAATAATTATTATTGAACACTGTTATCTAAAATTCATTTTCATTTAAAGGAGCTAAAAATCCTTAATCTCAATATCATATTATAATAGTCATAATAAATAATTTATATTTATTACTTGATCCATGCATATACATAGACAAGAGACAAAAACATATGGATATATCTTTTATTAGTATTTTGTTCTTAAAAACAATGTTGTTAATTTAACAATTGGATGATGTGTTTTTTTTTTTCTTGACATGAAATATTTTTAATGCGATCACATATTTTAATAAAATAATGGCAACTAATCTAGTTAAGATTTAAAATATAGTACTAAATCTTGTCAATTTCTTTTTTCAAAAAGACGAAAAAGAATTTTAATAATTTTCAAGAATCCCTACTTCTTTTTTCTTCATAACTATATGTAAGAAATAATAATCTTCAATGTTTTTTTTATATATATTATTATTTTAATCTAATAGTAAAAATAAAAGCAGAAAATTAATTTGGATTGATTATAATCTTTTTGAAATAGAACTAGACTAGTAAATATAGAGTAAGAGAGGTCTTATAAAAAGTGGAAGAAATTCCATATTTTATTTCACAGTGTCTGAAGAAAGAGGAAGATACAAATTTGTCCAAGAAATTGAGGGTGAAATACCGAAAGTGGGTATATCCCCCAAATAAAAACCAAAGACATTTCTCCCTCTTCGAGCAATAGAAACTGAGCAATTGCTTCTGGTGATCTCGTTTCCATATAGTGCTCTTCCCCCTTTTCTCTCCTCTTTATCTCTCTCTTTCTCTCTATTTCTCTCTCTTCCATTGCTTCTCCACAAGTAACGCCACGCGAGGTCAATTGCGTAATCGCCATGACTGTGATGACTCCTGCTCCTATTGATGTACGTCTCTTACCCTCACTCCGCAACTTCTCCGTGCTCCGGCTTCATTCACTCGCGCGTTTTCAATTTCGCTTCTCTTTTCTTGTTTTGTCTTATTTACTTGCATGATTTTGTTCCTTTTGCTCTTCCGTCTAATGGTGTTAATTTGATTGTCGTTTTGGTCGGAGGGTTGGGTTGGCGGGGAGTGATGGGGTTTCGTTTAGGGGTTGTGGTTTTGATCTGCGAGACTGGAATTTGCTTCAATTACGATGCATTTCGTGGTCGGATTTTGGGGATTTAATTGGCTTTGTTTCTTCAGTGGATCCGAAGTACGGTTATAGTTATTAGCTTTTGTTTGGTGTTTGGTTCTTACAGCAGCAGGAGGATGAGGAGATGCTTGTCCCACACACTGATTTGGCGGAGAATAATCACCAACCCATGGAAGGTACATGTTGCTTTCTTACTCTTTTGATCCGAGAAACCCCTGCTAATTTTGTTACTCTATATATTGGTTTTATGTGATTGATTGATGTTCCTCTTAGAGGACCGGGAGTCACTTCATGCATTTTTTGATTGACAGAGAGACAGGGAGTGACAAATTTGTTAGACATTTGTTAGTTGACAAATTTGTCCAAGAGTTTTAGGTTTTCTAGACAAAAAGTGTTTTCTTGTTATTTGACATTTTAGGGATGTTGTCTATTTTCAATGTCTATTGATCGTGTCATTGTCTTTCTTTCTCTTCCATTTACTCATTTTTTTCAACAAGTAAAGGACCTAGTTCTTTTTTTTTTGGGTTTCTTCTCTGGTTATGGGCTGATTTAAAGCATGATACTTAGTTGTTCTTTTTCACTGATTTTGATGATACTAGTTGTGGCACAACCTGATGCTGCCAACACTGTGGAGAGCCAGCCTGTCGAGGATCCTTCATCAACAAGATTCACGTGGAAAATTGACAACTTTTCTAGAATGAATTCGAAGAAGCTGTATTCAGAAATATTTGTTGTTGGTGGATATAAATGGTATTGACAATGTGTTTTCACATTGGCTTAGTTGATTAATGACGAGCTTATCTTTAATGATCTCTTCTAAATTTTGTCTTTGCTGAGCAGGCGGGTACTTATTTTCCCAAAAGGGAACAATGTGGACTATTTGTCCATGTATTTGGATGTTGCAGATTCTTCTAGTTTGCCCTATGGCTGGAGTAGATACGCACAGTTTAGCTTGGCTGTTATTAATCAAATCCATAATAAATATTCTGTGAGAAAAGGTAGTCTCTTAAATTGTTCCTTGCAATTGTTACAAAATGTACCATATATGTGTGTAGAAAAGATCATTGCTTGAACTAAAGTTATAGAAAATGGTGGGATTTTTGTTGCAATTAATTTATGAACAGCTTATGTGTGTGTGTTCAATTTATTTCCTTGTAGTATTGTATCTAAATCTAGATATATTACTTATCCTGAACGAACTGTTATCGCTAACATGCTAAATAAAACAAGGCTCTTTCTCATGGCTCTGGTTATTGGTTAAGAAACAAATGGTAAGTATTTATTGTTTAGTGCATGGAAGTGTAATGGTAAGTATTTATTATTTAGTGCATGTATTGTATTGAGAAGTTAAAGTGTTTTACCTTTTATCTAGTACATTGTATTTTTGAATTTACAATGGAATAAAAGTAATAAGTGAAGAAAGTGAAAATGGTCTTGGTTTTTAGGTATACTCATGTCATATGTCTTGTTGTAACTTTGTTTTACACAATTTAGACACACAGCACCAATTCAATGTGCGGGAAAGTGATTGGGGTTTCACATCCTTTATGCCGCTCGGTGAATTGTATGATCCTACCAGAGGGTATCTTGTGAATGATACTCTTGTAGTTGAGGCCGAGGTTCTTGTTCGTAGAATTGTTGACTACTGGACATATGATTCAAAAAAGGAGACTGGCTATGTTGGACTTAAGAACCAGGGTGCTACATGTTATATGAATTCTCTACTCCAAACTTTATATCACATTCCTTATTTTCGAAAGGTCAGGCCCTATTTTTCTTTTTTTCTCTCATAAGTTTAGCTTTTTGGCTTGATAGTGATGAACTTGTGTCATGGTGGTCATATTTCAGGCTGTGTACCACATGCCAACAACAGAGAATGACATGCCCTCTGCAAGCATCCCTTTGGCATTGCAGAGTTTATTCTACAAGCTCCAGTATAGTGACACCAGTGTTGCAACAAAGGAGCTCACTAAATCTTTTGGATGGGATACGTATGATTCTTTCATGCAGCATGATGTTCAAGAACTGAACAGAGTCCTTTCTGAAAAACTTGAAGACAAAATGAAGGTAATGGAAGGCCTTTTGGATGTTTTGTGCATAACATTTTTTGTGGAAGATCCTCTAATTTCATGATGATTATGTTTATTTTGTCATTAGGGAACTGTTGTTGAGGGAACTATACAGAAGTTATTTGAAGGACATCATATGAACTATATTGAATGCATCAATGTGGACTATAAATCAACTAGAAAGGAGTCGTTTTATGGTACCTCCATGTACATTTTGAAGTTAATTATGGTTTAATTGTACCATACCACTAGGTTCTAATTAATTTTTACATATCCTTGCAGACCTTCAGCTTGATGTGAAAGGCTGTCCTGATGTATATGCTTCCTTTGACAAATATGTTGAAGTTGAACGTCTTGAAGGGGACAACAAATACCATGCTGAACAATATGGTTTGCAGGTTGGTTGCAATCGTTAATTTGAGTCTGGTTGCAATAAATCATCTGTAGAAGTTCTAAATCTTGAGTTCTTATGACTTTACAAAATTAATTTTTGATTGCAAATTTTTAAGTTCTGAACTGAGTCCTTTTAGTTTGTGATAGTTACTGTTTGAATGCACTCAAATATATAAGTTTTCAATACAGTTTCACATATAAACTGACTATTTTTCTTTTTTTTTTTCAGGATGCTAAGAAGGGTGTCCTATTCATTGATTTCCCTCCTGTTCTTCAGCTTCAGCTGAAAAGATTTGAATATGACTTTATGCGGGATACCATGGTCAAGGTTGGTAGTCAAACAAACTCTGGTGTATAGGATATTTTCTTCTCTAGGTACTTTATTTGCTGCCATATGATAGAGTTTGCAGTCAGAGTAAGGTTCAAATAATTTCCTGTAGCTCAACTATTAATACGATTGAAGATTTTTCGATTAGCTTAATTACTTATGCTGGACTATCTACAATGATATCCTTCTTTATATATGGTATGTATTCATTTACAATACTGTTACTTCATGCAAGAAAGTTATTCAGCACATGTCTTGTGTTGGACAATAGTGCCCCGAGATGATGAAAGCAATGAAGAATTTCTGCAAACATTTTTCTCAATACCTTTTTGAAACGATGAAAATATTGAAGAATTTCTGCAAGCATTTTTCTCAATACCTTTTTGAAATTGAAACTTCTTTTTTGCTTTTCTTTGCTCTGCGTGGAAAATCTTTTAGTTGGTTCGTTTGTTTGCATGTTTATATATGTACTTAAAATTTGTTTAAATCATTTGAAACAATCACCTGAAGGGATATTTTCTGCCAGAGGGATCATGGGCATTACTTAGTTTTACGTTTTTGTCCACGGGTTCTCATTTGATGGAATGGTTAAACTCTCTTTTCAATACATTAAAGTTTTTTCTTTCTTCTGCTATGTAGATTAATGACCGTTATGAGTTTCCCATGCAACTCGACCTTGATCGTGAGAATGGAAAATATTTATCACCCGAAGCTGATAGGAATGTCCGCAATCTTTACACACTTCACAGGTAATGTTGTGCTAATGGCAGTACTATTTGTTGCTACACTACATTGTTTTTTATTGGTTCTTGGTGATTGTTTAATCATAGGTAATGTTGTGGTAATGGAAGCAGTATATATTTTCTCATAATTTACCCATGTACTTGAGTCAAGTACAATCAATGACTTCTACAGTCTTAAGAAAGAAAAAAGTGATAAAGTAAAATAAGGAGAAAATGATTTGAGGATATATAATGGAAAGAACAAAAAAATTATCTTGGGGTTGCCATCTCAAGCTTTCAGGATCAAGGTTATCAAACTCCAGAGGTGTAAACTCTTTCTTATGAAAAAAAATAATTTATAGAAATAGCATACTAATTCAATATTTCAATAGCATAATTGAGTAAAATAAGTCCACAATACTAAATAAATAGGTTCATACAAATATTGAGAAGAGACATGTCACGAATAATAGAGACCAAACAACAAACCCTAATCCGTGAGGTGGAGAAGAACAAACCTAACTACAGTTTTTTTTTTTAATTTTTTTTAAATTTCCTCACTGAAAATGACTATCAATGGTGTCATTTCGGTGAGGTGGAGAAGAACAAACCTAACTACAGTTTTTTTTTTAATTTTTTTTTAAATTTCCTCACTGAAAATGACTATCAATGGTGTCATTTCGGTTTAAAAAGAAACTCCTTTTGACTTTCCAATTCATTGCAGTCAACTCGGGCAATGGGGGTGTGAGAACGTAAACTCAACATGCGTGTTTGATAATCATGTTCAACTTTTCAAATCAAGTGGGGGATTGAATTTTTAAATCTTGTTGGAACAATAGTTAATATTAAAATTTTGGAATTACCATTATAAAATATTAATTAAGTCCATCAACTTTGTATTTTTTCTTTCAAAGTGCTGATGATTTCCATTAGTTCGCAATTCCAACTTTTTATCCAAATGCATATATTTTGACAGATTTAAATTTTTTTTCCAGTGTTTTGGTTCATAGTGGTGGTGTACATGGTGGACATTATTACGCGTTTATCAGGCCAACTCTCTCTGAGCAGTGGTATGTATATACTATAATTACCACATCTGAATTGTTCAGTGCCGTATAAACTAGGTGCTTTTTGTGCATTAGTGATGATGACTACCAGGGGTCAGATTATAAGATACTTAAATGTTGATTTTGCTGCATTCATTGTAACATGGTTCATAGGATCCTGCAAAAATGCACAGTTATTGAGAAAATAAATATACATGTGATAAACATGACACAGACAAGGAAAATATCTTGTAAATGATAGCATTTAACTGAAAATTGAAAATTCACATTCATAGATTTATATGGGTAACTTTCTATAATCTCAACTATATAATCTTGTGTAGCATACTTAGGATAACTAAAGAAATACTTATTTTTTAAGTGGTCTGTTGAGAGTACCCTATTATTATGAGTTAATATAAATACTGCATGGGATATATAATAGAATGTATATGACTATTAGGTATAAATTTGATGACGAGAGGGTAACTAAAGAAGACACTAAACGGGCATTAGAGGAGCAATATGGTGGCGAGGAAGAGGTAATTGATTTTTCATTTGGCTCTGGAATTTATCCCCATATTTGAGCGTTTACTTATTGATTGTTTAAACCTATTTTAACAGTTACCACAGACGAATCCTGGGTTTAACAACACTCCTTTTAAATTCACCAAATATTCAAATGCTTATATGCTGGTATATATACGGGAAGCTGACAAGGACAAAGTAATATGCAATGTGGATGAGAAAGACATCGCCGAACATTTAAGGGTAGGTGATCATTCTTAGGTACTTTGGGCTCAATATAAATTATGCCAAGTCAAATAGTAATAAGTTTGTCAACTGCATTTTGGTAAATAAATGCAGATGGCTAATTTAATACGAATGTTCTAGTCAGATACTACAGTCTACTTGATGACTGTTCTGAACTGATTTTTTCCCCTTGTTATCTATCTACATATGAGAGATTAATTTACACTGGTGTAAAGTAAGTTATACTTTTACACTACATAATAACTTTTTGGAGAGTAATTTTATACAAAACTCTTTGGATTAAAAGTTCTTATAAGATAGACTACAAATCATTTGTTTAGTTTAATATTAATCCAGAGTTATTTTTTGCCTCATTCATGTGATGGCTTTGGTTTGTTTGCATTGGATTCTAGGTTCAGACATATTTGCTGTCACTGCGTACACAAGTAAACATAATATTTACTTTTAAAAATTTGATTGTTATTGTTGAAGTTTTATTGGATTTGAGATGAGTGATGTAGGTAATATTTATGATTTAATGGTTATATTAGATGAAAACCACATTTTGTACGAAGTTAATTTTGGCACGAGAATAGGTGTAATATAATATAAGTTAATCCTTGTATACAGATGATATAAACTAATAAGTTGTTTTTATAACTTTTTCGTGAGAAATTTATTAGGAGTACTTGAAGCCAACATCAAACCAAGCTTATTTTGGTGTTGTCATTTAAATTTCTATTTTCTGTTGTTTCTGCTTTATTCTGAAAAATTTGCAATCAATTTCTTCAATGGATTAATGCAGGAGAGGTTGAAGAAAGAACAAGAAGAAAAGGAGCACAAAAAGAAAGAAAAGGCGGAGGCTCACCTTTACACTATTATAAAGGTTCCTTGTGGCTAGTTTCTAACTTGCTGTTCAGAATTGAATACTGTTTGTGTCTATACACATATGCTGTGTGCCACCTAATCAAATTGTATTTTGATATAACCTGATAGCATGTGACACTTCATAGGTGGCACGAGATGAAGACCTTGCAGAGCAGATTGGAAAGGATATATATTTTGATCTTGTAGACCATGACAAAGTGAGGAGTTTCCGTGTCCAAAAACAAACATCTTTTAACCTTTTTAAGGTATAATCTTTAAACACACTTTTAGCTCTCGTGCTAGATGTGTTTTGGCTTGGCATACCTTATTCATTTCTTGTCTGCTTTGACCTGATCTCTGCAGTAAATCTCTCTTGTCAAGCAGTTGCTTTTTATTTGGAAAAAAATTATAATTCCGGACAAACTACTTTTCTGACAGCATGCCTTATTTGTTTAGGATTCTTTTATGTTGTGGATGTTATAAGCTGTCCATTGACAGAAAACTATATTATTATAAATGCTATTAAATGGGAAAAAAAAATTCAAAATAGGATTGAAAAAGGAGAACTTTTTCAGTAGAATTATTTTTCAAAGAAAGAGCAACACTATAATTTTGTTTTTTTTCCTTGTGAGAGGGATTCAGTGACATGGAATTTGCCCCTTCTTTTCACCATATTATGTTCACAGTTGATCAGTAGTCTTGATATCAATTGACTGGAGATAAGCCACCTAGGATTTGGGATATGGAATACTGATAATATGGAATACTGATAATATGCCTTATTTGTTAGAAATTTAATGTCTGCTTAAGAAAAATCATTAGTTTTTGTTGCTTATTCTGAGGTGATCGTTAGTTTTAGAACACTGTTAAAATATAAAACTTATGAAGCTTTAGCGGAATGATAACATATTCCATATAAATGTTTCTGTTCTTTGATTTTCTATTTGAATTTGAAGATGTTACAAAGAAAAGCCAAAAGTGACAGGAAACACAGATTTCATTGACATGGACATGGGCAAAGAAATTTGAAAAGTCTTGAATGAAAAAGACAGTTATTGTCTTAAAAATGACCTCAAGTTATTCTTGACTAAACATTGTTATCTTATTGTTAATGTAGTTTAGTTTAATTTAGCATAAAGAGTTAAAAATAAAATGCAACTGAAAATATATGAAATATTTATAAAGTGTTCTGCGTGGTTACTTATCTATCACAGTTATGACATAAATACTATTAAGAAAAATAAATGCTTTCCTATATATGCTTGCTCGAAACACCTATTTTCATTTTTTTAATCTGATCGCTGGCTGATCCGTGTGATTAACAGGACGAGGTTGCTAAAGAGTTTAACATACCAGTTCAATTCCAGCGCTTTTGGCTGTGGGCAAAGCGGCAAAACCATACATATCGACCAAATCGACCATTGACACCCATGGAAGAAGCACAATCTGTAAATTCCTGAGCTTGATTGAAGCTTTTCTGTATTATTTTGCTTTCATACCCGCATTCGATCTTTATATCCATTTCTTGTTTAACCCACATATGTGTGTTGAATCTGTTTTATGCTTCATGTCTAATCAACATGCCAATTTTGTTAAATTCCTGGCTGATTTGCTTATTTTGGATTTGTATTTCTTAGGCTGGACCTGCAGTTAATTCTGTGTTGACTTTGCTTTTAATCATTTCATTTCTCCCATGGTTGGGTAGTTGTCTTTTATTTCTGAAAATGAATAAGAAAAGCAACTGCTAAAGATTTTTTAAACTATTTTTTTGACCCTGAGGTTTGCTTTATTATTTGTGTTGGGGGTGGTGAATACTTCTATTGTTATTTATATCTCCCAGCTTTGCTTAATTTTTGCCACGTATTTCTGTGCTATGTGAAGTTGTTCATACTTTTTGTTGATCTGATTTGCATTGCAGGTCGGACAATTGAGAGAGGTATCAAACAAGGTTCACAATGCAGAGTTGAAATTGTTTTTGGAAGTGGAGCTTGGGCTGGTAACATTTGTATTTATGGAAGTTTTATTCCAATTTGATTGCATGAACGTGAATATTCAAATTCTGTCCTTCTGACAAACTACATCAATATTTAGGATTTACGTCCTATTGCACCACCTGACAAGACAAAGGATGATATATTACTTTTCTTCAAGTTATATGATCCTGAGAAAGAGGAGCTACGGTACTGAGTAATGTCTACATTTGAACTTCTGGTTTTTGCAAAACATGAATTTTTGTTGACATCCAATGTATTTCCCTTTTGTGGCAGTTATGTTGGAAGGCTCTTTGTGAAGAATACTGGTAAGCCATTGGAAATCTTGACGAAATTAAACAAAATGGCTGGTTATGACCCTGATGAAGAGATTGGACTATATGAGGTTTGTTTTTCTTCTCGTTTAATATTTTATCAGTTGTTAAACACCATGAAAATTTTTAAACTGCACATCATCCTTGTATGATCTAAACACTTTATATTTGTTTAATAACTACACTTACTGATGATTGATGATGCATAAAGTACATCATGTTCTTCAGCATAAGCCATATCTCAAGATCTGTTCTGCACGTACCTTTTTTTTTTAACATTTTTTAGGTTCTGATCACAATGCGTTACTTTACCCATGACATTTGTAAATTTACCGTGTCTACTATTATTGTGCAGGAAATTAAGTTTGAGCCAAATGTTATGTGTGAACCTATTGATAAGAAATTAACATTTCGAGCTAGCCAGGTATTATAAACGCCATTGGTGCACTTTGTCTTACTATCTTTGTTTGGTGTATTCACTTGTTTTTCTAAATTTGCAGTTAGAAGATGGAGATATTATATGCTTTCAGAAAGCTCCTGCTATATACAATGAGGAACATGTCCGCTATCCAGATGTGCCATCATACCTAGAATATGTGCACAACCGCCAGGTACTTTTCTTTTTCGGGTTCATTTAAAGGCAATCTGTGTGGATTGATGTGATGCTAACATTATCACCACCCAACATTCAATTGTATTATGTTTCATTTTCTCCTCCTTCCTCCTCTGTCCATGCCTGCACATATCTGTATGTTTGTAACCAATACACCATGTATTTTTCATTATGTTTTTACTCTAAGATGTTTGCTAGTTTTGTAATATCAAATTCATGTATTTTAGGTTGTTCACTTTCGGTCTCTTGATAAACCCAAGGAAGATGACTTCTGCCTCGAGATGTAAGCATCGTGTAATTTATTGGAGAGCAAATCATTAGATCTAATATATTTTAGTTTTAGCGGAGACAACATGCAAGTATTTACTTATTATTTTGCATGGAATTACATCCTTACCATTTACTCTGAACATTAATTTATAGGTCAAGGCTCTATAAATATGATGATGTAGTGGAGAGAGTGGCTCAACAACTTGGTTTGGATGATCCATCCATAATCAGGCTTACGCCACACAATTGTTACTCTCAGCAACCAAAACCCCAGCCTGTTAAGTATCGTGGTGTGGAGCATTTGTCTGAAATGCTGGTTCACTATAATCAGGTAATCATTGACTTAATGCTTAATCTTTCTTTTTGTTTCTTGTTTAAAATAAAACATCTTATTTTCCTTAATGCATGTCAGACTTCGGACATATTGTACTATGAAGTACTTGACATCCCTCTGCCAGAATTACAAGGTTTGAAAACTCTGAAAGTTGCATTTCACCATGCTACCAAGGATGAAGTGAGTATATAGTCATCTGATTTTATTTTGGTTTCTATCTAGATTTTTTCTGACCCTTTTTTAACTGTTTATTCAGGTGGTTATTCATACCATTAGGCTTCCAAAGCAGAGCACTGTGGGGGATGTCCTTGATGATCTGAAAACAAAGGTTTTTTTGTCTTAGTACTGTTTAGTTCATTAATATGTATAAATATTATTCTTACTGACCACTGAAATCATATCCTCAATCTCCTTTAATTTAAAAAAAGGAAATACGTGAAGCATGTTTACTGTTTTTGTTGAGTGCTCCAGTTTGTTATTGAAGTGGTGACTCTTTTGATATAATTCTTGCTCATTATTATTGTTCTCTCAGGTGGAATTGTCGTCCCCTGAAGCCGAGCTTAGGTTGCTTGAAGTTTTCTATCACAAGATATACAAGGTGTTGTGTTACCTCTATTTTAACTGATCGTGCATTTATTGTTTATTGTTTTATATTTTTCTGATCAAAATTAACAAATAATCGGAATTCAATATAATACTGAAGTTACTTTTACTTGTGATCTTGTAATTAGTTTTTACCCTGCCTCTCTGCAGGTTTTCCCTCCCAATGAGAAGATTGAAAACATTAATGATCAATACTGGACTTTACGTGCAGAAGAGGTAGTAGTCTCGTTCTTTTTTTGAGTGGGCTGGGAAGGGAGATGTTAGCTTTTAATCCATGAAGTGTTCCTGCTTTGATTTACTCAAATGATTGCATCAGTTGATTCTTCTAAATGCATAATCAATTATTCATTTCAGTTTGTGACAATATAAATGAGTTGCTGTTCTTGTGGTTTGCAGATTCCAGAAGAGGAGAAAAATCTTGGTCCACATGATCGCCTAATCCATGTGTATCATTTCACGAAAGATACGGCTCAGAACCAAATGGTATATAATTGTATTTGATCCATTTTGCGTAGTGCAGTTTGTAATATCGTGATGGCTTTGATACTTCATTACGGCTTTAGTTATATGCCAAATCATTTGTAATGTGTTTCCATTTGATTTGTTATGACAGCAAATTCAGAACTTTGGGGAACCCTTTTTCTTGGTCATACGTGAAGGGGAGACTTTGACTGAAATTAAAGTTCGAATACAAAAGAAACTTCAAGTTCCTGATGATGAGTTTGCAAAGGTATTTCCTCTTTTTTGTCTGTTCGGTGGTTATATTATGTCTCTTCAATTTTGGTTAACACTTTCTTTTGTTTGGTGGAAGTTTCATTGTCCATAAATATTATTAAATTTGATGTGAGTTTATCTAATTGTTTAATATATATTTTTGTTTGGCCAGTGGAAATTTGCTTTTTTTTCTTTAGGGCGTCCTGAGTACCTTCAGGATTCTGACATTGTATCCAATCGTTTTCAGGTACTCCCATTTATTGGCGAATTGCCTTTTTTTTTTCTAGCTGTGTTAATTGCATTCACTTTTTGTAACATTTGCATATGTGTGAACTATTGTATCTTGTGATATAGAGGAGAGATGTGTATGGTGCTTGGGAGCAGTATCTTGGCTTGGAGCATACTGATAATGCTCCAAAAAGATCATATGCTGTCAACCAGGTGAGTAATCTTGTCTACAAGAACTATTTTCTGAAGTACATTTTTTTCTTCTATTTATTTTTGTTGAGTTTGCTCACTGTTCTGGTAATACTGAAGTTTAGTTTTAAAGTTTAAGAAAACTTGTTTGATTACACACCATTTCAAATTTCTTGGGTTTTGTTTCAGAATCGCCATACTTTTGAGAAGCCAGTAAAGATTTATAATTAGAAAACTTGCGTGGGATGAATTTGGTATTCTTCTCCATCTATGGGCTTGTAAAAACAGGGAAACAGCAAAAGGCTACTCTGTATAGGCCAACTAGTGAGATCAGCAATCCAGGTGGTTTCTGCAGATTTTATATTAAAATTGTGGTATGTAATTCTTTCTGTCAAAAGGAGTGACATTGCTCTCAACACTATCTGCTGACCAAAGCCCGTTGAGCTTTACTACTTCCAAATGTGGAAGTTCTTCAAGTTGAGGTCATTGATCATCATCACTGCACTGTATCAGTACATAAGATTTTTGGATTAGTGAGTGTATACAGGGTATAGTTGGTTGACTTTTTTTTGTTTATCTTAATTGCTTCCAGATTTTGTTCAGTCAGTAGTTTTCAAATTAAGTGAGGGCTGTGGAATGGTGTAGCAGAGTTAATGTAATGTTGTAAAAGAGACTTGTCAGCCTCAGTATAACCCGATAGCATAAATATAGTTTCCTGCCGCACCATTCGGTCCATTTCCTTTGGCTGTCTTACCTTTTTATTTTCTGTTTCTTCCTGCACCTCACCCATCTTTAGAACGGGTGAATAAGCGTTACCGTGGTAGTCTCATTTAATTTTAGAGTAGAAGTAATGCATCGATATATGGGTTATTATAACCACATCTGCCTATTCCTTCATTTCATATTTTAAACCTTGTTCGACTTAATGAAAATAGTATAATCTGGTTTATACAGCAGTTAATTTTTCTGTCCATCCAATGCAACGAAAGAGTAAATTGATAATGGGTATCCTTTCTCTAAGCCAGATTAAATTCCCATGTGTAGTTAGAAACATTTTCTCTAATAGTTCATTAAAAAAATAAAATACAAGAGTTGCAAGTATGATTAGTCCTTCACAATTTAGATTGAAAGTAAAATCAGTAGCTGTAAACTGGTTAGTGCTGACTCACTTTCAGCTACCAGGGATGGTTTTATTGCAGCAGATTTTTCTGTGTAGGTTTTGGAATTGTGAAAGCTGATGATGTATGAGAAATTATGGTAGAAAACATTCGCAGTTATGGGGTGTTTTTGCACTGTTAAAAGCTTTTGTTTGTTGTATCCATTGATTTTATTACTACTATATTATAAAATAACCTATTATAAATAATATTTTTTAAAATATATTTTTACTTTTGTTTTTTTTTATAATTGTATAAAGTAATTCACGCCTTACTACCCGCTGCACAAGACAGTACGTAAAGCTTTTCAACCATAATTTTCATTTTGATTAAGACAACAATATTAGACAATGGAACCTTATGTTGGTCTTTTCATAATCAAATTCTCAGTACTGAAATTTAATTGTGAAGTTTCTTCTAACTATATTTAATCAAACTTACCTTGTTACTAATTTTAAAATGATTAGTTGATTTTTTTTAATCTAAGAGGTGATTGAATCAAAATCTGTGGGTTGAAATCATGTGTAACTGTTATGTTTTTCCATTAAATTCCCTCTATACTCCATTATGTTTATGTTATGTTAGTAGAAAAATTATCTTTATTTGAACCTCACTTCAAACTTGCATATTTTACCTTCTTCTAAGGAAGAGTTGAAAATGAAGAGAGGATAAGTGATGGCTAATTACATTCCAAAAGTAAATTCCAAAAGTAAATTCAACAAGTAAGAAATATTTTGTCTTATGCCGAAACTTTTGCCAAAACTATTTTTTTATGCTAAATTTACGGTATCTTTTAGATATTATTTTTATCTTATCTTTGTTTTTATTTTAAATTAGTTTGTTATTATTTTTTATTTATATTTTAGTTCAACTTGTTTTTTCTATTATAAATACAATACTTTATGTGTATATTCATCATAAAGAAAATTAAATATATATATAGTTTTTACTATATTCAACACGGTATCAAAATCTTGTTGTCTAAGTTTCTTCTAACACTATTAGTGTTTTCGGTTGATGATTGCTCTAAGAATTTTGTCTTTCAACACTTGTGTATGAGTATCTTAGTCAGGCTATCTTAATGTTAGTTTTCTACTGTGTCTTTTTCACTGTTGTTCACTATCTGTTGGCTTTGTCCACCACTGTTTCTTGAGGAGGAGTCTATTTCTTGGTGTTTTGATGAATGAAGGAGACTATTCTTTTGAAGAATCAGATCTTCCACCTTCACTATCTATTATCGATACACTGTCATTTTTGTTATTCGCCTTGAGGGGGAAGTCTGTTTCTATGTAGTTCAATCTAGTTCTTGTAGTCTATCGTTGTTTGTCACAATATGTTCCATCCATTATTGATGACAATATAGTCTTTGTAGTTTATCATTATCTATCATTAAAGGCCACCCTCTGTTGTTGATGACAACCTAGTATGTTATAGTTTATCGCTTTCAATCGCTATTGGTCGTCGTCCACTACTGATGTAATTTCCTTTGTCAAAGTTATCTTAGTTGAAGTTTCGTGGTTGTCCATCATTTCCAATATTATTCTCTACAACTTTTAGGATTTCTCTCTCTTATTCATCAATGACTTGTCCATATATGTTTCTTCTCCAATGGTAAAGACAGTTTTTGTTAGTTCTTTTATAGCCGTGATGACTCTTTAACAATGACATGTTTTTTCACTAGATGTCAACAATGTGTTCCTTAACAACGATTTGCAAGAAGAGATTTATATAAAGTAACCTTCTAGATTTATTACTCAGGAGTGACATTTTGGATTGATATTTCGTTTTCTATGTCGTCTTCGTAAATCGTTAACAATTTGGTATCACTTGAGTGTAAAAGTAGATATTTTCACTAAGTTTTTATTGATTGTATTAGTAACAAGTTTAGTACATACGATTTGTATGCACCATCTTGTGGGGGAGTATTAAATATATTATCTTTATCTTTTATCTTTAGTTAATTTGTTATTAATTCTTATTTGTATTTGGGACTTAACCCATATTTCTTCTATTATAAATACAATATTCTAAGTATATATTCAACACAAAAGAGATTAATCCCATATATAGTTTTCACTATATTCAACATTGTCAATATGTCAACAAGTTTTCTTTCTTCTCAATAAGTGTTCTCAATTTCATACTTCATTCGAAGTCTCATTCTAAACTGTCACCCATATTAGTTTGCACTTGTCATTTCTATTACAAAGTCTTATATATAAATCAAATATTTGGGATTGGTTGCAACCAAAATTCATATTTCATGCGTAGGAGATTAATGGATTGGGTTCTACTTTCATACTTGATCATCTTCCAATATTTCTTACTTTTTCCTTCATACACTTGTTTGTTGTGTAACCTACATGACAAATTTGTCTTGTTACAATTCAAAAGCTCATGTCTTATCAAACCTTCACTAAAGTTTGATCCTTGTTCCATGAATTCTTGAAACAACATAGGAGATTGCTGCAAGTAGTATCTATAATTACGAAAAAAAAATGATAGTCTTTTATTATGCTTCTAAAAAATTTGAAAAAAAGATCACGTTTGACTCTAAGTCAGGTCACGTGATCGATCTCAACCTTTCTTTCAAATTTTTTAAAAGCTTGATTGAAGACTATTTTTTTTCTTTTTGTAATTGTGGATGCGTAAAGACTATTCTTGTCATAAAATAATCACTCATTACTACCAGCCGCGTATTGAGACAGACCGAAAAGCTTCCTCAAGCATAATTTTCTTTTTTATAAAGACAACCATGTTAGACTATGGAACCTTACCTTCGTCTTGTCATAATCAAATTCCCATAGCACAAAGTTAATTGGGAAGTTTATTTTAAATACATTTCATCAAACTAACACTGTTAGGTTGTTACTAATTTACAAATGATTAACTAATTCTATTTATCTTTGAGCATCCTTGAATCAATCAAGGTTTGTTTAGTTTACATGTTATATGTTATATCTATGTTAGTTGAACCACACTTCAAAATTATATAAAATACTCTGAACTTCTACATATTTTTTTCTCTCTGCAATGAAACAAAATTGAGAATTGAGAATTAAGGTGGGTATGATTGGTGTTATTATTAAAAGTAAATTCATTATATAAAAAAATATCAAGGACAGACTTTGTCTGATGGTGGAGATTTTCGCCACAAACTGTTATTTTCTTGCTCAATTACATGTTGTCAATATTTCAAGAATGAACATAAATCTTAATTTTTTTAATTTGTTTTTGTTGGGATAGCAGAAATCTAGTCTAAAAACAATGGCTTGTGATGGAAAAAAAGGTTCTTCGACAATAAAAATAATAGTTTATGCAATCAAATGTTTTAACCACTAATTATTTAATATATGTAACTTAATATATATATATATATATTATTATAATTTTAGTATATTTTGTATACATATCATCAAAAATATTGTATATTTATTTTAGCAACTTGTAAGAATAGTGGACATCGATAATTTTGATTTAAACTACGTAAATTAGAAGTTGGAAAATTGTGACACAATATTTTCGTTCCTTTGGAAGTTTCTACGTGTAAGAATAAGAGTTAGGACCACATTCATTTCATATTCATAGTGAGAAATAAGTATTATTAATATTTTATTTTTAGTATTTCACCACAAATATGTTTAATTATGTATTTTTTAGGATTTTTTTTTCTCTCATATTGTATCACACTTGAGTACACGGTTCGAAGGTAAACTCAAACTAAATGGATGTGATTGAACTTTTTGTGCTAATAACTTGTGTATGAACACTAGTGCATAAAGAACTTTAGACGTATGTTATTTTGGACTTTTAACGTTATATTTCGATCCAACATTTTCATGAGTGATATTAATGGGACGTCAGACTTTATAAAGACGTCAGATTACATCAAAACCGATGTCTAAGGATATTATAGACGTCAGATATGGCATTAACCGACGTCTACTGCAACTCGTGTCTTTGGGTAGCATAGTAGCACCTTCTTCCTTGTTTCCTCATAAGAAAAACTTGCGTATTTTGGATCTCTTATTACATTTCAACCGAAAACCGAATTTGGGTCCTTGCCTAGTTCCATTCCAACAGCCAATGAAAAAGAATACGATGACATGATAACTAGGCAAGGACCTAGGTTCGGTTTTGGATTGAAATGCTATAAGAGATCCAAAAGACGCAAGCTTTTCTTACGAGAAAACTAGCAAAGGGAGAAGATGCTACTACCACTACAAAAAAAAGGAATTTTACCAGGGGTTTTTCTCAGTATTACCAGCGGTTTTAACCCCTGGTAAATACATTTCCTGCGGTTGACAAAACCACTGAGAAAATCACCGTCACAAAAATTTCAGATAGTTTTTGCGGGGGTTTTCAGAAACCGCCGCTATTAGCGGGGGTTTTTACAGAAACCGCCAGTACTTGTGGAGGTCAGAAAAACCGCCGGAACTTGCGTGAGCTAGTAAAAAACCGCAAGTATTTTCTGATTTATGTAGTTGGGGTTTTAAAACTGCCGGTAATGAAAATAATTTAATTTTTTATTATTCAAATTATTTGATTAATGTGATTAATATAAAATATATTTAATATTAAACCAGAATAATATAAAAACCAAAAGTAATTATTATAATATAAAATAAACTCTAAAATTTTAAAAACAATTAATTTTTCAACTTAAGAAATAATATATGTTCAATCCTAAAAATTAAAAATAAACATCTTTTACATAACAAATCAAAAAATATTCTGAATAATAATTATCATGCTTGTTCTTCATTTTCATCATCATTCTTGTTCTTCATTTTCATCATTATTCTTGTTCATCATTTTCATCGTCATTTGATATGGTTCATCTATCATATACCTACAATATAAAATAATAATTAATCAATAATTTTTAAAAATGAACTTGCTTCCTTAATCATCAAATATATTCAACATCATTTCATCCTTGCATTTTATAGCAACTTAAACCACCACCTACCATTTTACCAAGTGGCATTCATTAGCAATAAATCATAGACTTGCCATTTTGGGAAGTGAAACTCTTGGTAGCCCATTACCACACGTTAATACTACCAAATATGTTGTCCCTGCAATCAATGAAATTTGAACAGAGTTTCTGCTATAGTATTACTAATTGTCATGCTTTTATTCATCCAATCAAAATGAAACCTATCAACTCTAAATTACCTAATCAAATAATGAAAAAGGATAATTCATCATGAATAAATCAATGATTTTTTCAACCTACTACGTTAAAGCTAAATCACTTGAAAAGGTAGAACTATGCTAAATAATACAAATTATTGAATGTGTACCATATTTGAGAAACCTAAGTTAGAAAATATAATTCTGTTTTCATGGAACAAAAAATCTGCAAATGATTAATGTTAGTATTTAACATAATTTATTATATAAATATTTTATATTTTATGATTTTTCTTTCAATAGGCTATGTATAACTATTTTTGCACATCTTTCCAATATTATAGGAAAATTTTCACGCATAAAATTCATCTTTCTTTTATGTTTTTAACTTTAACAAGGAAACAACAGAATTTAACAGTAAACCTTAATAGGACAGGGGAGACTAAGATGCAACATGAACAAAGCACCTTCAAAACCAAAACATATATTAATATAACAAGAAGAAAAAACCAATAATAAACATTTTTCAAACCTGGGGTTGAAGTGCTTCCTGCTCTCAGAATGATACCAAACCAGCACTAAAAAGCAACAGGAGAATGAAGGAAAACAAGGTTGATGGAAACTGCAAGAAAAAAATTGAAATTGAAATCAAAGAAAAAAAGCATTTCCCATGAGCTCTTACCGTGAAAGCATTTTAGAATCCTAACAATCAATGCATAAACTGAGTTGAATGCAAATGAAATAACTTACAGATACCTAAGGCGTGGTATCGTGCTCAACCAATTAATTTGGATCTTTATATAAATTTGGGTATTCAACCAGTTAATCAAATTTCTAACTATCATGGTTTTGGTGGGATCTGCAAATGATATTCAGAGTACACTTCATCAAATTTTTCAACTAGCAAACGAAGACAAAAAAGGTTGATCCACAAAATTATGTACCACAAGATAATCGGTGGTGTAAGGGTATGGATTAGCCTTGGGAATCCTTGCTATTTCCTCCTCCAACTCTTTGTGCAGAAGTTCCATGATCAATTTCTTCTCTTTCTCAGCACCTCTTTCCTGTAATGATTAAGAATGTTGGTATAAGAATAACTAGATCAAAAACACTACAGTTTCAAACTATGGGGAAGTAATGAACCTCTGTGTGGAGATGAAATGCATTTGGAGTTGTCTTTCTTTTAGTTGGGTTATGGTTACGTTCAGGTTCAGACTTCAAAGAAAGCTACAACCATAAAAAATAAAATGATTACTCTTAATAGATAAAAATGGTTTCAGAATTGAAAAGAAAAATATTATTTTTATATTCTAGATTACTGAATATCTGAGAGCAGACACTTCATCAGTTTTATATGCTGCGATAGCTTTAGTTTACTACAGTTCACCTGTAGTTAGGAGCCTAGCCTAATACAATATAACATCAATCAGTTTTCAAAGTACATTATCACAGTTCAACCATAACTAAGATGATTATAAGTTATAACACATGACTTAATCATATTCTCAAACAAGGAAAGAAATGACACCTGCCTACAATGATCTTTTGCGTCCTGAAAGCAAATTGTTACCTGAAAAACAAAGCAGAAAAGTGTTTATCATAACCACATCTTTGTTTATCATAACCCCTTTAAGAACTTGATATAAGTATGAAATTAATGAATTCAATAAAATTTTCAAGTTTCAGTAATATATTCCCAATATAAAAGTAGAAAAATGTTTTCAAGAACTCCCACTCCAAAATGTTTAGCCAGAAAAATAATTGCGAAGAAAATAAAGAATGCCAACATAATAGAACCTAAAGTTTCCCTGGATATCCAACCACTGCTTCCCAAACCTTCCTACCACCCACCGTTTGCACACTTTGCACCAACTTCATTTTAGTTTCCCTGTAAAGCCCTTGCATACAAAAATAATATAATTATTCTGGGTAGAAGATGAAGGAGCTAATCAATAAGAGATTAAAAAAATGAATTAAAAATATTTAAGTAAAAGAGAAGGGAAGATAGCTTTATGGATGCAACTTTTGACACCAAGATCATAAGTAGGGGTAAGTTTGAAACTTTACATTAATACAAATCTGTCTAGAACTGTTGACTTTAATATTATTCAAGGTGCTACCAAAGAAACGAAGTACGTACGAATCCTATATATTGTAATTGAAATATGTTCTAAAAGTAAATCCATTCATTCCTCTGAAGCCTTTCATGTGAAGATAACAGAGCAAAGTTTCATGTTGAGATAAAAATCTTTATTGTCTTAATTAAGCTCGATCATCATAATGTTCCAGTGATCAATTGTTGCTCTTGCATACAAACACCATGGTCGAAACATGTATCTCCCTACAACCAACAAGAGAGACTAAAGTCAAAAATCTTTATTGTCTTAATTAAGCTCGATCATCATAATGTTCCAGTGATCAATTGTTGCTCTTGCATACAAACACCATGGTCGAAACATGTATCTCCCTACAACCAACAAGAGAGACTAAAGTCAATCCAACTTGAACAGACAACAAAATTAATATATGAGAATTTAATAAAACATAAAGCATTTTAGTAAGTAAAATAATCTACAGCTATACTGCATCGATCCAATATCCATCCTCTTAACTGCAACACGAGTAGAAGTAGAAGAACATTCATCAAAATCATCAGCCAACTCTCCAAAAAGCCTGCCACTCATAGAGTGCCTACTTTCAAGATCTACCACTCCACAAGTTTAGGTTTGAAGAATGATAAGTTCACCAGTTTTCATAAATTATAGAAAACACGAATTTTCAAAATCCCCTTCGAAACCCTAACCCCCAAATCACAAGAATCAGAAAAAAAAAGAACATGATTCGAACCCTATTTAGCGAAGCCCATCCCTGCGCCGTGAAGACGTCACCGCCGTGGTACCCACCACGCACGGTAAGGATGGAGGTCGCGCCTGGCCGCCGAAACTTGCGTTTCCTCTCTACCAAAACCGAACCTAAATCTCCTCCTTTGCCATGCTCCTTGCGCGAGAACTCCACGTCTTGTTTGAAATGCAGAAAACGTGAAGAACAACGTTCGAGACGCGAAGGCTTCAAGACGCGAACTGAAATCCAAGAAACGTAGATAAACGGCGCGGGAAAGAAGTAGGGTTGGCGAAAATGAGTTTGGAAACTGAGAGATGTAAAGGAAGGTTCAAGAAAAGGGAGAAAGAGGACTGAGAAAATACTAATAAAAAATAAGTTTTAAAAAATAAAAAACATAGCTGCGGTTTTATTAAAAACCGCCGAAAATTACTTGGGGGTTTGAAAACCACCGAAAGATAACCTCCCCTAAAATGTATTATTTCCAAAGACATGAGAAAAACGACACCAAAACACAAGGAAAACTCATTTTAATCGGTTCAAATGGAAGATAATTCATCAAAGACTAATTTAATCGGAGTAAAAGTAAGTTTAAATGGTTAAAAAGAGATAAAACGCACTTGGAAATGCAATGTCGCGCAAAGAAAAGGTGAGGAGGAAGACGATGAAGTGCGCGTAACTGCGGGTTCGCGATTTCTGATTTAACAAGAATCAAGACGTCGGTGCCCCTAGTGCCCGACGTCTATTCTCGAGTAAACGTCGGAGACCTCAATAATATGACGTCCATACGATTTAAAAATTAATATTCACGGTGTATATAGACGTCGAATGTAAGGGGAGTCGACGTCCAAAACAACTTTTCACCTACCCTGTCAGGCCATTTAGGCGTCGGATGTAAGGGGGACCGACGTCTCAATAACAATCTGAACGTCGGTGTGGCGGGATCCGACGTCTAAATGGCGAAAAAAAATGATTTTTCACATTCTGGCGCTTCCTTTTTTGCGTCTAATTGTACGAACTGACGTGGTTTAAAGTATAGACGTCGGCCCCCCCATGAACCGACGTCACCAAGGCCAACTTATTTACCAAAATGCCACCGGTCAATCTTTTACGTTGGATATTGTGTGATCCGACGTCTAAGGGGTGACGTTAAAGGTCATTTCTGCACTAGTGGAGTCTGCACTCTTTATTCTAAAAAAGACATGTTAAGATGAATTATTTAATTATGTTTCTTGTAAAGGTGTTGGTTCATTTCTTACTTGTAAGAATAAAAATCACTTTTGGATGTTTGGGAGAGTCTCTTGAGGTTGTTATAGAAAACTCTTTAAGTTCTTCTTGGGTATTTTCCTTCATTCATGATGTTTTATCATTCTATGTTACTATTTGATTTTTATGCTTAATGTTTGTCTTAGTTTGACTATCCATAGTTTGATATTTGGTTTATTGGATGTTGGAAAACGTCTTTTAAACCTATAATTAAAATTGAATACTTAATGTAGCTTGTATATAGGGATAAAACATTATTTAATAGTAATCTTAAGACTCTTAAACACCAATAACATCTGAGCCAACTATATAAGAGATCGACACCACTCTTTACCCAAAACCTTAAGGCAATGGGTTAATGGGTCTTGTCCCTTCCACATAGGTACACTCTCCCTCCACTATCTTAACGGAACTTGCTTACTTGAATACCCTTTGCCAGGAAGACTTTCGGTATAGGGATCATGATACTCGTCTAAGCCGATCACCAAGACAAACCATCGGCTCTGATACCACTGTTGGGTCTATCGAGGAGGAGGTTACCTGTGGGTTACACAAACACCAATAACATTTGAGTCAACTATATAAGGGATCGATACCACTCTTTACCCAAAATCTTAAGGCAATAGGTTAATGGGTCTTTCACCTTTATATACTGCTCTACTTTCTCATTTCTATCCAATGTGGGACTTGGACTCACACTTGGATTCCCAACAAATGTATGGTTGCTTGTTGAAGATTCAAGAAATTGAAACCATAGAAAGTCACTAGAAGTAGGATTTAAATAAAATTGTGAGTTGATTTTAACTTGAATATATGGAATTGAGATGTTTGGAAATGCATGAGAATGAAGTGAATGAATTATAGTCTTGACAATTGTATATACTCTGTTAAATTTCTGTTGTACACCAACTGTTTAATAAAAATACAAAAAGAGTTTTTTTTGTGTTTTTGTAAATTTTGTTGCCTAATTGAGTTGTGAATTGTGAAAATTGTCATGCGTTGAACAAATTCTTATAAAAAGAATTTTATTTATTACTTACTACGTGCAATGGATGTACTTACCATTTTCTATTAACAATAGTCCGATAAGGTACATGGAGAGTTCAAAAAGCTCGATAAGGAGTCCATGTAGCTTGATGTAGAATATAGATAACTCAGATAGTTTGGTGAAACATCTAAAAAGGATACATATATTCTGTACCATATGGTCGGACGATCTCTGTTGCTCACAAGCAAGACATCACCGTCCGGTCAGCAAAGAGGAAAATTGACCGGTATGCACAGCTGATCTCATAAGCACACATGAATAATGATTAGGGAGATTAAGACAAATTATGAATTAAGCTTACTAGATCAGGATTGAGCCGAGATTAAAACATTGCTAATCCTAGGCCCACGCCAGAAAACTATAAATGTAAGTCAAAGGTAACAGGTAGGTGGACGCACTTACTGTACATTAATTAGTGCCATTGTTGTATTGGATAACCGAATGGTTCAACTACTGACTTTGGCATCAGAGTATCTTTAACAGGTACACACCGGCCGGAATAACGAACCAGGGACACAAGGAGCAGGATCAGATGGCGAGGAAGGACAAATTGTGAAGGTGTTTAATGACTCAGTCCATAACCGAAACATATTCTTTAATTCACTATTAAATATCAAGAAATAAATTACAAATGTGTAAATATCAAATTAGAGTATCACATAAACCTTATAAGTGAAATAATAATACAAAAGTGTAAAAGGTGATGAAATGTGTTGATTGAATGAAATTTATGATTTCATTTTCTAAAATGTAATATACCATTTCAACAAAATTAAGGAAAAAATAAGTGTAATCACATTTATGATAGGGAAAAAATACCTTAGAGATCAAAGTAAATTTGATGGATATTGAACAGGTTAAACAATTAAAAGAGAGAATGACTTTTGTTTTTGTTTTTTTGCAAAATAAAGATTATTTAATAATGAGTTTTTTTATGTTATATAATAAACTAAGGATTTAAGTAATTAAACATTTGAAATTGAGAGTTAAATATTTTTATGTAAAAAATAAATAAAATAAAAACATTAAAAAAGGTGCATCAATAGTAAAATATGTGTTTTATACATTATTTAATCCAATGATGTTGATGTTTGTATTTCTTTAAATATATTATACCATTTCAAAGAAACCACATAAAGAGAAAATATATATTTAAACACCGTGAAAATATGTAACATCCCATAAATACAGTAATAAACCATACAATAGAATAATCACATTAATTAACATATCAATTCAGTAATACACTAAAGTCGAACGTACGCTCATGACCGAACGGCCTTACAAAACGAGGTACAAACATTAGAGATGTACAATATAAGCATAACTGACCGAACGGTTTACAAAGCAAAAATACCGAACGGTTATATCAAGCAAAAGGAAAAGTGGTCGTTCGAAGACAACACACTATACTAGCTAAACTATACAGCGAACCGAACGTACTACCGCTCGGCCTTTACTTCCACGTCAATGTGATTCTCTTCCTCCAAATTTCCTTCTTCCAGTGCCTCTTCCAGTAGCGCATCTCCATCTGCTCACATCCACACGGATGATCATTGCAAGGACAAGACGGACGTACATATACAGGACAACACGATGAAAACACAGGGTAAGCTTATTTGATTTAATTCAAGTAATAACATGCATTTCTCACATTCAAATATAACAAATACATATCAATATAAGATTCAATCAAACCTTGATACTAGACTAACTGTCCGGACTATATGAATTTGTGTAGCTACAGACGTTCTTGCACCCGGGTGATGTAGTAACTGGGATACACTCAACAGCTGCCACCCGAGGTTAGCCCTATCCAAAGTACCCCTAAGGACTAGGACCTCCTGCCGTTCCCACACATGACCTACCCTCCTCTACGTGAGGACGAGTACTCACGAAACATCAGGATGAACTGCCAGCATTAGCGTAACCACAGTCATACTTTACCAATTCCAATATTCAATACATGAGTCGTTCCTCCCCGGAACGCTCGTTCAAAATCCACGACCGTTTAAACATCTCATATACTATTCATCCTTTATAATCTTTCACTTTATTATCATTTTCATCTTCAGTTCCAAGGGCATAAAATACCGAACGTTCAGCCCTCTTCATAACGAGGACGAACGTGAGGAACGAGTCCGAGAATTCTCCCGTTCCAGAATAGAATAAAACCGACTACCATAACACACCATGTATGACGAACGTCATTTGCCACTTGAATCAGTTGAATGAACTGACTCTCGTAAGTTCAGATCAATACTCAAAGAATAATTTAAGTACAGAGGTTCTAGGCCGGATCAAATGGATATAGACACCTCAAGACGATTAGAGAACCATACTTAGAATAATTCAATTTCAGAAACCTAATGTCAGTCAATGACCGAACACGGTAAAAGGAATTTTACTGAATTTGGACGAACGCTATTTCAACAAGTTTGATAATTAAAGACGAGTACGAGCGTTTTGTATAAGACCGAGCGCCACTCATCACGAACGCTTTGGGTCGAGACCCATCACTGATTTAAACTCGTGATAGAAATAAATATAATACGAGATGTGGTGAAGATAGGGGGTAAGAATGACTAAGTATCCAGATATATGTTTACAAGATTCTCAATTCCTCACATAACACTCAGGACATCTATGCTTGGCCGAACGCTCAAACGTAGCACTATTACAATAGGGCGTTCGTCCTCAACTAGAATTCTTCCCAAATGAAAGAATTCAATTTCAAAGAAGTTTACTATCAACACCGAACGGTCAAGGACCGTTCAATGACGAACGTACATTATCATAGAGAGATTTATATTCATAATTCATTTACATTTAACTCATTTCTCAGCATATAGTTTCATATTTTCATATACTCATATCATAATACATTTTCATATTTCTCATACATCAACTCATAATCATTATCATATACCAAAAATCAAATATCACAAAGTCATGCTTCATACAACTCACAGAACGTCCATACAGCACAATACAAACAATACGAATTAAATTGAATAAGCTTCCCTTACCTCTTAAAGTGAACGAACGTACTAAAACACTCTTCATCTGACTGAGTTCCCTTCTACCCTTACGTTCCACTCCTCTTTAAACTAATTTCAAGCATCCAATAAACCAACAGAGACTCAGACAGGATAACAGCATGCAACCGAAGCTGGGTTTGCATGTATCAGAAAAACGAACGGATAGGCATAAGGAAAACTTACCAGTTTCAGAACTCAGATCTGTTCGGTTCACAATGAAGCTTGAGACGCCGGGAATGCTTCCACGGTGCCTGAACGGTGATCGGAGTAGAGAAAGGTAAGTTACAGTAGAGAGAAGGAAGGGTTTTCTAGAGAGAAGAAGGAGGAAAATGAAAGATCAGATTTTGGAAGGAGGGTGCATGCAGAGGAGAGTGGGCAGGGTTTTCAGAAAATCACTTTTTGTCTGCCCCACGCCCAAACGGACGTGTGCTCTCCTGTAAACACCTGTCCTCCACTACTGATTTTCGAATCTTCCATTCTTGACACTTGGCGTCAGTTTACAGAGTTTTGGGTACGTTTTAAATGGATCTGTGCAGGGTTTTGGAGTGCATTTAATGAGATTAAACAGGTGGGTTTTCCGAGGTCTGACAAAATATGAGTGAGTTTTATGAATTTTTAATCAATCAAACAATTAAGAGAGAATAAAAAGAATTATAGTAAGCAAAAATTACGGAACTAAAAATCAAATCAAATAATAAATATAATGTTTAAATTACCTAATAAACTATAAGTATTTTAGTATTATAACAATTATGTGTATAAGGATGGAGACATGGGTGAAGAGAGACATGTGGATATGTACATACCGATTTTCATTTCCAATAAGTAGATATCTATTTGATTTTATTATTCAAGACAAAACTTTAATAAGAAGAAAACTCAAAATTGAGATGAGTGTATGTATTATCTCGTACACTTAAAACCTCTAAATTCTACATTTATATTTCGTGTTAAACATATTAGAATGTCATTTAGGAGATAGTCTTAAATTATAAATAGTCATATATTCTTTTCATAAATATTTTTTTATATAATTGGATTTTAGAGAGACTTTGTAAAGCTATTTAAAAGAATAGAGTTTTCTGTGTTGAGAAGATAATAAAAAAAAAATAAATAAGCAGAAGAAAAATCCATTTCAAAATTTTCCTATACATTTTTATCATTAACCTTGCTTAATAAAATTATATAAATATCTATTATTTAATTAAACTTTCTGTGTCCAACTGTTTTTTTTTAACTTAATTTGAAGTGCCTGAAAATAAATTTGATTTGAGATAAAGTTGATGATTTTGGATATCCTATTCTCGTAGGAATCGTAAAGATTGATGTTCTTTTTTTGAACTTTTGTTACTATATTTTTTATTTTTGCAAGATTCATAAACTTTTGCTACCATATTTTTTATTTTGAAAGATTGATGATTTAATATTTAACTTTTGTTACGATATTTTGTGTAAAGATTCATATACTTTAACGTAAAATAGAAGTTGGAAAATTGTGACAAAGAAAATCTGTGCTTTTATGGTTTATCATTCCATACCCATTTGAAGTCTCGTCTCATTCCAAAAGTCTCATTAATTTTCAGTTGTCATTTCTATTAGAAGGACTGACTTTAGACCTTTAAATGGGTGCAAGACTTGGAATTTTCAAACATAATACTTGTCTTTTTCTTTTTGGAAATTGGTAGCCATCTTCCCCAGATTAAGACTTCAATATGAAATAGGAAAAATAAAAAAATTAATCTGAGAAATTTCAAGAACATAAAAATTGAGGAACTAGTTCAATGATATACGAATTAAATTAAGTATTATTAATTTTTCTGTAAATTAAAAAATATCATATAAAAAATTACAAGAATCATAAAAAAGAAGAGTGGCTAACAATGTCTGCAGCCGAGATTCTTATATATAGATTAAACTCAATGAATTGGTTGCAATCAAATCCATATTTCTTCCGTGTGAGAAAAATGGGATGGGTTCTACTTTCGTACTTCATGATCTTTCATTGTTTGCTTTTTCATTTTCCTTCTTACAATTGTTTGTTGTGCAACCCTCATGACAAATCTGCCTTACTACAATTCAAAAACTCATTTCTTACTAACTTTTCATCTCATGTTTTTCCGTCAGAAGATGTTTTTTCTTCCTCGGATTCTTCAAATATGAATTCTTGGAATAACTTGACAGATTGTTGTAGGTGGGATGGGGTCACGTGTGACAGCAGGTCAGGCTATGTGATCGGTCTATACATTTCCTGCAGTGATCTTAGAGGTGAGCTACTGGGTCCTAATAGCTCAATTTTCAGTCTAAGACACCTTCAACAACTTATACTTGATTCTAATGATTTTTCTGGATCTTCGATACACTCTACAATCGGTGACCTTGTCAACCTCAGGCATCTACATTTACTTAACTCTGGAATGACTGGTGATGTTCCCTGCACAATCTCCCACTTGTCAAAGTTAGAATATCTTCTTATAGGTAGCATCGACTCGTTAAATGATCCCATCAAAAGGTATTCCAGAATGAGACTTGATGATTACACATGGAACAGACTCATTCACAACGCAACTAATTTAAGAGAGATTTGTTTATTTGGCATGGACATGTCTTTTATTAGAGAGAGTTCTTTGTTATTGTTGACCAATTTGTCATCCTCTTTGGTTTCTCTCGTCCTCTTGGACACTCAAATCCAAGGGAAATTACCCACCAACATCCTCAAATTACCTAATCTCCAAGAAATATATCTGTCATGGAATAAAAACCTTAGAGGTGAACTTCCCAAGTCTAATTGGACTACTCCATTAAGAATCTTGTCTCTCTCTAGAACTGCTTTCTCAGGATACATTTCAGATTCCATTGGTCAGTTGAAGTCTCTTAACTTGCTAGAACTTCGGGATTGCAATTTTGATGGATTTATTCCACCATCATTGTTTAATCTTACTCAACTTTCTTTCTTAGATTTATCATATAATAAATTAGTTGGCCCCATTCCAACCCAAATCACCAAATTGCAAGGACATATTCCAATTCCACCTAATGGCCTTGAAATCTTTTTAGTCTCAAATAATGAGTTGAGTGGGGACATTTCTTTAGCAATGTGCAATGCAAGCACCCTTTCTATACTCAACTTGGCTCACAACAACTTGACAGGACTTGTTCCACAATGCTGGGGAACATTTCCTTCTCTTTGGGCGCTGGATTTGCAAGACAACAACCTTTACGGAAGCATACCTGATAACTTTTCTAATGGAAATGCCTTTAAGACTCTAAAGTTGAATGGAAATCAGTTGAAGGGACCATTACCACGAGCTTTGGCTCATTGCACAAAACTCGAAGTTTTGGATGTTGGAAATAATAACATAGAGGATACGTTCCCCTATTGGTTAGAAACTTTGCCAAATTTACAGGTACTCAGTTTACGGTCAAATAAATTCCATGGTGTCATCGCTTCTTTCGGCATCAAACCTCCATTTCCTAGTTTGAAGATTTTTGATATATCTGATAACTATTTTACCGGACCCTTGCCAGTGTCATACATCCACAACTTTCAAGGAATGAAGGATGCGAATGACAATCAAAATGGTTTGAAATATTTGGGTGATAATAGTTCATATAATGATTCAATAGTGATTGTGATGAAAGGGCTATACATGGAACTCACGAGGATACTGACGGTTTTCACAAGCATTGATTTATCAAATAATATGTTTGAAGGAGAAGTACCCAAAGTTATTGGAGAGTTGCATTCTCTCATAGGGCTTAACATTTCACACAATAGAATCACTGGTACCATTCCATTATCACTGGGTAATTTAAACAATTTGGAATGGTTGGACCTCTCATGGAACCAACTGAAGGGTGAGATTCCCATGTCTTTGACAAATTTGAATTTTTTGGCAGTCTTAAACCTTTCACAAAACCAATTTGAGGGAGTAATACCTACAGGACGACAATTTAACACATTTGGAAATAATTCTTATGTTGGAAATCCAATGCTTTGTGGATTTCCTTTGTCGAAATCCTGCAATGAGGATAAAGAAAGGCCACCATGTTCAACACTTGATAAAGAAGAATCAGGATTTGGATGGAAAGTCATTGTAGTGGGATATGCATGTGGGATGATCTTTGGAATAATATTAGGTTGTAATGTTTTCTTTGTTGGAAAACTCGAATGGCTTGCAAGACTTGTTGAAGTTGTGTTAAACGTGAGACTCATAAGAACAAACATAGCAAATCATGCAAATGGTTGGAGAAGAAATTAGTGCACTTTTAATTTAATATGTTTTTTTTACGTGCCCATATGTTTTTTTGTAGTTTTAATTTCTCTTTACTCAATCTTATTCAATAAATTTCATATTATGTTCAACATGGCGTAAAATGTTAAACCTTCATAAGCATGCATAAAGGTAAACTAACATTCAATCTTCGATCAACATTGTCCTGGATGCATATAACCTATATGTTGACATGATTAATGCAAAATTGTCTTGTTCATACAAAAGATGTATCAAGAAGTGAAGATGACACAGTTCTTTGACAAAAGAAGTTTAGAAGTTAACTTATGAATAAATTTTTAATTTATAAGTTTTAGGCATATAATTTAGTTTGTTCATTTGTAACATACTAATATAAAACTATTAACTAAAATATTATAAATTCTGATAGTGTATAATAGATAGAAAACATACAAAATGTTATTTTATTGTTAATTTTTAAATATAAAATAAATACTAGAGCTAACTTTTTTGTTATTCTCTATTTTATTATCTTTTTATATAGATTCATAAAAGCAAGAAAAAAAACAAAAACATAATAATTTTATTTTAAAAAGATTTAATTAAGTTTTAACTTTTTAATAACTTTGAATACTTTTACTAAAAAAATGTATTAATGTTTTTTTTTCTATCTACTGATTATTAAAAAAATTATATATAAATTAAATCTGCGTCGTTTATATTTTTTATTGAGTGACATAATTAATATTTTATTTTGTCATTTTATTTCTTTATCTTTGTATATTAAAAAATATAATAATTTATATTTAATGTAAAATAATATTGTAGTGAAGGAATATGTCATTAATCATTTTATACATTAATCACAAATATTAATCTTAAAATATCACATATCTTAATATATATATAAATATCTTAATATAGAGGAAAAGAAATTGGTTTAAACCCTTTAGTTGTCCCTATTTATGTGTGTTTTTTCCAGTTTGATTCCCAACTGATTAGAATCTCCAATTGAGTCCTTAAAAATGTTAATTTGAGTCAATTGAGTTCCTGCCGTTAAATTTAGTTAACGTGGTTAAGTTTTTGTACAGGTGGGAGGTTGATGTGTACCTTTTTGAAACATGCATCCTTTTTGAAACATGCATGCTGATGTCAGAGTAATGTGCTTGTGAACCTGTCTGATTGTTTTTTCCAATTTTTCATATAGTCACTAGAGTTCATCACGCTCCATCACCTCCTTCGTAGTGCCAGCGATGCTCGTCCCCCCACCACCAACGCAAACCCTCACGCCACCGTAAGAAGAAGCCATCGCGAGTTTCGTCAGAGTCACCATGAAATCTCGAAACTTTAGCGCAAAAGCTCCAAAATCACAGCGTCACCATGAGCATCACCGCGAAACGAAACTCCTCGCTTCATCTCCTTTATCGCGAAACACTTCCTCGCAACCTACAAAACCTGAAACACAGAAAGCCCCAAATCTCTTCACACCAGAAACCCTAAATTGTGACTTCGCTCATCTTCCAAATTGAATCCCAATACTTTAAATCCCAAATTCAGTTTTATTGAACCCTAAATCTCTTTTAAGAAGCTCTGCTAATTATAATGTCGATGTTGTACACAAAGCTTCCATTATCCAAAAGTTGTTTGTGTTGCTTCAACCTGTTGCTACAAATGGCAAGAAAGTTCCTCTTGGACAAAGAAAACTGATGTGTAATGATGACTGTGCTAAGTTAGAACGTAAACGGGTACTTGCAGATGCCTTTGAGATAACTGCTCCAAATCTGGATTCTTTCCATTTTGGTGACAATCCTGTTACTTTTGAATTGCTTTCTGACATGTTGAGATGTGATCACTAGTGCAGCGAGGGGCTTTTACCGCAGTTATTTTTCACTATACGTCGCGGTTTACGAACCGCGGCATATTCAGCCGCGATAGTAAGTCAGAGACTTTATGCCGCGGTTCTAACCGCGGTATATAAGTTGCAGAATATGTCGCGGTTGTCCAAAGAACCGCGGCCTAAATCCTTTTTTTAAAAAAAAAAATTGTCCACTATATGCCGCGGTTGGGGTTACAACCGCGGCATATTCCCCTGCATGTGTCAGCACCTACTACCACATAATCTACTTCTCATTCCATCGCTGTGCACAAGTGTTTCTCTTTCTCCCAATCAATCACCGCATCTCAAATTGAAGAGAAAGAACGCTCATTCACGAAAGGAGCACTCCAGGACAGTGCTTCCAGCTCACACGTGACCATGACCGTGCTTCTCTTCTCCATCATCTCTTCACACTCTGAATCATCACTTTCTCCCTGCTTCCAAGCATAAAGCTTCTCCAGCAAAAATGAAAAGGGTCGTGTGCATCCACACACTTCACCTACCAGCTTGCTTCATTCTCAAAATAAAGTGGCCATGAGTAAATCAGCAAATAGAAGTAAAAATCAGCTCTTAATTCATCATCCAAAAACAGCGTTCCAGTCAAGAAATGAAAGACTTCAATCGAAGTGCATAAAAACTGATTCTCGAAGTTGTTGAGCGTCTGCGCGAACAAGACGATTCTGTTCCAAAGTTTTTATTTTTAACTTTGACCGGGGAATCTACCGCGGTTCACTACTTAACCGCGGTAGAAGATGGAATTTTTAAAATTATTTTTAAACTATATGCCGCGGTTCGGAGGCAACCGCGGTAGAAGATGACATTTTTAAAATTATTTTTAAACTATATGCCGCGGTTCGGCGGCAACCGCGATAGAAGATGACATTTTTAAAATTATTTTTAAACTATATGCCGCGGTTCGGCGGCAACCGCGGTAGAAGATGGCATTTTTAAAATTATTTTTAAACTATATGCCGCGGTTCGGCGGCAACCGCGGTAGAAGATGGCATTTTTAAAATTATTTTTAAACTATATGCCGCGGTTCGGCGGCAACCGCGGTAGAAGATGGCATTTTTAAAATTATTTTTAAACTATATACCGCGGTTCGGAGGGCAACCGCGGTATATTCCTCTAAATATTTCTAATTCATTTTAAATTTATTTCATGTAGGAGAATAGGTTGCGGTTACTCTGAGAACCGCGGCATATAGGCTGTAATTTAATTTTTTTTTTCAGACGTGGCGTCAAAGGGGATGGTTGACTGGCGTATATGCCGCGGTTCCCCTCTAAACCGCGGCATATTCCTTCGATTTATTTACAAAACTGCCACCGCGCACCATTATGCTGCGGTTTCTAGTGAACCGTGGCATAATGTGCGCTGTAAAAAGCCAAATTTTTACTAGTGGATCCTAAATAGATTTTATCTGTTGAGGAGAGATGCAAGGTTTTGGTTCTTGGCAAGAACAGGGGAAATACACAAGGTCAAAAAATCCATATTTCCTTCCTATGATAAAGGACAAAAGAGATGCAGTGAGGTTCATTGCTGAAAGATGATTTAGATTAGAATTAATTTTTTTTTTCAAGTTGAGAAAAAATATGTTTTTGACCTCTCTAAAAACTTTAGTTTCAGTCCTACAATTTGTTTTTTCAGAAATTCATATTATTATAATTTTACACATTGCCAAATTCCACATTTCAACTCTCACCATGCCACGTGTTCAAAAATTGACACATCACCTTTCCATTTGTGCAAAAACTTAACTTTCGTTAACTAAATTTAACGGTCTCAATTGACTCAAATTAGCACTTTTAAAGACTCAATTGGAGATTTTAATAAGTCGAGATCAAACTGAAAATAACCAACATAAATAGAGACAAGGGTTTAAACCAAATAAATAAGATGAAAATGTTGAGATGAAGGTATGCGTATTTGACCTTGAGAGGAAGTATATTTTATTAAGATGGAAACAAGACATATAGCTTTTACATAAACAAATTTGTAGTGTTAGAAAAGTACTAAACAGTTACTAAAATAAATGTCATTAATTTATTAAAACGTAAAATCCTTAAAATATCCTACTAACAGACAAATCAGTTACATATATAATCAACAAAAAATAAATAAATGATATAAATTAAATAAAAAAATGTAAAATTTTTAATTAACTAATAGTCAATTGATTTGAATAATAACTCAAATAAAAAATTTTAAATTTATGACTTAAAACTTTATAAAATTTATAAATTAAAAAATTAAAAAATAAATATTTTATTTGTTAAAATGAATTTAAGAAAACGAGTCCATGGTGGAGGACAGTACAGAAAAAGTTTGTGGGTATAGAAATTCTTATGGTAACAGATAAAAGACCTATTTTTTTTCTACCTGATCAACTCTTTAGTATTAGAAATGAAAATTAAATTACTTTCTCTGCATATTAATGGTCAAGAATATACAGATTATGTCATAATTAATTTAAAACAAGATAATTGAACATATATAATAAGGTTCTAAAAATAAAAGTCTTGTGTAATGATATAACAAAATTATTCTATTTTATTCTCATTAATCATTTAGTGTAATAATACGACTATTCTTACTCTAATAGAAATTTGGGCTCAAAAACAAATTTAATAGTATTTCTTTTTTCCTCTTTCTTGTCTTCCTTTGCTTCTCAAATAGTATATCATTTTTTTTTCACTATAATAACCAATATATTTATACCACGTCTATTATTTTTGTTTAACAAGTGTCCTTATATAACATAAAAAGTAAAGAGCTTTTATCAATAATCAATAAATTTCTATGATGCTCTTTTAGTGAAATAATCAATATTATTAAGCATACTTTATTGTTAATTTTGAAATATAAAAATATATTAAAAATAATTTGTTTTGTTATTATCTATCCATCTTTCTATATATATATATATATAGAGAGAGAGAGAGAGTCATAAAAACAGAAGAAAAAAGAAACAACAAAAACGATGTAATACTTTTCTGACAGCATGCCTTATTTGTTTATGATTCTTTTATGCTGTGGATATTATAAACTGTACATTGACAGAAAACCATATTATTATAAATGCTGTTGAATGGGAAAAAAATTCAAAATAGGATTGAAAAAGGATAACTTTTTCAGTAAAATTATTTTTCAACACATCTTGTCCAGCTAAACCAGCATAAATTATGATGGCTACCCCTGCAACAAGTGATATCTGATGTGCAAGTACCATAAGTTACATCCTTCAATAAAATAAGTTAAAAAGAGACTGCTGGGATTATGCTATACATTTGTCCATAGGGCTATTCCCATGGATCTTTCATAATAGGGGCATGCCGATAAGCATGTTTAAGAAGAAAGTTTTTCAACGAGGATTAATAGAGAGTCTTTTAAAAACTATTCCAAACCATCATGGTTGTTAAGTTTCATCATGATCATATGCTGCTTTTATAGATCACCTAAGTTTAAGAATGAAAAGAATGGGAAGAGGAATCCAAAAAGTTAAAAAATAGATTGATTGCAAACAAACAGTAAGACCAAAAGCAGTTGAATATGAAAACCTTAATTCCAAATATTTTTCTTTCACTGCACCAATGTACGCAGCAGGTTGTGTGTTTGTTAATGACAGAACTATGATGTTTTAATATAAAACATTATGAGGCAACCTCTGCAATGGCATTTTTTAATCATTTTATAACTCAAATGTACACTGCATTTTAAGTGTTTCGCCAAAGATAAACATGAGATTGCAAATGGGGTTTTTTTTCATATGATCATGCAAAGTCACCAAACTATGGAATCATTGTTCGGAATACTATAATTTCACTTGAACAACATTGCAAGATGAGGTTGAGACGAGCATTACCAATGCAGTTACTTTTGATTCCAGAAAACATGAAAGTATGAGGAAGGGCCATACAGGAATACTGTTTTTTGAGCTGTAGAACAACAAATGGAAGATACGATGAAATCAGCTTCAGGTATTGTCAAATAGCACATATACATAAGAAAACACAAAATTATTGTATTTATGCTGGCAACAGGGAGGGCGGCAAGGCTTAATCAAATATGTATTTGCAAATAATTCAATGTTTATGGTTCACAATTATTATTGTACGGTTCTAACTAGGCAGCAATTTGTATCATCTATAGAATCTGAAATGGTTAGAAATCTCACGTGAACTAAAAATATCATCAAATTATAAATATACATATATTTATATATATATATATTTATATATGTATGTATATATTTATATATATATATATATATATATATATATTTATATATATATATATATATATATAGATGCAAAATCAATCTACAAACTTATTTTGTAAGGTTGAAATTCATATTCTAAGTCAAATGACGCCGAATAGTATGATATTAATTACATAATTAGTACAACATCGTGATCAATTCCTAGAACAATAAATTTTCATAACACAATTCAACTAAAAGTTAGAGGTTTATGAGTGGCTTGAAATCTGATAAAAGAAACATATTATTTATGTTGGAAAAATATGCATAGCAAAGGGAAGTACCTTCTTCCTGTTGGAAGCAAGAGCATGCTATATACCAACGGCCACAAGCCCATTATATACCACAATGATACTAACACTTCATTCGTTCTGAAACCTTCATCCCCTTTCAGATTCAGGAGCTTTTTCAGGAAATATGAATCCCTTAACTGAATGAAAGTAAAATTTCACAGTTAAGACAAAAGGAAAGAAAAAATAAAAGCATAGGAAGATAAAAACTGCTAAAGGCTACTTTCTGTGATGAATCCAAGACTCTTAAATCAATATATGAGTCTCTCACTGAACTGCAGGGTCAATTTAATACACAAACTTATGGCTGTAAAAGAATAAAAGTTTAATACAGTAATTGTAATTTCACAAAAATGAGGAGGTGCAACTATCTACCTTAAAATGAATTCCGTGTAAAAAGAAATTACCACAAAGGAAGCAAGTCTAATCAACAAATGATACCTATGTTAGGTGACAAGCTACTCTGTGTGGTTCTAAAACTAGAATGAAATCCCCGACAGCCAAGAACACCTCCTCCTACATCAGCAAAATTCTTCGGATCATTATGGAAGAATGACTGGCGCACAAGCAAACAGCCTCTGCAGATAGACATTATTGTTAATAAATAATAACAGGCACACACAGAAAGAGATGAACCAAACTATTATCAAAATTCAATAATGATATTTATTTATAGAATAATAAGAATTTGGTATAAATCACACCCTCTTTAGCAGCATACTGCCTCAGAATGATATCAAGAACTCTCATTGCTTCCAGGTAATTATCGGAATCCTGTCCACGGAGAGCATTGACAATAGCTTGCAGTGGAATCTTTGAAGCAAAATTAATCTCAATTTTAAAAGTTTTGGCTCTATTTGGGCGCCTCATTCTTTTCTTGTCGTTCTTGCTGAATTCTCCATGCTCATCATGCTGGCATTTTCATTATTTCTATCCATACATGTTCAAAATTAGCATATAAGCCAGCATTCAAAATTGAAAACCACAACATGAAAATGCAGCCTGATGGTAATGGAGAATTCAGCGAGAACAACAGTAGGGAGATCATCCTGCCTCGAGAACAACAGTAAACTAAAGACGATTACGGGCGATAGAGCCAAGGGTAAAAGAGTTTTCTCGCCATGCAAAATTCTTCCCGTTTAGTTCAAGCTCCCACAAAGGGTTTTCCATCAAGCTCTCCCATTCTTTTAACACGATTACTGTGTGACTTCCTCAGGCACTGTGAACAAGAATATTATATTACACTTTACACACAGAGAATACAAACATAAAGACAACCATGGCAGTAACAATAAGTAACACAAACAAAGGCAGCATTACGATTGCGTATAGGGCTGCTACAGGTTGCAGGGTGAGGTGAATGATCAAATAGTCCTTACATAGACTGAGTCGAGGGAAAGCCTCTGGTGCTATATCCAAAAAAGCTTAAAGACATTATCGTTGCAACGGCTGCTACAGGTTACATCAAATAGTCCTTACCTCCACTGACTCCAGGGAAAGCACTGCCTGCTATATCCGAAAAAGCTTAAAAGCATACTTGACCTGTACGGTGGTGGTGGAAAACATCAACCCTAGTTCCTAACTGAAAACACTTTGGTTTGCGTCCGAGGTTTTTGAGAAAATAAAAAGTATTATAATTATGTTTTTAGTTGTATTAAACAAAAATTCATCACAGAGTTATGAAGAGTCACATGACATATTTAATATTTGTTTAATTTTTCTAATTAGAGTTCAACTTTATCTCCCATAAATAAATTGTATATAAAATTTAAACAAGTCATAGAAGAAGAAAAAATAAGGTTCAACTATTTTATTACTAAAGTACGTTTGTTAAGCGAATTATGATATTGTTGTTAACATATTTAAATTACTCTTCATAATACTATAGAAATATTTTTACTAATAGATAAAATGAACTTAGACCATAAAAAGATATATTTATATTATTATAAATAATAATGATGATATAACACAAACTCTGAAATGTATTTTGGGAATGTGTAATTTATAATGTAATAAAAATGTGCACAAGTACCTTGTCTAATAATTCTTTAATCGGTTAAAGGATGAGAAATTAGGGTATTAGTGAGAAAGAAATGAGAAAGTATGAATAAGAGATGAGAAGGAGAAAGCATAAATGTGGAGGTGCATTGGAAACAAGGGAAACTCAGTGGGAATAAGGTTAAAGGTTTAAACCTAATTTTAATGAATGATATTTTGGAAATCAAAGGTTTTATGGAGGGGATTACAGACAATTATATTTTTCTTTATAGTTCCTTGATATTAAAGAAGATAATTACTTGCATCTATCTATTATCTATTATATGGTGTTGCAATCAATAATTATAAACTTGTTAAATGTTTGTATCATTAAATCATTGATTTAAGTATTGAGTCCTTTATTAAATATTATGTGTGAACCTCAAATACTGGAGAAGGGAGGCTATTTATAAGAAATTAACGTTTATGTGTGAACCTCAAATTTCCAAATAATTAGTTTTGGAGGAAACCCTACCCAAAACTATTTTTGTTCTAACCCAGTAATGGATTTTTCTAAATTAAGTATCGTAATACCTAATTTAGGAATAACTTATATCTATGTTAATATTTAATTTTAGTTTTAAATGTAATAAAGTTAAATATATTTATAGTCTTCAAATTATTATAAAATATATATATTTAGTCCACCATAATATCTTAATATTAATTAGTAGTAATTTTTATTTGTGTAATATTAATAGGGTAGTATGTTGTGGGATTATTTATCTCTAACCTTAAGTGTTTAGATCTCGAAATGAATTAGAGAAAGAAAGAAAGGTAAAAGAAAAATTACAAATAGGAATATTTAAATTAATTAAAAAACAGAAAGTGAAAAAAAATTGTAAGTTATTTAATTGAATAATAAATTTTAAAGAAATTATAGAGTGATTCATTTGTAAAATTTATTTATTATTATTATTAACTTAAATTAATTAAATATATATTATTGTTTTACTATTATTTAATATATTTATATTATTTCTATTATTTTTAGTTTTATTATTTATTATTTTATAATTATAATTATCTTATTATTATTATTATTTTTAATTTTCATCAACAATTTCTTCTTCTTCTTATTATTTATATTTTTCTATTATTATATTTTATTTTGTATTATATTTTATTGATATAACTTAACCTATTATAAATAATATTTTTCTCAATAGGTTCTTACTTTTATTTAATTTTTTTTTAATTGTAGATACGTGAACAGTACTATCGTCATAAAATAATTCACGCATTTCTATCGGCTTACCTTCTCAACCGTAATTTTCATTTTGACTAAGACCACAATATTACATTATGGCACCTAATTTTGCTTTTGTCATAATCAAATTCTCGTAACTATGGCACCATTGATTTACATTCCAAAAGTAAATTCAATAAATAAAAAATATCAAAGACAGACTTTGTCCTATGCTGAAATTTTTGCCAAAACTTTTTTTTTCTTGCTTAATTACATGTTGTCAATATATAAAGTCTAAATTTTTTTTCTTGGCATAAAAGAAAAGTCTAAAATCAATGGTATGTGTGGAAAAAAAGAAAAAGTGGTAGGAATGGTGGAGATTGATAATTTTGATTTTAAGCTTTTACTCTGTAAGTTTCTACCTGTCTTAATCATTAGGACCACGTTTATTCCATATTCATAGCGAGAATAAATGTTATTAATATTTTGTTTTTATATTTCACCACATTATAAGTGGGGGAACTAAATTATAAATCAATTCAATTGAGCTTTCATGCTAACAATTTGTTATGCAATATATTTTAAGAAAAATAATGATAAAATTATAAATAATAATAATAATTATTATTATTATAATTAAAATAAACTATAGAAGAGAATGTGCATGTTTAATTTTGAAATTCGTTTTTGCTTTCACACTTAGCTACACCAATCTTGGAAAACCGAGTTTGTGATTGAATGAAAAGCGGAGTGGTGAAGTTTCAAAATCTGTTTTTTTCTGCTTTTTTAAGCAAACCTTCTCAATTCCATACCCATTTGAAGTCTCAAAACATGAAAGTCTTATTTGGATTTGTCATTGAATATGTAAAAATATATTTTAAAACTAAATCAATAAGTTTATTAAAATTCATTTTTCAATTTAAAATTTAAATTTAACTAATTTGTGTTTAGATTATTTTATGAAATCAGAAAAATTCAACACTTCCACCACAAAATATCACCATCCATACATATATTACCTAATGTTTCGGTATCCGGGTACTTTCATATTATTTAGAATTTGAGGTCAGAGGTAATTATTATACCATCATTTTTTTCATTATTTTAATTATCAGAAATGACATTAAACTTGGTGGATATTGAATAAGTTAAAACCTGAAGAATGATTTTTTTAGCGAAACAAAGATTTATAAAACAAAATTAAAATTAATAATATGAGCTTTTTATGTGATTCAACCTTTTATGTGAAAAAAATTAAATAATAAATAAAAATATTAAAAAGAATAAAAATAATCAAATGTATACACTAGAAATTATTTAATTCCATGAGATTGATGTTTGAGTTTGCTTAAATATAATGTACCAACAAAAAGAAGCAATACAAAAGAGAAAATGTATATTTAAGATTGTTATAAAATGAAAAATACTTTAAAAATAATTTTAAATAAAGATGAAGTCGGAATCATAATAGATTTTTTTGTAGAGAATCAGAGAGATATATTACCATGAAACATGAATTCAACTTATATATAAAAGATTAACATCACATTCAAAATAAAGATAATACTTATAGATCTTTTGAGAAATGATCACCATATAAATCAATAAAACATGAACTCAACTCACACGTAAGAAATTTACATCACTTTTTCAACTCAAAACCTAAAGATAATAGATTTATAAGTCTTACAATATTCAATTTTCTTACTTTTACTCAACATGATACTTAAACTCATAATTAAATTTTTAACAAAATAAAAATGTTCATACACATTCTCCATTTAAAAAGTTTAATACATATCACATATTTATACCTAGTCAATCTAAGAATAAGATTGAGACGAGTTTAAACAGTAACCGAGATGTCATTTAGGAGATGTTTTTTTATCATTAACAATTATATCTTCTCTTTGTAAATAACTTTTAATATAACTGGACTTGAGAGAATTTTTCTCGAGTCTTTGAAATCTTTTCTTACGTTGAGTTTTATCTTGAGTCATACACTACAAAAAATATTAATATTACCGACGGATTTTTACCGACGGATCAATATCCGTCGATATATCTTAATTTCCGACGGAATTACCGAAGGCTTGTGGCCGTCGGTAAGTGACATGCGTATTACCGACGGATTTACCGAAGGTTTTTGGCCGTCGGTAAAAAAAGCGGGATTTTCCCGCCCATTATTTCGTGGATGACATTACCGACGGATTTACCGAAGGTTTTTGGCCGTCGGTAAAAAGAGCGGGATTTTTCCCGCCCATTATTTCGTGGATGACATTACCGACGGATTTACCGAAGGCTTTTGGCCGTCGGTAAAAAATCAGAATTTTTCAAAACCAGTTCGCATCCAGTGCCAATATATGTGGGTAAACCAAGTATTTCTCCTCTCATTTCGTAAAGAAATCTCCACCTGCTCTCCACCGGCACTGCCATCCACTGCCGCTGCCTCCACCACCGTTGCCCTCCCCCACCGCTGCTCTCCACCACCGCTGCTTTCCACCGCTGCTCTCCATCATCGTTGCTCTCCACCGTCACTGCCCTCCCGCCGTTGCCCTCTCGCCGCTGCCCTCCCGCCGCTGCCCTCCACCACCGCTTCCCTCCACCACCGCTGTCCTGTACCACCGTTCTCTCCACCACCGCTGCCCTCTACCACCGTTCTTTCCACCACATTGAAACGATTAGAAACATTACAAATCTGAGAATTGCAGAAAAACTCTCCATGATTCACTATAATTTTAACTATTGAAAATAAATTGGTTGTTTGATACTTTGGAAACTAGTTTGTTACTCGCGTGATGCTGTTTTGGTGGTGGAGTTCGTGGAAATGGAAAAAAAAATTTACACAGCGATGAAGGAAGAGGAAGAAGATGAACCAGGTCGCGACATTTACCGACGGATTTACCGACGGCCAAAAGCCTTTGGTAATTACCGAAGGATTTACCGACGGCCAAAAGCCTTCGGTAATTACCGACGGCCAAAAATCCGTCGGTAAAGTTTACCGACAACGTTTTTACCGACGGTATTTTGGCCGTCGGTAAGCCGTCGGTAAATGCCAATTACCGACGGATTTTATACATTACCGACGAATTATGACCGTCGGTAATTTCAATCATTCTTGTAAGTGAGAAATCCATTTATTACTCTTTCATTTTTTTTTTCTTTTCTTTCATTTGAATTTTTGAATATATGTTATTATTTGTTTCTAGTTCTGAGTATATGTTCTTCTTTTATACTCTTAATAATTTTTCATACTTCTACAATGTTTTGAATTCAACCCGTTGTCAGTAACAAACTCTTAAAAGTTCTTACTTTATCTAATTGCTTGTGATGTTTCCTTTTTATTTTTATGTATTTCAGTGCTAGATGTAAAATCTCACTTATATAATCTTTATACATTATATCTGTGATAAAATGTTTAAGTTTCATATTATTTGATCCTAATTCATGAAAAGATAAAAGTAAGTTGATGTTTCTTCTAATAATCAAATATTCATAATTAAATATTCATCAACTCATATACATTTTTAATTCCGTAATTTTACATGTACAAACATTGTACGTAATGTTAAGAACACGTTTGAGATGGTTGTTTTAATTGGTGATTTGCTTTCCAAAAGTTCATCCATTGTTAAGCACTAAAATTAATACATTCATAATTAGTTGCATAAGTAAATAAAATAAAATATGCTAATCATACATGATGCTCATGTCTAAATAAAGTTGGAAGTAAAAAAAAAAATGAAGTGTTACGCCTACAGTAAAATTGTTGGTGTGTAAACTTAGCTTTGTTGGCTGTGCAAAATGTAGTGATTAAAAGAAATGGAGAGACTCCATGACACATTTCAGAATTCATAACATATGAAATCAGTGGGTGAAGTTGTTATTCTATTTCCACCTCTAAAATCTTATAATAAGAAAATTAATTGCAAAATAATAGACAGTAAAATAAATTGTCTTCACAAATATCCACAAATAAAATTAATAATAGACATAAAATGAGTACCTTTAAAATTATTTTTTATAAATGTTAAAAGGAGAAAATTTTAAGTTGATAAAAAATATAATTGTATTTTGAGTTGAATTCTAAATATTTTAAAATAAAATAAAATGATTTTACCTTTAATATTTTTAAAATCATATAGTCTCTTTAAAATCTTAAATAATTTGAGTTCATGCTAAGTTTTCTTTACTCTTTTTCTTTAGAACATTTATATCATTTTTTGTTTTCTTTCTTAGACTATAAATTAGGAGACAATTGAGATTATAATATACTTAACTCAAATAAAGATAATAATATTTTGGAGATAATTGTTTTATTTTAGTTTGTATGACTGATGCATGTGATGTTTGTCTCCATGTGAGTGCAGTATGACTTCTAATTAGAGCTGTGTATGTTAAGATTAAACTTTTTTTTAGTGTTGTTTAGATTATGTTTAAAGTGATTTCTAAGTAGTTATATGTATTACTCTTGTCGGGTAACTCGAATAAGTTAAGGGTTTTTAGGGTGTTGTATTTAGAGGACGAATATCTCTTCATAGAGAGCTTTAAGAACTGTGTTTAAGTTTGTTTGATTATGAAGAGTCTTTAGATGTTGAGTTTAGAAGACGAGTGTTTCTAAACAAAGAATTTTAAGGATTAATGTTTGATGTTGGATTTTTAGGGTTTCGAGTTTAGAAGACAATTATTTTTAAAGAGAGAGCTCTAAAAACTAGTATTTGGTTTAACGTGTGACATCATATTATAAAATGAATATTACAAGAAAATATAATATGTTGTTTAATTGTTTTCATGTGAGTTTATTCTTTTCTATGTGTATGTGTTTACAAGAGAATATGATCATTAACCCTGCTTAATAAATATCTATTATTTAATTCAACTTTCTATTTTGTTTTAAGAACACTCTGTTTAACCTTTTCCTTTGACTTAATTTGAAGTGCCTGTAAAGTTGATGATTTTGGATACCTATTCGTAGGAATAGTAAACATTGATGATTTTTTTTTTAAACTTTCGTTACGATAAATTTTAATTTTAATTTTTGGAAGATTCATAAACTTTAACGTAAAATAGAAGTTGGAAAATTGAGACACACTACTTTTCTTTCTTTGGAAATTTCTACCTGTAAGGATAAGAGTTAGGACCACATTTGTTCGATATTTATAGTGAGAATAAATATTAATAATGAAAGGTGAAGTTCCAAAGTCTCTGCTTTTTGTGGTTTCAGTGTCACACTTTATTGTCTTCCAATGTTTCTTTATTTATTTTCCTTCTTACAATTGTTTGATGTGCAATCCTCATGACACGTTTGCCTTGTTACAATTCAAAAACTCAGTAGTTGCTCTCAACTCTCCACCTTTTCTTCCTGTGAATGATCGTTGTTCCTCATATTTTTCAAAGACGAAATCTTGGAACAAGGTGACAGATTGTTGCGGGTGGGATGGAGTCACGTGCGACTCGAGATCAGGTCACGTGATTGGCCTCGACCTTTCATGCAGTCTTCTTAGAGGTGAGTTACTGGGTTCCAATAGTTCTATTTTCAGGCTAAGACACTCTGCAATTGGTGACCTTATCGACCTCACGCATCTAAATATATCATGTGTTGGGATTAGCGGTAATGTTCCTCCACAATCTCTCACTTGTCAAAATTAGAACATCTTCGTATCAGTAGCATCGACACATTTCCCACCAGAATTAGAATTGATGATTACACATGGAACAGACTCATTCACAACGCAACTAATTTACGAGAGATTTATTTAGAAAAAGTGAACATGTCTTCTGTCGGAGAGAGCTCTTTGTCATTGTTAACTAATCTGTCATCCTCTTTAGTTTCTCTCCATCTCTCAAACACCCAAATCCAAGGGAAATTGCCCTCTAACATCCTTCATTTACCCAATCTCCAAGAGATAGATTTGTCCCAAAATCAAAACCTCAGAGGTGAACTTCCAACGTCCAACTGGATAACTCCATTAAGAATCTTGTCTCTCTCTGAAACTGCTTTCTCAGGATACATTCCAGATTCCATAGCCCACTTTAAGTCTCTTCACACACTAGAACTTTCAGATTGCAATTTTGATGGATTTATTCCTCCATCATTGTTTAATCTTACTCAACTTTCTTTCTTAGATTTATCATATAATAAATTAGTTGGCCCCATTCCAACCCAAATCACCAAACTTTCTATATTATCGATCTTATCCTTGTCTGGTAACATGTTAACTGGACTAATTCCTTGCTGGTGTTACTCCTTGCCTTATTTATTCATCTTGGATCTTAGAGACAACCAGTTCACAGGGTCAATTGGTGAATTCTCAGCTACTTCTTTACGATATTTGTCTCTCTCTGATAACAAACTGCTAGGTAATTTTCCAAATTCAATATTTCAACTCCAAAATCTTACTTCTTTGGATTTGCAATCAACAGGTTTGAGTGGTACCGTGGACTTTCACCAATTTTCAAAGCTTAAAACTCTAAGTTTTTTGGATCTTTCTCATAATAGTTTGCTCTCACTAAAATTTGAAAATAATTTTGATTGTATCTTACCCAACCTTCAGTACTTACATTTATCTTCAAGTAAAGTAAGTAGTTTCCCAAAATTCATAGCACCAAACCTGGAAGTTTTAGATCTTTCTCATAACAGAATTCGTGGAAGCATTCCCAAATGGTTTCATGAGAACCTCTTGCGCTCCTGGAAGAACATTAGTTACATTGATTTAAGTTTCAACAAGTTGCGAGGTGATCTTCCGATTCCACCTAATGGCATTCGATTCTTTTCAGTCTCAAATAATCAGCTGAGTGGGGACATTTCTTCAGCATTGTGCAACGCTAGCACCCTTTCTATACTTAACTTGGCTTCCAACAACTTCTCAGGACTTATTCCACAGTGCTTGGCAACATTTCATTCTCTTCGGGCGTTGGATTTGCAAGACAACAACCTTTACGGTAGCATACCTGATAACTTTTCTAAAGGAAATTCCTTTGAGACTCTAAAGTTGAATGGAAATCAGTTGAAGGGACCATTACCACGATCTTTGGCTCATTGCACAAAACTCGAAGTTTTGGATCTTGAAAACAATAACATATATATGTTCCCCTATTGCTTAGAAACTTTGCCAAATTTAAGGGTACTCAGTTTACGGTCAAACAAATTTCATGGCGTCATCTCTTCTTTCGGCACCGAACTTCCATTTCCCAGATTGAGGAATTTTGACATCTCCCATAACTATTTTACTGGACCCTTGCCAGCATCATACATCCAGAACTTTCAAGGAATGATGAATGCGATTAAAAACCAAACTGGTTTGAAATATCTCGGTAACCATTCTGCATATAGTGATTCAATAGTGATTATAATGAAAGGGTCATACATGGAACTCACAAGGATACTGACTGTTTTCACAACCATTGATTTATCAAATAACATGTTTGAAGGAGAAATTCCAACAGTCATTGGAGAGTTGCATTCTCTGAAAGGGCTTAACCTTTCACACAATAGAATCACTGGTATCATTCCATTATCAATGGGTAATTTAAGCAATTTGGAATGGTTGGACCTCTCATGGAACCAGTTGAAGGGTGAGATTCCCATGGCTTTGACAAATTTGAATTTTTTGGCAGTCTTGAACCTTTCACAAAATCAGTTTGAGGGGATGATACCTAAAGGTGGACAATTTAACACATTTGAAAACGATTCCTATGTTGGAAATCTAATGTTGTGTGGAATCCCTTTGTCAAAATCCTGCAAAGAGGATAAAGAAAAGTCACCATATTCAACACTTGACAAAGAAGAATCCGGATTTGGGTGGAAATCCGTTATAGTGGGATATGCATGTGGGATGATCTTTGGAATAATATTGGGTTGTAATATATTCTTCCTTGGAAAACCTCAAATGCTTACAAGACTTGTTGAAACATGTTTCAATGTGAGACTGATCTAATAAAAACAAGAGAAACCTTACAAATGGTTGGATGATGAATTAGTACACTTTTAGTTTAATATGGTTATTTTTTATGTGCCTTTTATGTAGTTTTAATTTCTACTTTCTCTATCTTATGCTATCAATTTCATGTTATGCTTAACATGTTGTAAGATGTCAAACCTTCATAAGGTAAATTCTAATATTCAATCTTCAATAAACACAAAATTAATCTTATATTAGCTGGATGCGTATAGCCTATAGATTAACACAATTAAATGCAAAATTGTCTTATTGTATTTTAAATTTGATAGGCTCAAATTGTGTCCGTCAATGTAAATGATGTACGAAGGAGTGAACATGACAGTTTTGTTGACCAAAAAAAATTTAGAAGTTAACGACTGATAAATTAAATATTTATCAATAAATTTTTAATTTATAAGTTTTAAGTATATAAACTAGTTCATTAGTTTAAAAGTGTTTAGTAGATATGTTTGATAAGCTAGTTAATAATATACAATTATACAAAAGATAATCTAAAAAAGTTTATATTTTTAAATAAAATTATAGTATTATATTAAACAATAATTAAAAAGAAATAATGTGGTATCTCACATAGAAATTGAGAAATTGGTGAAGAGATGTTTTTGTCTCATTAAAATTGAAAATAGATATTAATAAATAAAAGTATATTAAATATAGAAAATATAAGAGATAATAATATAAAAAAATAAATATAAATGGAATAAAATAAATTATAAATTAAAATTTTAATATATTTGATTAAATATTATTTTGCTAGTCAAACTACTTTTTAATGCACTAAAACGTATTTTATGTTACTAGTTAAAAAAATACATGTAAAATACCTAAAACGAAAATTTATACCACGTCAATAGGTTTTATTTTTTTAACAAGTGTCCTTATATAACACAAAAAGTAAAGAGCTTTTTATCAATAATCAATAAATTTCTATGATGCTCTTTTAGTGAAATAGTCAATATTATTAAGCATACTTTATTGTTAATTTTGAAATATAAAAATATATTAAAAATAATTTTTCTTTTGTTATTCTCTATTTTTATTATCTATCTATCTATATATATATATATATATATATATATATATATATATATATATATATATATATATATATATATTCATAAAAACAGAAAAAAAAACAACAAAAACAATGTAATACTTTTCTGACAGCATGCCTTATTTGTTTATGATTGTTTTATGTTGTGGATATTATAAACTGTCCATTGACAGAAAACTATATTATTATAAATGCTGTTGAATAGGAAAAAAAAAAATTCAAAATAGGATTGAGAAAGGAGAACTTTTTCAGTAGAATTATTTTTCAAAGAAAGAGCAACACTGTAATTTTGTTTTTTTCCTTGTGAGAGGGATTCAGTGACTTGGAATTTGCCCTTCTTTTCACTATATTATGTTCACAGTTGATGAGTAGTCTCGATATCAATTGATTGGTGATAAGCCACGTAGGATCTGGGATATGGAATACTAATAATATGTAGTAATCCAAGTTGGATTTGTTAATACAGTTGGCTGGAAAGTCTGCAGAAGATTCCACTTGGGAGAATGAAATTGTGCTTAGGAGTCCATCATTGACACCACAATTAGCAACAATCATTTGTAGACACTAGGAATGAAATAAAATAAAAAAGATAGAAAAAAAGTGTTGAAATAATCACTTTGAAGTCACAGAAATAGTAATGCTCTTTCTTTGAAATTGGATCCCATCTAATAATAAAAATGTAGGTAATGTCAGTTTGTTGTGGACTGTGTAGAAAGAAATTATCTTCTTGAACCAAACTTGAAACCAAATATATTTTTGTTGCATAGAACGTGTGCACTTGTATTATTAATTTCACTCTGGTTCAACAGGAGTTTGCGAAATGGCCTCTGCTGATAATGATGGCCGCAGGAGAAGGTATAAACCAGGCCCTAAAAATGGTATCAATGATATGGGAAGAAGCCAAGAACCTTTCTCAAACCTGCAAATTGGATTAGCGTTAAAATATGTGCTACATTCTCTTTTATTCACTCCGTTCCACAATAACTGCAGTTTAAGGTTTTCGCGCACAGGTTATTTTTAATCAAAATTGGTAATCAAAACATCATTGTGTCGACTCTAATCCCAACTAGGTTGACACTTCTCACACAGATGTACCACTTTTTGAAATAACTTTACTAAAATAGTCTCACTTTTTCAATAAATAAATTGCTCTGAATGAGAAAAAAAAAAGAGTAATTAATTTGAGGATTAACTAGGAAGAGAAAGAATTAATACTTCATTGGAATGTGAGAGCATCAATCAATTTGAAATTTTTTTTACATGACTAAAACCGCAGTTATCATTGAACGGAGGAAGTATATAACTAGGCCAAGGAACTGAATGTAAAAATTGAACTAAGAACTTATATGGCAAGTAATTTACCATTTTCGTGCTGTCATGTCGTTGTAAACCCAGAATGGTGCAAATGTGGAAAGTACAATAAAATCAATGGAGGTAATATGAATCTGCAATATGAAAAGTCAACCTTAGCACCTAACATTTCCAATTTAATGGAAAATGGACAGTGTAAATCATGAACATGAAGTCTAAGAACTGCATTCTAATGTTGTCATGAACTTGGCCTAGTAGACCAGCAATTGTTGAATTTAGATTAGCATTTCATTTAGCAAAGATCACGATAACAAGATTGAAAAAGTCTATGACACTGCTAATGCTTATATAATAAACACAATGAATAGTCATGCCAACTTGTTGAAATGCTGAGTATGAACTTACAAATTTGCTTTCCCTGAAGTACTGGTAAAATTCTTTCCACACATCTTGTCCAGCTAAACCAGCATAAATTATGATGGCTACCCCTGCAACAAGTGATATCTGATGTGCAAGTACGATAAGTTACATCCTTCAATAAAATAAATTAAAAAGAGACTGCTGAGATTATAATATACATTTGTCCATAGGGCTATTCCCATGGATCTTTCATAATAGGGGCATGCTGACAAGCATGTCTAGGAAGAAAGTTTCTCAATGAGGATTAATAGAGAGCCTACTGAAAACAATTCCAAACCATCATGGTTGTTAAGTTTCATCATGATTATTGGTCACGTAAGTTTAAGAATGAAACGAATGGGAAGAGGAATCCAAAAAGTTAAAAATAGATTGATTCCAAACAAAAATAAGACCAAAAGCAGTTGAATATGAAAACCTTCCAAATATTTTTCTTTCACTGCACCAATGTACGCAGCAGGCTGTGTTTGTTAATGACATACAACTATGATGTTTTTATATAAAACACTGAGGCAACCTCTGCAATGGCATTTTTTAATCATTTTATAACTCAAATGTACACTGCATTTTAAGTGTTTCGCCAAAGATAAACATGAGATTGCAAATGGGGTGTTTTTTCTTATGATCATGCAAAGTCACCTAACTATGGAATCATTGTTCGGAATACTATAATTTCACTTGAACAACATTGCAAGATGAGGTTGAGATGAGCATTACCAATGCAGTTACTTTTGATTCCAGAAAATTCAAGGGCCACGTTTTAAGCTGAATTTCTTCAACAGGAGGTGCTGGCGGTTTCCAAAGTACAAAATAAGGAAGAAGTGCATATGCACCTCCAAAACATGAAAGTATGAGGAAGGGCCATACAGGAATACTGTTTTTTGAGCTGTAGAACAACAGATGGAAGATATGAAATCAGCTTCAGGTATTGTCAAATAGGACATATACATAAGAAAACATAAAATTATTGTATTTAAAATTCGTGTTCTAAGTCAAATGACACCGAATAGTACGATACATGAATGATTTGGTACAACGTGGTGCTTACTGATATTAATCACATAATTAGTACAACATCATGATCAACTCCTAGAACTATAAATTTTCATAACACATCTCAACTAAAAGGTAGAGGTTTATGAGTGGCTTGAAATCTGATAAAAGAAACATATTATATATGTTGGACAAATATACATAGCAAAGGGAAGTACCTTCTTCCTGTAGGAAGCAAGAGCATGCTATATACCAATGGCCACAAGCCCATTATATACCACAATGATACTAACACTTCATTCATTCTGAAACCATCATCCCCTTGCAGATTCAGGAGCTTTTTCAGGAAATATGAATCCCTTGACTGAATGAAAGAAAAATCTCACAGTTAAGACAAAAGGAAAGGAAAAATAAAAGCATAGGAAGATAAAAACTGCAAAGGCTACTTTCTGTGATGAATCCGAGACTCTTGAATCAATATATGAGTCTCTCACTGAACTGCAGGGTCAATACACAAATTTAAGGCTGTAAAAGAATAAAAGTTTAATACAGTAATTGTAATTTCACAAAAATGAGGAGGTGCAACTATCTATCTTCCTTAAAATGACTCTGGGTTCGCCATAGACTACTTTTGTGCTCTTATAAGAGGACCAAAGAGTATATTGAATCCTCAAATATCTTACACAGTATATTGATTTCCCATTTTAGTCCATGAGGGACTCTAACATTGTTTAATCTCAGCTCAATGAGCCTTATTTTTGCAAAGATTCTATTAAAAATCCTCTTGTGGATAATAACTATAACTTTGATTCTCAAATAATATTAGAAGGTTTTGTTGTTGTGGTGGAGATTATATTTCCTCTATAATTATTTTTTATTCTCAAATGAACTGATATAAACAAATCACAAGTAATACACATTCGAATATCCAATCGTTTTCCATCCCTATGGAGATCGAATTTTATATGATGATTAGCACATTTCAAATTGGAAAGAACAGAAAGAACATACAGGGGTCTGGTTTGGGGTGAGAAAGAAGACATAGTAGATGAGTGCTGCCCAGAGGAGAAAGAGCAAAAAGGAGGTTGTCCAGTCTCTTCCATCATTCCCACCAAATTCGCTCTCTTTCTTCAAGCTATGGCAGATTTGGAAACCACTCTTTTTCTGAAACGGAACGAACAGAGTTTTGATTCTTGCTCTCACACCGAGTGGTTTTGGCGTTGGTGAAACTCTGAAAGGAGGAAAATTGTTGTGAGGCTGAAGTGAAGCTCTGAAACTTGTCTTCTTGGTGAGAGTGGGAAAGTTGGGAGAGAAGAAAATGGATTGAGCCAACAACATGTTGTCTTATGGCTAACCCGATGACCATGTATATTTTAGTGCTCTCATATTCGTATCTCTTGCCCCCTCTCACTAGCTATATAGAAAGAGACAGGAATATTATATAATAATAATTATTATTATTATTATTATAACAAGAATAATAAGAATAGTAATAATAATAATATAAAACTGAGAAGATGATTTGCGTGCACGTGGTCTTTTCATGTTCAAATTCTCGAAATTAAAATTTAATGTAATGTAATATAAAAAAACTAGTTGTGATGAAAAAAAAAGTCATTCAACAATAAAAATAAAATTTTTGTAACTAAATGTTTTAAAAATAGAGTATATTCTTTATAGTTTATTTTATTTATAATTCTTTTTATCTTAAAATGTTGCATACTATTACATATTATTAGGACTCCAAATCTAGTAGGAACGGTGGACATAGATGATTTTGAATTTTTTTTGTAAACTTTTCTTGCAATACTTTCTTTTGTTTAATATATATATATATATATATATATATATATATATATATATATATATATATATATATATATATATTTGTATTTCTGAAAGTTCATAAACCTTAACGTAAGTTGGAAAATTATCACAGTACTTTTATTTATTTCATCCAAAGTTTTTACCTGTAACGACAAGAATTTGGATCCCATTTATTCGATATTCATAGTGAGTATAAGTATTATTAATATTTTTGTTTTCAGGATCTGAGCTTCTAATTGAATAAAGAGCTGAAAGGCAAAGTTCCAAAGTCTATTTTTTGTGCTTTCTCAAGAAACTTTCTACATTCCATACATACTGCCTTGTTGAAGTTTCATGGCTTATTTCCCTCCTCATCTTATTTCTCGTCCTTTAGAATATTTGATTTTTATTTTTGATTCTTAAAAAGACGTATTTCTTTCTCCTTCGTCAACTCTTTAATATTGAAAATGGAAATTATTTTCTCTACTGGTCAAGAATATAAAAATTATATCAGTATTAATTTTAAAAAATAATTAAATATATATGATATGATGCTCTAAGAATTAAAGTCTTGTATAATGATTAAGATAATATAAAATAATTATTCTATTCTATTTTCGTTAATCATTTACTCTGACAAGACTATTATTATTTAAATTTGTGCTTAAAACAAATTTAATACTTTCATAATTTTAACAAATTTTTTAACTTTCCATTTGCACAAATTTACAGAATTCAACTTTTTTTTCTTTTTCCCTGCTTCTCAAATAGTATATATATATATATATATATATATATATATATATATATATATATATATATATATATATATATATATATATATATATTTAAATTAGCTTATGTATTTCGTTCTTATTTTTTTAAAGAAAAATCTTAAATAAATCCTTTTATTTTTATATGTCTTAATTTTGTCTCTATTTTAAAAATTGTTAATAATTTGATGCTCTATGAGTTGAAAATGGCGGCTGGTGACACTGCTACGCCATAGATGAACTTTAATATAAAAGCATAATAAAATTTGATAACAATTCAATATCTTTTTTCCAGTAACTAAACAATTTATTTTTGGACTAAAATTATTTAAATTTGGAAAATTGGAGAACCAATCTTATTAAAGCTTTATGCTTTGATATGTGTTCGAAAGTCAATAGTTTACTATGTCACGTGTTGTTATCTGAATGTTTGTATTTATGTTGGCATGTTTATATTTGAAAATTATTATAAAAGATATTTTGAAATCAAAATTATGAAAGATTCGACTATTCAAGAAGTAATTGATGGGTATTAAACGTCATTACACATTTTTTTAACTGAAATATAGATTTCAGAACCAGCTTTGGATTAAGATAAACTCAATTTATTATAATTATATTTTATTTTAAATTGATAAGTGTCAGAGTTAATTTCTTAATAAATTGATTGTTTGCTATTCACATCCACTTGATATGAGAATAATGCGTAATCATGTTATAACATGATTGAGTGGTTAAACCGTTTCATTCAAAATCATATGATACATTTTATAATCACTTTATTTAGAAATTAATCATAATATAAAAAAAAAAATAGAATGTGTTAAAGGTCCCATAATGTACACAATACTCTGTAACAATACATATGCTAAAAAAAGTTTAATAAGAATGATAAGTGAAGGAGTAGGCATGGGCCGCTACTCCCTGCACCCCATTAATTTATAAAAGACTATTATGCTCTTATGAATGTATAATATATTATCTTTTTTGTCTTCTCATTCTTCCTTTCCAATGTTGTAACCTTTCTCTCCTCACTTTGCTCATTCTTATTCCATCTTTTCTATTCTCTTCTCCACCATCTACATGTCCATCTCCTGTTCACCATCAAAGTCATGCAACATCAGATTAAAACAGGGAGGGAGGGAGGAAGAAGCACCCGTAGGCAGGGTATTCTTGCTTCGAGAAAGCCCATTATATTTTTGTGTGTTTGGGTTATGGCCCAAGCCCATGATTCTTTTTTTATCAAAACCTATTTTGCTAAATAAACCAAAGAATACAAAAGTTAAGCGAAACAAAAGAAAAAGAAAAAACACGCGCGGTGTGACATGTTTGAAGAGCTTAGCTCCACATACTAATATTATTATTATTATTTGATTTTGTTTTATCAATGGCCACTCTTCCTTACCGCACTCTTCATCCTCTATCTTCTTCTCTCAGTCCTTCTTCCACTTTGGTTCACCTTTGTTCATGCTCTTCCACACCTTCTCGTTCTCTTCTCCAATTCCCCTCCAATCTCAGACGCAAAGCCACCAAGAAGCCCAGACTGTTTTTGATCGTTCACCCCATTTTTCTCTTTAACGGCGTCGCCACCACTTTCTATTTTGACACCCAAACAGTCATCGTTACTGTTAGTGTTTTGGCCGCCATTGCTCTTTCTCTCTTCCTTGGCCTCAAGGTTCTCCCTTTTCATTCTTTTAACTATGGGCTTCTCTCACTTTACATAAAAACGAAAACTTTTTTATTTTCCTTTTTATATGTAATGTTAGACTTACTATTTCACCATAAGACCCACGTGCATTTAGTGTTTATGTATTCACTTATCTAATATTTCGGAAATGTGTTCACTTTAGCATATCATGCTTCCAATTTTGCTAATTATTTCTTTTTATTGATGATGTTTCTTGTCTTTAATTAAGATTGTTACTTCTGCCTTGTGCTTACTTTCTGCTGCTTCAATTTTGGTTATGGAAAATTGTGGAGTGGGGATGATAAATGTGATAAGTGATCTGAAAGAAAAGCAATGTGGAAGTGAGTTATAAGAGAAAATTAATTTACACTTATAATTATCTTCTGAAATTTGTGGGTTTTGATTTCATAAAGTGATAAACATTTTTTTTAGAGTGGTGGTGGTGTTGGTGAATGTTGGCAGCCTACCTCATTCAGAAGTGTAATATAGTATGCATATGCATAACTGCATCAACATTTGCTCACGGAAGTGTGTGCTACTTTTTAACAGTAACATTATGGGTTAAATTAAAGTTGATACTTCTGTTTGTTAATGAGTGATGGGGTTTTGCAGGGTGATCCGGTGCCTTGTGAGCGATGTGGTGGCAATGGTAATTATCTTTCTGCATTTGAACTTAAACATTGTTGTGCTTTAGTGTTGAATTTTAGGGAATTATTGAGGCTTGAATCGTGATGGTAACAATACGAGGAACATTTTAGATATTGGTGACGAGGATATCATTATTCATGTGTTTAGGACATTGACTTGAATCATTGTAGTTGGGGAATAATGATTGTTTTGAATAAGGATACTTGGGGTCTGCTTGATTGAGCAAGTGAGAAAGTGAAGAATAGAAACAGTTTTGGACTAAAGTTATTGGTCAGAGTTGAAAGGAGATTGTTTTATTTCCCACTCTTTGTGGTGTTTCTATCATACCAGTCAAAGGTGTAGTGCTTTTCATGTGAAAATCTTCACCTCTTATTTTCAACCTATTCAACCAAGCTGTCATTTAGGACCAATTGGTTCTAGTTTCAAAAAATATTCCCAGCAGCAACACGCCTGATTGTTGTATTTGCATAAAGGGAGTGGCTGACATGTGCTTTGTGAAAGTTTTTGGATCAGGGTAATCTTTAGAAGTTAGTGGGTAACATATGATCTTTTAATTTTTTGGCTTGATGACTGATGTTGTGTTTTTCAGCCACTACAATGTATGATACAGAATATAAAGCTTCCACCAATTGTTTTTGCATTAAGATTGCGCTTGTATTATCCCAATAACTTCAAAATTTTCTCCTTACCCCTTTTCAATAATTATATCACTATGAATGGAGATGTATTCTATGGCAATAGTTCATTTGGATTGGATAAAGAAAGTGTTGTAGTACCTATTTTAGTGATGGTTATGAATGAGAATTCTACTTTCTAATGTCATTGCCCCTCTCACTATTGTGATTCCTGTAAGTGTGCATTGACCTGCGTTTTTACATTGCATGTGTGAAATAAATGGGAACTTGTTTCAGTATCGTTGACAGAAGATACTATTTTGAATGCCGTTGCTGACAAACAGGTGGGACAAAATGCGTGTTTTGTGACTATGGCAAGATGAAGCAAGATATGGGGTTAATTAACTGTAAAGTATGCAAGGGTTCAGGTATATCTCTCTGTTATCATATGTGTAAAACAAATTATAATGATTGCATTTTCTTACCTGAATATTTTGGGTGCATTTCCTTTCCTTTACCACTTTTAAGGAATTGTTTGATCTGTTACGTGAAAATCAATATATTGTATTTCCTCAAGGGAAAAAAAGAGATTATACTATTTTTTCCATGTTCAACCATGGCTTATTTACTGTCTTCACTGTTCTTTTTGTTTATGCATGTGTTTCCACTCTATAGGATTGATTTTCTGCAAGAAATGTGGAGGTTCAGGCTATTCCCGTCGGCTATGAGCTGTGAAATTCCTCCTATATGTTAAGACCATCTGTTCTGAGATATGTAAGATGTTGTAACAATTTTACTTCATAGTGTCTTTTTCTCTGTGAATCATTTTAATAAAGTTATTCTGAAGTCCTCTTAGCTAATTGGTTTTTCCATAAAAATTAGTCCAATTTTGGTAATAGTGTTTAATATGGTTTCTTCTTGAAAATATAAGTTAGGTAAAAACATGTTTAGAAAAAATAAACTTAAAAAAAAGTTAACAAACATAGTTTTTGGTTTAAAAAAAAAAGCATATTTGACTTGTTTTCGTATATCATATTTTGATCTCGTCTATAGTTTTAAAACATTTTTGTTAAGTATTATCATCGAACACAGTTAAGTTTAATAATACTTTATTATGTTTAGTGATTATTATCATCAAGTGAACACTTAAAGTTATGTTTAATAATACTTTATTATGTCTTAGTGATTACTATTTTTTGAGTTTTTTTCTTTTAGAAATTCTCCATGGAAATATTTACTAAAATTAAAAAAAAAGTTGTCAATGATTAAAAATCACGACAAATATTAATTGTAAATAAGAACTTATTAATCCATTTATTTTGATTAATATATTATTAGATGAGTTCTAAAAATAATATATATGATAAAAGGCTAGGGTTTGATTCAATTTTTATTTTTTTATTAATAGAAAGTTATTCACAAAAAATATCATTAAATTATTAAAGAAACTATCTAAAATTTATCTCAAATTAATATACATAGATGAAAATAAGCCAATTTTTTTTATAAATGAAAAATTTTAAAATATAAAAGAAAAAACATATTAGACTTTGCATTTAAACTTAATTTAAAAAATTGGAGTCCACATTTTTTGTCTCATTAATTTCTTATACATATTAATGTTATCAATAATAGTTTTACTTTTTCTTATGCAAATTCCTATTAGCAACTATAGTGTGGCTTCAAAATTATTACAGATAGAAATAAGAAATTATAGTGGTAAGAATCATAGCAGCAGCTCTACGGCTGAAAGAAAAGCCCAACGAGATAGAAGAAATCCTCAGGACTAAAGGACATGTCAAGATTTCTCCTACCACCAATGATCTCTAAAATCAGCAAATTGATTCGAAGTTTTTTCTTGGCATGAATTTGCAGAGCTTTGAAATCTTCTTCGTATCGTAAATAGGTCTTCATTTTTGCTTTTGGGATAAAACTCAATATCTTTACCAGATGTCGATATTCATTCACGAATAATAACATCTGAATGTTCACATTCGTTTAAATATTATTGTTAAATTCCTTTATTTTAAGAACATTTGTTCTGAAATATGTAACAATCTGACTGTTCATATTGTTTCTTCTTAAAAATATAAGTTTGGTATAAAAAACATAAAAAGTTAACAAACATAGTTTTGGGTTTAAAAAAAAACATAGTTAAACTTTGACTAGTCTTCGTATATTGTATTTTGATCACGTCTATAATTTTAAAATATTTTTGTTAAATATCATTAAATGAACATGTCAAGTTAAGTTTAATAATACTTTATTATTATGTGGAGTGATTACTATTTTTTTATGATTTTTTTTCTTTTAAAAATTCATTACTCAATGAAAATATTTACTAAAGTTAAAAAAGTTAGTATTAAAACTCACAAAAATATTAATGATAAATAAGAACTTATTAACCATTTATTTTGATTAATATTTTTTATACGATTTCAAAATATAATATATATATATATATATATATATATATATATATATTTTACAAAGTCAAACATTTTATGTATCATTAAATTGTTAAGGGAACTATCTAAATTTTATCTCAAATTAATATACATTAAAATAAATACTAGTCTTCTATTTTAATATCTATAAAAACTTTTTATCAAGCCATATTCGAAAGATAAAAATATCAATAAATGAGTTATCATTAGACTTAAATGTTATTAAATTTAGCATGTGATAACTTTAATAGCAATAATTGAAAGAATGTATCAAAATCATAGACCAACCAAAACATATTATAACTAGATTAATCAAAATTTAGTAAATGTAATAAAAAAAATTAAAAATATTTTGTATTGAAAACAAAAATAGTTAAAACTTGAAGGAAAAATGACAATATATTAAATAAATAATTCTTTCAGTAGATAAAAATTAGCTAATTTTTATCATTATATAAAAAAGAAAACATTTTAAACATAACAATAAATATTAGACTTGAGAATTAAAATATAAAATAATTTTGGAGAATTTGATTGATCCTCTTGTACTCTTCTATTTATAAGAATAAATTGATAAAGAGTATATAATAATTAAGTAACCTTAGACATAATATAATCATGATAACCCTAAATACAATATAATCATGATAAATATAATAACTCTAAACACAATATAATTATGATAAATAGGATAACCTTTAACACAATATAATGATGATAAATAAGATAAATATCCTTACAATTAGATTTTGCATTTAAACTTAATTTAAAAAATTGGAGTCCACATTTTTTGTCCAATTAATTTCTTATACATATTAGCAATAATAGTTTTACTTTTTCTTGTGCAAATAATCTGGGTGGATAAGTATAGCAACAAATGATAAGTATTGAATGTATTTTATATTTTTGAGAAATTTAATTAACATTTTAATGGGCAAATCATACACAACGTTTTTCATCATTTTCTCCTTCAATCCAACGGTGGAAATTGGTCTTCCTTGTTTATTAAAAGTATTACTCATTTCTCATATAAAAAAACAAACTTCCCATTTCATTTTATCTTCTTACTCTTCTCATTGCATGGGAAAGACCCGTGTTGATTATAGTATTTTATGGCAGGTTAAAACCATAAATATATTTTATAAATAATTTAAAATTATAAATAATTTAAAATGTGATTGGTATAAGATATTTCTAAATTAAAATGGATACATTAAGAAAGAATTTTTTACATGCTTGAAATACATTTTGTCACACCCTTAAAAACTCACTGAAAACCCCGAGTAGTGGGATCCATGTGTCAAGGAGTGAGTGAGTGTTTCAGTTAGTGGAAAACAAGTGGCTGTAGGAGAGTGACCGTTCGGTTTTGGGTGACGGCAGTACTTAATACGAAAATTTCAAATGTCATGCCATTCTCTGCATGCTCTCTTTCCTCTCCAAATTTCTGAAAAAAAAAACGTTTTCTCCTCCTTCTCTCTAAAATCTCCACCTTCTCTCTAAGAAAATCTCACATTTTCTTCTTCCAATCACCTCTCAGGCACCGTTTGAACACTCCCGGCGTCAAGAGCTTTCGTTTAAACCGATCAGTTTGTGATTCTGAGCTGGTGAGTTTCCTTCCCTTTAGCACGTTCATTTATTTTCGCGTGCCAACCTCTATTTCTGGTCGCCTGAGTGAATCATATAATTCTGAGTGTTTCTGGTTTTCTGTTTGGTTCAGTACTCCTAAAACGTGACTGTCGAACGTTAAGTATTTGGTAGTGGGGAGCTCCATTATGCATCGTTGAGCGTTCGATTACGTATAGAGGTAAGGAAAACTTATATAATTTGATTAAATCCTTGTTTTGAACTTGGGTATGTTTGTATGATACGTTGTTTGATTATTTGATGAGTATGAAATATGTGTGTACTGTTTGTTTGGATGTGTGGATGGATGACTGATATACGTGTGAACTAAGCTGAGATAGGGCTTAATATTCAAACTGTAGTATTATGAGTAAAGGTGATAGTATGGTCGAGCGTCATTAGCGAGCGTTCGGTTCTTCTTGGGAGTGCATAGTCTTACCTGATTTCTCATGCTTTAGGGATAATGTCTAAGAGTCTTTCTGTAATACTATATAGGATTAGGTAAACTGTGATCGAGAGTTCGTATTAATCGTTCAGTTTTCCTTTGAGCGTCCGTCTATATTAAGTTATTCTTCTACAAGGAATTTCGTTAATGAAGATCTTGTTATAATATTGGATAGGCATAAATAAGTGTGGCGCAATTGTGTGTGTGTGTGTATATATATATATATATTCATTCGTTTTATGTAAATTTATTAGTGCTCGGTCTTGGACCAAGCGTTCGATCTCAGTAGCGCTCGTTCCTGATAAGTACTTGGTCTTGGACCAGCGCTCGTTCAATAGTGTACGGTTTTCTACAGGGCTCGGTCTTAAACCAAGCGCTGGGTCTCGTTTCAGTAATTTATTATTACTGTTTTAGAATAAGAGTATTCAGCCAAACTCGATACCATCCGTTACTTCATAGTTTCTATCAGTATTAGTATTGGGTATCAAACAATGTTGGTTTCTAAAAGGTGTTCGGTCTAAAGTCTTAGTACTCGGCCTAGGCTTCGTGGTGTTCGGTCTAAAGTCTTAGGGGTCTGTTTATTGAAGTGGATAAGTAGCGCTCGGTCATGTTAGTTTCTAAGGAGTGTTATTCCAGTTGGACTTATGTTATGATGAGAAAGTGTGATCTTATTTCAGTTGAATATATTGATGAAGTATAAGAGAATTTGAAATGTGATGTAAATGAAATAGTTTGATTATGAACGAGTATTCTAGAGAGGAATATCTCAGAAAGTGGTTATTGATTGGTAAAGTATGAATGTGGGCAAAACTTAGCGGGCGCTTATCCTGATATTCCATGATTACTCATTCTCAAGTAGAGAGGAGTAAGTCATGTGTGGGAATGACAGGAGGTCCTCTTGGACGGAACGGATCAACCTCGGGTGGCAACTGTTGAGGGTATCCCAGTTACTACATCACTCGGGTGCACGAACGTCGTAGCTACACATGATTCATACCGTCTGGACAGTCAGAGTCAAGTGGTCGTTAATTGCATGCCTTGATGTATGAATGATGATTTGGGTGTTGTTAGTTTAATTATGAATGTTGTATGTTGTTATTGAATAAATTAAATTACATAAGCTTACCCTATTTGTCATTTTATTTGTGTTGTGCGTCCTGTCGTTGTCATGTTGCAATGATCATCCGTGTAGATGTGACAGAAGGAGAAGAGCTGCTGGAAGAAGTATTGGAAGACGCAGCAGAAGTGGAGGTCGAACCTTAGGAACGTTCGGTCTGTTGTTAGCTTTATCTTTTGTAAGATTGTTCGGTATAAGTTATTTTGTACACCGTTCGGTCTAGTGGTAGCTAGCATACGGTTTTAAATTTCCTGCTGTTATGTAAGGTCGTTCGGCCGTAATCGTATCTCGCTAAGTGTTTGAACTGATCTGTAGTATTATTAATATGTGATTATTCTCGTATATGGTTTTACACTGTATTTTTAGGATGTTACACATTTTCCTAAAAAAGAAAAATGAATTATGAAAATCCTAAATTGACAAAGTGAAAGGTAATCCATTTTCTATTTAATGTATAAGTATTTCTTTAATTTGAATTTTAGTTATTTATTTAAATAGTTGTGGAAAATATGAGATTCAGGTTTAGGGTTTAGATGTAATGAATATTTTTAATGAAATTCAGGTTCAATTAACTAAATTTAATCTTCATTTAACTTTTCAAAAATAAATACTTAATGAATCCGACGAATAACTCCTATTTTAATTATTTGACAATGACGTGCACTAAAATAATTTATTGAGTTTGGCTATTTTCACGTCTAAATAGAGATATAAATCTGACAAGTGGGTTATTTTAATTATTTGACAATGACATGCACGGAATAAAATCATTCATTGAATTTGGTTGTTTGCATATCTAATTCCCCAATTGTTGTCTGTAGACAGAAATAGCTGATACTAAATTTACAAACAATGTCGTACAAACAATGCGAGAATCCCTTTTACCTGTCACATTGCAAATAATGGAAAGTGGGACACAAAGAGCAACTGAAAAAGCACAAATACAGTTTTTTTTTAATCCATGTTTTGGACAGAAGAAAGAGTAAAGGTGTTAAATAACATTAATCAATTGATTCATATAAGTTCTAGTAAATTTGTCACAACAAATCAGAGTCAAAATTCCTGTTATATACTTCATTGAAAATTCACCTGCCTTTGAATTATATACGGGAAAGGGTAGCAGAGTTATGGTATTATATAGCAATGCTACCAATAGTTAATTTAACACTATCCTATGCTAGTTTTATTCTGTGCATTAAACGTGATTTTTCATCACATCAATCCAATATCAGCAGTTAATGCTTATGAGAAGTGCCACTCAAGATGACAATGAACCGCTGTGTTTGCTTGGCAATGGTGTGTTCCTCCGGGACTGGCGTTTTGTTTGTACAACTACTGGTTCTTGTTCTTCCCACTTTTCACTCATTACTTCACTGTCACTGTCATCATCACCTTTAAATACAGGATGGATATACGCATTCTGAAGGAACTCTTTCAAATTGAAGTTTGGCTCTCTTGCACGCTCCAATGTGTCCTTCATCATTGCCTCCTGAAGAAATTTAACCAAAAGGGTGGAAATTTAACACGAATTTGGTGAAGAAATGGATGAACTACGATGCCATGATAAAGAAAAGGATAAAAAAAGGCAATTTTAAAACAAAGGGTTTCCTAAAAACGTTTCTTTTTTTGTTTCTTGCATAGTTAAAAGCAGTATCCAGTTGCAGTATCAAGACTAACCTGTAATGGATGTTTAATGAAAGCAGGTTCATATCGTCCCTTGCAATACAAATGGAATGCTATTGTCAAAACTGGGAGAGTGATGAGTAATGGAGTTGAGTTAGCAGCTTCTTTTGTACTCAATAATCCCATTAACAGAAGCTGTGAGATCACTAATGCAAATATGATACGTCCATGGATATCAGGCCAGAATGCTGCAGCACTCTCATACTCTTGGTTGTAGACATTTATTATCTGCCATCAGATAATTAACTTCGATATTAAGTTGAATTATACATACTAGATAATCATGCTTAAATTTTTCGTGTATGTGGTCAGTTTATGAAAACAGTAACTAAATGCATGCATAGAAACAGAAACATGTGATGAACCAACTTTTACCTGATGACGGTATACGACATATGCCAAGCCAAAGAACACTATGATGTATGGAAGAAGAAATGGTGTGACCACAGCATATACAAGGCCAAGTAAGAAATAAAGTTGTATTTGAGGTTCTCCTGTATTGAAACCAAAGGTCCCGGGATCCATTGCTTCTTCACGATCCTTTTCAGTCTTCACTAAGAAGAAATTTTTCAGGTGATAAAATATCAATGGCTTCAACCTTAAAATCTCACCAGCACATCCAGCCCATCCATCTACCATTATGTAAGTTATAAAGAATGTTGCCTTCATTGGAATTGAGACACCAATTGTTATTGGGATTCTGCATACACAGCATATGATTACTTTTGGTTATTGAAAGCTATTCAAATGAAAGGATATTTTCTGTGACTGTTTTAGGATTATCAAAATGACTGTTGACATATAGTTTATTTAAACTTAATGGCTAACATACATAAAGTTAAATGTAAATCTGCAGCTGAAGAAGATTAATGATTGTAATAGTAGTACTAGGAGGTCTTACTCATTTGCTGACTGGTGAAGAAATTTATCTAGCTGTTGGAATGCAGTCCCAGTAATTATGCTCCCAAGAAACACATTAATGAACTGGAAGATGTAATATCTAGTGGCTGCTCTCCTTTCCAGAGAAGAAGTGCTAATAAAACCTTCGAACTTGGACATTATCATCAATATTGATGGCAGAAATATGAGAAATATCTTCAAAGCAATACCGGGAAGGAAACCTTGTATGAACGCTTTTATGACTTTGCTGGATAAAAGAGAAGCATAACATTAGTTTTCCACCACAGACACCATTAAGATATCAAAGAACAACACAAGGTCATCAGTAACATTTTGTTTTTTCATCGGTCAGACATAGAACCTCCAACATATTCTGGGTTCAATCATAAAAGTAGTAAAAGGTTTTCATATTTATTCTATAAATTTTGTTCAGACGGATATATGTGTTATGCAAAAAGGAAAATAAGATGATATTAAAAATAAAAAACACTTACATTTCAATAAAGGGTTTAAGAAAAGGTACTGCTTTTTCAATCCCTTCAATGTTAGCTAATGACTGAACAAAAGCAATGGGGATCATGAAAAAGAATGTCAGAAAGAAGAAAGCTACAGCAACTATAAGCCTCCTTATTGTGAGTGAAACATATGGTATTGCCATGTTGTCCCAATACACATCACGAGGTTCTGGAGCCCACTCTGTCAACCATACGGTTGGATTTCTGGACTGTTGAGTTTGTGCACAAACAGCTGCACCCCAACGAGTTCGGAAGGAAACAAAAGCCGCTGGCATTATATATTTAGGATTCTTTATCACCCTATCTTTCTCCAACTCTATCTGAAAATGCAGAGGAACATCAAACTCAATAATTTATGATACAAGAATATAGGGATATGGACATGTATAATGATGATCATAAGCAAAAATTTGTATTTCAAAGATGAGAAAAATTTCTGTCACTGATGGAAAACACCTTCTATTGTTATAGCTATGAAACAAGTATGCAAACACTACTGATATTCTGTTTTAGGTGTACGAAAATAATTTTAGATCAGTATATGCCTACCATCAGTGTTACAGCACGATAATTAGCTCAGATCTCTTTCATCTTTTTTCTTTCACAGTTGACAGTAGAATAAAATTTCTTTTTAGTTATCAGCATATAAACACAGAAAGCACTGCTTACTTCTTTTGATAATCTGTTAATTTCATCAGTATAAAAATCAATTGCATCCACTCGATCCCCCCAAAGACCGAGACAACCAGTCTGCAAGCAAGTACAAGATAGTGGAGTTATATAGTGCAGGAGAAAAAGAAATGGAATGCCTTTAGAAAAATAGCGAGAGTTTTACACTGAGATTTTAAAAAATGGAAGATAATTCAGAACTCATAGGAACCAGGTTATTGAAAATAGCATACCTTTTTAAATGGCCGTGTGGATTGATTTCTAGAATATTTAAGTTCATAGTAGTCAAGCCAATTCTGCGTTTTCTTCTTCTTAGAAACTAGACTAGAAAGTTTCTTTGCATTGTGAACAACCTGCAGGAATATCTTTAAAAGTAAGGGGAAAAAACCAAAAGTTCTTCTTCGGATAAAACACAATAATCAACCTGCTAGAATTTATTCTGTGAATGATGGGTCAAGATGGGTTGAACTTGACATCCAAGTGTCATTATATCAACAAAATAAAATGGAGCTAATTGGCTTGCTGTTCTGTTTAATAACGAGAGATCGTCTCATAGTTCAAGGTCTGTCCTAGTAAAATCCATTTCAACAGTGCATTTAGAATACTAAATTTTGGTCATTGACTCGATCATGCTACAGTTGACATAGGACCACCTCAAAGTTTCTAGTCCAATATATAATCTATAGCTATCAGAAACAAACAGAAGAGGAAGTTTGTCAAATATACTACAAAAAACTATATTACACTAAAATTTACCCCAACTAAGAAATATGTACTTCATGGCTCATAAGATTATAACTAATAACTAATCCTAAACAAATTAGGAAATAACTATCCATTTGAACACAACAAAAATTAATATGAGGATACCAGTTATAAATGTTGTTAATCTGATACACTCAAATAACAAAAATCATATTACAAGATCTGAAACAACAAAAAAAAAAATTAGGCGAATGTGATTGCAATAAGAAAGGATCAGACCTGATGAGTGAGATAGTGATCTGGATGGTTGACCAAAAAGAAATGTTCCACTAGCTCACTAACTGATTCATCAGGATCAGGTGGTACATTTCTGACAAGTACCTGCACAGATGTAAAGGACAAAGTTTACTATGACAAGTTTTTCTTCTATATTTATGAAGGTGATGAAGGTTCAATGGATCGTTAGGATATATGGACTTATGTGGACTTTAATAATCTTAGGATATAAATCCTTATTACAGAAACAGTGGTTCTACGAGTATGAACTTATCGTCTTGTTCAGATATAAAACTTATTCTTACTGTGAATTGGTCTGGACGACGTCTTTCTGATGCTAGAAAATGCAATCTCATTGTTGCAACTATTTGATACTCCCTTTTCAAGATATAGCATGTCCAGAAGGTAAAAGCATAAGCCATTACCAAATGAGTCCAGAATCTGCAATTCATGTAAAAAGCATTGGAAGATAATCATGCTTGTTCGAAAAAATAGGCAGTTACTTCAAAAGAGATTAAGGTTCTGGAAGGAGTTATTAATTTGTTTCAACTTGATTTAGAGGATTTGCATGGACTACCTCAGAGATGTATATACTAATTCACCCAATCTACAACAGGGACAAAAATGAATGTATGCGACATACTAATACTAATGTGCAATTCTTTAAATTAACAGACACATCATTAGAAAGTTCATATTAGATGAAATAGAATGTAAAAGGCAAAAGAAAAGTAAAAATTAAAGCAAACAATCCAACCGGGTGAAAAGTGTGGATACCTATTTGATCCGGTTGGAATATTTGAAATTGAAAGCTTATCTATCTGACTATAAGTCAAATTGGACCGCTCCAAGGTGCTATTCGTCCAGTTGACAGGAACCATAACAGAAAACGCTAGGAATGCAATGGGTACAAATATTTTCAGCCTGCATTTCAATAAGGTAAGAAGACACAGTAAAAAATCAAGAGACATAAGCAATGTTGGAGTTAAAAACTGGGGAAATTCTGAAAAAAAGAAAACTACCGTTGGAAATGAAGGAAAAACCAGATGAGAAAGCATGAAAACAATGAATGGTTGAAATCCACAAATGCCACAAAGAATGATTGATCAGAGCATACCCAAGTAAGTAGATCCTCAAGTAAACAGCAGAGTCCAAGCCTGCATGGTCAATTAGTTCAGGTTCTGGCATTTGCAATGCTGCAGGCATCCAGCTCAGGAACCTTATATATGACTTGAAGTCCAAATTGACAATCTTGCTCACAAATAACCCTGCTTGCAATGGACTGCTTCTTAAACCCTTCAAATACCATTTTGGAAAATACACCCTATCGTTTATAGGCTGAATTCGAAGTACAGCAAAAGCCAACAAGAAAGTAAATGCACTCAGGATGTTAATTGCTGCGGCGAGTCCTATATCACTCAAAGAAGCCATGAGCATATGGCAACTTAGAAAAACGAAGCTACTCCCTGTAAATTATACAAATAAGCATGATGTCAAAATCAACACATTTCTTTATAGGCTTCGAACTTAAAAGTACAACCTTATTTTGCAGCAGTGATTGGTGGAAGACAAAGACAGAAAGATTTAACATCTGATTTGAAATAAGAACTGATGTAAAACTGATTTTCCCGTGATGATATGGACAAAAAACAGAATTATAATGTTAAAAAAAATTGTGATGTGGGAGAGGCTGAAAAGTCACAGTCAAACTGAGTTTTCTCTTCCCCCAAAATTTCACCCAAAGTCATAATCAAGTGAGGAAGTAAGTACTAATCAATCCTTCTACCCAGTATCTCTCGCTGGTCAAACTATAATCCACTTCTAAACAAAATAATGTTTTCCGTTAGGCATAACCGATCATGATTCTGAATTCCCATTTTCCATGCAAAACCAAAAATTAAAGCCAAAACTTTATGACATCTGTGTTCTTCTAGCAATCTTAGCCACCAATCAACAGAAAACACATAATTCAACACCCAGAAAAATTCAGCATTAGAAACCATAGCAACTAAAGAACAATGAACAAAAATGGCTTTGAATATTATTATCACACAATAGATCCACGCCGTTGGGGTACATTACCTTGTCTGCCACAACAAATTGTCCGAACAGAAAGAGAAAGAAAGGAGAAAACGAGCTGAAACAAAACGGCGAAGAGTAGTTTTTCAACACAATTGAGATTATTATCACACTGCCACTGTTAGTTCAACCGACCACAGGGAGAAAACCCAAAAGCCAGAAAGTCAGCAATAAGCAAAAGTTACAAACTTTATGGCATTTCTTTTCAAAGGGGTGCGTTAAGGATTTATAATTTGTAGCGGCACGTCTTAGTCAGGTGAGGTAAGATTTGTGCCTACTCATCATATACACCATGTCGACCATTCACTGTATACAATAAATCCTGCATGTAAAATAATGAAAAACAATTGAAAACAAAAACTTTAACTACAAGAAAATTGGATTGATAAAACAGTAAAGCAAATTTGGATAATTTCATGAAAATATGGTGATAAAACAGTGAATCTCTTGCAATTAGTTTTGTGATTTTACGTTTCATAGTATGATCTTCTGATGGTAACAAATATTAAGAAATTAAAATAAAACAATTAGGATTTTCAATTGATAATTGAATTGTGTTTGGTTGGCCGCACATGGCACGAGGTGGTGGGGTCGGAGAGAGAGTGTAATAGGAAGAAAGGAGATACTGTCTTTGACGTTTCCTTTCTTTTCCTAACGGCTACTATCTTTTTTTTTTTTTTGTAATTGTTAATTCACTGTAAGAGTTTTAAAAGCCATGGCCAGCCGAACAGAGATTTTTTAAAAGAAAAAACTGAGAGTTTGATACTCTACAGTTAGATAATTAAAAGTTAGCTTATTTAGTCTTAAATAGTGGGTTTGAATTCAAATCTCGTTATTAATTGTTTTAAATATTTATAAAGAAAGTTTTGTGATTCATATTAACTTTATTTAACTCTGATGATTGTCTTCCATAAAATATACATATAGTTCATCGTAAAAAAAAAGGTTATCTTTTTAAGAAAAGGGTATGATTCCTTAAATGTTGATGGTGCTGTTTTTCAGTTAATTTTATGAAAGAATAATGGTTGGATGACAAATTTTTACTTTCGTTTGACACAATATAAAAATAAAATAATTATAAAAAATGAATTTATATATTTTTTTAAAAAGAAAAAAGTAAAAAAAAAATGTTAAATAAATATAAAAATTTTATGTATAATTTTTTCTTCATGAAAGGAAAGTAAATAAAAAAAACAGACACGTAAAGTTGCATATTAAAAGTTATACTGAACATAATTTTTTATTTAGTTGAAGATGTGTGTAAACTCATATAATAATATACATAAAATTTTATATTGATCACTCTGTGTACGTGTATTACTATTAATGCAAGTTATATACGTAACTTCGACTATGTTATTTTAATTTAAATTGTGACGTCTTTTTTATATTTTTTCAACTGTTGTATTATTGAGACTTAACACAGTGAAGAATTTTGATTTTACAGTGACACATCCCTCGATTTTCGTTGGTACAAGCTTTAACGTTTGCAATAAACACGGGCCCACATGATGAATGTTGAAAGCAGTTATTGAGATAAGTTTTAAGTTTTCAATAAATGTTTATGTTTCCATTGACAAGTGTGTATTAAACAGTGCAGGGTGCGTGACCATAGAGATTTTATTTTAAATTGAATCATCTAGTTCGACATACAACACTATGATGTTAAAATGAGTTTTAATTGTATTTCCTATTTTAAATCTTATCTTTTTAATCATTTATGGACACACAATAATGAAAACGTGTTTTCTAGAAAAAAAATATCATAGCAAATTGATAAGTCTGAGATTTTAAATAGATGATTAACTGTAAAAGATTAATATAACCGCAACATGAAAAAAAAAACGACTTGTCGTAAAAATTTGTCTAGTATAAAAATATTTATTTATTTTTACGTCATATTTAAGTCAAACAATAAAATTTTCAATTACGTCTAGAGATAAATAATTAATTAAAAACTTATGAATACATAAGAACAAGTTTTAATAATAACGTCATAAAAATAATTTAATATGTGTAAGCATGTTTTCAACTTAAATATATTTCTTAGTTATGAAAAATTAATTTATCGGAATTGAATAAACTCCTGTTCAAATATTGATATTTAACAACCACATACAATATTTTGCACTAAATTAATTAATAATAAATATTGTATGGCAAACATCAGAAAACCATAATCGAATAAATAATAATATCTTTATAAATAACGAAATGTCACTTAATTTTTTTAGATATATTATAATAATTATAATCAATTAAGGTTTAAGTCTATGCCGATAAAATAAATTAAATCCATTTGTGAATTTTTAATTGAATTCTTATTGATATTTTTTATTTATTAAATACTTAAATTTTTTAATTAAGTTCTTGTTATATAATTTTTTATTAGTTAGATGATGCGACTATTATTTTATGTCTCCTAATCTTACTTTATTATTTGTATGTGTTAATCAATACAAGACACTAAACATATCAGTTAAGAAACTAATCAATCATTTTTTTTTTCATTTATGGTAAGAAAACGACAGTTTTTTAGCTTTTGGTCTATCCATTATGTATGGTGTTTGATTTAGAGAAATGTTAGTTTTTATAGAAATTATTGGTTTCTGTGTGATCTCTTTGATGTGAGATTTGATGTAGTTAGGAGACAGGCTTTTACGTAGTTGGGACTTGGGAGGCCCAATTCAGTGACAAACTGGGGCCAAGCCTTGGGAAGTTCTGGGCCACCATGGCCCAAATTGTTGAAGAAATGATTGAATGCAGAAAGGGAAATGAGAAAAGAGAGAGCCAGAGAGACAAGAAAACTGAATGGACAAATTAAGGATTGCGTGTAACCCTTTAGGAGGGTAGGCTTGGACCTTCTTTCTCCTCAATTGTCCTTTGTTTTATAGCCAAAAAGAGAGCTACCATGATTGAGAATCACAAGAGCCACAGAAACTCACATCCATGCAATTTCAGTAATGTGATGAAATCATTCATTAGTGTTAATCCTTTTGACTCATTATCATTAATACGTATTTCTTTGATAAATCTAAAAGAGAATTAGATGAAACAATTACGAGAGAATCAAAATTTGCAACCAGCAAGACTGATATGGTAAAGAGACTCAGCCTATGGAATTAGGAATTTCTCTTGAGAAAATAGTGTTGGAGAGATCCAAGTTCTTCATCAGAGTGCTCAAGTTAGATTTTGGAAGTTCAACTCTTAGCCATCCATTAGATGAAAGATATATTTTCTTAAGATTTGCTAAATACAGTATGCCATTTCGAAATTTGCCTTACAAGTTGGTGCCTGAGAGTTTTTTGGATTTATTGAAATACTATTCACGCATAATGAACGAAAGTTGAAATAAAAAACATTAGAAAACTGCAAAAACACAAAAATTGAAAAAAAAAATACTTTTGAACTTTCCTTAATGTTATAGGAAGATCATATAATAAGTTATAATTGATTACTTTTATTTTATTTTGTACTATATGACTATCTAGTCAGCATCAGAGAATTGAATGGTCAATTATTACTAAAGACGTGTAAATGAGTCATGTCAAGATAGAACAATTTGATGGTTAGAATGATTAATTCTAAAAGTTGATCAATTTAAAGATAAAATATGATTACTCATAAAATATGATTACTCATTAATTCTAAAAGTAGGCGGTTGCTACTCAAAAGTCCATCTCGAAATTTATAAATATTAATTTCAAGCAAGAAAATAAATAATTATATTTATTAAACTATTAATATTTATTGGATCAAATTGACTTTGATACAAGAGTACTTCATAGATGTACTCTCTACACAATTTGGACAAATGACTACAATAAAACTTAAGGTGGAAGAATGTGTTTAGGAATCTTAAACAACTTTCTACATGTTGATATTAACCTCGACCTTACACTTCAAAATAAATTTATATAATTCATATTATTTTATATTATATTAGTTTTAAAAATTCTTTTAAATATATTAATAATTAATCAAATTTATTTTATCAATTACCAATTAATTTACCGTGAAATATTCCATCAAAAGTTTCAATTACCAATGAATTTATAACATTTTTTATAAATTCATAATCAACAAATTTAAAAACATTTGAATTATTGATAAATTTTAAAAAGAAATTACAGATGAATTTATTGTCAATTTTGAAAAAAAAAACATTATTAATAGATTATAAAAAGAAAATTTATACAACAAATTTATTAACAAAATTTTATTATTAAAGTTTAAAATAAAAATTTTAATGTCTATCTTATTTACAAAATTTAATAGCAAAAATATTCATAATAATAAACCTTATAAATTATCAATTAATTTTGTTAATAAACTTATTATCAGCATATATTTACATCGTAATACAAATATTAATGATGGAAATATTTATCCATAATTAAAAAATTTAAATTCATTGATAAAATTTTGTTAATAAATTTTTTTATTAATAAATTTGTTGTCATTAATAAAATTCTGTGATAATTAAATTTTTGATAATAAATACTTATGTTTGGTTTTTCACATCGTATCACTATGCATCCATTTAAAATTTTATATTTTAGCACTGTTTTTCAAAACTAGCTCGTGACTAGTTAATAAACTATATTTTATCTAGCTTCTTGCTGATAAGCTACTATTTTATCTAACTTATAGTTGGTAATAAGTTCAGATCTGACAAGTTAGTTTATTTCAATAGAAAATGTTGATAAATAAGCTAATAAATTATTAGCAGATGTTATAATTATATAAATGAAATTTAATTGTTTTAGAGAAAAATTTTCATTATGTAACTATAAATTTAAAGCTTTTAAAATAATTAAACTTTTGATAATTTTTTTACTATTTTTATTTATTTTTTAAAAGTTGTATAATGTTTTTACCTATAAATTAAATTATACCTTTATTTATTTTTAAATATTTAAATCTTCTTATTTCGCGGCTCATGTGGGTTGAACCCGTGGTGGGCCGGGTTGGTCCACCAACCTAATTTTATTTTATTAAAAATGAATTTTAATTTTATAAAAAAATATTTATTATTTTGTTTTTGGTTGAAAAAATTATTTAAGTTTCTTATTTTCAAAATTAATTAAACACCTCGTGTTCAAGAGTGAAATTTTTTTAGATTTGTATTATAGAAAGTTTGTAATTTTTTTTATTTAAAAAAAATTGTAATTAGGTGAGCCAGTGAGCCAACTCGTTTACCCACCAACCCATGGTGGGTCGAGTCGGATTCGAATTTTTCTGGCTCGCTAATAAATGAACCGGGTTGAATTGGCTCACTAAGTGACCAACTCGTGATGGGCCGGGTCGGGTCGGGCCGGATGACCCGTTTTAACAGCTTTAAGTTTTATTATATGTAATTTTTTTATATAGCATAATAAATTATTCTAAGCAGACTAAGGTTTTTACCATTCCTACTGCATTTAACGTGAATAGAAAAACATGATCGATTGATCTTATTTATTTATTTAATGTTAAAAATAGTTTTTTATATTTTGTATAATTGAAATATTATATTAAACAAGTAAATTTAAATTCAATAACTTTGAATTATTTTATAAAATCATTTTTAAAATTAAATAATTTGAAATAAAAATAACTTAAATTTAATATATATATTTTTTTAAATGTTAAAATTTATCAACCAAGATTAAAAGAATCAATGCACGGGAGTAAACCCATTCTCTCCACTCATCAAGGAAGAGAATATTTCATCAAAACAAATGCAATATTTTAGCAAATATCGAATGAAAAATGAAAGTTTAACTAATGATTGCAAAAAGAAGAGTTTTAAGTGTTAGGATATAATCAGTTGGTATGGATTTATTGTGCAGAGTCTCACTCAGAACACAATCAAACTTTAATTTATTTTAAATATTCATGGATTTAGTGTTGGTAAGTATCCAAACTTTTAAATTATTTATATTTAATGAAATAAAATAAAAATTCATAAAAATTTGTGTAATATAAAAAAATATGTAAATATTTTGTGACATGATAAACTATTATTAAGTAATTTTGTATTGGAATAAGTTCTTAGTATGTGTTAACTAATAGAGAGTTTGTGTAGAAAAAAACTAACAAAGCACTGGTCCTTAGTACGACATCGTTAGTTAACGATAAAACACAATTCCAACTCTATTGTAGATTTGAGTTGTCCGATAAAACAATACAAGTTTGTTCTTAATAAATTCCTGCTTTCAACGACTATTATAGTTTGAACGTGTAAATTTTCCACAATATCTTTTCAAAGATGAATACATCAATGATGTAATAGAGAGATGAGGTTTTATTCCATAGACTGATAAGTTTTGTAAAATAAAACAAAATAGATACTGACAAACACTTGACACACATAAAACAAAACTATGTTAATCTAATCCTTTTCCAACAATTTGTAGGCTTTCTGCTAGTTGGTCTAATCAGTCTCACATTTAAAACTCTCTCAACAAGTCTTGCAAGCAATTGGGGTTTTCCAATGAAGAATACATTACAACCCAATATTATTCCAAAGATCATCCCACATGCATATCCCATTAGAACGGATTTCCACCCAAATCCGAATTCTTCTTTATCAAGTCTTGAATATGGTGACTTTTCTTTATCCTCTTTGCAGGATTTTGACAAAGGAATTCCACACAACATTGGATTTCCAACATAGGAATCATTTTCAAATGTGTTAAACTGTCCACCTTTAGGTATCATTCCCTTAAACTGGTTTTGTGAAAGGTTCAAGACAGCCAGAAAATTCAAATTTGTCAAAGCCATAGGAATCTCACCCTTCAGCTGGTTCCATGAGAGGTCCAACCATTCCAAATTGCTTAAATTACCCATTGATAATGGAATGATACCAGTGATTCTATTGTGTGAAAGGTTAAGCCCTTTCAGAGAGTGCAACTCTCCAATGACTGTTGGAATTTCTCCTTCAAACATGTTATTTGATAAATCAATGGTTGTGAAAACAGTCAGTATCCTTGTGAGTTCCATGTATGACCCTTTCATTATAATCACTATTGAATCACTATATGCAGAATGGTTACCGAGATATTTCAAACCAGTTTGGTTGTTAATCGCATTCATCATTCCTTGAAAGTTCTGGATGTATGATGCTGGCAAGGGTCCAGTAAAATAGTTATTGGAGATGTCAAAAATCCTCAATCTGGGAAATGGAAGTTCGGTGCCGAAAGAAGTGACGACACCATGAAATTTGTTTGACCGTAAACTGAGTACCCTTAAATTTGGCAAAGTTTCTAAGCAATAGGGGAACATATCCTCTATGTTATTGTTTTCAAGATCCAAAACTTCGAGTTTTGTACAATGAGCCAAAGATCGTGGTAATGGTCCCTTCAACTTATTTCCATTCAACTTTAGAGTCTCAAAGGAATTTCCTTTAGAAAAGTTATCAGGTATGCTACCGTAAAGGTTGTTGTCTTGCAAATCCAACGCCCGAAGAGAATGAAATGTTCCCAAGCATTGTGGAATAAGTCCTGTCAAGTTGTTGGAAGCCAAGTTAAGTATAGAAAGGGTGCTAGCGTTGCACAATGCTGAAGAAATGTCCCCACTCAACTGATTATTTGAGACTGAAAAGAATCCAATGCCATTAGGTGGAATCGGAAGATCACCTCGCAACTTGTTGAAACTTAGATCAATGTAACTAATGTTCTTCCAGGAGCGCAAGAGGTTCTCACGAAACCATTTGGGAATGCTTCCACGAATTCTGTTATGAGAAAGATCTAAAAATCGCAGGTTTTGCACTGGTGCTAAGAATTTTGGGAAACTACTTATGTTACTTGAAGATAAAGATAAGTATTGAAGGTTGGGTAAGATACAATCAAAATTATTTTCAAATTTTAGTGAAAGCAAACTATTGTGAGAAAGATCCAAAATCCACAGAGTTTTAAGCTTTGAAAATTGGTGAAAGTCCACGACACCACTCAAACCTGTTGATGACAAATCCAAACAACTAAGATTTTGGAGTTGAAATATTGAATTTGGAAAATTACCTTGCATTTTGTTATAAGAGAGAGACAGATATCGTAAAGAAGTAGTTGAGAAGTCACCAATTGACCCTGTGAGTTGATTGTTACTAAGATCCCAGATGAATAAAGAAGGCAAAGAATAAAACCCACTAGGAATTGATTCGTTTAACATTTTACCACTCAAATCTAGGGTCGATAATTCAGAGAATTTGGTGATTTGGGTTGGAATTGGGCCAACTAATTTATTACTTGATAAATCTAAGAGAGAAAGTTGAGTAAGATTAGACAATGATGGTGGAATAAATCCATCAAAATTGCAACCGGAAAGATCTAGTGTGTGAAGAGACTTCAAGTAGGCTATGGAATTGGGAAGGTATCCTGAGAAAGCAGTATCAAAGAGAGACAAAACTCTTAGTGGAGTAGTCCAGTTGGACGTTGGAAGTTCACCTCTGAGGTTTTGATTTTGGGACAAATCTATCTCTTGGAGATTGGGTAAATGAAGGATGTTAGAGGGCAATTTCCCTTGGATTTGGGTGTTTGAGAGATGGAGAGAAACTAAAGAGGATGACAGATTAGTTAACAATGACAAAGAGCTCTCTCCGACAGAAGACATGTTCACTTTTTCTAAATAAATCTCTCGTAAATTAGTTGCGTTGTGAATGAGTCTTTTCCATGTGTAATCATCAATTCTAATTCTGGTGGGAAATGTGTCGATGCTACTGATACGAAGATGTTCTAATTTTGACAAGTGAGAGATTGTGGAGGGAACATACTAATCCCAAGACAGGATATATTTAGATGTGTGAGGTTGACAAGGTCACCAATTGCAGAGTGTATTGAAGATCCAAAGAAATCATTAGAAAATAGATTGAGTTGTTGAAGGTGTCTTAACTTGAAAATAGAACTATTGGAACCCAGTAACTCACCTCTAAGAAGACTGCAGGAAACAACTGAGTTTTTGAATTATAACATATCAGACTTATCATGAGGGTTGCACAACAAACAATTATAGGAAGGAAAATAAATAAGCAAACATTGGAAGATAATAAAGTATATCACTAAAACCCAACCCATTAATCTCATACGGAAGAAATATGGATTTTGGATGCAACCCATCCAGAAAGTTTAATCTATATATAAGAAGCTGCCCTATTTTAAATTTACAAAAAAATTGATAATACTTAATTTAATTCGTACTATAGAAGTCAATTAGAAATTCAAAGCAGTTTCTTTGAAATTTCCGTCCTAAAAAGGACGGAAGACTTTCTAATACAAAATGACAACTGACAACTACAATTTCTTAATCTTATCTTCACCGGCATCATTAGAAATTTCATAAAATTAAGGCTTCTCCCAAATTAATCTGAAAATGATACTTTGAACAAAATTTCACCATTTTTTATTTTAATAATTAATAAATAGGAAAATTTCATCCTATTAATTATTATATTGTTTTTAATTAACATTATTCACGTTATTTTTACAATATTTCGTGAAAACATACCTCCAAATATTTTAATAGGATAATTATAGCTTAATATTATTATTTTAGAAATAATAAAATAAATATCAAAATCAAATTTATTTATATATTAAATATTAAATATAAATACTAAAAATATATTAAACAAACTTAGATTTATTAAAATCTGATTTAACCCTACAAAGTGAGTGACAAATATTGTGTACTAGGAAAGGAATGTGACTTTTTGTGGCACGTTGTCGAGTTTTTCCGGTTTCGTAAAATAATATAAAAACAAATGAGTTAAATTTTAATTTTAAATTGAAAAGTGAATTTTAGTAAACTTATGAATTTAGTTTTTATATGCTATTGAATTAAAGTTCTTAATGGTTTAATTAAGTTTTAAACTTTCATACATTTAGAAAATTTTAATTAAGTCCTGTTAAACTTCTGTGATTCATTAAATATAGGAAATCTTAAATTGTAATTTATAATTTTATTTAAAATTAAAAATATTTTTCATTAAATATAATGAATCTTATAAGAAAATATCATTATAATAAAATATTATATAACAACTTTTAAGTGGGATAATTATGTTAATGAAAAAAATGTAACAACAAAAATTCAATTAAAAGGTTTTAAATATTTTTAGGATATTCAATAGAATGCAAAAGTTTAACCCAAATTCAATTGAAGATTTTTAAATTTATCAAAGATTTCAAATTTAATTACATTTTAATTAATTAAAAATCTCAATACAAATTTTAAATCAGTCTAAAATAGTCATTCTATACATAGTTATTTTTCTTTTCTAGAAACTGCAGTAATTTATTATTAAGAACAGAAAACCATGTACTTTTTACTTAAATGTTATGCTTATTATAACATTAAATCATGAATTATGAAAATAATTGACAAAATTTGATTGGACATTGTCCGGTAGGTGGCCAGATCACTCGACCTGAATTTGGATTTTGGATCCACTGCAAGAATAAAAAGTAATATATATATATATATATATATATATATATATATATATATATATATATCAAGAATTAAATAAATTATTTATTTATCAAAGATATAACATATAAATAAAAGAATTTTATTGGGGCGTTTGTAACATACCAAAATATAGTAATAAACCATACAATAGTAGTCACAGAAATAATAAAATAAAACAGTTAAAAACTAGGAAATAAAGTATAAACTTTTACAGTCATCCAAAATAACCGTAGAATTTAAAACTTTATTTACAAGAGTGTATTCTACAACTATACACCAAAATAACAACCTAACTAAATTAAGCTAAACATCAGCATCATCTCCCTCCAAAGCCTGCTCCAGAGGCACCTCATCTCCCTCTACTCACATCCATCGGATGATCATTGCAAAAGAAAAACACCACACATACAAAATACAAACACAAGCAGAAGGATAAGCTAGATACACAAGAAAACACCTAATTTAATAACATATAACATACACAAGATAACTCAAGCAAAGTAACTGAATCAAACATCCTAGCATGTTATATTCTAGACTTGACTCGTCCGGACTTTAGAATGATTGTCGAGCTATGGCAGGTCATGCACTCGTGGTGGCCTCTACTGCTTTGCAAAGCCATTGCCAATGGGTTTCACCCTACCACCCTCACGAGGTTAGTCTGTTCGGGGCCTTGAGGCATATTGCCCCCAAGACTAAGACCTTCTGCTACTCCTCACGACATGGTTCAATCCTCTCTACTTGAGAATGAAAAACCATTGGAGTTTCAGGATAACCCCCAAGACTGAGCTCCTACATTCATTATAAACAACCTGGAATCTCACCAAGAGATTCTCCACTGAAACTTACATTCACCCGTTTGAATCACATACTTTTATTTGTAATTTCACTCATAATAATACTCAGTTATATATTGTCATACACCTTCAAACACACTTCACAATACATGTCACAATTAATTTAATTCAACTCAATACAAAGCAAATAAAGAATAAACAGTTCCAGACCTTTCGCTCTACGCACCTAATTTGCAAGGTGAAACCAGGAGTTTCTCGCATAGCGACTTATCTCGTTGTGCGAATTAACTCGCAGAGGAACTAGACCTCAACCTCTTGCATAGTGCTCGAGGTCGCTATGCGAAAGCCCAGACAAAGACCAACCATCCTAACTCACTCGCTGTGCGCCCCTTTTCGCTATTCGAATAAAATTGGCAGTAGTCCCAGACCTCAACCAGACGCATAGTGCCCTGATTCGCCATGCGAATCACTAGACACAGAGCAACCCTCACCAACCATTCGCACAGCGTCCCAACTCGTTGTGTGAATGCCAAGACAGAGAACAAACCTCTCAAGTTATTCGCACAGCGCACCAATTCATTGTGCGAATGCCCTTGGCAAAGAGCATCTCGCCAGAGCGACTCGCTATGCGAATAGATTCGCATAACGAGTCTGCATAATCTGCAGAACGAAAATCTGCAGAATTATGCAACTCAAACCCCAATTACCAATTCTATCCATTTTTCCCAACTTCTAACGCTCTTAAATTGTATTATATATCCTTGAGTTTTGTTCTTAGACAAATGACAAACGAGAAAGAGAGGTTGAAAGAGAAGATAACTTAAAGAAAGGACTTCCTAACTATGCAAATAAAAAGAAAAATATTTTTCTTTATATTTCTAAATGTACCCATATTTTAATAAGTTAACACCTTCATTCTTTTTTCATTGTTAAATATAATAATCTCTTTAAGCTCAATCTTAAGTCCAAAACTGTGGAACCCTAAATATCTAAATTTATAATATTTACATCTCCTTTTAAATCCATATATATATATATATATATACTAAATAATGAAATAAATATACAATTAAATTTATAGATAAAATAAATCATACAATAATAAGAAAAAGAAAAAGGCGACGACACATAATTATAATTCATACAAAGATGAAAAAAAAAAAGAGAAATCCGTTTTGTCTTGAAATGTAATAAAGGAAAGACAGACGACAATTTAGTAAAGAGATGCCAAAAAATCAATTTATTAATTCACTAAACAGTAACAAAGATTATACCTGTTTTAATTACGATTATTCTGTTATTTTGAAATGAGTTAAATATGTTTTTAGTCCCTAAACTATTGGCCGTTTTTGGTTTTCGTCCCTCTTTTAAAATAAGGTACAATTTGGTCTTCATATTTTTCTCGAAACGTTCGTTTTAGTCCTTGAAACTTTGGTTTTAGTTCTCATTTTGTTGACTAAATGAGGACCAAATTTTTAACGGTGTTAGTTTTCGAGGACTAAAACGAACGTTTTGAAAAAAATGAGGACCAAATTGTACCTTATTTTGAAAGATGGACGAAAACAAAAAACAGTCAATAATTTAGGGACTAAAAACATATTTAATCCTTTTGAAATCAATAATTTAAAATCGTTTTAATTATCTGTATTAATAAGTGTCGCAACCGGAATCGCGACGGGACGACGATCCAATAAAAAAAAGATTTATAAAAATATTGGAAAAGAGATTTTGGAGTCGCCACCATAGTTTATTCTGGAAAACTACGGAAAAACCATAAAATGATAAGGCATAGTCAAATTGAACCAGATTCTTGGTTCGGGAGTCGGTTACGTGTAGGGAAGGTATTAGCACCCTACAACGCCTGCCCTAAGGCAGTACCTTTAACTAAATGTGCGAATGTGGATGTGGTTTTCAAAGTGTTTAACATTCCCTTGAAATAAAACTCTAAAGAAACAAACAATATTTTTTAGCTTTTTGGGCCCGACAAGGATTGACCTTGCTCCTACGTATTCTCATGCAGAATGAGAAATCAGGGTTACGTAGTTCTTTTAGAAACTTCTTGAGAAACTTGTTTGAAAATTTGTTTGAGAAATTGTTTGGAAAATGATTTGGATTTTTGGGAGAGTGAGCCTGACAAGGACTGACCTTGCTCCTACGTATCTCCACTTTTGATGGAGAATCAAGGATCACGTAGTTCTGGAAGGCGATATTGTTTGTTGTTTGAAAATGTTGATGTTTTTGGCTTTTGAGGATTTTTATATGTTTTTGGTATTTTTGTTGTAATGTTTATATTTTTTTGCGTAATGAGTACTAGGCTGATGCGTACGATCGCACGAGCACTCACACGGATTTCTCTTTTTATTGTTTTGCGTAATGAGTACTAGGCTGATGCGTACGATCGCACGAGCACTCACACGGCTTTCCATTTTATTGTTTTGCGTAATGAGTACTAGGCTGATGCGTACGATCGCACGAGCACTCACATGACTTTTCTCTTTTATTGTTTTGCGTAATGAGTACTAGGCTGATGCGTACGATCGCACGAGCACTCACACGACTTTCTCTTTTGTTGTTTTGCGTAATGAGTACCAGGCTGATGCGTACGATCGCACGAGTACTCATACCGATTTTTATTACATTAAATGTTTTTTAACGTTTTATATATATTTTTTATTATTTACAATTTTTTATATATTTTTGTAATTTTTTTATATTTTTATTTTATTTTTAGAAACAAACAATAAAAGCTTGAAAAACTTTTTTTTTTTTGGATTTTATGATTTTATGTCTTTAATTTTTTTTTTAATTTTTATTATGTAATGAAATGGGCTAAACGGAGGGAGAATTCTCTGCCAACCATCAGGGGTGTGTATGGAAGATTCGGGTGTAAGAAAGGAAATGACCCAAGGCCCAAATCCTTGGCTTTCTCCAATTGTAGCGGGCCAAGCCCTTTCCTTCTCTTTGCCGGTCCAACACCTTCCTCTCATTCTGGAGAAACATTTCCTCTATCAGCCAACAACCAAGGACATTTTCTTTCTTCATCCCCGGCGGCTAGGTTCAGAGGTGGTGGTGGTGGTCAACTTGATGGCGGGCGACAACGGTTCGCGGTGGCTCCGTGAAGGTTTGGGTGACGATGCGACGGAGTGAAATGGGCGAGTTACGGTGATGAGATGTGGAGTCCGCGGCGACGCAACAGCAGCTATGGCGCCTGAAGCGGAGCGAGTGAGGATCGAAACCAAAGGTGGTACGACGGTGGAGTGACCATAGTGGAGAGATTCACGGCGACCGGCGCTGCTGGTGGCGCGATATGGATGGAGAAGCGCGGATGGAAAGATTGCATGCACTCTCGGTGGCGCAAGAGTGGGGTTGAGCGGAGGCAGCGGCAAGAGTCGTCGATGCGGTTGTGGCGAGGAAACCGGCAGCGACAGCGCGACGCAGCAGCGAAGTTGAAGAAGGTGGCGGCTTTAGAGTGGTGATGCCAGCGGCGGTTGCATGCAGAGATGAGGATGAGAACGACAACAACTTCGGAGTAGCTGCAGCAGTGGTGGCAGCGGGTTCGCAGGTGAAGATGAGGGAAAGATGAAAATGAAGATTGGTGATGGTTGGTAGTGGTGCAGTAACGCGTGGTAAGGGATGAAGATGGCGGAAGAGAATGGGGTTACGAAGAAGCATATATTGAGGAGGGAAAGGTGAGTTTGTGTGACGGAGGATGAGGCTGCGACGGAGACTGCTACATGCAGAGTTTTAACGTGGTGGTGCGTGATGGAAGCTTCACGGTGGCCAGCGGTGGTGAGGTGAAGGCGGAATGGGTTTGAGTTGCAGATGAGCTGAGGTGGGGGGGTCAGTCCAGTGGTGACTCGCGGTGGTGGCTTACAGTGGCCGTGCCTTGTTCACCGTGATTGGGGCATAAGGAAAGATGAAGTTGGGAGGTGAAGGTTGGCTGGTGATGGTAGCTGCCGTGGTTGGAGGAGAGGAAGAAGATGTGTGTCGGCTACATTGGTCACGGAGATGAGCGGTGATCCGGTAAAGGTGGGGGTTGGAAGGTAGCTTCCCGGGGATAAAATGACAGCGAAGAAGAGACTGATGTGGGAGTGGTGATCCACGATGGTGGTGAGTTGGTTGCGGGAACTTGGTGGTTCGAAATGGAAGAGATGATATCCGATGAAAACCGGGGGACAGACCACGACCAAAGAACAAAGGTGGATTGGGATCGGGGAAACTTTCGGAGCGCGGTGGCAATGACAGGGTAGCAGTGGTGATAGCTGGGCAAGGAAGATATTTCAGCGGAAGTTCCCACAGGGACCAGTGTTATTGATAGCTGCAACGATGGGGAATGACGAAGACGACCACGGCGAGGAAGAAGTGGCTTGCGACGACGGTTGCCAAGGCAAGATTGAGTGATGTGGTGAGGTTAATGGCAACCGGCGATGATGGGAAAGACGAACAAGAATTTCACTTTGCATATTCCTCTGACTTAACAATGTAAATGAAAGAGTTGCACCCCTTCTACTGGATATTGCTTTGTTGATGTTATCTGGGTGCAGGCCAAGGAGATATTTGGCAAAGCGAGATCGTTCGATGACTGATGTTAGCATAAGGACATGGACATAAGGATGGATTTGGGTGGAAGATCTCACGGTGGTTGGTTTGCGTTCGGTGCTGGAGGTGGTGAGGCAATGAAGATGGCTCGCGCTGTAGGTTCAGACGAGAAACAGTGATGACAGAGTGGGCATAGTAAGGGATGATGATGGTGAATCTGATGGAGCGATGTCGGAGATGAAGGAGGTGGCAGTGAGGAAAACTTTGGAAATGGTTACTGTCAACACTCAATTTCGTCCGGATTGACTAAATAATTTTGTTTTATTGTATTCTTCTCATAAAAAGAAAAATTGAAAAAAATGTATATAATGAAAAAATAAAATAAAATAAAAAAAAATAAAAAAAAAAATAAAATAAAAAAAAAAGATGAAAACGTTCGTCCAAACAGTGACCGTTCGGTTCTCCCCACTGTTATGACGTTCGTCCTTCCCAACTGTTCAAGCGTTCGTCCTTTCCTACTGAGGTCGCTCGTCCAAACAAAGAGCGTTCGTCCTTTCCTTTGTTGCTGTGAGCGTTCGTCCTTCCCTACTGTTGTGACGTTCGTCCTTGTCCTTGTTACTGTAGTCGTTCGTCCTTCCCCACTGTTGTGACGTTCGTCCTTCCCCATTGTTCAAACGTTCGTCCAAATAGTGAGCGTACGTCCTTCCTCACTGTTGCTGAAAGCGTTCGTCCTTCCCCACTGTTGCTGGGGCCGTTCGTCCAAATTGTAGTCGTTCGTCCTTTCTCACTGTTGAACCGTTCGTCCTTCCCCACTGTTCAACCGTTTGTCCTTCCCCATTGTTCAACCGTTCGTCCTTCCCCTATGTTCAACCGTTCGTCCTTGCCCACTGTTCAACCGTTCGTCCTTGCCCACTGTTCAACCGTTCGTCCTTCCCCATTGTTCAACCGTTCGCCCTCATATTCAACTGTTCGGTCATAATGATTTGATGAACGTTCGGGCTCAATGATATATGTCTTCAGCGTTCGGTTTTGGACGTTCGGTCCAGTGTTCTGCAAATTGCATTCGGTCAGGTTTATTCTTAGTGAACGTTCGGTCTTGCTTTGTTTGTTAGTGAACGTTCGGTCTTCATTTGAACGTTCGGTCTCCTTCAGCGTTCGTACGTTTGGTGCTTGTTTTCTTCCAGCGTTCGGTTTTGAACGCTCGTCCTTCGCCTTGTGCGACCGCTCGTCCAATTCGTTCTTCCTCCTGTCTGCCGCTCGCCCCAGTTACCTCGGCCTTTTCGGCCGTTCGGCCTCAAACCATTCAACCTCAATGAAGTTCGAGCGCTCGTCCAAACGGTAATAGTTTTTAAAAGCGCTCGCTCATCTACAGCCCGTTCGTCAAGGTCGCTCCTTTTCTCTACCGAACGTCCTGATGTTATTTTGTTTTGAAAACGGTCGTTCGTCATATGGTGCTGTAGCGTTCGTCCAATTTAAGTTTTCGGACGTTCGGTGCTTGCTTTGTTTTAAAGGGGCCTACCTTTAATTATTCCCACGATCTTTGTCTACCCTGTCTACAAAATTATTCCAACGGCCCCCACAATCTTCTAAATTATTCCCTAATTATTCCATGAATCTTCCACCAATCCAATGATTTCTGCATCCTCCAATGAGAGCTGCCGACACCAATCATCCAATAGAAAGCTGCCGACAATTTGGTTTTCTAGCAATTTAAGAAGAACACAGACACTGGGATTGGGGGATACCCACGGCTACTGGGAAGCAGCTGACTCTCTACACCTCTGACCAGGGCCTTTGCCTCTCACGACCTTCACCCGTAACCATCCTTACACCAACTCCATCACTTCCAACCATCGCATATAACCACATACTTTTTCATCTTCAACCTCTGGACATCATATCCAACATCCATACTCATAAACCATAGCCTCCACTAATGCCCTTCCCTCCGCTGTTTCGCGGCCAACATCCATCATGATCACCCGTGATCTCCATTCTCCATCACCCATCCCCTCTCAACACCTATCATCCTCACAAAAAAAAAAAAGACTCAAGCTCTGCAAGGTCACCTCTGCATATTCAAACCGAACTCCACCACCAACATCATTATCCCTTCACGGTCAACACCGTCATCCTGATTCTTTCATCCTCCGTTTTGCACACAGCCAAGATCATCATCACCCTTCATAATCCCTCACTAAACCAGATTCAACCTTCAGAATCACTGCCCATTCAAATTTATCTGCATCAACATCACCCGCTAACTTCATCTTTAACCTCCATTTTATCCATCTCCTTTCTTTGAAAACCATTATGCAGAACCCCAACCTTCATCGCTCATTCTTATCATTTTTCAATCACTAAGCCAAACTCTCACTAGGGGAGCCCACTCACTCATCAACCACACCCCCCAATACCCGTGATCATCTCCAACAATGAATGCCACGACCTAACTTCAAACTCTATCACCAACACTTACCATCAGGAGGAGAAGAGAGGCCAGAATCATCATCCATTCCCAACAACCCAAACACCCCCACGGCTACTGGGAATACTTCTACCTTCAACCATAATTCATCTCTTCATCCTTACACCCACATGCTACTAGTAACTGCTCATCATCCATATACCATAGCCCATATCATCATCATCAACACATATACCTTCCAAGCGGCCAACATCCATACGCCATATTCCCACACAGCCAACAACTCACGGTCAGCCCTTTCATCTTCTCAATTTTTCATCTCCAACAATAAAATCACCTCCAGCGGCCTTCACCTCCAACACTCCCCTATCCCCAACTCCCACTCGTCACTGACTGACACAGCCATCTTGACACTGAACCAGCACCTATTAACTTCATCCATTTCCTACCCGTGATCATCCCCAACACCCGTTACCACCCCAACCACTTCTCCTTTTTCACTTCCCCAAATCAGCATCCTGTTCAAATCAACACCCATCATCTTAATTCACTCATTTTTTTCTTCTAGCTCCTGCCTCCCCCGTGACCCATTCACGCCTCACCTTCTTCCTCCATTTTCATCTTCCAATTTCAAATTCAATTTCATCTTTGCAACCTGCAAACTGATATCTCTTACACTCATATGCACCCAACACGGTAAAACGATAAAATAAATGAGAAAAAGAGAAGGAAAAGTGGTGTTGCTGGAGATTCTTTTGACATAAAAAAAAAACTCGAAAGGGGAAGAAGGAGAACGGTGCCGGCAGCGTCAGTGGAGAAGCAAATTCCGGTGAAGAAAATGGTGGCCAGTTTCGTCCGTGGTGGCGTTTCCTTCGTAAGATGAGAGACGGTGCCTGGGGCGCAGCAACCGGCGACAACTTTGGCCGCGATTAAGGGCGCCGTTGGAGTCCCGATTCGCGACGTCTGGGAGAGGGGAAGGAACTGCCGCGAGCGAAGAGGAGAAGGGAGATGCGAGGGATGTCTCTGACTTAGAGTGAATGAGGAATGGGAAAGGGATATGAAAAGCCCTAAATGTGATTCTGAGCTGGGACGGGTGATGCCTAGGCCAAACTAATTAAAAGAGAACTTTCCGCACCCCCTGTTTCTCACTCCATTCACACCCTTTCCATTTGGGCCGAAGCCCATTTGTTTCTGCAAGTAAAAAAAAAGGGGAATTGAGCCTGACAAGCAAAGATTCAATGGAGCACCCCCAAATTTCATCTTTACACCCCTGACAGTTGCAAAGGAGCTTCAATTTCACTCGGCACCCCTGGTTTTTATCTTTGTACCCCCAATTTCTATTGAGCTTTTCTTGTTTTATTTTTATGCTTTCTTTTTCTTTTTATTGGTTTTTATTACTTGTTACACCCCTTTGTATAATTACCCCCACCCCTTTGTTTTAGTGATTTTGTTCATTTCATTTTATTTCAAAAAAAGGAAAATAAAAAAAATAATAAAAAATATGTAAAACTTTAAAAAACATTTAATAATAAATATCGGTATGAGTACTCGTGCGATCGTACGCATCAGCCTAGTACTCATTGCCCAAATATAAAACAAATAAAAGCCGTGTGAGTGCTCGTGCGATCGTACGCATCAGCCTAGTACTCATTACGCAAAACAATAAAAAGGGAAAAAAGCCGTGTGAGTGCTCGTGCGATCGTACGCATCAGCCTAGTACTCATTACGCAAAAAATATGTTTCAAAGGTTTAGGCACATGTGTGATCGCACGCATCGTCCTTGTGCTACAAACCTTTTCTTTTTTCTAAAATGAAAATACCAAAAAAATATAAAAATGTTTAAAAAACTAAAAAACATCTACTTTTCAAACTCAAACAATATCGCAGCCAGAACTACGTGATCCTTGATTCTCCATCAAAAGTGGAGATACGTAGGAGCAAGGCCAGTCCTTGTCAGGCTCATTCTCCCAAAAATCCAAATCATTTTCCAAACAATTTCTCAAACAATTTTCAAACAAATTTTCTTCAAGCAGTTTTCAAATGAACTACGGAACCCTGATTTCTCATTCTGCATGAGAATACGTAGGAGCAAGGTCAATCCTTGTCGGGCCCAAAAAGCTAAAAAATAATTGTTTGTTCTCTTTAGCGTTTTATTTTAAGGGGAAGTTAAATACTTTGAAAACCACATCCACATTCGCACATTTAGTTAAAGGTACTGCCTTAGGGCAGGCGTTGTAGGGTGCTAATACCTTCCCTATACGTAACCGACTCCCGAACCAAGAATCTGGTTCATTTTGACCATGCCTTATCATTTTATGGTTTTTCCGTAGTTTTCCAGAATAAACTATGGTGGCGACTCCAAAATCTCTTTTTCAAAATAATTATATATATGTCTTTTTATTGGATCGTCGTCCCGTCGCGATTCCGGTTGCGACAGATGGCGACTCCACTGGGGAAATTGGAGAGTCAGGCCATTTAATTAGATGTGAGAATTTAATGTGGTTTTCCTTTGTGTTTTTCTTTCCTTTCTTTTTCTTTATCTTTGTTTGATATTTGTCATTTTTTGTATACATGTTGTTTTGATTATATTGAACCCTAGGGTAGAAAACATGTTGTATCTGCCTGGGATTTTTCTGGTTGTTTTGCAGGTGAGGGTTTGGGGTGTATAATTGCATTCTCCCTTCACACACACACATCATATGCATATCATGAGTGAGGCCCTATACCCGGGTCTGAGCGCAACTTAGAAATAGAGGGGTTGTGTAGCGGTGTCACTCTGGGATGTACTTCCTGTTTGGCTATCGTGAGAACCCCAGCCAGAGTCTGTTCTTTTCATTTGTGTCTCCACATCTAGTTGATTACTCTGACTGTTGTGGAGAAACAGTGAAAAGAGCCATAGCTCTGGTGGCCTGATTTAAGCATTAGGAAGCTATCCTTGTGAGTGCATATATTTGGCCTTAGAACTTTTGATATTCAACCTTTGATAAGGCACAAAAGGGAGAAATGTGTTTTCCTATAACCCTCATGTTTGCTTAATAAAAATCACGCACCTTGTACATATCATCATATCTCTTTTTCTTTCTTTCTTTTGCTTTTTCCTTTTTCTTCGCTCATTGTTTTTCTTCATAGTCTTGTCACATATTGTGGATTCTAGTCAAAAATTGTAAAGTTGTGATTAAGGACCTTAAACTAAAAATGGAAATTAACATGGAATTTGAGTCAAGGGGTATAAGAATTTGGTGAGTTTGTCAGAGGGGAAAAATTTGGGAAAATATTAAATGCAAGTTTTGAGGCCAAAGCTCTATACCACTAAATCGGGCAATATACCCATGTCCCGTCCTGGCTGAAGTTTATGGGACCCTTAATCGTTGTTACGAACTTAAAGAGGGAAAGATGTTATGTTGTCTACCAGTGGTGTATTTGTGGTTCATTTCCCGTGAGACTGGAGACGCCTTAAATTCCCTGTACCCCATGGACGAATTATTGTAGTGTGTAATAAATTACAAGGACATTGTAAACGATTACCCGAGAGAAAATTGGATTTTGTACAAAAAGTCCATCACAGGTACTCAGTCAGGTGAACATGGGTCACCATTGGAAAAAGAAGTAACTTTTAGGCACTTTTGCGCTTGTCTTAGGCTGTTCCTTGTGAACCACATGTGAAAAGAGTAAATGAATGGCGCAACTTTGTGCAAGTTTAAATGAAGAACAAGCTAAATGGTCTGTCCCTTGGGAGCATAGATCGCAGATTACATATCATTGCGGGAGGTATCCTAATGTACCCCTCATGGGTATTAGGTGTTGTATTAATTGCAATCCTGTGTTAGCAAACAAAAAAAAAATAATTTGAGTATCCTGAGAGGATCGCTAACACCTGCATCTCTCGCCACATTGCAGATCATATGAGGAATGAATCTTCGCTGAAATGTTCCATCAAGTTAAAGACAATTGGGGGCAATGTTGTTCGCTTCAATGAAAGGCCCAAGATCATGAACTGTTAGTGAAAGTTTCCCTTAGCCAATGAATCACAGAAAGGGTTAAGACAATCAAGTTGTAATTAATTTCCCTTACCCAAATTGCGAAAAGAAATTTCAAAATGATGAGCAGTGGATAGAAGCAGCAGTGACAAAACTAGAGAAGGAATGTTTCCATTTAGCTAAGAGGGAACATAAAGGATTGATTAGTCAGATGAAGAAAGAATATGTCGTTGAACAAGGACAAGTTAAAAGAATTGGAAGAGAAGTCTCTCACAGCTGGCTTCCCTTGCCAATGGAGCCATTGAAAACGTCCTTAAGTTCTTAGTTGATGCTGAGTCTGTAATATCAATCATCAACCCGCCTAAGGGGATTGAAACATTCCTCAATTACTGCAAGAAGCTGATCAGACAAATGAAGAATGTGATGACTAAAGCCTGCGATGGTTGACCAAGAATTCCTATGTCTCGCATTTTGGGAACTTCTGAATGACGAATCACCTTATTGACTCAGTTTCGTGTTAATTTCCAAATTATACCGGGGCAATTATTTTCACAGCTTTATAATTTCTGACTAGAGATTTTAAACTGCGTTGTGTGTTCTTTTCATTCAAAAAAAAAAAAAAAAAAAAAAAAACTAAAATACAGCTAAACATCTAAGATACCCTAAAGGACTCGAACCAGTTCACAAATCTTGGAGAACCAAAAGAAGGAATAAAGGTCGATATCCAACAACTGAAGGAACAAATGAGCTTAATCTTAGAGGCCCTAAACGCCTTACAATGACTTGGAAATTTGTACACACCACAACTACAATAGAGTTTGAGTGGCACAATTTTTTCCTCCTTATTGGTCTTTCCTCATATTACACTCCGCCGTGAGAGGCAGACTCGGGTCATGAAGCCCACAAAAGACCAAGGAGAACACACTTTAAAGAGGAAACAAGCTGGGGACAACCACTTGCATGGTCCTTTGGGGAAATTATTAAGCCAAGTATTGTGAGCACGATGAGGACAAAGCTGCCTGAGTTGAAATTTTCTCACCAAGTCAATGTTGAGGTTGTCAGGCACAAATTTGAGGTGCTAGAAAAATTGTGAAAGCCATAAAAGGTGGATGAAGCGTCAAGTTTGAAGGTGTTGAATGGACGCTCGTTGCCAAGTGAGCGGACGTTCGTCACATGGCGAGCGCACGCTCGTTCCATAGCGACGCTCGTTCAGCGCGCAGAGGACGTTCGTCCAGAAAGTGGACGTTCGTCCAGAAGAGGACGCTCGTCCAGAAAGTGGACGCTCGCTCGTGCATAACGCTCGAAACGCTCGTCCATGCTCGTCTAGAACGCTCGAATCGCTCGTCCAGCGAGGACGTTCATCCAGAAAGTGGACGCTCATCCACGCTCGTCCACGCTCGTCCATGCTAGTCCAGAACGTTCGACACGCTCGTCCAACAGAGGACGTTCGTCCACGCTCGTCCAGAATTGGGATGCTCGTCCAGAAAATTGGACGCTCGTGTGACTCAATTATTGAACCCTTCTCTTTAAAAGTTGATGCAGAGGAGTTGCAAAAGCAGATTTGGACGAAGAGGAGACTTACGCGTGATGCTACAAAGTGTCCTACGAAAAGGCCTTGTCTACTGGTTTCGTGAAGCCTGTTAAACTTCCATGATCCAGGGCTTATGGTTTCATCGAAAGTGTTGGGTGTTCCAGCGCAAAGCCAAACTTTAATTGATTCAAGATGTTTAAAGTTCGATGGATTGGGCTTTAGGAAAACATAAGTCATTATACAAGAGAATTTGATGTTGTGAAGTGTCTTAGTACCGAGGAGGTATACGCATTGATATAGCACCTTCATCCATGACTTTCAATGTGAACATTCACTATAAGGTTCTCAAAGCAGTGCTGGAAATCGAGTCCCTAAAGGGTATTGCGGAAAAAGAAAAAAATTGAAAAAATTTTGAGTCACTTGTCTTACTTGCAAATTACCAAACTCATATTTTTTTGAAAATATCAAATTTGTTAATCAAGAGTAAAGTTGCAGTGTCAGATTTTCCCGAATTTGATGTTTTCTTGCGAGGCATGTTTTCCATCTTTACAGTTTTTTCAGTGTGTATTGCAGCGTGTTTTCCATTTGAGGCTTTGTCTTGAGCCAGTTTCTTTCGTTGTTTCATACACGTATTTCATTGAAATTTTGCTTATCCCTTTTACTTCAGATCTCATGTTTTTATTCGAATTCAATTTTCCTTATTTTCTTGTAAATAAATTATTTTAGCTTTTTTTTCTTATACATAATTGTGGGAAAATCTTGTTTTGACTAAAATAAAAAGAAAAGCATAAAAACCCATTTCATTTCATCATCAGAGTAGGAAATTACAGTAAAGGTCAGATACACTCATACGATCTTGGCATCATGATAAATAAAATAAAAATGCAAAGAAAAGAAAAAGCTGAAATAACAAAAAAAAAAAGAGCGCAAGGTTACAATTTCAAATAAAAGCAAAAAAAAAAAGCAAAGCAGAAAATAAAACAAAAGCAAATAAACAGTGTTCAAGATTCGATCACGGGTGATCGTTAAGTTACAGACCATGAAAATAAATAATAATAAAAAAAACTGAAATTCAGCGAAAGTATTCCCGAGCTGGTTGCGGTGGTCTGAGGGAGAGCTCCGTCGAGGGAGCTCTGGTCCGGAATGTGAGAAGCATGGGTGGAGCAATTTGTCGTCCGTCCCTGTCGTCGTCAATGATGATCGGAACGGGGAACAAGTTCAGCAGCCTCGGCGCCCTCATGATCACCCAGTCGTATTCTGTCCAAAAAAAAAATATAAAAAAAATAAATAAAAAATTGTCAATAATAAGATGAGGAGAAAATTTTCAAAAAAAAAAAAAAAAAAAAAAGAGAAAAAAAGAAAGATGGAGGTGATCAGGGTACTTACCATACATGTATAGCGGCAGTTGTGAGAACTGAGTGCCGGTAGGGTCTATCTCTGCTTGCCAGCACCTGACCCGATTGCCGTGGTTGTTAAACCAGCAGTGCACATTGTATTCGCTGACATCTGCGAAAACCCTTAGTCGAGACGCAATTTCGACGACTTGTGCTCTGCTGGGATGTGTGACCCCGTAATTGAAAATATTGGTCATCATTCTGACCTGATCGTCAGTAGGTCGCCACCGCTGACTGGTATACCTATCCATCTCCATCTCGTTCATCCTTCTTCTCTAAGTTTTCTGAAACAAAAAAAAAATATAAAAATAAAAAGAACAAAAACATAACGAAAGCATAAAGCAAAAAAAGGTTTTTTCAGTGTTTTCTTTAGTCGTTTTTGTTTCCTTTTAGTTTTTTGTCTGGTCAGTCTTTGTTATTTCAGGTTCTGGTCTCGGATCTGTTTCACGGTCCTTGCAAGAGGGTCCTAAACGGATCTATGTCCTTTTTGTCCTTGTCCTTTTGTCCTTGTCCATTTGTCCATGTTCGTTTCATACAAATCAATTCTCTTTTTAAGTTTTCTGATTTTATGGGGTACGTGGCGTTGTTCTACCCGATTGTCTCTGCCATACCTTCAAACGAAGGGAGATGAACGTCTGGTTTCCAGCCTATATACCCCTTAAATTAGGACAGTTGTGTTTTTAAGTGTTTTGAGTTTTTAAATTAATTAAAAAAAAAAGAAGAGAAAAGAAGAAAGAGGACTCAGAAAGAAATGCAGAGAAAGGCGAGAGGGAAATAAAAGCAGACAAAGTGGAAAGCAGAAGAAAATAGAAGAGCTTGCAGAAAAGAAAGCAGAAAAGAAAAGCATAAAGGGGAGAGGGGAAGTAAAGCAAAAATGGAAAGAAAAAGCATAAAAGGAAAAGCAGAAGCAGAAGGCTAGAGAGTAAAGAATAAACCAGAAAGCATAAGGGAAAAGAAAAACGAAAAGTGAGAAAGCATGAAGAGATCGTAAGAGCAGAAAACTTAAGAGAAGAAAAGCACGAATGAAGAGAGATTTAGAGTTCAGATGACTTACCTGGAAGAAGAAGGGCTTGCAGAAGCTTGTCGGAGGACTCAGACGCCTTCGAAGGCACGCAGGGGCAGGAGCTCCTCGCAGGAACTCAGACGCTCTCAAAGGACGCTCAAGGAAGAGAGAGAAGACAGAGAAAGGGAGAGCAAGAGAGAGAGAGAGATCAGAAAATGTCGCCCAACGCGGAGGAGCTCTCGACTTATAGCTGAGCAAATCCACTGTGGCTACAGTTCCGGTCGCTGCAACCGTCTGGTATCGGTCTGATTTCTTTCTGAGTTTTAAAAAAAAAAAAAAAATTCAAAAAAAAAAGATTTTGAAAATCTGAAAACGGGTAGGGTTTTGTTGGGACGATTCGGCCCAATTCAAGACTTCTTGGATGATCCGATTTCACCAAAAAAATAATAAAACACAAAAAAATCAAAAATATGATAAATGGAAAATTTTCAAAAAAAAAATAATAATTGGAGTGATGTAAAATTTGAAGTGTTCAAAATTGTTTTTCATTTGCTTGATAAAGGGCATTTTTCAGGTTTATTGGGCCTCATTGTCATGTTAGCCTTCTTTGAACCCATTTCTTCTGAAATATAAATTTGAGTGGAGAATTATTTTGCCATGTTTGTAATTTCACATCACGCCATTTTGTTTGTTTTTATTCCTTCTTCTACATTTTGAATAAATCAAAAATATAAAAAAAAAGGAACAGTGCTCGAGCCCATTAGGCCCAATGGCCTTCGTGGTTTTCTCTCGAGTATACTTCTTTTGAAAATATGTCAAAAATGTTTTGTTTTCACATTTTTGCTGTTGAATGATGTTTTGTACATTTGTTCAAATTGGTTTGTGTAATTTCCTTTGCATTTGTAACAAAAAATCTGAGAATGAAAGATGAACAGTTTTTGAGCCCATTAGGCCCTTTCGGCATATGTGGTTTCTCCTGAACCAGTGCATCTGAATTTCTGGAAAAAATAAAAATCCTTGTTTGTGTAAATTTTGTGTTTTCAATTCATGATCTCCCTTTTGGTTTGTGTGAATAAGATATTTTGTGCTGAAAAATAAAGATAGAGGAATTCAGACCTTGTTTGAAGAATTTTTGTCATGGCTGTAAGAAAACTAGTTTTGGGCCCATTGGGTCGAGAGTGTTGTGAAGCTTTCTTTAATTCAATTTTCTGAAATCCTCTGATAAAAAAAAAAAAAAAAATCGATTTTCTTTAGCTTGTTCCATAAAATATGAAAAAATGAAAAAATATTTTCCTTTGTAACTCTCCTCTGTCAAGCTTTCACGGCTCAGGTCATCTGATCCATTGGGTCAATGTGCCTGGTAAGTCCAACTTCCTTTTTTTTTACTTCTCCTTGGGTCCGATCCGATCTGGATTTTCCCGTGTCAGAAAGTGAATAAACAAAAAAAAACATTTTTCAAACGTTTTTTCTAAATCAAATTTTCTCATATCAATCCTTGCATTGCTCACCAAGCCCAGTTCCTATACTGGCCCCAAAAGCCCAGTTTCCACACTGGCCCCCAAGCCCAGTTTTCACACTGGCCATCATACGTAATTTTCTCTTAAAAAAAAAAATCTGTTTTTCAACTAGCATCATCATTTTCATTTCATATACTTTTCTTCATGCATAAAACCAAAAAAATACGCAAAAGTTTGAGTCATTTGTTTTCGATGAAAATCATCCATTTTATGAGATTTCAAAAAATATAATGGATGTCATAATCTCCTGGAGTCAAATGATCAAATCACATATTCTTAAGGGATATCTGTGTGTACATTGCTTGAAAACATCACCCTTTAGCCTTAGCTATACCAATAGATTGACCCAATCATGTTCTTGAGCCCAAATGATAAACACCAAGCTTTACACTGGGACAGATTTTCCATCCTCCACTACTTTCATTTGGGAGATCCTGAAGCCCGAAAAAAAAAAAAAAATAAAAAATAAAAAAAAGAATGAAAAATGACTCTCTTGAGATCATTTAGTCTTTGTCTCTTAATTAATCTTTTGAAAATGAAACAACCAATATTTGAAATGATGTGTGGCCATTTTTCTTCATCCAAAAAAAAAAAAAAAAAAATATATCCTTTGATACCCAATTTGAGCTAATCAGAAATTTCTTTTCAAATTTTACCCAAACAAGGGTTACCATCACGGTAGAAGTCAACTCAAATTGCAAGAGGAACACACTCAGTGATCAAATGAAGTGAATTCCTCAAAAGTGAAGCAAAATGCAAAGAATCACAAAGTGATGGCAAGCAAAGAATGAAATTTGAGAAAGGGCGAAATAGTCAAAACAGTTTTGACGAATAACTGACGCAAGGTGCAGATGATAACTCTTGTTTCAAATAACCCACAAAAATTTATTTGAGCCTTTATATCCTTTCTTTCAATACCCCTTAGCCCAAGCCACATTACAAGCCCAATAAAAGTCCACACAGATTGAATAACGGTTGCTTAAATTTTCATGAAGCTTAATTTTTGGGACAAGACAAAAATGATTAACAATACAGTCAAAAAAAATGAAAATAATGATGAAAAATAAATGTCCTCGGATGAAAGGAGCTCCCTATTGATCAAAATTATACAAAGGAAAATCAAACCATTTGGGGCAATCTTTTCAAGCCAATCATTTCCATGTCCATCACAAATTCCTGAACACATTCAAGTCCCATTCAAACTCTTCCCTCGGATCCCAAACTTGGGGCAACTTTGTTTGTCTCAGATTTGTTACATCTGTATATTCAGTTCTTACCAAGACCGAGGCATCCCTTGTTGGGCCTCTCAGATTTGTCTGCACTGAAACTCACGGATCCACCCTCAAAACAGGGGCAAACACTTTAGGGCTTTGTATGATTTTGAGTCCATCTTATCATTCGTAAACCCAGAGTGGGGGGAAACTTCTTTTTGAACCTCGCTTAATTGACTCATACCCAAAACTAAGGCGTGTCTTTCATATGCTTCGGCCCATTCAGAGTATTGAGCAACTTTGTTAAATTTCAAATTTTTTTTTTCATCTGAATATTCAAAGCTCATATAAAGACTGGGGCATCCCTTGTTGGGCCTTGCATGATCTTGGTTCGCCCCGAACTTCAGAAACCTAAAACCACCAAAATTGGGGCAATTTGCAAATCACACATGATATTCTCACTTCCTTCATTCCTGACTTATTCCCTCTCAATTCACAGATACGTTTGTCCATATCAATACTTTTACCATGTTCTAGAGCAGCTTCTGGGTATTTTCTACCTCACATTGGCCTTTGTAGCCATTTTAAGGAGTAGGAGACTCAAGTAGCCAACCCGGTACTCTCCAAATCCTTCCAATCATCCTCCACATTTTGTCCCAACCCTTGATACCAAGCATGTACACACTAGTATCTCGTCAAGAAATGTGTCGCACACAAGCTTCATTTTGAACAGTTGACTTTAGAATTGGACATCCATTGAAAGGAAATTGGAAGTCTAGATCGTCATAAATTGGATAATTTCAAAGGAAACAAATTGACTCTCAAAAAAAAAATGTCATAGGTTCGTAATCTTCCAATACATCATGTACATATTTTCATCAACTTTGAATTTGCCTCCATGTATATTCTTCAAATTTTTCTTCTTTCAAAAAAAATGCATCAAAGTTTTCCCCTCCATGTACATTACATCAAATTTTTCTTCCTTCAAAAAGACAAAAAAAATCAGCATGCATCAAAGTTTTCTTCTCCAAATTTCAAAATTTTCATCAACCAAGTTTCTCTTGCATATCAAGATTTCAAATCTTTGTACAAAAATGCAACACCTTGTTTCTTAATTTCAAAATTTTCCAAAAAAAAAATCAAAATCAAAATAAATAAAAAACTTCTCAAAATTTCAACCAATTCCAATTTTCAAATTCAGAGCAATCAAACATTTTTCTCTGCCTTTTTTATCTCGGCCATCTGCTAGATAATGGTCGAGCGCACTTTTCTCTTGTTTTTATCTCGGCCATCTGCTAGATAATGGTCGAGCGCACTTTTCTCTTGTTTTTATCTCGGCCATCTGCTAGATAATGGTCGAGCGCACTTTTCTCTTGTTTTTATCTCGGCCATCTGCTAGATAATGGTCGAGCGCACTTTTCTCTTGTTTTTATCTCGGCCATCTGCTAGATAATGGTCGAGCGCACTTTTCTTTTGTTTTATCTCGGCCATCTGCTAGATAATGGTCGAGCGCACGTTTCCTTTGTTTATCTCGGCCATCTGCAAGATAATGGTCGAAAGCACCTTTTCAGTTTTGTTTTACCTCGGCCATCTGCTAGATAATGGTCGAAAGCACCTTTTGTTCTGTTTTTTATCTCGGCCATCTGCTAGATAATGGTCGAGCGCACGTTTCCTTTGTTTATCTCGGCCATCTGCAAGATAATGGTCGAAAGCACCTTTTCAGTTTTGTTTTACCTCGGCCATCTGCTAGATAATGGTCGAAAGCACCTTTTGTTCTATTTTTTATCTCGGCCATCTGCTAGATAATGGTCGAGCGCACGTTTCTTTTGTTTATCTCGGCCATCTGCAAGATAATGGTCGAAAGCACCTTTTCAGTTTTGTTTTACCTCGGCCATCTGCTAGATAATGGTCGATCGCACTTTGTTCAATTCCATTTTATCTCGGCCATCTGCAAGATAATGGTCGAAAGCACCTTTTCAGTTTTGTTTTACCTCGGCCATCTGCTAGATAATGGTCGATCGCACTTTGTTCAATTCCATTTTATTTCGGCCATCTGCAAGATAATGGTCGAACGCACTTTTCAGTTTTGTTTTATCTCGGCCATCTGCTAGATAATGGTCGAAAGCACTTTTCTTTTGTTTTATCCCAGCCATCTGCAAGATAATGGTCGGGGGCACTTTTCTCTTGTTTTATTTTGGCCATCTGCAAGATAATGGTCGAAAGCACTTTTTCAGTTCCATTTTTATCTCGGCCATCTGCAAGATAATGGTCGAAAGCAGTTTTCAGTTTTATTTTGTCTCGACCCTCTGCATGGCAATGGTCGAACCCAATCAAATTCAAATTTCTCATTCATTTAATCTTGTTCATTTTATATGAAAAAAAAAAAAAACAAAAAAATTTTAATTAATTAAAAAAAAAAAATGAATAAAAAATTTCCATGTTTGTTCCTGATTCTTTTTCATTGAAAATTCTCTTTTTTCCCTTGTGTATTTTGAAATCCGAACGAAATTAATATTTCTATCTTTACTTATCTTTTACTCTGATAATATGAAAACATTGTTTATCATATGATCTAGTAAAATCTAAGTAAAGAGGGGCAACACTCAATTTCGTTCAGGTTGATTAATAAATTTACTTTTATCAAAAAAAAAAATAATATTTCCTCGTTCACTGCATCTGTAGCATTGGTGGACCTTCCACAAGGTTGTCACACTTCAATTTTCAGTTTTGTTGGTTTGTCTTATTCTCTGTTTGTTTCTTGTTTATCTTGAAATCCAGACGAAATTAGTATTTCTATCTTTACTTATCTTTTACTCTGATAATATGAAAACATTGTTTATCATATGATCTAGTAAAATCTAAGTAAAGAGGGGCAGCTGTCAACACTCAATTTCGTCCGGATTGACTAAATAATTTTGTTTTATTGTATTCTTCTCATAAAAAGAAAAATTGAAAAAAATGTATATAATGAAAAAATAAAATAAAATAAAAAAAAATAAAAAAAAAAATAAAAAAAAATAAAAAAAAAAAGATGAAAACGTTCGTCCAAACAGTGACCGTTCGGTTCTCCCCACTGTTGTGACGTTCGTCCTTCCCAACTGTTCAAGCGTTCGTCCTTTCCTACTGAGGTCGCTCGTCCAAACAAAGAGCGTTCGTCCTTTCCTTTGTTGCTGTGAGCGTTCGTCCTTCCCTACTGTTGTGACGTTCGTCCTTGTCCTTGTTACTGTAGTCGTTCGTCCTTCCCCACTGTTGTGACGTTCGTCCTTCCCCATTGTTCAAACGTTCGTCCAAATAGTGAGCGTACGTCCTTCCTCACTGTTGCTGAAAGCGTTCGTCCTTCCCCACTGTTGCTGGGGCCGTTCGTCCAAATTGTTCAACCGTTCGTCCTTCCTCACTGTTGCTGAAAGCGTTCGTCCTTCCCCACTGTTGCTGGGGCCGTTCGTCCAAATTGTAGTCGTTCGTCCTTTCTCACTGTTGAACCGTTCGTCCTTCCCCACTGTTCAACCGTTTGTCCTTCCCCATTGTTCAACCGTTCGTCCTTCCCCTATGTTCAACCGTTCGTCCTTGCCCACTGTTCAACCGTTCGTCCTTGCCCACTGTTCAACCGTTCGTCCTTCCCCATTGTTCAACCGTTCGCCCTCATATTCAACTGTTCGGTCATAATGATTTGATGAACGTTCGGGCTCAATGATATATGTCTTCAGCGTTCGGTTTTGGACGTTCGGTCCAGTGTTCTGCAAATTGCATTCGGTCAGGTTTATTCTTAGTGAACGTTCGGTCTTGCTTTGTTTGTTAGTGAACGTTCGGTCTTCATTTGAACGTTCGGTCTCCTTCAGCGTTCGTACGTTTGGTGCTTGTTTTCTTCCAGCGTTCGGTTTTGAACGCTCGTCCTTCGCCTTGTGCGACCGCTCGTCCAATTCGTTCTTCCTCCTGTCTGCCGCTCGCCCCAGTTACCTCGGCCTTTTCGGCCGTTCGGCCTCAAACCATTCAACCTCAATGAAGTTCGAGCGCTCGTCCAAACGGTAATAGTTTTTAAAAGCGCTCGCTCATCTACAGCCCGTTCGTCAAGGTCGCTCCTTTTCTCTACCGAACGTCCTGATGTTATTTTGTTTTGAAAACGGTCGTTCGTCATATGGTGCTGTAGCGTTCGTCCAATTTAAGTTTTCGGACGTTCGGTGCTTGCTTTGTTTTAAAGGGGCCTACCTTTAATTATTCCCACGATCTTTGTCTACCCTGTCTACAAAATTATTCCAACGGCCCCCACAATCTTCTAAATTATTCCCTAATTATTCCATGAATCTTCCACCAATCCAATGATTTCTGCATCCTCCAATGAGAGCTGCCGACACCAATCATCCAATAGAAAGCTGCCGACAATTTGGTTTTCTAGCAATTTAAGAAGAACACAGACACTGGGATTGGGGGATACCCACGGCTACTGGGAAGCAGCTGACTCTCTACACCTCTGACCAGGGCCTTTGCCTCTCACGACCTTCACCCGTAACCATCCTTACACCAACTCCATCACTTCCAACCATCGCATATAACCACATACTTTTTCATCTTCAACCTCTGGACATCATATCCAACATCCATACTCATAAACCATAGCCTCCACTAATGCCCTTCCCTCCGCTGTTTCGCGGCCAACATCCATCATGATCACCCGTGATCTCCATTCTCCATCACCCATCCCCTCTCAACACCTATCATCCTCACAAAAAAAAAAAAAGACTCAAGCTCTGCAAGGTCACCTCTGCATATTCAAACCGAACTCCACCACCAACATCATTATCCCTTCACGGTCAACACCGTCATCCTGATTCTTTCATCCTCCGTTTTGCACACAGCCAAGATCATCATCACCCTTCATAATCCCTCACTAAACCAGATTCAACCTTCAGAATCACTGCCCATTCAAATTTATCTGCATCAACATCACCCGCTAACTTCATCTTTAACCTCCATTTTATCCATCTCCTTTCTTTGAAAACCATTATGCAGAACCCCAACCTTCATCGCTCATTCTTATCATTTTTCAATCACTAAGCCAAACTCTCACTAGGGGAGCCCACTCACTCATCAACCACACCCCCCAATACCCGTGATCATCTCCAACAATGAATGCCACGACCTAACTTCAAACTCTATCACCAACACTTACCATCAGGAGGAGAAGAGAGGCCAGAATCATCATCCATTCCCAACAACCCAAACACCCCCACGGCTACTGGGAATACTTCTACCTTCAACCATAATTCATCTCTTCATCCTTACACCCACATGCTACTAGTAACTGCTCATCATCCATATACCATAGCCCATATCATCATCATCAACACATATACCTTCCAAGCGGCCAACATCCATACGCCATATTCCCACACAGCCAACAACTCACGGTCAGCCCTTTCATCTTCTCAATTTTTCATCTCCAACAATAAAATCACCTCCAGCGGCCTTCACCTCCAACACTCCCCTATCCCCAACTCCCACTCGTCACTGACTGACACAGCCATCTTGACACTGAACCAGCACCTATTAACTTCATCCATTTCCTACCCGTGATCATCCCCAACACCCGTTACCACCCCAACCACTTCTCCTTTTTCACTTCCCCAAATCAGCATCCTGTTCAAATCAACACCCATCATCTTAATTCACTCATTTTTTTCTTCTAGCTCCTGCCTCCCCCGTGACCCATTCACGCCTCACCTTCTTCCTCCATTTTCATCTTCCAATTTCAAATTCAATTTCATCTTTGCAACCTGCAAACTGATATCTCTTACACTCATATGCACCCAACACGGTAAAACGATAAAATAAATGAGAAAAAGAGAAGGAAAAGTGGTGTTGCTGGAGATTCTTTTGACATAAAAAAAAAACTCGAAAGGGGAAGAAGGAGAACGGTGCCGGCAGCGTCAGTGGAGAAGCAAATTCCGGTGAAGAAAATGGTGGCCAGTTTCGTCCGTGGTGGCGTTTCCTTCGTAAGATGAGAGACGGTGCCTGGGGCGCAGCAACCGGCGACAACTTTGGCCGCGATTAAGGGCGCCGTTGGAGTCCCGATTCGCGACGTCTGGGAGAGGGGAAGGAACTGCCGCGAGCGAAGAGGAGAAGGGAGATGCGAGGGATGTCTCTGACTTAGAGTGAATGAGGAATGGGAAAGGGATATGAAAAGCCCTAAATGTGATTCTGAGCTGGGACGGGTGATGCCTAGGCCAAACTAATTAAAAGAGAACTTTCCGCACCCCCTGTTTCTCACTCCATTCACACCCTTTCCATTTGGGCCGAAGCCCATTTGTTTCTGCAAGTAAAAAAAAAGGGGAATTGAGCCTGACAAGCAAAGATTCAATGGAGCACCCCCAGATTTCATCTTTACACCCCTGACAGTTGCAAAGGAGCTTCAATTTCACTCGGCACCCCTGGTTTTTATCTTTGTACCCCCAATTTCTATTGAGCTTTTCTTGTTTTATTTTTATGCTTTCTTTTTCTTTTTATTGGTTTTTATTACTTGTTACACCCCTTTGTATAATTACCCCCACCCCTTTGTTTTAGTGATTTTGTTCATTTCATTTTATTTCAAAAAAAGGAAAATAAAAAAAATAATAAAAAATATGTAAAACTTTAAAAAACATTTAATAATAAATATCGGTATGAGTACTCGTGCGATCGTACGCATCAGCCTAGTACTCATTGCCCAAATATAAAACAAATAAAAGCCGTGTGAGTGCTCGTGCGATCGTACGCATCAGCCTAGTACTCATTACGCAAAACAATAAAAAGGGAAAAAAGCCGTGTGAGTGCTCGTGCGATCGTACGCATCAGCCTAGTACTCATTACGCAAAAAATATGTTTCAAAGGTTTAGACACATGTGTGATCGCACGCATCGTCCTTGTGCTACAAACCTTTTCTTTTTTCTAAAATGAAAATACCAAAAAAATATAAAAATGTTTAAAAAACTAAAAAACATCTACTTTTCAAACTCAAACAATATCGCAGCCAGAACTACGTGATCCTTGATTCTCCATCAAAAGTGGAGATACGTAGGAGCAAGGCCAGTCCTTGTCAGGCTCATTCTCCCAAAAATCCAAATCATTTTCCAAACAATTTCTCAAACAATTTTCAAACAAATTTTCTTCAAGCAGTTTTCAAATGAACTACGGAACCCTGATTTCTCATTCTGCATGAGAATACGTAGGAGCAAGGTCAATCCTTGTCGGGCCCAAAAAGCTAAAAAATAATTGTTTGTTCTCTTTAGCGTTTTATTTTAAGGGGAAGTTAAATACTTTGAAAACCACATCCACATTCGCACATTTAGTTAAAGGTACTGCCTTAGGGCAGGCGTTGTAGGGTGCTAATACCTTCCCTATACGTAACCGACTCCCGAACCAAGAATCTGGTTCATTTTGACCATGCCTTATCATTTTATGGTTTTTCCGTAGTTTTCCAGAATAAACTATGGTGGCGACTCCAAAATCTCTTTTTCAAAATAATTATATATATGTCTTTTTATTGGATCGTCGTCCCGTCGCGATTCCGGTTGCGACAGTTACTATTTGAGGGACCCAGTTTTTTGAGAGTTTGACACCGGTTTTACTTACAGACTTGGAGTTGATTTAAATTTTCCTCACTGGTGGTGGTTGAGACGAAGAGGATGGGGAGGTGATTGTTACAGTGAGATTTAGATGGTGAAGTATGGAAGCAATGAGAGCCGTTGATGGCAGGATGTGGTGATGAAGGAAAACGTATATTTTCCATTCATAATGACATTAACATTTAAACAGATTCCGCCCAAAGGTGGAATAACTATATCATGCATTTAGTCAACATCATACACTGAATATCATATACAAGCAATCTTAAGGTTCAAATTTAGTGGCCTACCTCTTGAAGCTATCTTTTTATTTTCCCTTTCGGTTTCAATAACCCCTGGTCCAGTAGCCTCTGGTTTTCATTTTCGCTTGTATTTACTCTCCAGCAACTTCACTTCCAGTCCTCCTTGCTTCAGTCTCGTCCCCTATTTTCAAAACTCCTCCCTTCCAGCATACGTCTCTGATTTCTGCATCACATAGCACCGTTGCCGGGGAGGGTCCGGATGCGTGAATGGAAGATGGGAAAATGATAGGTGTAGTGAGTGTTGGTCGTGTAGTTACGAGGTGTCTGAGGGTGGTTGTGACAATGGGTGAATATGGATGGAGATGATAATGTATAAGGGTTAATTATAGGTCCAGTGGTAGAACAATGTTGGAGATGAAAGTGATGGTATTGGTCCCAGGGTAAGGATGTAGATGGCGGGCTGAATATGAATCTTTGGTAGTGTGTTGGTGATAATAAAAAATGAAGAGGAGGTGAAGTGGTTACGGGCGAGAGGAGTCAAAGTTTGGGATTGGTGTGGCTACGGTGGAAGAGAGTTTCCAGGTGTTGGAGATGAAGGTGATGATATTGGTCGTGGTGAAACTGGAGCCTCTCTCCCTTTTTTTTCGTGAGTACCCCCCCTTTTTTTAGCTAACTTCTTTTGTTCTCCCTCCCTCCGTCTTTTGCTGAGAATCCAGAATCCTGTAGTACAGAAAGCCCTTTACAGAGGTGAAAGATGGGCGCCGGGTGGGCACTGACGTGGATGACCACCAAGAGTGAAGGTGTCAACAAAAAAAAAATTCTCTTCTTCAGAAACCCATACTTTGGGCGCGTGTTGTTCTTCCCCCCTGGTATCCATTATGCATTCACATTTTATTAATGGGGAAACAGGGTGTCAAAGGTGAGTGGGAAGCAGAGGTAAGTGGGAGGCAGACTCAGGTGAAGTCCAGCAGCTTGATTCTCTTCCCTCCCCCTTTTTAAATCTCCAGAGACCCATACAGTAAGTGGTTTCAGACGGTCAATGGCAGACAGCGGCAGCTGGAGGTGGGAATCCTCGGTGGAAAGTTCAGACCAAATTTAAAGTGCAGCCACCACTATTTGGACGCTCGGTCAAAACAAAAAAACGAGCTACCAAAACGAACGACCGTTCACGAAGATGAACGAACGCTTAGGCCGAACGCTCACAAGGTAGAACAAAACTGCTCCAGGTCGAACGTAAATAGTAGAAAAGAACGAACGTTCACCAGGTCAACCAACGAAAACCGAACGCTCACAAACATTACCCGAACGCTCGACATCTCAAACAGACCGAACGCTCGGCTTGGACGTTCGCTAAACTGAGAACAAAACCACATTAAGAACGAACGTTCAAACAGTGGGGACCGAACGTTGAGCATAAAAATTGCCGAACGTCCAAACAAGCATGAATGGCCGAACGGTTGAATAGTCACTTATGGACGAGCGGCAGAAAGGGTAAGAGTTGGACGAGTGCCTCAACAAACTGTTTCCCGAACGCTTACATTTTAAGACCGAACGTTCAACTGAGAAGACCGAACGTTCAAATCACAATATCCGAATGGCAAACATGAGAGGCCGAACAGTTGAGAGCGAGGACGAACGTTCAAAACAAACAAATGGCCGAACGGTTGATGACGAACGTCCAGAGGAAACGCAATGCCGAACGGTTGAACAGTGCAAAGGACGAACGATCGCTGTTTGGACGAGCGGCCACAACAACGGTGAGGAAGGACGAACAGTCACTGTTTGGACGAGCGGCCACAGCGACAGTGGGGAAGGACGAACGACAGAGGACGAACGGTCGCGCCATGCAGAGGACGAACGACAGAGGACGAACGGTCGCGCCATGCAGAGGACGAACGATCCTCGAGAATGAACGCGAACGCTCGTCCTAAAGCTACAGTAGAAGACGAACGCTGGGCTGAGAAATGACGAACGCTGAGGGCTCACAGTTTAGGACGAACGGTCGAAGCAATGGAGGACGAACGCTAGAGGACGAACGTTTTCTGAAAGAGGACGAACGCCCTCAGTTGAGGACGAACGTTTTCTGAATGAGGACGAACGCCCTCAGTTGAGGACGAACGTTTTCTGAAAGAGGACGAACGCCCTCAGTTGAGGACGAACGCCCTTAGTTGAGGACGAACGCCCTTAGTTGAGGACGAACGTTTTCTGCCGTTTCATTTTTATTTTTTTTATTTTTTTTATTTTATTTTATTATATACCCTTTTTTTGTATTTTTCTCTTATATTTTTCCTTTTATGAGGAGAATACAGAAAACAAAAATATTTAGTCAATTCGGACGAAATTGAGTGTTGACAATAAGTATTTCATATAAAATAAAATGTATCTGATTAGCTTTTGCTTCCTTACGTCACATCTTAAAATAATCTAAAGTTATTCAACATCGATTATTTATATCCTTTTTATTAATTAAAATTCGATAAAATTAAAAAAAAAAACTGTGGAAGTAAAAAAAAAGGTGGAAATAAAAAAAATACTAACATAAGTTATTACTAATTTATTATGTTGAAGAATGTTGCACCCATGAGTTGAATTAAACGATATGATAATTTGGATTTTAAAAACTACAAATATTTATTTTTAATTTTGTTAAATTTAATTAAACTTGAACTTTCTAATAATCTATATATATATATATATATATATATATATATATATATATATATATATATATATATATATATATATATATATATTATTTATTAGTCTTTAATATCACAATTTTTATTTCTTTTTACCATTTTTTTATCATCTGTTAATTGTTTAACTTATTTTATATTAAAAAATTCACTTATATATGTAAGTTATTTTTTTATCACCACTTTTATATAATTATATTCAAATAATGTATTATCATCATCAAATAATTTTTTTAATATTATGTTTGATTATTTTTATTTTTTAATATTTTATTTATTGTTTAACTTTTTCACATAACAATATTTTATTCTTAAATTCAAGTGTTTAATTGTATAAATTTTCATTTATATATATTATAACAAATTTTATTTTTCATTCACTTTATTTTGTTTCACTAGAATAATTTTTATTTTGTTAAAACAAGTTTCGTTATTATTCAATAATTAAACTATATCCTTAATTATATATTAATTTGTTTTTATGTGACTTCTTCCAATGACATATTTAATTGTTTTTAAGATTATCACTTTCACTTTTTTGATATTTCATTTGTTTTACTTTAATAACTTAATATTAATCTCATGAATTTTATTGATGATTATCTAAGGATTAAAGTTTAAAATATAAAAAATTTATATTAAATTTATTTATTATTAATTTAATTTTTATTTTTATGTGATTTTCTTTAAGTGATGTATTATAATATTTATTAGTGTATAAAAATAATATTTTATTAGAATTTAGATAAAAAAAGAAGGAAACATTAGAAATAATTTTAAACTTGAATATTTGTGTTTTTTTATTATAATTTTTAAAAATACTTTTTAACTTTATCAACTTTACTTTTATTAACTTTTATAAAATTAATAAATATTTTGGTTATTATAAAGTTTTATTTATGTATAATTGTGTAAAATTTATATAATTCTTTTACTTTTATTTAATTATTATTTAGTATTTCAATTTCAAATTTATATAATTATAATTTATTTGCAAATATTTGATAAAAAATTATATATAATTTTTTATATTAAATATTTAACAATATCATATTTTTTATTGTGATTTTTGTATATAAAAAATAATTTATTGATTGATATCAAAATAATAAATAAGTGAATAAAGATAAAAATATCCTCTTATCTAATTTAGTAGAAATGAGATCACAAAAATTTGAAAAATTACATTTCGAATTTACCTTTACTTACTGTACCGGATGGTCCTCCTGACACATAGACCGAGCGAGCGGTTAAACCAATGCCGTTCACCCAGGTCACAATCATGACCGAGCGTCCAAGGTCGTCCATCAAGAACGAGCGGCCCGCCAAGATCGTCCATCCAGACCGACCGACTGAGTAGCATCGTGACCGGTACCCTGCTGGGCGACTGCCACAAGCGTCCCTCCCAGGTTGACATTCCTAGGCCGGTTATCCTGTTGGGCGGACGCCACAAGCGTCCCTCCCAGGATGACATTCCTGGGCCGATTATCTTGCTGGACGACCGCCACAAGCGTCCCTCCCAGGTTGACATTCCTAGGCCGGTTATCCTGCTGGGCGGCCGCCACAAGCGTCCCTCCCAGGTTGACATTCCTGGGCCGGTCATCCTGCTGGCCGGCCGTTTCGACCGTCCCTCCCAGGATTGACATCCTCGGCCGGTCACCCTGCTGACCGGCCGTCACGACCGTCATTCACTATGTCGACTACGCGATTAAACACTAATGACTCATTAAAGCCCTTAATGAAGATTAAGGTATGATTGGACCGTTTTCAGGCCCACGAAAGGTAAAAGCCCATTACAATCAGTATAAATAAAGGTCCCAGGTATGATTTCGGGGAAGAATTCCTGAGAATGCAATGCATACATGCATCACAAACCGCTCTGTCATATTACTGACTTGAGCGTCGGAGTGCCTTTGACAGGTACCCGACCGCCCGGCTTGGAGTATGGAGCAGGGCTTGGAGTACGAGGACGACCGCCCGACTTGGAGTGTGGAGCAGCGTCAGTGCGTCACTGTACCGTCCGCTCGGCCTCCTTCAGTTCGTGGGATTCAGCAACGACCGTCCAGTTTTCGTTAGCTTCTAGTGTCTCAGGCGCCAGAGCCGCTCGATATGCGTCAGCTGGTGAGAAAGCGTCCGCTCGGTCCATAGCAGCTTCATCGTTCGTCCGCCCGCCTCTACCGTTCATGATCGTCCGCCCGGTCTTCGACAAACTTGTGTGTTTTAACAGGGTCCGCCACGGATCCGGTCGAAATACTTACTTTTTATTTTTATTTTTTAAAATACAAAACTTAATATTTTTATTACCATTTTATCTTTATACCCTTGTTGTACTACGTGTAAAATAAAATAAATGTAAAAGTGTTTCATAATATATTACTCAAATATTTTATACTTATTAAATATGAATATGTGCTTCAAACATTTTATACTTGTTAAATTAAATATGAATATATGGGTATGACGATTTTTTTCTAAAGATAAATATGAAATAACTGTCATCCTTAATGATAAATATAAACATGTATTTAAAAAATATACTATTAATGCATAACATGATAGAATCGCAGGACAAATATAATGTAGTTCATTCCTTAGCGATTTGCAAGGTTTATACGTTTTGTTTTGTCACTCTTACATTGAACACAGCTTCAACAAGTGTGACAAGCCATTGAGGTTTCCCAGTGAATAATAAATGACAGCCCAAGATGATTCCGAACAGCATCCCACATGCATATCCCACTGTCACAGTTTTCCACCCAAATCCTGATTCTTCGTCATCAAGTCTTGAAATTGATGACCATTCTTTATCCTCATAGCGTGATTTTGACAAGGGGATTCCACACAGCATTGGATTTCCAGTATAAGAATCATTTTCAAATGTGATAAATTGTCCACCTGTAGGTATCACTCCCTCAAACTGGTTCTGTGAAAGGTTCAACGCCGCCAGAAAATTCAAACTACTCAAAGCCATTGGAATCTCACCCTTCAACTGGTTCCATGAGAGATCCAACCATTCCAAATTTCTCAAATGACTCAAAGATTGTGGAATGGTACCAGTGATTCCATTGTGTGAAAGGTTAAGTCCTTTGAGAGAAATCAGTTCTCCAATGGCTTCTGGAATTTCTCCTTCGAACATGTTGTATGATAAATCAATAGTTGTGAAAGCAGTTAATATCCTCTCCAGCTCCATGCGTTGACCTTTCATTACGATCACTATAGAATCATTGTATAATCCATGAGTACCCATATATAGAGAACGAGTTTGGTTGTCACTAACGTTCATCATTCCTTGAAAGTTCTTAATGTATGATGCTGGCAAAGGGCCACTGAAGTTGTTATCAGATACATCAAATATTTTCAACATGGGAAATGGATGCTCAGTACCGAAAGAAGTGAAGACACCATGAAATTTATTTGACCGTAGACTGAGTACCTGTAACTCTTGCAGAGTTTCCAGCCAATGGGGAAATGTATCCTCGATGTCATTGTTTCCAAGGTCCAAAACTTGGAGCTTTGTGCAGTTAGCCAAAGACTGCGGTAATGGTCCCTTGAACTTGTTGCCATTTAACTTTATTGTCTCAAATGCATTTTCCTCAAGAAAGTTTTGTGGTATGTTTCCGTGAAGGTTATTCATTTGCAAATCTAACACTTCAAGAGAAGGGAATGTTCCCAGGCATTGTGGAATGTGGCCTGTCAAGTTGTTGTGAGCCAGGTTGAGTATACGGAGAGAGCTTGCATTGCACATTTTTGAAGAAATTTCCCCACTTAGCTCATTATTTGATATTAGAAAGTGTGCTGTGCCACTGGGTGGAATTGGAAGATCTCCCTGCAGCTTGTTAGAACTCAGATCGATAGTGTCAAAGTCCTTCCAGTGCAAGAGCTGCTCATGAAATCCTTGGGGAATGCTTCCACGAATTTTGTTATTAGACAGATCCAATACTTTCATATTTTGAAGACTAGCTAAGAATTTGGGAAAAGTACTTATGTTACAGGAGGATAAATATAAGAATTGAAGGTTGGGTAAGATATCAACACTGTTATCGAAGTTGACAGAGATAAAAGCATTGCGAGAAAGATCAAGTAAAAGTAGATTTTTTAGCTTTAAAAATTGGTGAGAATCCACAAGAGCTGCTAAGTTATTTGATGACAAACTCAAGCCAACAAGATTTTCCAACTCAAATATTGAATTTGGAAAATCACCTTGCAGTTTGTTTCTAGAGAGATCCAAATACTTTAAAGAATAAGTTGAGAATTCACCAACTGAGCCTGTGAGCTGATTGTCATTGAGAGACAACTGTGATAAGGAGGGTAGAGAATAACACCAACTTGGAATCGTCCCATTTAACTTGTTACCAGCTAATTGTAGAGTGTGTAATTTTGGAAATTGAGTGATTATAGATGAAATGGGGCCAACTAAGCCATTGCCTGATAAATCTAAAAGAGAAAGTTGAGTTAGATGAAACAATGACGTGGGAATCAATCCACCAAATTTGCAATTACCAAGACTGATATAGTTAAAAGACTTCGACTGGCCTATGGAATTAGGAATTTCTCCTGAGAAAGCAGTGTCAGAGAGATCCAAGTACCTCATCAGAGTGTTCAAGTTAGATTTTGGAAGTTCACCTCTTAGCCATTCATTAGATGAAAGATCTAATTTTTGAAGATTTGGTAAAGAGAGCACGCCACTTGGAAATTTCCCATATAATTTGGTGCTTGAGAGACTAAGGGAGACCAAAGTGGAAGACAGATTGGTTAGCAATAGCAAAGAGTTCTCTGTGATAGAAGACATGTCCGTGCCATCTAAATGAATCTCTCTTAACTTAGTTGCATTGTGAATGAGTTTGTTCCAAGTGTATGGATCAATTCTGATAGACAGGTAGGGCATAGGATCATCAACTGATCCCCAGTCGCTACTGAGATCAAGTGATACTAACTTTGACAAGTGAGAGATTGTGGAGGGAACATTACCATTAAATACAGAGGATGATAAATTTAGATGCAATAGATTCACAAGATCACCAATTCCAGAAGATAATGAAGACCCAGAAAAATCGTTGTAGGCTAGGTTGAGTTGTTGAAGGTGGTTTAAGCTAAAGATGGTGCTATTGGGATGAAATTGACCTTGAAGATGACTGCAGCTAAGGTCAAGACCAATCACGTTGCCAGCCATGTCGCATGTGACTCCATTCCACTCGCAACAATTTGTTCCGTTTGTCCAAGATTCTGTCTTTGAGGGAAAAGAGGAACATACATCATCAAGCCATGAATAATAATGTGAAGTGTTGACAGTAACTGAGCTTTTGAATTGTAATAAGGAAGATTTATCATGATGGTTACATAAACAAGTGTACAAAGGAAAATTGAAAAGCAGGAAATGGAATATAACATATGGCAATAGAAAGCACCCCATATAGGAGAAGATCTTTGTGCACAATAGTTTTCCTCTTTGTTTTCTTCTCTTCCAAGTAAAAGACTTGGAATGCACCCAATTGACAAACTTCAAATTTAAAGCTTGGTGAGGCTCCTACGATTATTATGAACATATAGTTTATATTTTACTTAAATATTTCTATGCTTTGTATTTGTCAGATTTATTATTTTCTCTTTGTCCTTTTCTTTCTACTTTGTGATGTAAGACAGACAGAACAAGCCATTACACTGCTGCGAGCAAAATTTAAATAATTTTTATGGGAAATAATTTATAGTTTAATTGAAAGTAACTATGTCATTCTTTTCATTAATAACTATTATTTCATGTAAACTCAGACATGTGAAAGTAATTGTTAAAAAATGAACAAGTAAACGGACAAATACTTAAAAACAACAGCAAAAGGTTATTTAAATTTCTTTCACATTAACTTCCATCCAACTGTATAGAAACAAAAAAACATATATATAAAGAGCGAAAGTAAATAAAATATTTAGATATTACTTTTCCATTTAATCTCTATCTAGAAAGGAAAAGAAAGAAAGTGGAAAGGTAAAATACGAGTAATGTGTACTGCATCAATCTATGCTCACATTTTAAATTGTTTATATTATAATTTACTGCCAATTAAAATTATTTATACATTCTTCTGATTTTCCTTTTCACTTTTATTTTTAAATTTTAATTGAAAAATGAACTTTATTTTAGCGTTATTAAATATCAACTAAATATGTGTTTTAGAATAACATTCCTATATTAGTACTTTTGAGATTTGATTTCTTAAAATGCAAATTCACCTGAGTTGTTTCAAGTCTTTCACCTTAATAAAGCAACCAAGGGCTAGTATCCAAGAACCCACAACAACTTACACTACTAATTGCATCTTACAAGTGGTTGCAACCACAACAACTGACTCGAGAACTAGTCAGGTTGGCCTGGGTTGACGGGATGATCGGGTTGGAACTAGTCAGTCGCAAACGATAAAACACAGTTCCAACTTTTTCGCAAACGTAAGTCGCCCGAGAAAACAGTACAGTTTCTTCATTGCTACTTCAGTGACTATTATAGTTTGAAGGCGTGAATTTTCTACAATGCCTTTCCACATCTGAATAAATCAATGATGTTATAACAGATGAGATTTCATTCCATATGCAAACAAGCTTTACCAAAAAAAATAAAAATCAACAAACCCTTAAACACATAATTAAAACAAAAGCTCACTAAACTAATTTCTTCATCATCTAGTTACACGGTTTCTGTTGTTTGTTTTTATCAGTTTCACATTTAACACAACGTTAACAAGTCTTATAAGCCATTGGGGTTTTCTAATGAAGAATGCATTATAAGCCAATGCTATTCCATAGATCATCCCACAGACATATCCGGTTACAACGGGTTTCCACCCAAATCTTGATTTTTCTTTGCCAAGTGTTGAATTTGGTAGCCTTTTGTTATCCTCGTTGCAGGCATTTGACAAAGGGATTCCACACAACTTTAAATTTCCAGCAAAAGAATCATTTGAAAATGTAGCTAACTGTGCACTTGTAGGTATCACTCCTTCAAACTGGTTCCATGAGAGATCTAAAAATTGCAAATAGCTTAAATTATTTAGTGACATGGGAATCTCACCCTTCAACTGGTTCCATGAGAGATCTAACAATTCCAAATTGCTTAAATTACCTAGTGACATGGGAATCTCAACCGTCAACTGGTTCCATGAGAGGTCCAACCAGTATAAATTGTTTAAACTACCCAATGACAATGGAATGATACCAATGATTTTATTGTGTGAAAGGTTAAGCCCTTGCAGATAATGCAAATCTCCAATGGCTTTCGGAATTTCTCCTTCAAACATATTGTTTGATAAATCAATGATTGTGAAAATGGTAAATATCTTCTTATCCAAATATTTCAAACCAGTTTGGTTGTCATTGACATTCACCATTCCTTGAAAGTTGTGGACGTATGACACTGGCAGGATTCCGGTAAAATAGTTATAGGATATGTCAAAAATCCTTAACTTGGGAAATGGAAGTTTGGTGTCCGAAGAAGTGATGATACCATGAAAGTTATTTGACCGTAAACTGAGGACCTGTAAATTTGGTAAAGTTTCTAACGAATAGGGAAACAGATCCTCTATGTTATTGTTTCCAAGGTCCAAAACTTCAAGTGTTGTACAGCGAGCCAAAGATTGTGGTATTGATCCCTTCAACTGATTATATGATAAATCCAAGAGAGAAAGTTGAGTAAGATTAGACAATGATGGTGGAAGAAATCCATCAAAATTGCAACCGGAAAGATCTAGTGTGTGAAGAGACTTCAAGTAGGCTATGGAATAGGAAAGGTATCCTGAGAAAGCAGTATCAAAGAGAGACAAAACTCTTAGTGGAATAGTCCAGTTGGACGTTGGAAGTTCACCTCTGAGGTTTTCATTCTGTGACAAATCTATCTCTTGGAGATTGGGTAAATGGAGGATGTTAGAGGGCAATTTCCCTTGGATTTGGGTGTTTGGGAGATGGAGAGAAACTAAAGAAGATGACAGATTAGTTAACAATGACAAAGAGCTCTCTCCGACAGAAGACATGTTCACTTTTTCTAAAAAAATCTCTCGTAAATTAGTTGCGTTGTGAATGAGTCTGTTCCATGTGTAATCATCAATTCTAATTTTAGAGTAACTTTTGGTGGGATCATCAAGTAATGAGTCCATGCTACTGATACGAAAATGTTGTAATTTTGATAAGTGAGAGATTGTGGAAGGAAGATCACCACTAATTCTAAAGGGAGATAAAGTTAGATGTGTGAGGTTGATAAGGTTACCGATCGAAGAGTGTATTGAAGATCCAAAGAAATCATTAAAAGTAAGGCTAAGTTGTTGAAGATGCCTTAGCTTGAAAATGGAACTATTAAGACCTAGTAATTTACCTCTAAGATGACTGCAATAAAGATGGAGACCAATCACATGGCCTGACTTGGTGTCGCACGTGATCCCATCCCACCCACAACAATCTGTTATGTTTTTCCAAGATTCTGTCTCTGAAGAATGTGAGGAGGAACAATGATCATACTCCAAAAGAAACTGAAAGGAAGAGTTGACAAAAAATGAGTTTTTGAGTTGTAACAATGCAGATTTGTCATGAGGATTGCACAACAAACAATTGTAGGAAGGAAAATGAAGTAGGAAGTAGAGGAAGATGATTAAGGATGACACTGAAACCCAACCCATCATTAATCTCATACGGATCAAATATGGATTTTTTATGCAACCCATCCACAAACTTTAATCTATATATAAGAAGCTGCCCTATTTTAAATTTACAACAAAAAAAAATTAATAATACTTAATTTATTTTGTACCATAGAAGTCAATAAGTAATTGAAAGCAGTATCTTTGAAATTTCCAAGTCCTACCACCATCAAAAGGACTGAAGACTTTCTAATACAAAATGACAACTGACAAATGCAATTTCTTAATCTTATCTTCGCCGGCATGATTATAAATTTGATAATCTCATAAGGAACAAATATGGATTTTGGATGCAACCCATCCACAAACTTTAATCTATATATAAGAAATTGCCCTATTTTAAATTTACAAAAATATTAATAATACTTAATTTTATTTGTATTATATACGTAAATCATTTAGAATTATGTATGGTCATCTAAAAAAACCATTTCCTTAAAAAAATTATAATTTTGTGACAGTTTTTTTTTTCTAATCAGTATAACATCAGCAAACTAATTCCTCAATTTTTTTTTAATTTTTTTTTCCTATTTCATATTGAAGTCTTATGTGTGAAGATGGCTACCAATTTCAAAAAATAAATGACAAGTATATTATGTTTGAAATTTCCAAGTCTTCCACATTTAAAGGTTTTAAGACTTTCTAATACAAATGACAACGATGTGTGGAATTTTAATTTTATCTTCACTAGTACCACTAAAAATTTCATCAAAAAGATTTTTATTTAAGTTATCGAAATCTCTAAAAATTCTATATTGAAATGGACATTTAAAAAAACATTTAGTATTTTTATATTTAATGTTCAAAAAATACACTAATTTGACCTCTTTACTTTTATTAATAGAGATAACCGTAAGACAATCTTACTCGATTAATTTTTTTAGTTTTTTCATAATTCAAGATTTCCTTTCTTATATAGTTTTCATGTGTGAATTTTGATAATTATGTATTAGTCAAAGGATAAGAAATAAGAGGAGAGGCTCAGTATGAATATTAATTATATTTATATCCTTACATGTAGAAACTTTCAAAGAAAGAGAAGTATTGTGTCACAATTTTCCAACTTCTATTTTACGTTAAAGTTTATGAATCTTTCAAAAATAAAAAAATAAATATATCGTAACAAAAGTTTTAAAGAAACATCAATCTTTACCATTCCTACGAGAATAGGATATCCAAAATCATCAACTTTATCTCAAGTACAAATTTATTTTCAGGCACTTCAAATTAAGTCAAAGAAAAAGGTTAAACAGAGTGTTCTCAAAAACAAAACAGAAAGTTGAATTAAATAATAGATATTTATTAAGCAAGGTTAATGATCAAAATATATATAATTTTTATTTAGTTTTAATCATACAAGATACTAAAACATAAGTGTAATATCACTGACAGACAACATCCTCAGGTAAAAAGAATTATAAATAAAAGAAAGAGTACAAAGAATATGCTCTATTTTTAAAACATCTAATTACATAACTTTTTTTACTGTCGAACAACTTTTCTACCATCACAAAACATTGTTTTTAGACTACATTTTTGTTATGCCTTGAAAAACAAATAAGATTTATTGTTCTTTAAATATTGAAAACATGTAATCGAGCAATAAAAGAAAAAATGTTTGGCAAAAGTCTCCAGCATAAGACCGTAGCACCCCAAACTTTCAGGGTTTCAAAGACATATATTCACTTCAAACCACAATTCTCATAACAAGATAAAATTCATTAATTTTCAAACTAATTCAAATTTAACTCATAATAAAAATCACTCAATTTACATAATGTTTTAATATTGTAGAATAAAATACATAAATCAAATAAAAAGTCTTAAATTATATTTTTTTTTTATTTTTCACACTTATATATCTCCATCTGAGCTCTAATGATAAATCACGATGCAATCAAACACAAAAGAAGTAAATAAAAACAATTCAACAACATATTATATTATTTTGTAATATTCATTTAATAATATAATGTCACACATTAAACTAAATACTAATCCCTAAGTTTAAAAGCATTCGTTTTCTGGGCTCTGAAATTCTAAAAACCCAACATTAAGCATTAGTTTTTAAAGCTTTATGTTTAGAAACACTCGTCTTCTAAACTCGACACTTAAAGACTCTTCACAATCAAGCAAGTTCAAACACAGTTCTCAGAATTCTTTGTGTAGAAATATTCATCCTCTGAACATAATACCCTAAAAGCCCTCCATTCATCCGAGTTACCCGCCAAGAGGGACCACTCCGGCTAACCACTCCGAGAGTCACTTTGAACATAGTCCAAACAACATTCAAAAGAGTCTAATCTCCAAACTATTATTATTTTTATTTGAGTTAAGTATATTACAATTTCAACTATCTCCTAATTTACAGGATAAGAAAGAGAACAAAAATTATATAAATTTTACGAAGGAGTAAAGAAAAGTTAGCATGAAGTCAAATTATTTAAAATTTTAAATAGACCATGATTTTAAAAATATTAAAGGTAAAATCATTTTATTTTATTTTAAAATATTTAGAATTCAACTCAAAATACAATTATATTTTTTTATCAACTTAAAATTTTCTCCTTTTAACCTTCATAAAAACATATTTATTACAATAAAGGTACTCATTTTATGTCTATTATTAATTTTATTTGTGGATATTTGTGAAGACAATTTTTTTATTGTCTATTATTTTGCAGTTATTTTTATTATTATAAGATTAGAAGTGGAAATAGAATAACAATTTCACTCACTGATTTCATATGTTATGAATTCTGAAATGTGTCCTGGGAGTCTCTCCATTTCTTTCAATCACTACATTTTGCACTGTTAACAAAAGCTAAGTTTACACACCTACAATTTTCCTCTAGGTGTAACACTTCATTTTTATTTTTATTTTACTTTGGGATATATATACACAACTTTATTTAGACATGAGCATCATGTATATATATATATTTTACTTATGTAACTAACTGTGAATGTATTAATTTTAGTGCTTAACAATGGATGAACTTTTGGTTTTGTCGCGGTAACAGATGCGAGAATTCTATCTTGGTAATGAGATAACATAGTGGGAAACTATGTTCTTGAAGGGTGAAGATCAGTAAAAAAAGAAGGTGAAAGTGTCATAAGATTGAGTGTGTTTAAAGATGATCAAGAGTGATTAACAGTTGACGGTAAATTAGAAGTTGTAGTGATCAAGTCAGTTCTTAAAAGGGATCAATAGAAAGTCAAAGGAGATTAGTTAAGGGTTACTCAGAAGCCAAGGCTAGTAGAAGTTTTAGAAGATATTCACAAGCAACAGTGAAAATTAGATAAGGGATTGGTAGTGTGGCAGACACAATATGGTTGGTTATGTGAAAGAAAGATCTGTAATAGTTGAAGTTTAAAGGTTGAGAATTCATGCTGAGAGTAGGGGCTAACACAGCATTTTAGCATAAAGGAAAGGTTTCTCATGTTAGTAAAGTTGTTGGGGAGTAGTATCCTTTTCAGATAGGTGTTTGTGATAGAGAATGAGAGGAGAATAGGTTGTTCCTCCTATCCAATAAGTGAATTTTCGATGACGAAAATTTTTCTTGTTAGAGATAATGTAAAATCCCAGAAAATGGTATTTTATAAGTGATAATAGTTTAAAAATAGTGATACTCGGTTATTTTAATATTAAATGGTTTAGTTATAAGTAGTTTTGTTATAAAAGAGTTTCATTATTTTAAAACATCTCTCTAGAAACCACTTTTCTAGAGTTCTCTACGTTCTCTCTAAGATTTCTAACTCCTTAATCATCTATTTGATGATCAGGAGATGTCTAGGCGATCCTTGCTCCAACAATAGGTGGGGGTGAAATAGTTGGGAAGTTAAATGATTTTACTGGTGTAGATTTTGTTTTTCGTAAAGTTTGTTTTCTTATAGTAGTTCCATTATCATATTTGTAATATTCATTTTAATATTATTTTACCATTAAAATGGAGGTTACAAAACTTAGATTTATTAAAATCTGATTTAACCCTAAAGTGGGTGACAAATATTGTGTAATAGGAGAGGAAGGTGAGTTTTTGTGGCCATGTTGGGCGAGTTGTTGCTCGTTTGGGCGAAAATAACAGTCCAAAGTGGTAGTATTTGAGTTGTTACGCAAAAAATTGGCTCTCCCAACGAGTTACAAATCAGGGAGCATCATTTTTAGGTTTCTTTGTTCACTAATCACCTTAATGTTGTGAGCAGATGATGATGTAATAGTTGATTCAGTGACAATATAGTTTTAGGGTGATTTTGTTATGTATAATATTCTTCTTTTTGAAAACTCGGTTTCTATTGCTTTACTAATATGACTACATGTATGCATAGTTGTATGGATGATTGTAACATAGTAGTTATATGTCAGTCTTCTGTAACACATATAGTTAACGACACAGTGTTAACGTAAGCAATAAGTAAATGAGTTGTTCCATTTTTTGTGACGTGGTTCGTCACGTCATCTCATCTTCTTCCCAATACACCTTGAAACCCTAGGCAGCCATCGTGCCCTCCTCCTCGTTGTTGCGCAACCACCAAATTTAAAACACACAACATATCTCTCTCCTTTGGTTCTCCTTCACACCTCTCTCTTGTGTAAAATGCCATTGGAATCACTTGAAGCTGAAATTACAATGTGGAATAAAATCATTGCACCTACATGCTTTTCAAGTCTGAATGAAAGCTTTATGAATCCATCTTCTGTAATCACAAACCACAAATCTAGAATCACTTCAAAAATTAGGGTTTTTGTGATGATGGTGTCGCGATTTGTGTTTACGATTTGGGTCTGGTTTTTCTGTAGGTCCCGTGTGAACAAAGATGATGATGGTGGTGGCATCATTTAGGTCTAGTTTTTCTGTAGGTTTCGCGTGAATAATGATGATGATGGTGGCGTACTCTGGACCTATTTTTTCTACAGGTTTCACACGAATGAAGATGGTGACAATAGTGGTGAGCCAGCGGTGATGTTGTGGTTGTTGTGTCTTGAAGAGATGGTTGAAGAGATACTTCGATTTGTGGTGGTTGATGGTAGCACGACAGTAGAAAGGAGGGCATGGTGACTAGCTAGGATTTCTGAGTGTGTTGAAAAAAATGAGATGACGTGACAGGCCACATCACTAATCATGAAAAAAGTCGTTCACGTGAATACTGTATTGTTAACGATTTAAGCGCCATCATGAAAAATGACTAAATTAAAAAAAATCAAAAAATTTAAATTATATTAAACACTCAAAAAAGTTGAATCCTGAACAAAATAAACAAAAATAGGGAAAAAAATATATTAAGCCTTCTAGTTATAATTTAAAACTTAATCTTGCTCACATCTTTGTATTGTTGTGATTTACACACAATCCTATTTACTTTTAGAAACGCCAAATTTAATAAGCATCCAACGCCTTCAATTTCACTGAGAACAACTCAAAATACATAACTTTATCATCAAACCAACTCACAAATACACAAAATTAAGAAGACATTAACATAAAAAGTGAAATCCTTAAATATTAAGCGTTTTTATTAAATTGTCTATTCCGGCCAAAAAAATTAATATTAAAGAAACAAAATATATTTTTATATTTAATATTTAATAATATTATATTTTTTATCGTAATTTATATTTTATAAAAAATAATTAATTGATATTAAAATAATAAATAATTGAATATATACAGATATATTCTTATTCGGTAAGGAATGTTGAGGACAAAAATTTTATACCCTTAAATATTAAGATAAAGATATATTTTTTTCTGAAGATAAATATAAGATGAGAAAACTGGTATTATGGTCCATAATCATATAAATAAACATGTATTTAAAAAATATACTATTAATGTATAACATAATAGAATGACGGAACTAATCTAAACTAGTTCATTCCTTAGCGATTTGCAAGGTTTGTGCCTTTTGTTTTGCCACTCTTACATTGAACACAGCTTCAACAAGTGTGGCAAGCCATTGAGGTTTTCCAATGAAGAATGAATGACAGCCCAAGATGATTCCAAACAGCATCCCACATGCATATCCCACTGTCACAGTTTTCCACCCAAATCCTGATTCTTCATCATCAAGTGTTGAAATTGATGACCATTCTTTATCCTCATTGCATGATTTTGACAAAGGGATTCCACACAGCATTGGATTTCCAGCATAAGAATCATTTTCAAATGTGATAAATTGTCCACCTGTAGGTATCACTCCCTCAAACTGGTTCTGTGAAAGGTTCAACGCCGCCAGAAAATTCAAACTACTCAAAGCCATTGGAATCTCACCCTTCAACTGGTTCCATGAGAGATCCAACCATTCCAAATTTCTCAAATGACTCAAAGATTGTGGAATGGTACCAGTGATTCCATTGTGTGAAAGGTTAAGTCCTTTGAGAGAAATCAGTTCTCCAATGGCTTCTGGAATTTCTCCTTCGAACATGTTGTATGATAAATCAATAGTTGTGAAAGCAGTTAATATCCTCTCCAGCTCCATGCGTTGACCTTTCATTACGATCACTATAGAATCATTGTATAATCCATGAGTACCCATATATAGAGAACGAGTTTGGTTGTCACTAACGTTCATCATTCCTTGAAAGTTCTTAATGTATGATGCTGGCAAAGGGCCACTGAAGTTGTTATCAGATACATCAAATATTTTCAACATGGGAAATGGATGCTCAGTACCGAAAGAAGTGAAGACACCATGAAATTTATTTGACCGTAGACTGAGTACCTGTAACTCTTGCAGAGTTTCCAGCCAATGGGGAAATGTATCCTCGATGTCATTGTTTCCAAGGTCCAAAACTTGGAGCTTTGTGCAGTTAGCCAAAGACTGCGGTAATGGTCCCTTGAACTTGTTGCCATTTAACTTTATTGTCTCAAATGCATTTTCCTCAAGAAAGTTTTGTGGTATGTTTCCGTGAAGGTTATTCATTTGCAAATCTAACACTTCAAGAGAAGGGAATGTTCCCAGGCATTGTGGAATGTGGCCTGTCAAGTTGTTGTGAGCCAGGTTGAGTATACGGAGAGAGCTTGCATTGCACATTTTTGAAGAAATTTCCCCACTTAGCTCATTATTTGATATTAGAAAGTGTGCTGTGCCACTGGGTGGAATTGGAAGATCTCCCTGCAGCTTGTTAGAACTCAGATCGATAGTGTCAAAGTCCTTCCAGTGCAAGAGCTGCTCATGAAATCCTTGGGGAATGCTTCCACGAATTTTGTTATTAGACAGATCCAATACTTTCATATTTTGAAGACTAGCTAAGAATTTGGGAAAAGTACTTATGTTACAGGAGGATAAATATAAGAATTGAAGGTTGGGTAAGATATCAACACTGTTATCGAAGTTGACAGAGATAAAAGCATTGCGAGAAAGATCAAGTAAAAGTAGATTTTTTAGCTTTAAAAATTGGTGAGAATCCACAAGAGCTGCTAAGTTATTTGATGACAAACTCAAGCCAACAAGATTTTCCAACTCAAATATTGAATTTGGAAAATCACCTTGCAGTTTGTTTCTAGAGAGATCCAAATACTTTAAAGAATAAGTTGAGAATTCACCAACTGAGCCTGTGAGCTGATTGTCATTGAGAGACAACTGTGATAAGGAGGGTAGAGAATAACACCAACTTGGAATCGTCCCATTTAACTTGTTACCAGCTAATTGTAGAGTGTGTAATTTTGGAAATTGAGTGATTATAGATGAAATGGGGCCAACTAAGCCATTGCCTGATAAATCTAAAAGAGAAAGTTGAGTTAGATGAAACAATGACGTGGGAATCAATCCACCAAATTTGCAATTACCAAGACTGATATAGTTAAAAGACTTCGACTGGCCTATGGAATTAGGAATTTCTCCTGAGAAAGCAGTGTCAGAGAGATCCAAGTACCTCATCAGAGTGTTCAAGTTAGATTTTGGAAGTTCACCTCTTAGCCATTCATTAGATGAAAGATCTAATTTTTGAAGATTTGGTAAAGAGAGCACGCCACTTGGAAATTTCCCATATAATTTGGTGCTTGAGAGACTAAGGGAGACCAAAGTGGAAGACAGATTGGTTAGCAATAGCAAAGAGTTCTCTGTGATAGAAGACATGTCCGTGCCATCTAAATGAATCTCTCTTAACTTAGTTGCATTGTGAATGAGTTTGTTCCAAGTGTATGGATCAATTCTGATAGACAGGTAGGGCATAGGATCATCAACTGATCCCCAGTCGCTACTGAGATCAAGTGATACTAACTTTGACAAGTGAGAGATTGTGGAGGGAACATTACCATTAAATACAGAGGATGATAAATTTAGATGCAATAGATTCACAAGATCACCAATTCCAGAAGATAATGAAGACCCAGAAAAATCGTTGTAGGCTAGGTTGAGTTGTTGAAGGTGGTTTAAGCTAAAGATGGTGCTATTGGGATGAAATTGACCTTGAAGATGACTGCAGCTAAGGTCAAGACCAATCACGTTGCCAGCCATGTCGCATGTGACTCCATTCCACTCGCAACAATTTGTTCCGTTTGTCCAAGATTCTGTCTTTGAGGGAAAAGAGGAACATACATCATCAAGCCATGAATAATAATGTGAAGTGTTGACAGTAACTGAGCTTTTGAATTGTAATAAGGAAGATTTATCATGATGGTTACATAAACAAGTGTACAAAGGAAAATTGAAAAGCAGGAAATGGAATATAACATATGGCAATAGAAAGCACCCCATATAGGAGAAGATCTTTGTGCACAATAGTTTTCCTCTTTGTTTTCTTCTCTTCCAAGTAAAAGACTTGGAATGCACCCAATTGACAAACTTCAAATTTAAAGCTTGGTGAGGCTCCTACGATTATTATGAACATATAGTTTATATTTTACTTAAATATTTCTATGCTTTGTATTTGTCAGATTTATTATTTTCTCTTTGTCCTTTTCTTTCTACTTTGTGATGTAAGACAGACAGAACAAGCCATTACACTGCTGCGAGCAAAATTTAAATAATTTTTATGGGAAATAATTTATAGTTTAATTGAAAGTAACTATGTCATTCTTTTCATTAATAACTATTATTTCATGTAAACTCAGACATGTGAAAGTAATTGTTAAAAAATGAACAAGTAAACGGACAAATACTTAAAAACAACAGCAAAAGGTTATTTAAATTTCTTTCACATTAACTTCCATCCAACTGTATAGAAACAAAAAAACATATATAAAGAGCGAAAGTAAATAAAATATTTAGATATTACTTTTCCATTTAATCTCTATCTAGAAAGGAAAAGAAAGAAAGTGGAAAGGTAAAATACGAGTAATGTGTACTGCATAAATTTATGCTCACATTTTAAATTGTTTATATTATGAGAGAATAAGTATCTCGTACTTTCACAGAAATAAATTTACTGCCAATTATAGTTATCCACTCTCATTTTATTCTTCTGATTTTCCTTTTCACTTTTATTTTTCAAATTTTAATTAAATATCAACTAAAGATGTGTATTAGAATAACAATCCTAGATTAGTACTTTTGAGATTTGATTTCTTGAAATGCAAATTCACTATCATGAGACAACCGTTCACCTGAGTTGTTTCAAGTCTTTCAAACTTACAAGTGATTTCTTTAACCAAATATTTATAAAGAATTGTAAATTTTACTTCTGCACAAAAAATTGTAATGTAAGCATACTGCATCAAATAATTTCCACAAAGAAAGAGAAGTGATTCATAATCATAATTTCCTACATAATGAATAACAAGAACTGCGACAGTTGAATATATCCGCAGCCGGTTGCCCATTGTATAACATAGGGATGTTTCTGCTACGCCATCTACCAGTCTTCTTGTTCTTTAATTTCCTTCTGTTTCTTTTAATGTCTATTTATTACGTAGATGCAATCCTTAACAAGTTGTTATGATGAAATATGAGAATTAGCCTTTTTGATGAACAGCAATTTGGTGAATGTCCATGTCTTTCAACATCACGGAACGCCCACAAGAATCACAGGGGGCAGTCCTGGAACCACAAACACTCTCATGCTCTGACAAACCTCTTAATCTGTCACGGACATCCATGGCAGAATTTCCAGCTTGAACCATATCACCACAAAACCGGCATGTAATAAGACGGAGGGGGCAAACAGAAGCTTGATGTTCCACCTAGTACAAGGAAAACTTAGTCATATTTTATACAAATTGACAACAAAAGACAAACTTCAGGATCCCTACACTCCTTAAGACTAAGAAATTACTTAAGATTAAGAAGTTAAGAAGATACACATTTCAAGAATTCATGCCTCTTAATTAATTCCAATTTCTCAAATGGGAAGGCCAAACATGCTCGTTTGAAATACATCCATCTCCTTAAACCTCTCCAAATGTTGTTGATAGGCAGTAAACCCTACTCTCCAAAAGTTCCGGAAACTAAAACATAGGACATTTCTTACTATGAAGATATAAGAAAATTTGAGATTCCTGTCATCCGGAATAAAAATGGAAAGCAGGGATGTGTGTACCAGCCATCATGCCAAATATCACAGTTTAGCTTCTCACCTTTTCAAAATTTGAAGTCCCATCATAATTCACATGATATTCCGTCAATAAAATGCTTCTAATTGACGACAGTAGCAATAAATATGGACAGAGGAAGTTTACTGTTGTTGAACATGGACAAAGGAAAATTATGTGCTTAGCTGGATACAAGAAGCTAATGGTTTGGCGGAAAAAATCATTATTTCAATTGTCACTCCCCAAGCCCTGTATTATTGTAATCAAAATTTCAAGACACTTAGAAATGGCTTTAAACTCAACTCCCAACACTACACTTGGAACTTCTAGAAGGATCTAACACGCCAGTCAGATAACCTTTCGAAAAACAAGTATAATTCCATACTTCAAAGACTAATTCTCCAAATTAAACTCACCTATCTCAGAAAGATATAAATTTGGATAGACATAATAGTATCAAGATAATAGCATCAACATGACACAGTAAATAATGAATCGCAGATATAGACAAAAAGAAGAAAAGAACATTGAAAAGAGAAAGAACGCGATGTGCAGCTTACCATTTGCTCTTTCTCGAGGGTTATTCCACACGGGCAGTGAAGTGGCTCATGAAAAACTTTCATGTGCTTTTCTAATTCTACCTGCTGGAATGCCTGACCACATCTGTCACAGTGAACGTGGTTATTGAACTCTTCAATCCTAAGAACAACTCCACAGCCTGCACGCTGACATACAACAATGTGCCTCCTACAGTAGGCTTCATGCAGTGCAATAGTCCTAGTGGGTATATAATGTTTGCAGTTCCTACATTGTTCAGTATCCATTTCCATAGATGACACAGAAGATGATGCTTGCTGACCAACCTTTTGGTTGAAATTCTCCTGGACCACTACTGATATTTTATACTTAGTCACTCCCTTGAAGCCATAGATACCAATGCTGTAGGTTCCCACACTCAAGCTTTCATCTTTAGAGCTAAGAATCAAAGTCTTTGAGCCAATATCATGAGATGACCACTCATGCTGATGTCGGGTAGGGAATATGAGAGGGTGTTTAGAGATAAAAAGATCAGTGTCCCCCCCACCAGTCTCTGATTCTAGTTTTACCTCAATACAAGAATTCCCAGAAGATAGTTTCTCCCATATGATATTATTGTCTACAGAAAATTTATAATACACAAACTTTCCTTCTTCTACTGTTCCAATTTGTGACATTCCGAATGAAAGTGGCATTAAAACATGCTCATCTGTCTTTTCTGAAGAGGTATCAGGATCAACTATGTCAACTTCAATATCTGTTTCTAAAACAGATACACTTGAAGAAGGTTTTAACTCCAGGACCCTTAATTTGTATGCAAGTTCTCCGTAGTTTACAGTTAGAATGTCACCTTGAGAAAGGGTAGCATGCTGCCGAAGAGAAGTTTCAAGTATAGCCTTATGATTTGGCAAGTCAGAAAATCCTACTCTTTCAGGTTGAAGTTTTGCATATGTCCCTTTTGGAAGCCAAACATAGCGGATTTCTACTAATGGAGATTCTGGTGTGCCTTCGGAAAATAAATTATTCCAAACATGAGGAGGAAGTCCCACCGAACCTTCATCAGCAGTGAATTCTAAAACTCCTGAATGGGTGGTCCCTTGTTTCTCTTTATCAATATCTTGGATGCTTGAAGAGCTTTCTTGAACTAATGACAATTGAAAGTATAAGGGTCCCTTATCAAAAGCACCCTGATCAGACAGTTCGGTGAAGCAAGAAGGGGGAAGCTTGATCTTATCTCCACCGCCTTGATAGGGTACAGCCTCTAGTAGTCGATAAAATACTATTCCTCTGCCAGCAAGTAGGTTTTCTTGCATCTGTTGGTCAGCCTGAATTGAGAAGGGAACCACTTAGTATTTCCACACTAACAATGTAAACATAAAGGAAGTATTTGCAGCCACAAATTTTGTGCCTGAAGATAAGGTAAACATTTGCATACGTATATTAGCAAGATTACATTCACTAGTTGAGCCCCTCAAAAGCCTACTACTCCTTAAAGGGTCATGTTAGAGATTAAACTCTTTCTAGGCCACGGCTAACAGCTCAAACTTTGGTGTGAACGGTTGTTCGACACCAACTAGCTCTTTTTAATATACCACTATTGAAGGTTTGACAATCACACCACCGTAACACATCACAAAACAATTCCCGTACTTGACCCAGCAAGGAGTATAGAAAAATCCGGCATGGACTACTCTGAATACTCCACTCAATTTGAACTTTTCAATGAACATAATTGTTGAATCATACTTTTGTACAAGTATAAAGAAAGCGTTTTTACAGCCATATGTCGTAAAAGGCATAAAAATGATTCATCATTAACACAAAGGTAGAAAATCAGGGAGCATAAAATCAATGGTAATAGACATAAAAAAAAAAGAAAAAAAAAGAAGCATTGTAAGTGGAAATTGGACTACCCTCGCTCTTAAACTACAAGGACCAACTGAAGGATTAATTTATGGAGTGAGATAATCATCCTAGGGCATGATCTGACAAATGACAAGGCCTGTTACTAGCAAAAGGTAGACGTAAAATACTGAACAGCCAAAAACAAAAAAACAAAAATGCAAAATCTGGAGATGGCAAAAGGGCTGGAATACGTGCCATCAATTTCACGTGTCAGATTGTCCAACCCTACCTACTTTTGCTTCAAAGTTAATATCTCTAAAGAACAATCCACAGTATTACATCTCTAATTCTCAACAATTTAACACAGAGAAGGACCCAATAACAAGATTACCCTTTGAAAAAGAACATATTGAAGAAGAACGAAAGGGTTTGATACTAATGAAAGGGGTGAAAAGGGTGTGGATACCTTGAGTTGTGCTTGTACCGCATCAATACGACGAGATCTTTGAACAGCTTCAAGGGCTTCCTTTTGCTTCTGGGCCTCTTCTTTGGCCTTTCTTTCCTTCAGCACTTTCAATCTTGCTCTTTCTTTCCTCTCCCTCTGCTCTTTCTCTAACTTTTCTCTCGCTCTCCTCAGCTCGAAATCCATCTCTCTCTATGTGATGTTGGTGCTGATTAAGAAAAGGAGTTCCAATTTGTGAAAGAATCAAATCGAATCAAGAACTGAATTTTGAATAAACCATTGCTGTTTGTTTTCCCTTTTATTGTTCTTGGTCGGTGTGCTTCGTAGACGAATTTAATTTAATGTTTTAATATTTAGCTGTTTGGTTCTAGAAAAGTCTGGGCCTTTCTTTTCCGTCTAAACCCGTCTTTCATGTTTTACGAAACTTGTAAATATTGAATTTTGTTTTCTTTCTTTAAGTCATCGCAAACGTAGATTCCATGGCTACCTTGACTGCATGTACTCTCAACGTCGCCTATAATATTAAAAAAAAAAGGTAATTTCGTATAAAAAAAATTTAAGAGCTGTATATAAAAAATTATATTGATTATAACTTTCTATTTTCATGTTTTACCAAAAAATAATAATAATAATATAACACTATTTTTTACCACTTTTTACTCCGTGTCATCTTATTTAGGAGAAGATTAAGATTTTGTAATTTTTATTTTGAAAATGATAATGACACTCTTTTTCTTACCACTTTCTTACTCCCTAACCTTATCTCAAATATATACAAAGTCCAACATCAATTAAAAAAAACATTGATATTTCCCTATGAAAGTTTTGTCTCTAGTTTTTAACTAATTCCAAAAATTTTAAAAATCTTCAATAATTAAAAATAAAATTTAAAACAAATATAAATGAGCCAGAATGAAAAGTAATGATTTAGAATAAATAAAAGTTGAAGGGGGAGAAAAGATAAAAACAAAGAATAATTAAGCTGAAGCAGTGACGAATATGAATGAATCAGGGTCGGTGCCATGGTTTTGGAGAAGGTTTGACGAAGGAGGAGGAGTTAGGAGTTGAAGGTTGATAAAACTGAGCAATGGTGTAAACGGTTTGAACAATGGTAAGGGCGAAGAGAAAAACCGCAGCAACAAGCGATACAATAGCCCAAGGGTTTCTGAAGTAGGTTTGAATGAGATTTGCGCGCCACATGTTCCATGGTTTCTTGCAGTAGTTACTCATGCTCATCCTCACCACATCTAAAACTCCATGCGGATCCACAGCAGTGTCCTTCGAAAGCGAGTTGAACAGCTTCGCAACCGCCTTATCGCTGCCGAGAGCGTTCACCAGAATGCCGTTCCGGTGTAGAAGCGCCACGTCCATCTCGCTGTCTATGATGGTGTCCATGAAGAATATGTACGAGGTGACGTCGTTTCCTGCTTCCGCGTGGAGCCGCTCGAAGGCGATCAGGTTCAGGAACATGTACTCGGTGGTGTCGTCAACCACTAGGATTGGGAGCCGAAGCACGCCGCCGCCGAAGGAGACGTCGCCGAGGCTGTGTGTGCGGCTTTTCATGAAGCGGATTCCGGCGTCCTGGAGCTCTGTTGCGGAGCGGATGATCTCGTCGTCGTCGTGGAACCTTCTTCTGCGTTTTGGTTTGGAGACTCGAGTTCGGTGAGTGGGTCCTTGGTAGATGAGGCTCTTTCTGTAGACGTCCAACATGTGCGTGCATTTGCCTAGGGTTCTTGTTTCAGATGTGCCTGCGGAGAAGAACTTCAACATTTGCTTCATCAGTAACTCTTCTCCCTATCATATATACGAATTTCCGAGTCAGTTTAGAAACATGTAATGTAATTTACACTCTTTCTGCAAAAAATCAACAATGGGTTACCTGGTTTGTGTCATTCTCAAGCTCAATCAATATACGAAGAACCGTGAAGGCCAACTGATTCTCGAGCATAAGCATGTCACGTTTGATATATGGCACCACATTAAGTTTCCCGTGTTGTCCAAACACAGGATCATTGTCTGCATAATCATCCGGAACACCATCATTGGCTCTCAGAATCTCCAACATGAAACACCCATCAACAATCATCATCTGCACGAACCTTGCTCTGTACTGCATCCAGATTTCATCCAGTGGATTGTACGAGCCTCTCAACTCTTCAACCACTTGATCCATGCAGTGGAAGATAAGCTCAATAGGCTTTTTGCACCTCTTGAGAAAATGGAGCAGAGCTCGATGCTTGTGATCTTCCATGTCCTTCAAATGCTCTTCCCCATGATGATAAGGACCAAATGACACTGCTTGAGGCTTGTACGCCCTTTCGTTCAATGCAGTGACTCGTGAAGGTATCTTGTATATGGAATGCCTCTGCCATTGCTCCTTTTCATACACTGCTGAGATACCATCATTCTTGAGCTCCTCGTTGATTTGGACCACCCACTTCGTTTCTTCCATGTTCATGGTGCCTCTTCAGCGTCTCTCTTGATCATGACATACATACAAGGGTAGGTTTTTCTGGATCTTATAGTAATGTTATGCACGTGGAAATCATAAGCCTCAAAGATATCAATGTCTAATTGGAATCTTCACTTTATGCATGTTAACCAACACAGTTTGTAAAGAAACTGTTATTTATAATTGAACATTTCTTGCTTCCCATTTCTTCTTGGATTCTCGTCCCCAGCGGAGTATTCTCCTATATGAAGAAAAGAATGTATACAAGACTGTCACCAGCCATTAAAGCTCCATTGTTATGACACTGGACAGCTATATTGTTAGTCTGTTGTTATTTTGCACATACAAATAAGGATCTTTTACACAGTTTCTTTTGAACACTTTTTTTAGAATTTATTGGAAAAACTTATAAATATGTTTAAGACCATTTGTGCTATGGTATTGTTAAATTTTCTAATTAGCCCTATTTTATTAAATATTTGTAATATTTGATACCCAAGAACAAGAAAATGAGTTAGGAGCTTCATAATAAAAAAGGAAAGGTTTTGAACTTACTAATTGAACTACAAATTTGTACAATCGGACAGCTTAAACTTACTACTAGAAAAAAGAAGGTTGCTTTGACGTAAACTATTCAAAATTAGACCACCTTTGATTTTATCATTGAAATCTTGATAAATAGATGTTTTCCGCTTTCCCCTGAAAATTTGGCATTCAAATTAGATTTAAGTTTACTTCTTCACTTTTCAGTAATCCTGATGCAATTCTAACTAAAGTCTATATAAAATCGGCCTTTCTAAGATGGAGATTATAATCCCAAAGAATCTAAAGCTCCTCGTGAAGAGAAAAATTAATCCAAAATTTTTAACGAAAGAATTTGAAGAATACGACACAGAAGGTTATCAAATCAGATAGAAGAAAATCTACAAAACTAAATTTTAAAATCCCAATTCCATTCATGTACAAACTTGTCAAACCTTACACACCTGCTTTCAAAGGTCATTGAAAACACGGTGCAATAGGTTTAAAGAACCTTCATCTTACAGACAGTAGATTTATGAGAGTTTGATTTTCGTAGGAAGCAGTTTCATCGTCGAAATCCTCGGTAGGAGATGAAAGTGTCATAAGAGCAACAACTATAGATCTCATACTTGGGCGTAGTAGTGGATTATCCCTTGTACAAGCTCTCCCAAGTTGCGCAATCTGCAACTCAAACAATCAATATACTAAGTTTTGGCTGAGATAAACTGTGTAAGATATAAACATTCAAATTATTTTCACATAAAAAAAAATCAACCTTGAGAACTGAATCAATTGGATAGTTTTCTCCAAGCCTGGGATCCACCAGTTTGCGAATAGCTTCGGAAGGATTACTCTGATTGAGTGCTTCTTCAAACTGCAATGCAAAACAAGTGAAGGGTAACTTCATTTCTGTTCAGGTGGGTGTATTCTCTTAACTGTCTTTGAAATGTAAATTTGTGAATTGAGAGTGTTTTTTAGTAGAATGATTCCGAGCATGAAGACTCACCAAAGCTACAAGACCCTTGGATTCAGCAACATATTCACCTGTTTTCAGAACAGCATTCTTTGCAGAAATCAGTTCATAAAGAACCACTCCAAAAGCGTACACATCTACTTTTGGAGAGACGTCACCATATTGAGCATATCTGCAGAAAATTCACATAATCAATAAAATTCCATAATTGAGATAAGATCATTAATCCATGGACAAAAATACCTAGTCATGTCATTGCAAAAATTACAAAGAAATAATTAATGAACTGAGTAATAGTCTGATCACTTAAACAGTCAAAGTCCAAGCTCAGGTTCACTTAATGATATGTTCTGAAAACTGAATTTGATTTTACTACTTAATTAATCAATATTTCCCATACTGTTATGATTATGATCTGTTCATCAATACGATAAGCATGTGATTCATCAATAATAAGATGGCCTACTATTAATAATACAGATAACACACATGTTCTTTCTTGAACTAAATCCAAATTTCATATAGAGGTGTGGTATCATTTAACACAAAATAACAAATCATACTCTGGTGGCATGTATCCAAATGTTCCCACAAGACGAGTGTGAAGTGTGGAGCTTCCAACTTCAATAAGTTTAGTCAAGCCAAAATCTGCTACCTGTATTTAAAATCATACATATTTTATCAAGTCTCCAAGAAGAATGGGAAAATCAGGTTTATGCAGAGTGGTAGAAGTGTAACCTTTCCACGGAAGTTTTTGTCTATTAATATATTTGCAGATTTTACATCACGATGGATATACACTGGTACAGTGTGCTCGTGAATATATTCAAGGCCTCTTGCTGAATCTAGAGCAATTTGCACTCGGCTAGACCATGTCAAAGGATCTTTCCCTGAAATCATGTTATTATTACCATCATTGATCGTTCCACAGTAAGGTAATATCACAGATAAAGATAATCATGCATCAACCCAATCTGATCTCACCTGTACCATGCAAATATTGGCCTAAGTTTCCGTTGTCAATATGTTCATACACAAGGAAAAGGGATCCTTCAACGCAATATCCAATCAAACGCACCTGTGGTTTACATGAAAGGTAGTTATATGAATACAGAAGAAGATATAGAACACTCTTGGAACTGTTTAGCCCAAAAAGTAAACTCCGTTGACGCTCAAACTACCACCACAGAAGTAAGATAAGATCTCACAGGTGTTATTTTGCATGTCACATAAGTAATGAAGGTTTCATGTTAATTTGTAGGATTATCACTTGGATTTGCAGAAATAACTTTTCAGGATAATTACAGACTGTTTTGTAATTCTTGTTCACGAAATCACCCATAATATTTACTTTGTAACAGACTAATTGTTATTCAAACTTTACGGAAAATGATTAAGTATCATTCCCAGATATACACATGCTTTGGAGTTGTTTGAAGGATGTTGTACCAGATTCAAGTGATGAACGTGAGTTAAGACCTTCAACTCACAAAGAAATTCAGTGGATGCTTGCACGTCCATCTTTTTAATTGCAGTTTTCTGCATAGAAAAAAATATTGAGGGAGTAAAGCAAAATAGGTAAATGGTTAACCTGAAATGGAATTAAAAGCAAAAACTTGCTTATTCAATGAAATTACTTGTTTCTTATGAACTTAATTATTTTATTTATCTCATACACAATGTAATGAACTTAAAGCCTTACAACTTAAACATATATCTACTATTCTGATCTATATTCTAAAATATCAATCACCAGGGAAAAGCCTTTATATGTCACCAATTACATCACTTGGCTAAAAGTAAAATTTTGTGTTTTCCTTTACTGGTATTTTGTCTGATTATGTTATAAAATTGATTATGCATGTATGTACCTCGCCTCTCAATTCTGCATAATACACAGCTCCAAATCCACCTTGACCAATTTTATTCTCCAAGCTGAAGTTATTTGTAGCCTTTGCCAGTTCTTGATATGTGAACTCCATTGATTTTGCCACCATAATGCCTGTAAGGCCAGTAGCAGTAGCAGTCCCACTGGATCCTGAAGTTTCATAATCTGCACTTCCAGAGGCTGTACTCGGAAGAGGAAGAAAAATCAACAAGCAGTACCATGGCCATTAAGCTAGTACATATCAAATTCTAGGAATATGCAAGAGTTGATGACAAGTAATCTTTGACAGGTTGATAAATAACAGGCATTTTTACAAGGGATGCAAGATTAAGAAAAGAATGTGTTAATGAAAATAAGGGGTATGGCACTAACATTCCCCCATTACTAAGAATATGTGTTATGTGAATGGTTTAAAAGATATGTCTTGTATGAATACAAAAATTTAACCGTACCATCTTGAATTGAAAACGCCGTAGATTTTTCTGTTGGCAATTTAGGTTTCTCTCCTTCCATCTTCTTGAAGAATTTAACATATGTGCAGATTATAAATAATAGAAGACCGCATATTCCTGCTATGGATATTCCAGCAACAGCACCCGTAGCTAGACCTGCTTATATATAGAAGTGAATTTAAGATGAGACACTGACTTTTTCTTTGTGTTATCATATTTATGTAAACATTAAGCTGAAAAGAATCTTCTCACAACCAACTCCCTATGAAGTTTGAGAGCGAAACCTGTTTTTCTGCAATATGGAAAAGAAAATTAAGTTAAAAGGATAGAATCAAAGACGCAGCAACATTCAATTGTATGTGCATAATTCAGCAGAAAGGTGAGACAATCAAAGTTACCCACCTAGGGTGCAAGGGAACATAGTCTCCAAATTGATCTGGCAAGTTAAACAAAATTAAAACGTCAAGCAAATGCATAAAAGGTTATCCAAAATGCTTTGAACAAGAACAAAGTGATTATTTTAACCCCCAACATGCTGATAATACCAAAAGAAAGATACTTTGATCAGAGTTGCTGAATTTTTGTCTTGTAATTTACATCAGAAGAGAAGAGCATACCTCTTCCTGGAATGAAAACAATCCCACTCTCTTTGCTGAAATTGACTCCAGGATTGTAATTCTGCAGCAACTGTGCATCAAGATGAGCCTCGTTGGCAATATCATGCAAATTATTGTCAGGCCTGAGTGGATAGGTAATAAACAACCCATATTCTTGTGAAACCTGGCTGTTCCCACAAGAACAATTGACCGTGACATTAACCTTGGCATTTTTTGGTATACCATTTTGGCCATAACTGTTGAATCTCCTCAAAAGCTCAACAGTGGTGAGATCGGCATATTCCACTTTGGCAATCGAATCATAGGTGTCACCTTCAGCAGCTGAGTACTCAAACACATGCCCCAGAAACTCATCATGGATACAATCACAGGGAAATGGAACGTTGATTCTGTCAAACAAGAAGATATTTTTATTGAATGTTTTGTCTTTATTGTAGCTTATTATATCGTCAGAATTGGACACAACACTTGATTTCATCAGGTGTGTTATATCATCCAAGGTCAATCCGCTACTCACATAATAGGAAGCTAAAGCTAAATCACATCCCTTCAAACACTTTGCTTCAACATTGCAACAAACATACTCCAGCAACAAAAATAACAGCAGTAACCCTTTTCTGAGTTCCATTGGATCAGTGATCAATAAGAGGAACATAAAGAAACGTAAATCAGAAAACTAGATTTCTAGGACTTTCTACACCTGTTACAAGCCAATAATCATATTCATACTTTTTTCCTTGAAACCATGTCACACTTCCACTTCTAAAACACACATTATAAAATAAGTAACTCAAACATAAAAAAAGGTGTAATTACATGAGTGAATGAACTTAAACAATGAATTCATATGCCCACGTATATGCTTTTTTATTTTCTGCACAAACACCTGATAGGTTATAACGTTTAACAGTTTCAACGAGAGTGTGGAAGGAAAGAGTACAATTGGGTAGAAAATAATTGAAGTTGACTTGAATGTCCTTTGTTTATTTATTTATTCATGGGTAGCAACATGCATGTCTCTTATTGAGGGAATAATTGTTGAACTCTGCATATATTAATGGTTATGTTTGACGAGGATGCATTGAACAACTAGCAGGGAATCTTCGTGATTGGGAGAGCTGGCTCTGTCTGATCCTTTGCACCCGAAATGCCAACAGTGTCGGCCAATGTGCCAACAAATTACCACCTCGAATTGTGTCATCTCATGGTTCTAAAAACGCAGAACAATTTTCCGTTTTATATTTTGAGGCACGCCTGTCCCCAACTTTGACTTCACTCATAAAAAACAAAAAGGAATCTGCGAGATAAAACCAATAGCATATAAAGTCCCACATCTCCTGGTAAGAGAATATAGATCTTCCACTTAATGTATTGTTAGCTTTATTAGAAAAAAAATCATCATATTTTAACAACAAATTTTAAGAAGTTTTTCTAACCACTATTATTTTGTTTTAAAAAAAATATTTGAAAAGAATATCATAAACCGTTACATCTGCATTGTCAAAAAGTTATTAGAAAAACATTTTTCTAAGAAAAAAATAACAAAGTGTTTCATGGAGAAATCTGATTTTCATCTTACATGTAATCATATTTTTAACTTTTAATTTATAAAAAACAATTAGTGACGTATTGTCTTTATATTAATTAATTGATAATGTTATTTTATGTTTCTCTTAATAAATTAATATTATCTTTGTAAGCATTATTAACTAGTTGAAAGAATAAAAATTTCGTCAATTAATTATATTATCTCTTACTTTGCTAATGCTCTTCATTACACCTATATCAATATAAGAAACTACATTTGATAAAGTTGAAAATATAGATAATATTTTATTAGTTTGTAGTATAGTGGAAAAAAAATAGAATAAATTAAATTAACTCAAGGTGAGATCTACTACCTTCTTTATTTAATATTTTATTTATATAAAATTTATTTTTTATGCAAAATATTTAAGCTCCGTAAATTACATAAGCAGATTTTTTTAGTTTATTACACATCTATATTTTCGAATATTTCATCTGTTTACATATATTTCATAGTTAATTAGTAATTAGTAAGGTGGGTTACAATTTTAAAGTTTCTACTCTATCCTCTTCAGGTTAAGGGTGTCTTTGTAGTTTTTAGTTTCTCTCATTTCAAAACTCTCCAATTTAATATAATGCATCAAGTTTGTTTGTTTTCTTTTTCAAATTTCCTCTTTTATTTTTCGTGTTCTACTATTTTAATTTTTATTTTTGTTGTCATCTCTATGTAGAAACATAACTCATTTGTCCTTATTCGTATACATTCAATTATCGTTTGTATTGTTTTTTATTATTTGTTGATAAATTATCACTACAAAAAATCATTAAATAACAAATAATTTTAAAGATAAAAAATATTTAACCATCATACTAACTAATTTAGATATGATAATATAAATTAAAAGTAAGTGATATTTAAATAAAATATTATAATTAATTTGTAAATTAAAATATAAATTGGTCTTCAATGTTATTTATCAAAATTTTAGTTACTAAAAGCATAAAAGCATAATCCTTTAAGTTATAACAATGAAGGCCATGAATATAGGAGCATAAAAAGATAAACCAAAAGCATAAGAAAAAATATAAAATATAAAAAATAAAGAGGATAAAACATTTTTTTAATCTATCAAACTAATCACATCATTCATTAAATTTTACAAAATTTCCTTTCATTTTCCTTTACTTTTTACTAACTTTTCCTTAATTCAAACAACCACTTTTATTTATTTTTCCTCTCAAATTCACTCTCCCAAATTCATCTTTATAAAACAATCACAGCTACAAATCATGCTACAAGCAAATATAGGTTTCAGTTGAACATAGTTGTGGGAAAGGAAGTAGATCACAATGTGTAGATGAATGGTGACATTTTGTATTCTACGTTCTGTTTTTCCTATTTCCCAGACATTAGATTTGCTAGAGCTGGATTTTCAATGATGGAAGCAATATCCCAATCCTCACTATTTGAAGTAAGTGCTGTGAGAGTAACCACAACAGAACTCATATTTGGACGTTGTTGTGGATCGCTCTCTGTGCATGCTTTGGCAAGTAGTGCCATCTGCAAGAACGAAAATGGCCTAAGTTTCTTAAATCAGAAACACAATAAGTGTTTATGCTTTGTGATAACTCATACCTTGCAAACTGAATCGATTGGGTAGTTATCTCCTAACCTAGGATCCACCAGTTTCTTAAGACCTTCTGTGGGATCTTGCTGATCAAAAGCTGCATCAAACTGCCATATATAACACTGACAGATTAAACACAAGAAAGGGAAAATGCAGTTCTTAATTGTTTATGTAAGACTACTAGGTTGTCATTGAAAAGTGGTGTGAAGAATCACCAAAGACACAAGGCCCTTTAATTGAGCACCATGTACACCACCCGTGATCAATGCTTCTTTTGCAGAAATTAGTTCATAAAGAACAACACCAAAAGCATAGACATCGATTTTGGGCGAAACGTTGCCATATGCGTACTCCGGTGGCATGTAACCAAATGTGCCCTTCAAGTTAGCTGTGAGAAGGGATGAACTTCCAACATCAATCAACTTGGTTAAACCAAAGTCTGCAACCTGCAATAAAAGTAATATAGGATCTCTCACAAAAATCCCAAGTAGAAAAGTAGAAATAAGATCCCCAAAGTTATTGAACAAGATTGTACCTTAGCACATAACTTTCTGTCTATCAAAATGTTTTCTGACTTTATGTCGCGATGGATATATACAGGCACAGTATGCTCATGAATGTACTGCAGACCTCTGGCAGAATCCAGAGCAATTTGAACTCGGGCAGACCATGGCAAAGGATCAAATTCTGGAAACAAACTTGACTTCATCGTTAACTTACAAAGGAATTAAACTAAACAATCAAACAAATGCACTAATACTGAGAATGTTTTTAATGTGCTCATATAACCTGATCTACGTAGATGTTGTCCTAAGTTGCCATTCTCAATGTATTCATAAACAAGGAAAAGGGAGCTCTCAATACAATATCCAATCAAACGCACCTACATGGTTATCAATAGAAAGATATTTAGGTTTTAAAGCGGCAATCCTCTTTATTTAACTGGAACATAAAAGGAAAAACGAAAAAAAAAAAAAACATGCTCCAAGTTTCAAATAATACCAGGTTCAAGTGATGAACACGTGTCAATACTTTCAGTTCAGCTAGAAATTCTCTTGTTGCTTGCATGTCCATCTTTTTAACTGCAGCTTTCTGTGTAATTAGAGAGGACTTCTTTATAACTATAGGAGACATGAATGTTATAATGGGAAACTTGGGAAAGAAAGAAATATGAACAATTGCATATTTGATCCTAGTAGCATTGTGATATATGCAATTATGCTTCAGAGAGAATAACACCACATATTAATTGAAAACCATGTGAAAACATGATAACTAGAAGAATATGCAACTTTTATTTCAAATACATGAGATCGAAAGTAAAAATTGACAATAGACATTACAAACCTCTCCATTAAGCTCTGCGTAATAGACTTCCCCAAAACCACCTTGACCAATTTTGTTAGCCAGACTGAAGTTATTTGTAGCATTGGCTAGTTCTTCATATGAAAACTCTGCTGAATTGTCCACCCTAATGGTGTTGGTACCAACTTCTGCATCGGGAACACCAGAGGCTTCATCTGAAAGCGGGACGATAAACAGAAGTTATTACTATACCCTATCATCAACTATATTTTCATTTTCTATGTGTGCTGCTCCTCTATTCCATGATAAAAAGCAGAGGAAAAATCAGATCACCAAACTAGTTTTACACAGCCAACAAAAACTATACCGACACCAGCTAATATTCTGAAATTGTGAGATCCCCTGTTAGATTTAAATGAAAGAGAAGGAAGAAATAGAGGAAATAAAAGTAGAAGAAAATATACCATTCATAACTCTGGCCGAGTTCATCATGAATTCATCTGTGAGCAAATTCCTCTTCCATACCTTCTTTCTTCGGTAATATGTAACATACCCACAGAATGCCAATAGCAGAAGTGCCGTTACTACTCCAGCAGATATTCCAGCGATAACTCTTAGCGCAAGGCCTGCTTTTGTAGAAATAATACATGAGAAGAAAGTAGGTTTACGTTGTACTTTGAGAATATCCTAACTTTGTGTCTGATATTAAAATCAAACACAAACGAAATCGTTCATCAAATAAAACAACTTTTTGGGGGAGTGAGAAGGTCCAACCTCCAGTGCTGAAAAGGTAATGAAAATACAGCCATTAAGATCAGCAGGTTATAAAGATTGAAAAATTAGTCAATTTCATCTGTAAATAGCGTGGAAATAAGGTAAAAGAATCACCTTTGATGAAGGGGCACATAGCCACCATTTTGGTCTGAAAGTAAAGGAACAAGAATATGTCAGGCATGTGTCAAAGTTAACAGTACCTAGGAAATATGTTGAAAGATACAACCATAGATATAAGCATGCAGCTCAAAAATTAAGTGTACTCTTAAATGCGTAATTCTTATAATGTAAACATATCGAATATAATCAGAAATTTGTTAGCATTTTGTGTATGTTACATACATGTTTTTCAATGGCTAAGAATGAAATCATCATCAATAGTGCCAATGTGGTAGTGACATAACTATAAATCTATCAGTATCACAGAACACTGGAAAAGTGACTAAAAAGGAATGTAAATTCCCTTCGTTTATGATATAATGAGAGCAAACCTTTCAAACTAGGTCAACAATGATTTTCTAGCTTAGACAGACCTTGGTACAACATATGCAAATTTCAATTCAGATTATTTCATTAGATGATGAAGATGCAACAAATTCAAAATCCCATTGAACATCCGGTGACTAATGCTTTTGAGATGTTTTGCTCAAAAGCAAAATCTCTGGAAGCAAACTAATAATCTGTTTGGTTACAAGTTATAAACATGATTTTTCACTTCAAGACAGAAGCCATCAGTTGTAGCTTTTGCATCATTTACCCATTTAACATGATTTGCTCTCTGGTGAACATATTTTCAAACACAGGATAAGCAATTCGGAGGCTCAACTTTAAGATCAAAAGGCCAAGAAGAGTTCTAGAATAGCTATAGAGGAAGTTCTACCAAAAAAATCATTTTTTTTTACATAAAAAGGATAAATAAAGAGTACCCTTCAATCCATATGAAAAATGAAACACGTCCAAAAACTCATGAACTTAAATCAGAAGGAGAAAGCATGGTAGCAAAGCAAGAATGTACCTTTCCCTGGAATATAAACCAAACCACTCCCTTGGCTAAAATTTACACCCGGGTTGTACTTAAGCAGCAAGTCACTCTCTATCCCAGTCTCGTTGGCAATGGACTGCAAAGAATCCTCAGGTCTAAGAGGGTATGTGATGAACAAACCATAATCCTTGGAAATGTCACTATTCCCACAGGAACAGTTAACGAAGACATCAAGAGTCCCAGTATCAGGAAGATCAGTTGGTGAATATGAGTTGAAGCTCTGCAACAACTGAACAGTGGTCAAATCGGAATAATTCTGAGTGGCAATGGACATGTAAGTGTCACCTGATACAACGTCATATTTGAATATATGACCTAGAAAACCTCCAATGCAATCGCAAGGGAATGGAACGTTCACCCTGGTAAAGGCTTGCACCTGGTCTTTGTTTTTTATGGTTTCACTGTTGTAGGGGAGAATATCTTCAGGTTTTGAAACAACCTCAGATTTCATAAGCTTTGATACATATGTCAAGTCACCTCCTGTTAGATTGTAGGAAGCTAGAGCTAAATCACAATCCCTCTTACACTCGGATTCTGCACTATGCACCATAGAAGCCCATAACATGAAGAAAACTGATAATCTGAATCTGTTCTCCATTGGGTGGTAGAATTTACAGACTTTGTGAAGCCTATCCAACACAGATCAATAATCTGGGCGTGTTGAACACCCCAAATTGGTGTTGGAATATTAATCTGAAACGCTGTTTGAAACGTTGTACTCTTTTACTAAAGTCTTCAGTAGTCTTTTGCCTAACTTTTTGAACACGTTCGATTTAAGGATGTTTGATGCGTTTGAAGGTATACGTAACGAGTATTGTACAAATTGAATACGTTTTGATATTTATTATAATTGTTTAATAATCTACTTTTAACTTTATACATGTTACCATGTGGGTTTTAAGCCTAATTCAATCCCACAAAATCGGTTTGTAAAGTGAGATTTGTACTTCATTTATATATTATTATTTGACCTTATCTCTAATCGACGTGGGACTTCAAGACAAATTTCATATTTCAGAGTCGTGTTCATATTAATGACTAATATAATCAAAATACTCCATTTATTCTATTATTTATACTTTCACAAGTACGTTCATCTCGTCCATTCATGATTTCAAATTCATGCAATTAATTTTGTGATTCATATATTGTCTTTCAAACACAGTAGATACGCTCGTCAATTTCAAAACTAATCTAGTTAATTTTGCTCGCACGTAAATTTTTCTTAAACTTGTTTTTCTAGATGTTTTCAAAAATATATATTTTTTTAAATTGTTTTACAAAAAAGTACTTTTTTAAAATTCGTTTAAAAATATATTATTTTTGTGGGCTATAAAAGAGCATTCATATATAAAAATACTAAATAAATCAATGGGATTCGAATTTTATTAAATATAGATGGATGGATTGAATTTTTTTATCAAACAATTTTTAAAAAAAAATAGTATAATGTATTATAATTCGAAATAAAATTGATTTATCTCGTTCAATTTTTCTAACAAGGTGTGTTGTAGTTGGCATTGCCCACACGACAAGCTCACTATGACTATTGACTTCAACCCTTCACACTAACTCTTCATTAATTCTGCTTCTTTTTCTCATCTACACTACACTACTACCCGTAAATATCTTGGGCCAAAAAGATGATCAAATTAATTTATGTTCCAAGTTATATAATAATTTTAAATATAAATTAATTCATTTTAATAACCTTAATCCACACTCATACTAACCTCAACCCTAATCAATCAACGAAGTTTGCATGGCTTTCTTAAATATATTTTTCTGGTTGAATTTCTAAAAATATTTTTTACTGAGAAAAAAAAATCAGTTGTGTTTGGATCGGAAATTTAATATTTGGAAATTTTAAAATCTTTCGAAGAAAAATAACTTATTTGAAAGAAGATATTAAAAGATAATTGAATTTGAAAAATCTTAAAAAAACATCTCAAATTATTAAAATAATAGAATTTAAAATTCACTAACCCATATCAACTTTTAGTTTTTGTTTAGTTTGACATCTGACTCAAATCAACTCACTCCTACTATGAGTCTAAACTAACTTGACTTGGTCTTCAGCCAAAGTCGACTTGTCTTTATCGATGGCTTAAAAAGACTTATCTTAACCTTTTATCTGATCGACTCACCTAAAATCTTCGATTCGGATGAGTTATGTTGGATCTTCATCCCAAGTGACTTGGCTATCTGATCGACTACGGTTGATTCATCTTGACTTCTAATACATATTGACTTGTCTCAACCTCTGGCCTGAACCAAGTGATCTTGACCTTCAATCATACCAAAAATGATTATACTAAAAATGATTATACTAAAAATCATACAAGTAATCTCAACCTTTCATCCTATTAAATTTGGCTTAATCCTTTGATTCAAATCAGCTTAACTCAACCTTTAGCGCTAAAAAGTTAATTTAATTCGATGAAGTATGAAAAGAGTGAATCAAAGGTGAGGATTTAGACGATCCGGCTTGAGTCGAACATGAAGACTAGTTGATTTAGATCAAATATCAAGTCTAATTAGTTCGATCCAAAAGTCGAGTCAAATATTTTTAAAATGACTTTTTTTCTTAAAAGATAAATTAATTTATTTTATCCAAATAAGAAAATTGAAATTTAAGATATTTTAATATTCTATCCAAATAAATTATCTAAAAAAATGAAAAAAAATTGAATTGTAAGTAATTTAAATACTATGTATTTAATTTTTTAAAATTATTAAAATTGCTTATCCAAATAAAAAGATAAATACAAATAGTTAAAAAAAAGTGATATTTTTATTTTATAATAAGGTAGCTTCTCACTCTCTTAAACTTTATATTAATCGAAACTTTATTATTCTTTAAGGTTTCACTTAAGACGGTTTCTTCATACACCCTATCAAAATCTTTCCTGCACTTCATCATTCCGGATTTTATTGTCCGAAACGCACTAAATTAATTCTGGAAATATTTTTTCGAAAATACTCACCTACTTTTCCTGAAGACACTCGCCCACTCATATTTCGGATAAAATTTTCTGAAAACTTTGTTGTAAAATTGATTGGATGTCACTTCAAAACCCAAAATTTAAGTAACTCTAAGCCCCGTGTTTCTGTAACCATCCAAGGCTTTTTCTTCTACATCCTCACAATTTCTATTTGTATCTCCTTACTTTTCAAAACATAATTTTATCTTTCGTAAAGATGACTTTCTGATTACCTGTTCTGAAAAAATTTCAAAAACAAGTTTTTTTTTTATAAATTAAATACATAAAATATATTCTATAACAAAAATTTCAAAACAAAATTTCTGAAGCAAATGTTTCAGGACACATGATATTTTTTGGAGTAAACTTGGTAGAATATAATGTAGTACAGACTATAACATATAACATACTGACGGAACTGTCTTAAACTAATGGTCCGAGTTTGGGAGAAAATTCATCGATGTTAATCAAATTTAGTTAATTATCAAATTAAGTTAAATAAGTTAATAATTAAGTTTAATAAAATTTAGTCATATAATCAGATTTAGTTAAACATTGAATTAAGTTAAACATATTAATAATTAAATTTAACAAAATTGAATCGATCGACCTTAATAAAAAGTTTATAAAAAAAATCTATAAATAAAGATTAAATATATGAATATTAAGATTTATACGATGTATTTATTACAGTATTAATTTGTTAAACCAATTGAATATAAATTAAATATTATAATATCTTTAATAGATACATATTGATTTGAACATCTAAAGAATTAGAAAGGAAATTAAAAATAAATAAATAAACATTCAACCCATGCATCCGAAACAATAAAAGATGTCAATTTTTATAACAAAGTTCTTTGAACATATATGATATCTTTTAGAACGAAGTTTTATAACAAGCATCCCTTTTTCTTCCTCTCACAGAGTGCAGTGACAATGGAGAACGGATGTAAGTGGTGTGGTGCAAAAAGAGGAGGGTATTGTTGTCTTTTTACATTAATAAGAGATGCAGGTAATAATCAATAGGGTGGGGGAAGAAAAAGGCCCATTCGAAAGCTAGGAGTTGTCATTCCAAACTCGAAAGTCCAGAAGCTACGTAACTTTTGCAAACTGCAGGCAAAGAAGGGTATGACGGAGAATTGACAGCTTATATTTGTTTACTTAAAATATAAATAAATAAATGAAAAGTGTAAGTTTGATAGATAGACTGATATAATTTATTCTTAACTAATTTAATCTGATCAAACATCACTTTTTAAAAAATACTTATTCATTAAATTAAAAATGAAGTATTATGAATAAATTTTAACTTAATTAGTATGGTAATGACCATGATTAAGATTTATTAATTTATAGCGTAACCAAAAACCAGCATATCTTTAATACATAAATAGCAGTTGAATATGAATCCAGTGGGTTGACTTATCTGTAATATAGCATCATAAAGATTAAAGAGAAGTACTGAATGTAAACTTTGTTCAACAAACCACTCGAGTAACTTCTGATCAAAAGTAAAAGGATGCTCTTTCAGCTAGTGGACTTCATGCCACTCACCAAATTCTCAATGCTTCTCCTCTACAGTAATACTACTAACATCTTCATAGCATCTTCAATTTTCTTATTTTTACACCACGTAAAATTTAGATTCAATATCATCACTTTAATCATATTCTTTTCTTTTCTTTTTTCAATTGGCTTGCAAAAATACATAACTTCCTTTTTAAGTATACGCATGAGTTAATGATACTTAACTAATCCTGTATTTGAGAATAAAATGTCCACATTGTGCTCATTAATTATGAAACTAAGGTTAGTTTAGACTTCCAAATCAGAAATGGCCAATAATTGAGCTGAGAGATTGATTAGCAGTTAGTTCTACATAAGCATTATGGCAAATTTTACCAGGTTTTGATGGTAGGTGAAACCCGAGATCAGGAGACATAAGTTTAATTCTAAACCATAATAGTCAACCATACATTTGATGGCTATGATTAATATCTTAATTCAGATTGAAATGTTCTCTTCTGACAGCTATCAAAATAAAACATCGAATCACCATGAAACCACTCATTAGTTCCTAATGATGCTCATAAATGGCCCTTACACGAAAATAGAAGTTACATATATGATGAAGAGAAAATCTCCATGAACTGGAAAATTGGAAACAAGGTAAAATATGGTATGAAATAGCTCCTTCTGTGGGGTCATTCCAGTTGGAAACTCATCTCTCCTATTTATTTTTTTTCCGTGCTACGTATCCTCTTAGATAGTTATTACACTGTGGATTATAGAATGGTAAAAAATGATATCAAAGTGCAGTTTTCCTTGCCCCTTAAAAGGGTTAAAAAATGCATATGCCCACATTAACACATATTGAAAGTTTATCTGCATTTGTGTGCGGACCACAGAATTTCAGTGCCAATTTTCTTACTTGGTTGGATGAGAAAACGATGGCTTTCAGCCGTACAATCTCAAAAAGTGCTTCTCTTAACCTCTTCTTTTTCTTTCTTTTTGAACAAAATATATGACTTTTCTTGTAAAAATTCAAAATGTGATATAAATCAGTAAACGTAATAAAGAAGAGTAACCATTTTGTTGGTTGGTTAAATAAATTAAGTAACTTTCCGCCAAGATTTTTGATTTGTTAAAAATGAACGTCCCTTTCTCTAATCTACTAATTTTCTGTGTATGTTCACTTTCCCTTTTAGAAATTTTGACCATTAACTTGTCTCCAACATTTAATCTTGAATTAACTCCCAACCATATTGATACCCCTTTTGAGGAATGTTTGCAGCTTTGAGTGTGAAACAGCTCAGTCACAGAACAAAAAGTGCTTCTTCTTCTCCTTCTTCTTCGTCTCATAATAAATGGTTTCATCTTTTGCCATACCAAAAGCAAAAAAGCTACGTGGAAACGAGTTTTCACAAAGACACTTCACGATGAAGCCTCAGGGCTTTTACCAATTCTCACCCGTGCAAGAAGATACATCATCCACAATATTTAATAACATTGACAATCGATGCTCTTCTCTTTATTGACATGCTTTTTTAAAAATCATACTTTTTTTGGTCTAGTCTAAATATATGGATACTAATTACATGCGTTATACATGACACAATCATTCACCACAAGACTATCACCATTACGACACCCTTAATCTATTATATTTTGAACCATTTATAACAACCCAGAGGCTTTCATTGGTGTGTTTGTTGAATAAGTCTTGGAACAAACTTCTAAACTATTCCTAAAAAGATTACGGTATCATCATAAATATTTCTACCATTTCATTAGTCAAAATTGAAAGCGCTTCCCATTCATTTTCATCAAAGACTAAAATAAACTATTTTAAGGCTCCAAATTCTTCGAAATGGACCAATATTCAAAATCCCCATTTTGACTTAGACCCAGCAAATTCGGATCTACTTAACCTACTTTACGGAGTTGTGTGTGTGTGTGAATAACCTTAACAGTACTATGGTCCCTTTCAACATGTTTATTATTTTAATTCTTTCTTATTAATTAGATAGTCCTATTACAACGCCACATGCCTCTCGAGTGCGTCGGCGATGTTTGACTTTTCATGACCAAAACACCCCTGGCATAACGCGCGTGCTTTCACACTTTAAAAATGAAACACCATGGGTGTTTTCGCCATTTTCAGAAGGTTAAATACAAGGATGTCTAAATTTTGTCACAAAATTTATGAAATTACTTCCTAATATTGGATTCCAATACATCAAATCAATATAAAAAAAATATACTTTAAATTCTTCCTTTAATATTTGCATCAGCTTTAATATAAAAATCTAAACTTTAATAATAAAAATCTTAATATATTATAAATTTGCATTAAGTTGAAAATTTATAAATAACTATAATAAAGTCATATGATCGGAAAATTAAAAAAAAAAAAAAAACATTAGCGTCCTTTGTTTCAGGCTTTCACATATATGTTGTTCCTACGAGAGTGTGGGTATGTGTTGAGTTCTGTATGTCACTATCTTTCATTGAATATTGCCACCCCACCACCCTCACCCACACAACCGTCATTCTAGGCACCCTGATCGAATGCCAGACCCTACTCGCAGCATTCATGTATCCAACCATCATTGACCATTTGATCACAATCAGACGGTAATCAGGACACGCCCCACCACCCAAACTCACACGGAAACACCACAATTGTTTCATAAATATCACCAGATTTAGTATGCACATGTTGGACCTAACCGTGTCCATATAAATATATACACAATATTACAAGCCTAGCCTACACAAAATTCTGCATTTCCATCACTCTGTTTCTTTCTCCTTGACCCTGTTAAACACCAAAAAATAAAACAAGAGCATGACCATGAAGCATTTCCATTCGCTGCTTCTCATCATCATCACACTCCTGTTCCTTACACCAAGAATTCACTGCACCAGGACCAAATTCTCAGGCCCCTCCACTTCAAGCCATGAAGATTTTCATCCCTGGGGAAATTCTCCCATCAGCAGCAGAGGTAGAGAGTTTATGTCAGAGAAACGCAGAGTGCCAACAGGATCCAACCCTTTACACAACAAGAGATAGCTTGATCTCTCAGGTTTTATGTAGCAGGATAAATAGTGTAATCAGATATGCTTTCTTTATTATTCACTACCTTCTTTGTCATATACAGGGAATACAGATATATATATATGTTTTATATGCTAGCAGAGTCATGTTAGACATAGTGATTGTTTGTCAGCTAGATTAGTAAGTAGAGAGTCCTTGTACAGAAGGTAAACAAGATTTTGAGCTTTAGAAGTATGAAAACAATAAATTATAAACTAGAGTTTGTTTCTGCAGTTTTGTGTACATTTTCCTTGCCTTAAACCAAACTTTCCTGTTGCATTGCAATTAAAGCCAATTTTTTTAAGATCGGACTTGTATTGTATGTCTTAGTTATTACACATACCATCATAGTTTATCTTGTTCTTTCATTGCTCAAAATCAAACCTGGGTGGCCATAATTGACACAGTTTTTGATGTTGCATATGTTGAGTACAAAATCTGAATTTTCATTGGTCAAACTGGGGGATCCACCATCAGATATATGCAAACGTTTACCATTTTATTGGCCCTCTCTCTCTACCTGTGCCCATTGAAAACAACTGTTGAGAAGAAGAAAGAAGAATATGGAAGAGACGGTTGGGCAACGGATTTTCTGAGATTTGGTGTTTTGTATCAACTGTAGTTGGAAGTGTTGGAAAGGGAGGAAGAAGAGAGGGTGGGGACCCTTAGAGTTTTGATGAGTTGAAAAATATATGAAAATGAAATGGGATGCACTGACTCATATCAGTGATCAAACAGTTCAATCATTATACCTCCTCTGGTGTGATAGGCCCCAAACCTTGAATGCAGTGTGTTTAATACCCATTACTGCACACAACAACCATGCAAATAATTAATAAAACTCCACCATCTTGTGCACACACACAAGAATATTTGTTGACAGAAGGTGATAGACTCCACATGCTCTTAGTCTCACCCTACCTACATAACACTGAGGTCCCAGAACTTCTTGTACAATTACTTTTTCTATTTTCACTTGTGATTTGGGTACAAGTAGTGTGTAGAGTAGAGTGTGTGTGTATGATATCTGTGAGTTGAGTTGAGTTGCATAGTTGCATGCACTAAAAATCCATAGGGAAATGGTTATGGTGTGAAATTAAGGTGGAGGGTTTGTGGTCCACATCGGGTGGAATAAGTGCACATACTAATTCTGGTTACAGGACCCCCACCAAGGCCACCACCAGCTCCAGCTATAGCCTTTTCGGTGTGCGCGTGTAGAGTTTTGAACACCATGGTTGAGGGAAATAATTGTGTAGTTGGAAAATAAATCAAAAGTAACAAATTTAAAATAATATTCTCCATCAATTGCCCTTTGCCTAGCCACCACCACCACCATTTTAAGTGCCCTACTTCCATACTTTCACTCTATATTTAGCCAAATTTATGTCTACAAATTTCTACAGAAGATTTTTTTTAAAAAATAAATAAATCTAATGTAAAAGGATTATTATAAATCAGTATATATCACAATAATCCAATATTATTATTATATGTAAATAAAAAATTGGTTAAGCACAAAATAAAGTTAGTATTGATGATTGTTTTAGCGACCATTCACGCGCTAGCTACGTTAATAGTAATAGCTACTACAATTTTCATAATTTAAAAAAAAAGTGTTAAGAGTAAAACAATAGTAAAACTGGTTAAAAATTATGTTTCAACTTATTGGGAAAGAAACTCGGTCAATAATAAAATGCACCTGATTGACAAGAATTTATTTTTAATAAAAAGGATCATATATATATATATATATCATTATTTATTATTCTGTAGACGTGTAATATGGTAATCTAACATTACTATAAATTTTTTGCGTAAATTAGATTTCACATTACTTCATATTTGTGTATTGATGAATGCATTATGTAATGTTAAAAATATGAATGTTTCTTTGTATGATATGGTCGGTGTGAGTATCATTGCATTGCTAACAAATTAGAAAGCAACGTTAGCTTAATTATTGCAAAAAATAAATAGTATCAAATATAATGATTTATGATTAGATAATATTGTAAAAAAAATGTACATTATTAGTGTATTTTAATTACATTCTAAATTGTTTAATTATTGATGGTTCAGTTTATTAATTTTGAATGAAATTTATATCAGATGTTGGAAAATATTTAGAAGAAAATGCAGACATGCTTCTTAAAGTAATCAAAGATGAATGTGTGGTATTTAATTTGTCACCATAATCATTCAACAATCTTGTGATAACTAATAGACGTTTTGTTTAATGATTTATAAATGTAATCATTAAGAGCACATGCTGGGTACGGAATCAGTCAATGACTTTTGAGTAGTTTACATTAAAAGAGAATAAAAATATTTAAAGATTTGATTAACCTTTCATGGTCAATAGATTTTATCATAGTTTTATTTGATGCAGCTGAGGCTGATAACTTATCTGTAATGATCACATGATTAACAGAAAATTCGTATTGATATATCTAATGATCACATGATTAACAGAAAATTCATAAATAGATTAATAATAACCTATTGCTATTGTTTTCTCCAAGAGCCAGCCTAAAACATAATTAATCCTAATTAATTATTAGAGATCTTAATTAATTTGTAGAGTGCAAATAGGTAGTACATGTAAAATATATTTATTTTGACACACCAAGAGGATAAAAGGTATGGGAAAAAAGGCATTGAAAAAAGTATGGCAAAAAAACATTACTTAAGGTAATTTCCTAGGTTTTGTCTAGAACACACAAAAAAATAATAATTACGAATGTATAAGACAATTCTTAAGGAACAAAAATTTTAAAGGGTAAATCTTATTGTATATTTTTTTTTAAGTAATGAAATATTCACAGAATTCTAAGTAATGTATTTTTTTAAACTCTTTTGCTTTAATTTTATGTAGTATTGTTTTCTTCCTTAGTTCAAAAAAATAGTTTTATAGTAATTTTTTTCTATCATTGAATATGTGTTTTTTTAGTAGAGATCCTACCAAGAGTACGAATCTTTAGTAGGTTGGAAATCCAACTGTGAGTTTAAGTTTCATATTGAATAGAAATAAGAAAGTAGAATAGTATATAAAGATAAAAGACTCATTAACCCATTAACTTAAGGTTTTGGGTAAAGAGTGGTGTCAATCCCTTATATAAGTGGCTTAGATGTTATTGGTATTTGTGTAACCCACATCGAACCTCCTCCTCGATAGATCCAACAAAAATTTTTATTATGAGTTTACTATTATTTGATATTTTAAGCTACTTAATTTATATTATCAAGCAAGGCATGAATTTGTTTTATGGATTATTGTATTCAATATTATAATTTTTATGTAGTCAAAATATTATATAAAGTATTTCTTAGCAAATATTAAAAACACATCTAAAAGCACTATATCATGTGTGTACACATATATATGCATGGATCTCATTGTGATGCCACACATGCATTATTAACTCATCGGTCTTATATATAAATATTATCGTATGCTAATGATCAATATCATACTGTCATTATATATGTGTCGCTTTGATAAATTAATCTCCCATGACAACCTTACTTTTTCAATTAAAGTAAGACTTCCTTGCTTGCACAATACCATTACAAGATAAGAGATTTGATTTTCTTTCTATCTCAAACATTCACTTATTATTAGAGTGACTATTGCTTGAATATTCTCTTAACTCTTACTTGGTGTTGCTTGTTATATAACTCAACAAGTTAAAATTCATTGTCACTTAAGTCATCAACTTTTTAATTGAATGTTCACATGTAAATATATGGTTTCATAACTTCTAGAACCTCGTGCACTATCATCATTTACGAGTGTTTGAACAACTCTTGAGTGTTACTTGTTCCAAAGAAGAAATAATTGCTTCGATATTTCTCTCATTTAGGCTTTGTTCACTTGAATAGATTTGAGGGAGAGTGATTGAATGGATTTGAAGGTAAATTTTTTGTTGTTTATTTGAGTGGATTTGGAGGTAAGTGAAAGTGGATTTGGAAGTAAAGTTTTTGAGAATTAGTGTAGGATTTGATTGATGTGACAGATTAAAAAAATTTACTTCCAAATCTACTCTCACTTACCTCCAAGTTCACTCAAATAAACAACAAAAAGTTTACCTTCAAATCCTATCAAATTCATTCAATCACTCTTTTCCAAATTCATTCAAGTGAACAAAGTGTTAACTTTAATGTCATAATTTAAGCTAATTACTTTATCTCTTCAACATCCATGTAACTAACTATTTAATAAATGTATTTTTTTTGTCAAAATAATTAGTGCACAAAAGTCCAAGTGTAACACCCCGATTTAGGCGTTACAATTTATTTTCCACACAATACATATGTAATTTTTTTTTTTAACACCAACAAAATTTTAAGTTCTTTATTACAGCACAAGTCTTCTGAAAATAAAAGTCCACACAGTTCATAAACTTCTGAAATTTAAAATTTCACACAGTTCGGAAATTCAAACATAGATCTATTTTAGAAATTCCCCATGTCTCCTTTTCCCCGCAGATCTCTCATCTTCTAAGCATTTTCAGAACCATCTGCTAATTCATCTGAAATAGTTTCTGCTCCCGTATAATATCACACATTATACGATCATTGCATTCACATACACAAACACAGACAATAGGGTGAGCTAACCGATTCAAGAAATATACGTCATCCACAATCTTACTAACATCACAAGTGTGGCAATCAGTCAAATACATGCATCTCAAACATACTCAAAAACCAACTATTACACTGATACTTTATAATATTTCTCCAGTTAAAATCATCAGTCGATTCACTAGAGTCAATACAACATATTATTAATCTGCCTACTTACCAAAGCACAGCAGTCAACAATCCTTCTGTCTACTTACCAAAGTAGTATAACCATGATATACTGATTACTTACCAAAGTAATCTAACGAGGTGATCTACTTACCAAAGTAGTATAACCATGTGATACTGACTACTTACCAAAGTAATCTAATGAGGTGATCTACTTACCAAAGTAGTATAACAAGGTGATATTGTCTACTTACCAAAGTAGCACAATAATGTAATATTATATACTTACCAAAGTAGCATAGCGTGGAACACTCCGCCTACTTACCAAAGCAGTGCGGTTTATGTCAAGTTCACCTCTCATTTTTCCACCTACTTACCAAAGTAGTGTCCGACTTCAAACCTCTCCTCTCCCGACTTACCAAAGTCGTAGGAAAATAAATAAAAATTCAGATTTACAATTATGGCAATAATGTCTATACCACCCATCCAAATTTACCATCAACTTATTTACAATTCATGATTTAACTCAAATAATTATTACAACTCAGAATATTCAATATAATTTAATTTTCTAATATAGAATATATTATATTACTTATCCTCCAATCTACAAAATACAACTACACATACAATTTAAGAATATAATTATCCAAGTTTTTACCCAATACAAATAAATTTACTATTTCGTGAAAATATTACTCTTCACTCATATCATTAATTACAGATCTGAACCAATCAAACTAATAAACAACATGTTTAACTCATATGGTAAAATTTTCAGTCCAATCCAACGGTTAATGAGGCGGAAATCATAATTTATGTATAAATGATCCAAAAACATAAATTAAGCAATATTAAGATCCCTGAGAAGATACGAAATTAATATCTATAAATCTGTATCTCCGATTTAAAATCTGAACGGTCCAAGTATGACACTATCTTTTAGAAACAACATATTAAAATTTCAGGGTAATCCAACGGTTAACTAAGTAGATATAGAGGTTTTACCGAGGTAACTCAGAGACAGAAATTTAAGTGGTTCACGGTTAAACTCAAAATGCGGAATGAATTCCTCTAAGCACAGACATCTAATTCCAAATCTGAACGGTCAAGATCACTTGATATGTCTTATGAACCACATACTAAAGTTTGGGCTCAATCTAACGGTAGATGAAATATATACGAAATTTGTGCCATGATAGCTTAAGAACAGCAATACAGTGTTCATCCGATTGTTTCACACTTTCGAAATTTCTTTCTCTAAACATAGACCTTCAATTACAAATCCGATCGGTCAAATTTTATTAATATGTCCTAAGAATCATATATAAAATTTTGAGGTTGATCTAACGGTTAAATAGGTCCAAATCTATATTTTTAACGAGACAACTTAGTAACAGAACTACAGGGTAACTAATTTACTCAAACTTGCATTATTTATTTCTCCAAGTACAGACTTCTATTTTCAAATCCTAACGGTCAAAGTTTAGTAATAGGTCTTAGGATTCACATACTAAAAGTTTAGCTAAATCCAACGGTGAAAACAATTAATAGAAATTTTTCACCACAGTAACTCGAAAATAAGAAATTATAATCATGAAAACCAAATTTTACACAAGTCAATATATAACTACCATTACCAAATTTTAACACATTCATACTCATATTCATGATCATAATCAAGAAAGGATTAGCTCCCCTACCTCTTCTCCTTGCAAGAAATTCTTCACTCTTGATACCTCTAGACCACCACCTTTGCTTGTTTTCACTTTCAATTTCAAAGAAAATTCTAACTTAAATCTCTCTTCTTCAAAGAGAGCAATTCCTCTCCTCCTTGCTAGACCAAGTCAGTCTCCACACTTAGAATACTTAGGATTTTCGTTCACCTCCCACCAAGGACCTCTCTACTCTCTCCCAAAACTCCAAATCTGATTTGGAATTAAAAGAAAATGCCTTAGACAACAAAGGACCTATGCACTTGGTACTTAGCAATAATAAACAACCAATGAACCATCCTAAACCATTTTTTTTCAGCCCTAAAACATGGTAGGAAAGTCTCCAAAGGTTCCAAAATGTTCTCCTAGTTCAGAACACAACCTACCCACTCCAAAAAAATCGCAACTTGTAAAAATGTACCTAAAATTAAGGTTGGACGCTAGCCCCTGGACAGCAACACTGTCACGTTTTCCCCAGCTCAATTAGACCCCTTCCCGAAGTCCAAAATATGCGTATGAGTAGTCAAATTGAAGCTCTTTGAGTCTAGTTTCCAATGAAACAAGAATCAACTCAATTGATATTTTCTACAAAAAGTTATAATTAAAATAGTAAACCATGTCAAACCTGACAGCATTCCATTTTACATTATAACTTGAACTTTTTACAACTTGGTAAATTCTTGAGGTTCTAGGGTCTTACATTCTACCCCCCTTAAAAAATTTTCGTCCTCGAAAATTAAGATGTTACTCAAACAAATGAGGGTATTCTTTTATCATATAATCCTCTAGCTCCCACGTCATCTCTTGGGTTTCCTCGTCCCAAAGCACCTTCAATGTATGAATTTCCTTTCCTCGTAACTTCTTTGTTTGAGCTTCTAACACCCTTACTGGCATCACTTCGATAGTAAGATCTTCACGCACTTGAATGTCATCTGTTTCCAAAACATGAGTCGGATCAGAGACATACTTCCTCAGCTGCGACACGTGGAACACATTATGCAAGTTCGCCAACTGTGGTGGTAATGCTACCTCATATGCTACTGGTCCAATCCTCCTAAGAATATCGTAAGGACCAAGAAACTTTGGTGACAACTTCCTTGATTTAATAGCCCTACCTATGCCGGTAATCGGTGTCACACGTAGAAACACATGATCTCCTTCGTTGAACTCAAGAGGTCTTCTTCTCTTGTCTGCATAAGATTTTTGTCGACTTTGTGTTGCACGCATCCGGTCTTGTATCAACTTGACTTTTTCTGTTGTTTGCTGCAATAACTCGGGACCTACTGAAATTGTTTCTCCATCCTGAAACCAGCACAAAGGTGTCCTGCACCTTCTCCCATACAATGCTTCATACGGTGCCATTCCAATGCTCGCATGAAAGCTGTTGTTGTATGTGAATTCCACCAAAGGCAAAACCTCACTCCAACCTCCCAAATGATCCAATACACACGTTCTCAGCAGATCTTCCAATGACTGAATAGTCCTTTCAGTTTGTCCATCTGTTTGAGGATGATATGCTGAACTCATTCTTAACTTTGAACCCAAAGCCTCTTGCAATTGCTGCCAGAACCTTGACGTAAACCTTGGATCCCGATCTGAAACAATGCTATTTGGTACACCATGCAATCTCACTATTTCTTGAATGTACAACTTCGCCAACTTCTGCATTGACATCCTCAGGTTGATTGGCAAAAAGTGAGCACTTTTCGTCAATCGATCAACTATCACCCAAATGGAATCATGACCCTTCAATGATCTTGGTAAGTGAGTTACAAAGTCCATCGAGATGCTGTCCCATTTCCATTGGGGAATATCCAACTGTTGTAACATTCCACCTGGCCTTTGATGTTCTATCTTAGCCTTCTGACATACCAAACAAGAAGATACAAACTTTGCCACATCCTTTTTCATCCCACTCCACCAGAAAGATTCTTTCAAGTCTTTGTACATCTTAGTCATACCAGGATGTATGCTAAGACGACTCTTGTGTCCTTCTTCTAGAATCATCTTCTTCAGCTCATCCTTTGCTGGAATGCAGACTCTATTCTTAAAACGAATAATACCATCTAATCCCAAACTGAAGTCTTTAGCTTGATCCGTTCCCAACAACTCCATTGTATCTTGTAGACTTGTGTCTTCCTTTTGTCCCACTTTGATCTCTTCCAAGAAATCATTTGTGATCTTTAAATGACAACACCAAAGGTGATCTTGGCTCAGCTGTAATCCCAAGTTCATATCTCTGAACTTCTCTATTAATTCAAACTCCTTCACCATCAAAGCTGACATATGTATTCGCTTCCTACTCAAAGCATCGGCTACAACATTTGCCTTCCCTGGATGGTACTGTAACTCAAAATCAAAATCCTTCAAGTACTCCATCCACCTTCTCTGCCTCATGTTCAACTCCTTCTGATCGAAGAGATACTTTAAACTCTTGTGATCACTAAAGATTTGAAAACGTGATCCGTAAAGATAGTGCCTCCAAGTCCTCAAAGCAAAAACCACAGCCGCTAATTCGATGTCGTGCGTTGGATAGTTCCTTTCATGCACCTTCAACTGTCTCGATGCATAAGCTACTGGTCGCTTCTCCTGCATCAATACACAACCGAGCCCATGGTATGAAGCATCACAAAACACTTCAAAAGCTTTAGAAGCATCAGGGACTGCTAATACTGGAGCACTTGTCAACCGTTTCTTCATCTCTTCAAAACTTGTTTCACACTTGTCGGTCCATAAGAAAGGTTGTTCTTTACGAGTCAACTGCGTCAAAGGACCCACTATCTTGGAGAAACCTTCGACAAACTTCCTGTAGTAACCAGCTAGGCCCACAAAACTTCTTACTTCCGACACCGTCTTTGGACGTTCCCACTTTAGCACTGCCTCCACCTTCGTTGGATCTACAGAAATTCCTTTGGCAGAAATCACGTGGCCAAGGAATTGTATTTCCTCCAACCAAAATTCACATTTAGATAATTTCCCAAACAATTGATGCTCCCTAAGAGTCTCCAACACAATCCTCAAATGTTCAGCATGTTCTTCACGATCCCTTGAATATATAAGAATGTCGTCTATGAACACAACAACAAATTTATCTAGCCACGGTCGAAATATTCGATTCATGTAATCCATGAATATAGCAGGAGCATTGGTCACTCCAAACGGCATCACCACATACTCGTAGTGACCGTAACGTGACCTGAAAGCCGTCTTCTGACTATCCTCTGATTTGACCAAGATCTGATGGTAACCAGACCTCAGGTCAACTTTTGAAAACACACCAGCTCCTCGCAACTGATCCAACAAGTCATCAATTCTTGGTAGTGGGTACTTGTTCTTAATCGTCAACTTATTCAGCTGCCGGTAGTCGATGCACAACCTTGAACTACCATCTTTCTTCTTTACTAACAAGACTGGAGCTCCCCATGGTGACACACTCGGCCTGATAAACCTCTTCTTCAGTAGTTCCTCAATTTGTCTCTTCAGCTCTGCTAACTCTGTCGGAGCCATCCTATACGGAGCCATAGACACTGGTCCAGCTCCTGGTACCAAGTCTATAGAGAACTCCACTTCCCTGCTTGGTGGCAACCCTGGTACTTCATCTGGAAAGACATCCTCGAACTCTTCCACTACTGGGATACCCATCGTCTGAACCTCAAAACTCTTCTTCTCTTGAGCTACCAGTACAAAACACATGGCCCCATCACTAACATCCTTTAGAACTTCTTTGGTTGAGATTAGTTCTAAACCATCCGAGTCTGGAAAAACCAATCGTTGTTGTCCACAGTCAAGCAGAACGTGATTGGCGGTCAACCAATCCATTCCCAGAATTACATCTAAGCCTACGAGAGGTAAGGAGATCAAGTTCACTTTGAACTTGCGTCCGTAGACTACAATCGGGCATCCAACACAGATTGAACTGGTTGAGATCTGACCCGATGTTGGTGTAGAAACCATCAATTCATACCTTAGATTACTCACCGGTATACTGAAGTCTTTCAAACAAGTAGAAGAAACAAAGGAGTGCGTAGCTCCGGAATCAAACAATACATGCACACATTTACCAAACAAAAGGCATGTGTCAAGGATGAGATTACCTGGCTTTGCAGCCTCTTCACCGGTCAAAGCGAAAACTCTTCCAGCTATCTTGGGCTTCACGCCTGAAGAACTTGGTTGTTGTGGTGCATATGCTATCTTCTTCTCAGGACAAACATGAGCGAAATGTCCTAGCTTGTTACACACAAAGCACCTCTTCTCTTCAACCTTCACTCCAGAGAGCTTAGGACAATCCTTCTTGTAGTGCGCACCACCGCATTCAAAACATTTCACGGCTGTTCGCATAAGCGGTTGGGGTCGCTGATATGGCTTCTTCCATGGCTTTCCTCTAATAAACTTGTCCTTCTGAGTCTTGTCAACTCGGTTTCGGTTCATTTCCAGTAACTCCACCTTTTTTGTCTTCTCAACTAAGGCTGGAAACTTCTTGATTTCAAGAGGTACAATCATTCTCCTCAGGTCATACCTCAGACCCTGCTCAAATCTTTGACACTTCCACCCTTCCGTCATGTGCTGACTATAAAAACGGATAAGATACTCAAACCTGTCGATGTACTCTTGCACTGACATCCCACTTTGACGCAAGGCCAAGAACTCTTGCTCCCTTTCGATCTTGGCGCTAGTCGGGAAGTACTTTTCCAAAAACTTGTCCTTGAAACTGTTCCAAGTAATAGCCTCTTCATCAGATTCCATCAGTCGCTTCATACCATCCCACCAGTACTCTGCTTCCTCTTTCAGTATGAAGGTTGCGTAATCTAGTTTTTCCTCATCTGTGCACTTGATCACATGAAAGATCTTCTCAATGTCCTTGATCCAAGCATCTGCTTTATCTGGCGTAGCTCTTCCATTGAACCTTGTTGGGTCGTGCCTCAAAAAGTCATTCAGCCTCGAATAAGTCCTCGGTTCCTGAGTGGTATGTTGCCTCTCCATTGCGTTGATCATCCGATCAACAGCCCGATTAAAATCATCAATTGGAGGTGTTTGACCAACATTGTTAGATCGACGTGCCATGTTCTACCATATACGTCAAAAGAAATTAATTTAAACACAAGTCAAAACAATGCATATCTCTACCTTTCAAACCAACGCTCTCCAAAAGAGCTACAAAATCATCACAACAAATCACAGAGTCACACAACAGAAGTTAACGAGCTCACTTCCCAAAAGCCCCAAAAGATTTTTTGAAAACCATGGCTCTGATACCAAACAGTGTAACACCCCGATTTAGGCGTTACAATTTATTTTCCACACAATACATATGTAATTTTTTTTTTTAACACCAACAAAATTTTAAGTTCTTTATTACAGCACAAGTCTTCTGAAAATAAAAGTCCACACAGTTCATAAACTTCTGAAATTTAAAATTTCACACAGTTCGGAAATTCAAACATAGATCTATTTTAGAAATTCCCCATGTCTCCTTTTCCCCGCAGATCTCTCATCTTCTAAGCATTTTCAGAACCATCTGCTAATTCATCTGAAATAGTTTCTGCTCCCGTATAATATCACACATTATACGATCATTGCATTCACATACACAAACACAGACAATAGGGTGAGCTAACCGATTCAAGAAATATACGTCATCCACAATCTTACTAACATCACAAGTGTGGCAATCAGTCAAATACATGCATCTCAAACATACTCAAAAACCAACTATTACACTGATACTTTATAATATTTCTCCAGTTAAAATCATCAGTCGATTCACTAGAGTCAATACAACATATTATTAATCTGCCTACTTACCAAAGCACAGCAGTCAACAATCCTTCTGTCTACTTACCAAAGTAGTATAACCATGATATACTGATTACTTACCAAAGTAATCTAACGAGGTGATCTACTTACCAAAGTAGTATAACCATGTGATACTGACTACTTACCAAAGTAATCTAATGAGGTGATCTACTTACCAAAGTAGTATAACAAGGTGATATTGTCTACTTACCAAAGTAGCACAATAATGTAATATTATCTACTTACCAAAGTAGCATAGCGTGGAACACTCCGCCTACTTACCAAAGCAGTGCGGTTTATGTCAAGTTCACCTCTCATTTTTCCACCTACTTACCAAAGTAGTGTCCGACTTCAAACCTCTCCTCTCCCGACTTACCAAAGTCGTAGGAAAATAAATAAAAATTCAGATTTACAATTATGGCAATAATGTCTATACCACCCATCCAAATTTACCATCAACTTATTTACAATTCATGATTTAACTCAAATAATTATTACAACTCAGAATATTCAATATAATTTAATTTTCTAATATAGAATATATTATATTACTTATCCTCCAATCTACAAAATACAACTACACATACAATTTAAGAATATAATTATCCAAGTTTTTACCCAATACAAATAAATTTACTATTTCGTGAAAATATTACTCTTCACTCATATCATTAATTACAGATCTGAACCAATCAAACTAATAAACAACATGTTTAACTCATATGGTAAAATTTTCAGTCCAATCCAACGGTTAATGAGGCGGAAATCATAATTTATGTATAAATGATCCAAAAACATAAATTAAGCAATATTAAGATCCCTGAGAAGATACGAAATTAATATCTATAAATCTGTATCTCCGATTTAAAATCTGAACGGTCCAAGTATGACACTATCTTTTAGAAACAACATATTAAAATTTCAGGGTAATCCAACGGTTAACTAAGTAGATATAGAGGTTTTACCGAGGTAACTCAGAGACAGAAATTTAAGTGGTTCACGGTTAAACTCAAAATGCGGAATGAATTCCTCTAAGCACAGACATCTAATTCCAAATCTGAACGGTCAAGATCACTTGATATGTCTTATGAACCACATACTAAAGTTTGGGCTCAATCTAACGGTAGATGAAATATATACGAAATTTGTGCCATGATAGCTTAAGAACAGCAATACAGTGTTCATCCGATTGTTTCACACTTTCGAAATTTCTTTCTCTAAACATAGACCTTCAATTACAAATCCGATCGGTCAAATTTTATTAATATGTCCTAAGAATCATATATAAAATTTTGAGGTTGATCTAACGGTTAAATAGGTCCAAATCTATATTTTTAACGAGACAACTTAGTAACAGAACTACAGGGTAACTAATTTACTCAAACTTGCATTATTTATTTCTCCAAGTACAGACTTCTATTTTCAAATCCTAACGGTCAAAGTTTAGTAATAGGTCTTAGGATTCACATACTAAAAGTTTAGCTAAATCCAACGGTGAAAACAATTAATAGAAATTTTTCACCACAGTAACTCGAAAATAAGAAATTATAATCATGAAAACCAAATTTTACACAAGTCAATATATAACTACCATTACCAAATTTTAACACATTCATACTCATATTCATGATCATAATCAAGAAAGGATTAGCTCCCCTACCTCTTCTCCTTGCAAGAAATTCTTCACTCTTGATACCTCTAGACCACCACCTTTGCTTGTTTTCACTTTCAATTTCAAAGAAAATTCTAACTTAAATCTCTCTTCTTCAAAGAGAGCAATTCCTCTCCTCCTTGCTAGACCAAGTCAGTCTCCACACTTAGAATACTTAGGATTTTCGTTCACCTCCCACCAAGGACCTCTCTACTCTCTCCCAAAACTCCAAATCTGATTTGGAATTAAAAGAAAATGCCTTAGACAACAAAGGACCTATGCACTTGGTACTTAGCAATAATAAACAACCAATGAACCATCCTAAACCATTTTTTTTCAGCCCTAAAACATGGTAGGAAAGTCTCCAAAGGTTCCAAAATGTTCTCCTAGTTCAGAACACAACCTACCCACTCCAAAAAAATCGCAACTTGTAAAAATGTACCTAAAATTAAGGTTGGACGCTAGCCCCTGGACAGCAACACTGTCACGTTTTCCCCAGCTCAATTAGACCCCTTCCCGAAGTCCAAAATATGCGTATGAGTAGTCAAATTGAAGCTCTTTGAGTCTAGTTTCCAATGAAACAAGAATCAACTCAATTGATATTTTCTACAAAAAGTTATAATTAAAATAGTAAACCATGTCAAACCTGACAGCATTCCATTTTACATTATAACTTGAACTTTTTACAACTTGGTAAATTCTTGAGGTTCTAGGGTCTTACACCAAGTATTAAAGATTTTATATGTATAGAGTTTTGAATAAAAAACAAAAAAATTAAAAATACATTTCATGAAATAAGAGCAATATTTCATAAAATAAAAGTAAATATTTCATAAGAATAAGTAATCAAATAAGAATTTAAAGATTTTAGAATAAGAGAATAGATATTAATTAAAATAACTCAAATCAAGAACAATAAAGGTAACTTAGAATGAAATGATAAAAAAGTTATTAGAGATTAATTTTACTATTATTTTCCATGACAATCTCTCTTTTCTAGGGCAAAAACTTGAACTATGCACCTTATTTGGTGATTCATAAAATTGATTTTAACCCAATTCGTCACTGAAAAGATGCCTAAAGTACTTAAAGGTTAACTCAACTAATTAATGAACAATATCAAGCATATACTTTCTTAATTCGTTATGAATAGTGTCTCTTGAGTAAATGCCTTAGAGTTTCCTGGCAAAAGTATCTTACTTGATGTTCGAAGAATCTTATTAAGTTCTATACTTTAACCAAAATCTTCTCATTTTCTTGTAAAAGAAAAAAAAATGTAAAGTTATAATAAAAAATTAAGAAAATTTGAATTTAAATTAAAAGTATTAAAAAGACAAAAATAAATGTCTACATATAAGTTAAAAATAGGATTAATATATCAATATGATACTTATCATTATCATAGTAAGTAGTGTATACAATAATAACTTATCATTTGAGTAGCAATTCATTACTTGATCCATATCAACCTAAAGAACAAATAACACAACCTTTCCAATTCAACATATACTATACATAAACACACTTCAATCACCTATCCCTCAATCGTGCCAAACTCATATCTCTAATATCAATATAATTACATCAAATTCTTACTCCTCAAAATATACTTTAAGCTTTCAACAATTAAACATATAGATTGGTATTCATACCGCGGTATACACAACCGTATAATTAATTATATTCATATATTTATTTCATTATAATGTATACATTTTTAGAATTTTCTATCAAGACTTATAGCAATACAATATGTCAAACCATACCCAAAAATGTCTTTTTCAAACAAAAACTCAAGAAAAAGATAATTGAATCCTAAATAGAAATTGAATTACTTGTCTGAGAATCAATATTTTGATTGATTTGTCTTAATTTTTATATTACTACTCTTTGGGTTATAATTTGTCTATAAAACATATTAATTCAAGGTTCAAAATTCTAGATAAAGTTAAAAAAAAGTTAAAAAAATCATTTTTTTTAAATGTCATTTCAGAAAAAAGAATTATATTACTGACTATTTGTTTTTTAGTATTTCATTTGTCTCGTGTGCGTATATCATTTTCACTTTTTGCATACCTATTCTTAAAAAAATACTTTTATTAATTTATTAACTCATAAAATTTGTGTGATATGAAAAAATTAAAAGAAGATTTGAAATATAAAACGTGAAATCTTACCAAAGAAATATTATATGTATGTTAAATATTTAAATGTAGAAGATAAAGTTCAACAGAAAAACAAGAACTACACGAATATGTCTTTTTTTTCATTTTTCTCCGTTCAAGACTAAAATACATAATAAATTGACTATCTCATAGAATCACTGATTTTTCAGTCTATTCATTTGATTTGATTATCTCATATTTTCTTCCTGTACCTCCATAATTCATGTGTACACTCCATATTTTTCAAAATCTATTTTATCCTCTATAAAAGGGAATTTTAATTATATATTTTGGAAATTATCTATAACGGAATTTATAAAATAAGATTTTCGGAATATGGTTTAAAGGAGATATCAAAAAACAAAACTTTATTCATATGTGCGGGGAGAAATTTAAGGAGGTGCAGAAAGAAATTGGCTTCTAACCACCTTACCCTAAAGGTAGCCCAACCCAAAACAATCACAAGAATAGCATTATTTTTTGCACTGCAATAAACAATAGCAGAGAAATCTACGAAGATGTTGAATACAAACCAAAAACTTGTTGTGCAAGCATAAGACATGTTGCATAGTTCTTGTTTCCCAAGTAATTTGATAATCATTTTGAGTCTAGTCAACATTTTTCTTCTTAATCTAAGCTTTTCACAGTTCAGTTTCTTTACCAAAGAACACTTTCTACTCATAAACTAAACTAAACTAAACTCATATTTTATTCTACAAAGTAATTGCCATGTTCTACTACAAACCAATTTACATGATATCCCTTCTGCAGATTGTCTTCCTGAATTACATAAACCATTATACTCTATACTTCTTTATCATTTATACGATAACTTTATCAAACATTTTACCAGGGGGAGATTTTAAAACATTGATATAATAGAATTTAGACATGATGCATTGTCAATGTTTTTCTGTGATAGTTCTTTATAAATATATTTTGCGATTGCAAGTGACTAGTTTCTGGTTAATCACTTTTGCTGAAATTTTGACCAATTACATGTTAATTTTTTTTATTTTGTTAAAGTATTAAAAGTTCTTCAAATTTTCTTTCAAACAACCATTTAAAAATTGTTAATTTTTAATTATTTTCAACGACATACATAGCTTGGGAGCCATATAAATATGGTGGAAGAGAGTGAAAGAGAGAAACAGAGTAAAACTGAAAGATGAGTTTTCTCGCGGGAAGGTTAGCTGGGAAAGAAGCAGCGTATTTTTTCCAGGAATCCAAACAAGCCGTAGGAAAATTAGCCCAAAAAAACCCTATTCCTAAGTCCAACAGCAACAACAACAACAACCTAAACTTCCACGAAGAACATGATCATTCGGATGTTCTTCCCGAGGTGCTAAGACATCATCTTCCTTCCAGAGTGTTCAGAAATGATGAAGTTACCACTTCTTCCTTCTCTGCCTCCAAATGGGTCCTTCCTTCCGATCCAAAAATCCATTCTTCCGTATCCCCCGACGCTCTCAATCCTCTACGTGCTTACCTTTCCCTGCCCCAAGTCTCTTTTGGCCCCAAAAGGTTTCTTCGTCTATCTCTGTTTCAATTTCCCAAATACTTTTAGCATATCAATCAAATATCATATGCATAATGGTTTCCCATTTGAATTGTATCCTTTAGTTTTAAATTGAGCTTGAGTTTTGTTTATTATCAGTATAAAAAATTCTATACTTCCTTAGTATTTAAGAATCATCACTCTCTCTTACAATTTCCCAGATACTTTTACATCGTCAATCAAATATCATATGCATAATGGTTTCCCATTTGAATTTCATCCTTTACTTTTAAATTGAGCTTCATTTTTGTGTGTTATCCGTATAAAAGTTCTATACTTTCTAAGTATTTAAGAATCGTCACAAGAATGACTTTTAAGATAATTATTGTAAAATTTAACAAATTTATTGCATTTTGTGATTGAATAACAATGTAAAATTGTTTTATACCGATAGTATACCCTATTTGCACTTTTCAATTTTAGAACTAGGGTTTTAATAGGCAAAGAAGCTGGTTGTGATTCTTCCTCTTCTCTTTTTTATGTTTAAAATGAGTGATATTGTTGAATTGCTTATGCACGACGGTTTGGTTGCACAGGTGGCAACTGCCCGAAGCAGCAAACACAGTTTCGGCCTCAACAGCTAATGAATTGCGTCAAGACAGGTTTGCCACTCATGTTAACCCGGAGAAGTTGAAAGCTGCTGGTGAAGGGCTTGCACATGGTACATTTCATTAAATTCCTGCTGTACTGTATATCTTTGATCTTTCATTGCTTTGTTTTTCCCTGTATTATAAACTGAGTGTTTTAAGCAATTCTCAATATTTGTAGATACCTGGTTTTTTTATGCAACATCAGGGAAATAAATTGTTTTTCTCACCTATGAATATGTACATTGTGGACTTGATATCTACTTGACTGGATTATATATATTGAGCTTGTTGCCCTCATCTTTCACATAATCACTTAATGTCTCTGTGGGGTTTATAGTGGAATCTACAACTGCTAATGGTTGAAGGTAAAAACAAGCATCAAGTGTTTTCTACTAAGCAACTTGGTCCAATCTGTTTGGGTTGATGCAGTAGTATAAAGAGGAAGGTGTCAGAGGAGTTTAGGTAATTTTATTGGGTCCAAAGAGTATATTAATAATTTGAGGGAGTAAAGTTGTGGTACATAGAGCATATTTCATAAGAGTTACTTAAAAATATAAATATTACTTTAATGTTGGTCCGCATACATAAATTGTTTAAAATTGAAGAGAGTTGTTTGTAATTTATAAGGAACTCATATGTTTAGGACCTGTACTAAATTAATGTTCAGGTGGTTATTTACTTCGTTAGTGATTGGTTTGTGACTTCATCCAGATTTTGTTGTGTTTATATCAATAATGCTGTTAAGGAAAAAAGTTTTCGGGCAAATTCTTTGGGGATGATGCATATGTTTTCTAATGCAATTTTTCAATTACCATTTTTTTAGTTGGAAAGGCTTTTGCTGTTGCCACTGCATTTGTATTTGGTGGTGCTGCATTGGTGTTTGGTACGGTGGCCTCCAAGTTAGAGCTGCATAATGTAAGTGACTTAGTTTGTTGAAACTATATACCTAACTATCTGTCATTTGAACATGAACAAGTTAATTTTTAGGAGTTTTTTAAGTTTCAAATTTTAGGATATTGGTCAGATACGTATATGATCTATTATATAGATTTAAAATACATTTTTCATACAAAATACCAACATAATTTAATATGTTGATCCTAGAGTTTAATATATGTATTTTTTTTTTAAAATTATGTAAGTAATCCACTAGAATGTCTACCTTGATCCATTTTCATTCATCGTTCTTCTTAAATTATTCATCATGTTGAAAGACATTTATGACCATAAAAATTCGTTTTTATCAGAATTTTTGTTGTTGTTACATTACAGATCAGTGACATCAAAACTAAGGGAAAAGAGTACGTGGAGCCACAACTTGAGAGTATCAAAGAACAATTTGCTCCCTTCAAAATATGGGCAAGTTTAAAACTGTATTTCTTCAGTCTTCTGAGAACATTTCAATTCACAAGCCTAACTCAAAACTTGGATTTGCAGGCTGAGAATGTGTCAAAAAAGTGGCATAAGGAAGAGGAAGATGTTAAACAGAAGACTATCGTAAAGGAGCTATCTAAAATTTGGGGTAGAAAAACATCAGATTGAGATTTATATGACTTTAGTTGCTTTAGAAATATGTGGCATGGGCATCCAATGATGGATAAGTTGGATAGAGTATGCCTCTGGCTGTTGTTGTGTCTGTAAATTTTGAACCGGAGAATAAAAATAATAAAAAGTATTATTGTGTATCAGTCATTAAGACGGTAGTAAATGGAAGAATATAATTTTGGTTAAGTGAACAATCCTGATATTTCAGCAGACCAGACATACTGCTAAGGTTCTGAAAACCATAATTCATCAGATAGAGTATGCCCTATATTGGTGATTTGATTTGCATGCTTGGTTTTGGAACACCCGGTCAATAATATAAATTAAAGATTAAACGTTTTTTTATTTTATTTTTAAACTATTTTTTAAAATTGTTTCGTCTTAAAAACTAAATTATATATTTATTTCTTCCAAATATTTGATGAAAGTTTATTTCCCAATAAACAACACATGAAAATTATATTATAAATCACTTCACATACAAAACATTTCACATGTCGTATGTCAAAAGGATGTTAATTTGAAAACCAAAAAAACATATTTAACTTTAAATTAAATTATGACTTAATAGTATTTTTTATCATTATTTACCTTTATATTTATTTTTTTTAAAGAGATTCAATGTAATCTTTTCCGTTACATTAATGTCATTCCACCAAATTTGTTCTTGAGATTGGACAACAAATGAGCGTGAAATGAATAGACGATTGTATTAGCATATGTCTCCTCATCTTCTTCTAAACAACATTAATATTAATCTAACATAATGGACCATTGAATCTTTTTAAAAAATATAGAGACTACACTGAATCAAATAAATAAAGAAAAAACATTAAATCATTTCTATAAATATAAGTTTCAAAATTGTTATTAAAGCTTAAATTATATTTCTCGTACATACAACTTTTATTGCAACCTTAACTTGACGTGGAAGTCGTAAAAAAAAAGAATGAAGTTCAAGAATTAATTAAGAGTGAATCTTGAGAAGCACCACGGATGAATTTGGATGTGACATATATAAGTTTCCAGTTGGTATGAATCAGACTTAAAAAATAATTCCTATAACTTATAATCTAGACCAGCTCCATATTTCCAAGCCTCTAGATGCCGCTTCAACTGGAAACTCATCTTGGATGGCAAGGTATGTACCAGTGGCCTTGCGATTCATTGAACATGAGCATAGAATACAAGGTGTGTCAATAGGATCTATATGCTTGTTGAATAAATAAGGAAGCTAAAAAATGGTTTAAAAGGACCTTTTAAAGATTTTTACCTCACAATAGGATCAGCAAAGGTCGATAGAAAGGTGTAGTATCCAAGCCCCACAAAATGTCTCGACCAATCAACAAGTACAGGAACACCAACCTGGAACAACATAAAATTCTTAACTCCTTATGTTTAAGACTTTTCCTCACTAATTATTTATGCTACATATTTTTATCAAACTCCAACTAGGTTCCTATATGTGTGACTAATTACATATATAATATGAGAAACTAAAAGAGAAGAACATATATAAAAGTTGCACTTCAAGACTATGTGAAATTTCCTTGCATCATGAAGTACCTGCTTGAATATGGATGGGAGTATTTGAGGATTTGTTAACATAACCAGGCCTAATGTTTTGGAAAGTGGCCCAAACTGTACAACATCCTGTAAATATAAGATGATATCTTAGGAAAGTCATCATCCAAGTGATATGGGTTCTCATCTCAATTAATTGAGTCTTTTGAGAACAAACATCTTACAGAAGACACAGAAAAAAAACATATCCAGATATTCAGATTGGGACCAAAGTATACCTGTAGAAACGGTCGTAGCACAGGATCACCTAGCCTCTGCAAAAGTGAAGGATATGCAAGAAGCCACGGTAAGAAAACACATCAAAATAATGTCAGTCATGAGAGAAATATACCACCTGCATACAACTAAAGTTGGAATAAAGAAGTTCATTAATAAAATCTGCAGGAACATTGGACTGTTTCTTTGCTGACATTGCTCTTTGGAACAGCCATGAAGCACTCAAGTTGGGCTGCATGATACATAATCTTGGTCAGGTATTTAGTTTCATACCACATACTCTGAAAGACTCAAACCTTTGAGAAAAGTTGGAGAGTACCATGTAAGGGTTCAGCAAGGACAAGTTGTATGAGTCAAGATAATCACCATCGATTGCTTCATGTATTCCTTCATTACAATAAAGTGGAGAAAAGAAAGAATCAGTTATCTCAATAGTACATCTTTTTTTTTTGTAGTTAGCTGTTACTTGTTTGAGCTACTTTGTTAAAAAAAACCAACCAAATGCATCTATACACATGAATACTTTTTCTATACAGATACTTTAAGCACCATTGCATGTTCTATTTATAGCATTTACAAACTTGGACTGACGATTGATTAATATTCACTCCACACATTTATACTTATAACAATTAGGTATGGGTATACAAATTACCAGCAGTGCCATTTGGGTAGTGAACCATGACTCATGAGAGGTGGGAATTGTGATGATAGACTCACTACACCCTCCGTTTTGAGGTCAAATTTTAGTCAAATGATATCGTTGTATATGTTCTTCATTTCATGTTTCTGGAAAATAAATTCCAGAACAATCTGGAAGTGGGTAAAAAAGAATTGACTCCATGATTTAATTCGTGCAATTTATCGTTGTACATTCGGAGTTTAATGTCTCAGATTGAAAAAAAAAAGGTAACTCCTGTCCTACAACATAGCAATAGATCTGCTTCAACTAGTACCAAAATGTACATCACAAGTTTAAAAAATTCACTGAAAGACATACCAGCTGACAGTCTCCCAAGGTGTCTGGTCAAACTTCCAAATCCACCAAATGAAACAGGTGACTGTATGCCACTGGCATCACCAAACTACAGAGAGTGAAGCTTCAATGATTTAATATTAGTTGATATAGATCAGATGACTTAATTTTATTATTTTAGAGAGGCTTCAGAAGTGTAAAACGTAATTTACCTGTAAAACTCTATTAAAAGAAGCTGGTAGCGGACTGCTAAGTGCTCCATATCATCACCAAACATTGTACGGTGTAATGTTAAAAGAAATTATAAGTTGAGATACAAGTAAGCAGATTCAAAATGAGTTCAAAAAAAACTTAGGGAATTGAAAGACAAAGAGCACGTCAGGTTTTTAGATAATTTTCTCATATGCAATACATTACCTCTCGCGATACGTGGGAAAGATTCCATAAATAACTCGCAGTATCTCTAAATTGTCAAGTGAAACACCCTATAATGAAAAAATTGCATATTGACGTCAGTATCAAGCTGAGAAAAGCAGAACACTTGCATAAATAAATGAATCAGAAGAATTGTAAAATTTTTGGCACCTTATATGACTTTAAAAAATATAATATTTGAATAGTGTAAACCTTTATGGATTAGAATAGCCATTGCAGAACTCATTGCACAGAAGCTCTTTAAAACGTAGAGAAAGAAAGGCAAAACTGGATTTGATCAGTAACTACTAGAAAAACAGAGCGGAGCATATAAGATATAGAAGAAAGGAACAAAACTGATCTTTTTGATATTCTAATTTTGCACTCAGATTGTTCACACTTTGAAATTTTACAGAAAGAACTTCAATAGAATGTTCATGAAGCCCCTAGTTAGGCAAAACAAACAGCAAATTATGACTAAATTCATCATGAGTTCACGCCTACTGCTTTTTTTTTTTTTCTAAAGTCGAAAGCTTTAAATAATCTTACAAGCAAGACAGAAAAATACAAAGGCATTAAATATTTTAATATGACTGCTAAAATAACTAATTGCCAAAAGTAACATAAGGGTACAATGTCCTTCAAAATGGACAAAATAAAGATCAAGACACATCAAAGAAGATGAAGAAAATGAAACTAGCCTGGTATTCTGGCATCAAATCCCAGTATTCATCTAATAATTCTTCTAATTTTGGGGATTCAGGTTGAGGCTCCACATAAGTGAACATATAAGTTGTACGGTCCAAAGGACCCGAGCCTGCAGGAAATGCCTGTGAAGATTTCAGCGAAAGTTCTTAAAAATAGCATAAGGATACTATGTTTCTATTGATATAGTAAAAGGTACCTCCCAAAACAATTGTGCTTTTGAGTCTCCAACTTTCTTTATTGATGAACTGCTAAATATGACATCACTAGTGGAGTTTGTCTTAAAGCCACGTGCACATGTTCCAACAACAAGGCAAACACCATCAGGCTTTTGCCCACCTCTTATCTGTGAAATCATTGAACATGGCAATCAGAAGAAACTTCAGGAAAAGGTTTTAATTTTAATACTCAGTATGTGCTTATTTATCATTCATTAAATAGCATGTGTAGAACTTTAATCAACAGAAGTTTTTATATTTTCATGGAAGTTTTCAGTCTCGTTCTTGTTAGTGTTGATTTTTACAATAATACTGGATGAAAGGGACCATAATTGAACTTAGGTGGCTATTTATTTAACAAATATTGCATCACTTGCATTTGGATGCATATAAATGACAGTTAATGTGTCCTGCATATGGATGATAGAACTACAACAGACGACCCAAAGGAGAACTTATAAAGGACAATCAGTGCCTGTATTCCATGAAACATGTGCAAACATCCTTGTGATAATACTATGAAAATCATAAAATATCTGTTAGGATGCAACGATGAGTAAAAGTAAATTCCTGACCTGTTTTACAACAGGGGAGAAGTTGCCCATGGCATCAATTATGAGACGAGATGACAATATCCTGTCCCCAGAAAGTTTTAGAACCTTAAAAGAAAAACAAAATGTGGTTCATGCTTCACTATCTCCGTATATAATAAAAATTATCATGCATCAGTCACATAAATTAAATGGTAATTTAAAATTTCCATTGCAATGCTAGGTTCATGTATTTTCTGTTTCCATGCTTCAATGTCCATCCTCAATCTGCTATGCAATTTTTTTCTGATACAGTGTAGGACTTTCTTTTTGTAACCCTTTGATGTTTATCTACAGTTAAGTGGTGTTTTTAAATGCAAAAACGTATACAGAACTTCAACAAAATGAGACATCTGACCAGGCTACACAGCCTAGAATGGTGTTTGGTTTAACTATGATAATTCATCAGTAATAGAATTTCATAAAATAACACGTCATGATTGCGATAGAATAACTAGTTTTAAAAGTTATGGTGAACTCACTGCAGCATCCTCATATACATTAATGCAGGAGACGCTGCACTGCTCAAAAATGACTCCACCGAGGGAGAGAAACCGTGTCTTTACAATCTCTATAAGCTTTTCTGGTCTGCAGTGGCAAATAGCAAAGATGAATGTTTAAGGAAAAGTCTAGCTCTTCAACGGAATACTAAATTTTACGGTCTAAGGACTTCATTGTAAACCCTGTGCTCTATGCCTATAGGAAAATAACAAAATGCATGTTTATGAGAGTTAAGCCAGACAGATATCCAATTACCTACTAGAATACACAACTATCAAGATAGGTTGTAGGCTCTCATACCGGGTCAGATTTTAGCTTAAAATCAATTGGTATTAAGTGAAGCTGTCCTACAAATATATAAATCACACAACAGGAATTGAGGTAAATGATGTGGAACTTCCTAACAAATATTTAGCAACTCTACTTAATTGCCAACTCCATAATTTGCGGTCCTTCACTCCCAGTACATTGTCTTTCATGATTTGAACCATATTTGACTTGTTATTGTCTTAAAACATAGTTGTCTAATCGCATTTTTTATGCAAAATAGTTTAAGACTGGATGAAGAATTCTGAAACTGGATGTACAATCAACTTGCACATTTCTCAGTAATTCTACATCCAGTCAGCTACAACAAATTTTCTGTTCTCTCTTGAAAGGAATATGAAAAATAGGAAAATACATATACACCAATTATATATGTGATCGAATTAGCTTACTTTTTGTATAAAAAAATGTTATAAACAAAGTGTTAGTTAAAAAGACTTTGGAGAAATAAGTAAATTTTCTCTAATAATTAAATAATCTAAGCATACACTAAATTAAGCAACTGCAACTGCTCATTGCCAAGCCAGACAGAACAGAAAAGAAAAATATTAACTAGATAAGAACAAAGATTAACTTATATATTCATAATTAAAATACAAGAAAGCAGTTATTATGGTAAGAAGACTGACGAAACACCGAGATTAAGTATGTCGCTGACCCAGATATCCCCTTTCCTTTCAAATCCACATCTATTCTGCATAGTTTACGAAGTTGCCTTAGAGGAGTTAGTAATAAGTAAATTAAAAATAAAATAAAGGGGAGTGTAGGAAGAATAAATCCTGCGGAGGTTACAAAATAAGACTTGGGTTGAAGGCAGCATTTAAGACTTGTGCCATTTGTGAGATAGCTTTTTGTCGATTGGAGAAAGAAACTGTTCCAATATTCCTTAGTTATTAGATCATTTCATCTTGCACTGCTCTATGATTTTTTTCATTTAATTTGTAACTAACAAGACCCTATTATCAATCTTTTGCTGTGTTTAGGTATGCGATGTGTGTTCAAACCTAATCAAGATGACCCTTTCTACAAACAGATTGGCAACTAAACTGAAGAAGTTCAGGAATTACAGGATTGAATTTCACTGCCGTGGCTCTTTCAATGTCATCTTCTTCCAGGACTCCAACTTCTACAAGTTCCAAAAGCTCCTTTCTTGATATATTCCATTCTTGCTCTCTCTAGTCATAAAAACAACACAGACAACTCAATTAATTAACCCTTCAAAGAATTCGCTGACCCTTTTCATTGTAGGATTGAATGTTGATAACTCAATCAAGAAGCTGAAATTACCCCCTTTAGTACATTCCTTTCCACAATCGCAACTCGAAGACCCCTACTACACAAGGCAGTGGCAACGAAGATTCCTAGAGTGCCACCACACACCAACACATCATATGAACCTTCTGCTCTGTCAGCAAGACCAGATGAGCCAAACAAGCCTGGGATGGTAGAGACAATTTGCTGAGGCTTTTGATCAACTGCAATGAATATACATAAGAAGATCATATAAAGTTCTCTCATTTCCTAAAGGGTATAAGAATCATGGAATGACATGAACCTTCTTGAGAGGAGCATATGGTTGACCATAGCTTGTCTAATCTTTTCAAGGCTTCATAAGAGTATACTCCACCAGCACCACCAACTTCTCCACCCACTGAAACACCCTCCATAATCCTCTAAAAAGGTAAAAGATAGCATAATATTTTTACAGGATCAACGAATTAAAAACCAGTCTACATATGATTGTTAAAAGCTAACAATCTTACCATATTCAATCCGTAACAGAAGACAATGTAAAAACTTTACACTATAAGTGTTATTTGGGCTTGTTACAAAGAAAGCAGAACGTGGCATGAGAGACTGAAGATTTGGTACCTGGGTCCTGGAGGGAAGAGCTTGTGGTCTCAAAAGGTGGGGTCTTTTCTTCTGTGGGAATGGAGTTCCCACTGAGAGCTGAGATATTCCATAAATGGGTTGAAGCCTAAGCAATGACATAACACGAGAAGCTAAAAAAATTAAGATAAACAAGAGAGTTACAGAAGTAAAGTAACTAGCTTTTCCCTCTTCTTCTGTGTTTGGTTCATCGGTTATGATTATGATTATGATCAATGAAAAAGGCGACGAATTTGCGCACCACAATTGCACACGTTCAACTTCAACCACCAAAACCGTCTGTCCTTTTTCCTTCCTCTATTTTTTTTTTAACTTAAAAATAAGTGCTATCAATTTATTCCTGAATTGAACAAAAACTGAAAGTGCTAATGAATATTAATAAAATCATAATAAAGAATTAAATTAAGAGACTTTTCCGTATTTTAATAACTTCTTTAATATTTTTTTAAAATTTACAAGCCTATATTTTTAAGGAATTAAAGTCACTATTTAGTGTGAAAATTTGGGGGATATAGGCAGAGAGTGACGTGGTTATATATCCAAGCTCTGAGAAATGCACTAATAAAGAAATAAAGAAGTAAAAGTAAAATAGAGAATAATAAGTAGACCTTTTGTGTGGAATTCGAAAGTTTGGGTAGATTTTAAGATAATTACTTTTAATATAATAAAATAATTTTTGTATAGGAGGTTTAAAATTGTTGAAAAATTTAGAAATAAATTTGGAACAATAGTTTTAGGACAAAATAAAAAAAATTATAAGCTTTAAGTTCTCGTGTGTAGGAAAATATATGAAAAGAATTTGCATAAATGCAATTCTATTTAGATATTTCTGATTAGTCTCTAATAAATATTTTTGTTTTTGCTGAATTAAATATTGAAAAACTATTTTTATATTGATTAAAAATGTTAGTTGCTTTCATTTAATTTTTATTTCATACAGAAAGTATAAATTATCTCTACTCATTTATTGGAGACTGCGTCTAAATTTAAATATAAAGCAAATTGAATACAATTGAGCTAGTTAAATTTGTATCTAAATCCAAAAGAATATGATATTGGTATAAGTTAAGCTAAAAATATTCTTAATTTCTGAACTATATTTGTGTTTTTCTTCAAATGGTAATAATAGCATTATTAATAATAAGTATCTATTAGTTTTGTTAATGATTAGTTTTTCTTAGAGAACTTAACGTACTAAATCTTTATTTTCGATCTCAAGTTTTTAACTACCAAGTTATACAGTATTCCATTCAAACTTAATTTTGGTTTTAATTTAAGTGATTTTAAATTAAATAATCTTATGTTATTTATATATAGGTATTTTGTCGAAAAAATAGCTTTAAAAGACGAAAAAAGTATTATTTAAAAAACAATTAGAAAGAACAATACTTAAGAAAGAAAAGAATAATATACATTTAAAATATTGTGTAAAATACATTTTTGTCAATTAAAATTTAAAACCATTTCTTATTATTTTAATACAAGTTTATTAATTTTAAATACCCATGTGTTTAATTTTTTTGTTTTTAAGAAATTAGATAAAATAAAAAGAATGGCAATTGGGGGAATAATTATTTCAGAGGAAAAGCTTATGATTTGTATCTCCTTTTATTTTAATTTTCCTCTTTATTTTATTTTTTTCATATTTTCAGAAATATCAGTAGGTAAGAAAAAGGCCTTATTCCCAAAATTTGAAACAAAATTTGTGCTGGCAACAGAGTAGAAACTCAACTCTACTTGAAGGTTTCAACTTTGAGGATAAACCTCTCTCTGCTGCTCCCATTGAGGGTTTATCGTTTAACGGTTATTCCATTTTGCATCCTCAATCCTGCGATTGTTTTGAACTGGTGAAGTCTCAGACTTTAATCATCTTTTGATTCGTTTTGCATTTTTCCTCTTAGTTTCTTTTCATGTCAACTCAGCATCGGCGCTTATCAAATACGAAAATCATTTATCCTGTGTTATCGAATAGGGCCTTGTGAGGAAACCCTAATTAGAAAGCGGGTGTTTTTACATTTTAATTGATTCTTGTGTTTTGGAATCTGAAGATTTGTTATGTGCTTTTAATGAATGGTGTCTCCATCTGTTAGTGAATGCAATTTGATAATTTTCTGAATTCATGTTCATTTTTCTGGTCCTTTCATTCGTTGGTGTTGGGTATGGTATATGCCATTCACTTCTCATCTATGATGGAAACGGACACAAAATAACAGCTAAATAAAACAAACAAACCCACATAAAGATGGAAAGAGAGTGAGCTGCATCATTAAACTTGCTACTGTAGAATCAACAACAGAAGGCTATATCATCGTCAGTTCCCTCCCCCCTCCCTTGCAATTAAAATTTAACAAACATTACTCGTGGGAATTTTGGTTCCTTGTGGAGTTATTCAATGCTTATAACATGAACATTGGAAGTCTATGAACTTATTAAAATCGTCCTTGCAGGTTTGTGCTATTTTCAAAGTGAAACAGACTGAGTGTGAATTGTTGACCTGGCATGGCAAGCTTGTTGACAACATCGGTCATCAGCTATTCTCCTGTGAACAATGGTTCCAGGGGATTTGGAAGGTCAGGGAATTTTTCTAAAGGAAGGTATTGCATAAAAGCAATAAAGATAGAGAAATCCTTGGAGGAATTGTACAATGTGAAAGTGGAAAGAAAAGTGTCTCCTGAGAGACTAACTGAGCTTGGAGTATCAAAATGGTCAGTGTGGAAGACTGGGAAAAGCAAGCTTCCCTGGGACTGGCAGGTAGACCAACTGGTGTACATTGAAGAAGGGGAAGTGAGAGTTGTGCCTCAAGGAAGCAAGCGTTTCATGCAATTTTTGGCTGGAGACTTGGTCCGGTACCCAAAGTGGTTTGAAGCTGATCTCTGGTTCAATGGCCCATATCAAGAACGTTATAGTTTTAGAGCATATGGTGATGATTAAAGTAACATGCACGTCTTATCTGGATGTTTCAAGTAATTGATGTGTTCTGTAGTTTTAGTCATCCAGTTCTAATTGCACTGTCAATATATTTGACTGATTGCGATACTTCACTATCTTCTAAAAGATTTGGTACTAATTGCTTATGTTGTATCCTTTTTCATGTTTTTGCCTTTGCAAGGAAAGACTTCCCGATGAGTTTATCCAGACCAACTTGATATTCCATCACTATTCGCAGATGATTTTTGTTTTTCAAAACCTATCAACATAAATATATATTTTAAGGTAATAAAAAACGTGTACAAGAAAGATATCTCTTTATAAAAATAAGACCACACATTAACTTGGAGCTGTGTATGTTCAACTCTATACTTGGCAAATCACTCACCGAATGGGATAAAGAAGGGTGTACAGAGATGTATCATTAAATCTCAATCCTTGAAAGGCGACATATATTGCAGGGAACCGAAAAGCACCAAAAATTCGAACGTATAATGGCACCTTTAGAAAAAAGAAAAAAAAAAAGATCCAATATGACAGGCAGGTCAGCCAGCAAATTAAAAACTACTCCCAGAGGAAACAGTAAATGTGAAAAAAAGGTTGGGATCTTTTTCTGCAAAAGGCAAGAAATAGAAATTACCAATGTTTAAATTGCAGAAAGGTAGCGAAAGGAAATGATTGTTTATGTATCACTGCATAATCTCAATGGCTAGACTTCTAAAACAAACATCGCCTATTAAACTACATTCCTTATGGTACATAATACCCATGATTATAGAACAAATTGTGGAGACAAAATGCCCAGAAACAAGGAGCTGACTGTTATCCACATTAACGCCCCAGTCACCTTTGTTCCTCATCATGAGGTCCGATCAAACAATTTGGATCTCTGATAGCTCTCAACCACCGGCAGTAGCCAATTGATTTGCACTGGTTGTGATAGCAACAGAGGACACAAATCTTGACACAAGAATGGCCTCATTACTTACAACATTAGCTGCGGCAACATCTTCCAGTTCTTTCCATATGGATTCCCGCTTTTCTAGCTTCTCCCTGTCCTTGATTTCTTCTTCTTGGAATCTCATCAAGCACTCGTCAAAAAGTGCCTGATCAGCATCAGAGAATATTTTTCTAACATTCAGGGTCAAACTCTGAACTGCTTGGTTCCAATGGCCTCGTATATTTTTCTCCAAAGCAGGGAATATTATAGGCAGTATCACTTTGCTGTTTTGTAAGATCAAATTTCGAATATGGTCATTGTTCCACAGAAACAGAGCTCGTTCGGCTACCTGCCAACAGAATAAAGAAAACATCAAACATAACTTAGTAAATCTAGCTAATTTTTAATTTGAACACATACTTTTATGGTGCACTTAAGCTGTGTTTCATTGTTTAGTTTTAATCTTTTGAGACTAACTCCAGATAATAAAACTATAGTAAGTATTCGTAAAACTCAATAAAGAACCCAAAAATCTACAATCTACAGCTGTCCCAAATGCAAGTTCTAACATAAAAGACAATCATATTAATATATTGTTGCAACAAAAGTTCAACTATATGAAAACTCAATATTATTTCATATGAAAATAAATATCAAATTTCTGAGATTTAACAATATCCTATAGGTTGACCAGAAACAAGTTTTAGAATCTGTTTGAACAAATTTTTACATAAGAACTTCTAAGAGAGAAACATAAGAAAAAAAATGAGTTTTACCATAAGTTAAAATTAGTTTATGCATAAGCATATTTGTATAAGTTCACTCAGTCATCTTTAAATTTTTAACTAATGCATAAGCTAATTTTAACTTACGAAGAAACTCAATTATTTTTTCTTCTTATTTTTCTCTTTGGGAAGTCATTATTGAAAGTTGTCCAAACAAAATCGTTATATAAAAGCAGCCATATATAATGTGCTGTTGGCAACATAAGTTTAACTTCCAAGAAAAATTGAATGATCCTTTCATATGAAATTATGAATCAATATAAAAAATTGAGATTTATACGTAGAGCCATATAACAATGTTATTTTCCAAATGATCATGAAAAGAAGAAGGGATATCAAGTCAAATACTATCCCACCCCAAAAAAATAAAGAAGATAAAGATATGAAGATGAAAATGGAAAAAAAAAAATCCGATGTTAATGTAACATAATTGGGCTTTGCAGCATCAATACTAAGTACTCTTGGTAGAACTTCTTACATTTGTTAAATTTATCCAAATTTTAACAATTACAATGCATTATATAAAGTTATTAACAAGTGTCCACTACAATAATCTGAAGGAACAAATATGACCCATTACAAACTACCGTTTCATAACTTATGAATTTGAACCCCTTTTTCATACAAGTTCTGAATATCTCAATGTGAATGCTCTAAAAAATAGTCCACTATTTTGCCAAACTCAATTGCAACAGTAGAAAATTGTATTCTATTATGTTGTTAAGAGTTGAATATCATCATATGCTTTTTCTTCTCCATTTTTTTATATTTTAGGCCAACTAGCTTGCTGTATATTTAAAACCTGATGGTCGAAACCTGATGTCAATTAAGGTAGTACATCATTACACAGCCACGTACTTACCAAATTTTAACTGATATATTCTTACCCTAGTATATTAAAAAATCCTTCAAAACCACAGCTAGTTTCCTGATGTAAATTCATACAAAGCATATCAAAACAAAATTCACACATTGTCATATTTTAGTTCTGCCATCTTAGACCCACACACAGAGTCATGCGTATACAGAGAATATGAAATGGCATTGTAAAAATTGAGTAATATTCAAATATTAGATAGCATTTAAGATAGCTGAGAGAAGCAAAATGAAAATGGAAATGAATAACATCAGAATACAGATAAAGAGCTGTGGTGTTGCTGGCAAATGCTTAATAAAATGAATGCAGAATTCATATAAGAAAAGAACGATGGAATTTCATAAGCACCTGAAAGTGTAAGCTATTAAGGCATCTACCAATCCGACGAAATAATGGGATCACACATCTCTGAAATTCTGCTGCTTGTGTTGCCTCTAAAACTTCCTCCAACTCACCTAGGAACATTACCTCCTTTGCACTATTAGTTATCGGCCAATATTTCAAAAGGCCTCTAACGACAGTATCAGCTAGTTTGACATCTTTCTCGACAAACTGAGTAATACAATAAGAAAGCTGCTGATGATAAAGAGAAACGCACTTAGGCTTGTGTAGCGGAATCAGTGCCCGGACGAGGAACAGTTTATGCTCTTCCTTTAAAGGCAAAGCAAAACCATTTATTATGCTGCCCAATATTTCAAGCAACTCAGCAATCCCACTGTGTTTCTCTGTCTCAAATATGAACCGGTAAAAGATATTGTTGATAGCTTTTCTAATGAATGGTCGATGCACCATGAACTTCCCATAAATACGGTGGAGAATAGTCTTCAGGTAATCCCTCTCTCGTTGATCTTCCGAGTCAAAAAGGTCAAGCAGCCTCAACACAAACGAGTGATCAATGTATCTTTTCGCGAGCTTAGGATCTGTCTCAGGCGAAGCCACAAATCTAAAGAGAAATTCGTACACAATCTGCAGATGAGGCCACGCCGGTTCCAAAACAGGTTCTTCCTCATCAGGCTCACTGATATCTGCCAACTTCCCATCATGATTGGAAGAAGGTAAAGCGCGAAACAAATTTGTTGCTACCATCTTTGTCATCTCCTGCATCACTAACTCGTTAAACTTCGAATTCACAGAAGAAACGTAATCAACAAGCTCAAGTAGAGTTTGCCGTTTAACGTCCTTCTCTTTGAGATGCTTGGCAGGATCATTAAAATCAAACACAACACAGCACATGTTCAACTTTCTAATAAAAAGATTCTGCTTCTCCGAGCTAGGGACATCCCTAAAACTAGGCAAAGCCTCATAAACTGTAGAAGCCATTATTGAAGCCGTTGTAGGAGCTGATTTCTTAGGTTGATTGGTACAGTGTTGAGCAATAGTCTCATTCCCAGAACGAGACCCAACTGCACCAGAACTGGAAGACTTTGAAGAAACAGAATTCGATTTCAAGAGGGTATTAGAAGATGAGGTCAGTGAGAAACCATCATTTAACCCTCCTTCACCGTTTGAATTGCCGTGAGATGATTTTGAGGGTTTGCGAGGTATTTTACCGAGTATCTGTTTAATCATATCTAGAGAACCCCCGAAACCAGAAAAAGAAAAAGACCCTAACTTCTACTAACTAATCAAACTTTCACAATCTCGATCAATAACATTATCGATCACAACCAATGAAACACTGGGAGGGTTTGATTTAAGCACGCCCAAATAACCTAATCCGAAAACCGTACCTTAGAAAATATCAGTGAAAATTGTACTAAAAAAATTGACGGATTACGAGTGCATACGCTAGGGCGTGAAGAAATCGACGGGATAAAGAAGTGGAAAGCACTTACATTGAGAAAAAGCGTGCGAAGATGGCACAAGAAGGGAAGAAAGCGAGAGAAAATGCAAGAAAATTAGAGAGAGTGAAGTTTAAAGAGGGAAATTGGTCCCAGAAACATTTGCCCTATTGTGAGAAACTTGATGACGTGGCCTAAATTTGATATTTGAATTTACTATTTTTTATGTTTTGAGTAGCAATTTATCATGTGTGTGTACAGTCTATTGTCTCAGACTCCAGTGATTACTTACTTTTATATAATCATATTTTTATATAATTAGAATTAAAGTTTAGAACAATGATATATTTTGTATAAAAAATATTAAAAGTATTTTATTACCGATTTTTTGAAATAAATATTAACTTAAAAATTTGTGATTGAATTAGTCAATAAAAACAGTGAAGAAATAAAAAATATATATAGTGACTGTGTGACTAATCATTATGTTTGACAAACTTTGTAAGAGGACATTTTTTAAGTAGAGATTCAAAATTGTTAAACTAGTTTATTCAATTAGAACTGTTTGATAAAATCAATTGTTGAATAAACTTATAAATGTCCGAAAGAACAAAAAAAAATTGTTTATAAGATTTTTTTTTTACATATAAAAGTATGTTTTTGAATAAAATTTGTTATTGAAAAACTCTCTTCCTCTTATTGCTAAATACTTCCCTCCTTTGGTTTATGCGTTGAAAAATATTTTACTACTTTTTTGTGATTTATAAATTATAAAGTAAATAATTGTGTATATTGTATGATGCATGGATTTAGAAATGATACAAATAGCATAAGTTTAGATAATTGGGAATTTATTTTTGGTTGGTGTAATTGGAATTGAGTTTTTAGTTGGGTTTAAAGTTGAAAGAAAATATAACATTGTGAAAAAATTATAAATACTTAAGAATGAGGTGTGGACTTATAAAAACTTCTTTCTAGGGATTAAAATAAATCATATTCTAAGCTATCCTAGGAAAGTTAGATTATTCGTTTTTAATTTAAAGGTTTTGGTGTTTATAAGTTGTTCGAGACTCTGATTTTGGGAAATTATTTTGAAATGCGGAAAAAAATTAAGTTTTTTGAAAATTTGAAGGATTGGAGGCTTGGTCTATATGGTGTAACAAACATAGAATTGATTTAGAAAGTGTAAAAACTCTAAATTCTAAATCTTAAAATTTAGATTTGATTTGATTTATCATGATAAGAAAATTGAACATGACGATGATTTGTTGGGTAAGGTAAGGAAAGATGTTTGAGTCTTCAATTTTAGAATTATGGTGAAATGCCAACAAAATATAGGCTTTTGGAAAAATTAGAAGAATTTGGAGTTTAGTGTAATTTGTTAGCCAGTATTGAATTGATTTTAATTTTGAGAAGTACTTGCTATTTAGTAGATGTTAATTACCCACTTTGAAATGGTTTTGATATCTCTTAGGAAGAGATTATATATTTTCAAATTGCTCTTGGTGAAAGCAATATCGTAGAAATAAAAAATAATTGCAAAAATACTGATGAAATTTGGAATTTGGAAAAATTGGTTCTTATTATCCAAATTTCTCTCGGCCAGTTGCCAAAAAAGTTGAAAAGTTAGAATTTTATTATTTGTTTTTTGTGTTTATAAACTTTAATATTTATAATGCTGGTTTAATTTAATATATTTTTATAGATATTTTGTGAAAGTTTTTTTTCTTAACAAAAAGTGAGTTATTTAATGGAATATTTTAAATTTATAAGTGTAACTATTAATGTATAAAATTATAAAGTTATAAAATTATAAAATTATACTAACTATAAATAATGGTGATATGGCAAAATTACATTCATATAATCCATTTCATAGAAAATCAAATAACAGAAATTCAATTAAAAAATATAAACTTTTTTAATAATTGATAAATAACAAAAATTTAATAAAAATTCAATTAAAAATATTTAAAACCATTATCGGTTTAAAACTTAATTAAGTATTTTTCTTTTATAATATTCAAAAAATTACCTTAAAAAACTATTTTCCTTTCTTTTATAAAAATAATTTTCTTCATAATATTTTGTATTAAACTCTCTTTCCCAAATGCTCTTTAACTTGTGGGTGAATACCATGAAAAGGTACCACTTATACGATACTTACTCTAAATTTAAGGGCAACAATGAAAACCATCATCCTCCTAAATTGGTAACAAGCTATAAGGATTTTTAAATGTCCAAATTTATTTAAGACCCCTACAAAGGAGATGCCAGTGACATCTTTTTGGGCTATTTATGTATCATTCATAGCCTGATACTTAACTAGTTCATATGAAAACTGCATCCTAAACAAAAATAACAAGAGTTGGATTGCATCTAAGAACTGTTTGGCGCTAGATAATTTAGATAGCAGATGTAGCACCGATTTTGAAAGGAAAGGTGATGCAAGTCAATAGCTTCTCCTTATGATCCTTAAATGTCAGCTTCACATCATAAGTGCCCTGCATAAGTAGTGGCAAAATTTAATAGCAAGTATGCAATGAATACCTAGCATACACTATCTATAGTTATTTGGATTAATTAGTACCACAATAAGCTTCATGAATTATTCAGCTCAAATGGCCTTGACTAGATTAACAAATAATAACAAAAACCATAGAACATGCTTGATTTGTGTTGATATGTAACATTTGAAAACCAAATTGAATTAAGAGTTACAAAACAAAACTACTTTTAACAGTGCACCGAATAATCATTTTCTAGTTTGGTTTTCTGTGCTAAACCAAACATGGTTGTTCAAAAAGTATTAATGAAGTAAACCGAACCATGAACCAACGGAGGAACAATGCACCAAAATATAAGGTAAGCTGTTTCCAATTCAATTTGGTGCAAGTAAATAGTTTTTCAGTTCTTGAATTCGTTTCTTTTTTTGTGCTAAACCAAACCAAACTACTTACTTACTACCATCATTCACATCATAAAAGCAAAAGTATCAGTTCCGATTTGCAGTGCTCGATAATACATAACAGACAACCCTATGAATATCGAAAACAGTGTATTTTGAAGACATAGAGAGAATCTGGACAGTGTATAGTGTGTGTATACGGGGGAGACTAACCGGTGGGGTATATGGCGGCAATAATTCGGTGTGAACAAGCATAAAGTTGCCTGCAGGCACCGGACATGGTGTTTCCTCACAAAGATCATGGAGAAATATAGCAGGTGGACCTTCCACTCCAACGTATGAAATTTCATATATTAAGTCCCCGCTTTGAATTGGTTCAGCTGCATGAATTACATGAACAATCTCCACTCAGAGTTAATTCTAATAGAATAGCCATATTAAGCTTGAGCAACTCATTTAAACCTAATGCATTGAAAGAATAGCATAAAAACACAGAGCCAGAAGATCATAGGAATTGGGGGAAAATCAGGAGAAGCATCAGGACTCACGCGTGTAAGCTGGGATCTTAAAGGTGAATGGAACTCCTCTCTCCACAGGGTCAGGTAATATTTCCACTCCCTTCACCTTTACAGCATAGGCTGCATTCGTATCTGCATAACATAAAATTCAAATTAAAACAAGGGGAGGTAACACTCGAACGATACAAGCAACAAAAACCCTAACCACACAGCTAGCTTAATAGAACAACACTTTAATGCTGTTCAAATACTCCTGTTGAAAAAAAAAATTGATTTCACTTTTGCTCAAGTGACATGTTCCGTTTCTGATTGAAAAAGGAACTAATTTTCGAATGAATTTCAAACTCACGAACACCTTTTTCATTTCCACTGCATTATTTCAAAACAATATAATCTGAAAGCAAGATTCAACGGTTAACAATAAACAAATCAGAAATGGTTACTGAACCCATTACAGTGTACAGAGTGGAATCTGTTGATGGAAGATCCCAACTACCTGGTAACTAAGACGATGCATGAAAGTTAAATGTTGAAGAATGAAACAAAGATGTGAACTTAAAGTTAGTTCAGGAAATTACCACAGTATCTGAAAGATGGGTGTGGAGCATGAAATCCAGCTTGAGCATGAAAAGAAGAAAGCGTGAAAGTGATGAGTGTTAGGCAAAAAGAGAAGTATAGAGTGGTAGAAGAGTGAGTAGCCATTTTTGTGGAAGTAGCATGGAAATGGTCTCCGCATGACATTATATTATATATACATTTAGTAATGTCAAAATAATAATAAAAGAGTAACCCGTGCTGCATGCAATTCACGGATGCTGCTATTTGTACTCTCAATTACATCATTAATTAATTAAATAGTCTGATGGCAACGGCTAAATGAATTTGAAATTCAAACACATGTTTTTATCAAACCATGTGAATGATTCACGAGTTATGAGTAGGTATAGTTTTAACCATCTTTACTTTATCATTAGACATCTATTTGTTTTTTAAGATATCCGTGTTTGAGAGCCTTTGAAATGAGAAATAATATTTTGTTTTTTAAATTTTCATAAAATTAAGTAATTATTACAGAAAATACAATATTTTTGTAATTAATTTTTAATTGATGTTGTAAGTAGTTTAATTTAAATCAGAAAAAGTTTGGATTTTATTTAGATTTGTAACCGAATAAAAGATGCTTTTATCATATGCATTTTGTAGGTACTTAAAAAAAATGCATAAACTAGTTTACATGTGAAGGTACTTAAAAAAATGCATAAACTAGTTTACATGTGAGAATTACGCGAACAAAACTAAATAGAAGAAAACTTCTCAATAACAAAAGAAAATGAAAACAACGAAATAAACAAAAACGAACCGTTTTATTATAATTGTATAATTTATTTTTAATATGTGACATTATATAATTTATAAATTTATTATTATTTTTAAGTAACTTTTATGTATTAATTTTCTTGAATAATTAAAATTTTAAAACTGTTTGATTGGCAATAAATTAATTTATTTTACAATAATATATATTTGTTTAAAAATATAAGCATAGTTGCAATTTATTTATTTATTTAGAATTTAGTATGGAAAGTTTATCATTGAATTAATAAAATTTAAATAAACAAAGAGTCACTAAATGTGTAATTTAAGTTTAAATGTCTTTTAGAATAACTTTTTTCACTGTTTATATGATATCCAATATGTGTACTGTGATATAGCATTTGTTGACTTCTTTTCAAGTCATTTTTTTAATTGAACAAATTTTACCTTTTAATAAATTATTTATTTATTTAATAAAATTAGCAATGAAATAACTTTTTCTATTTAAAAAATAAATAATTTATCTCTTAAAAACAAGTGCAAAACTATGTTTTAATAAAATAATTATTAAAAAAATATTATTAAATTATAAAAAATAAATATAGACAATGTGAGAACCTGAAAATTTGAATTAGAAAGTTGATACGGTATTAAGTTAATGAACCATAATATTTTTCTTTTTCTCTTTTAAAAACACGTTTCAGAACATCCTGGCTCATTAGCCCAAACCCCATTATCTCTCTATAACTCATATCTTCAAAGTTCTCTGCCTTCTCTCTATCACATCTCTACCTTCTCTCTACCATTTCTCTTCACTGAGCCATTGGATCTCCAATCAGGTGGCGCCCAAACGTCCGCAACATAGAGGGCTTCGAAATTGACCGATTCATTTTGGGTTCTAGGCTAGTAAGTCCTTGCATGCAACTTCTTCTCTTTTTCTGAACCTAGCACATACATTCTTGTTGGTTGCATGTGTCTTGTGCTTTCACCTTTTTCTTTTTCTACTTCATCCTAGCTCTAAGAGTTGTTCCTATTGTAACACCCTACTATTTTAAAGGGTATTACTGATAGTAGAGACTAAATTAATTTGATATCTCTTATAAACATTTAAACTTTATTTCATTTAATCCAAAGTACAATACCAAACTTACAAACTTTAAACAATATAGTCTTCACCATTGAAATTTCAACTTATAAGTTTTACACAACATAATCTTCCCAATACAAATTGATTCTTTTTACAAAAATCCCTAAAAGTTTTTCCCCGCATCTATCTCATCTCTAAGCTTGTTCAACCGCATCTGCAATATTATCTAATCACATATAACATGAGTTATATGATCATAGTACAAACAAATAAGGGTAAGCCAACCTTATCATAAAATCATTAAACGTGTAATAAAAATATTATAATCATGTATTTCTGCAATTGATAAAATATCATTATTCCGATGTCATTAATTCATCATTATCAAATTCATCTTTCCCATTTCCATAAATCTTACAAGTGTACCATGCTTACTCATGAAGCCTTATGGTCAGACCGCTCTCTGCCTGCTTCCTTAAGCCTCACTTATATACTATGTCTTACTTTCTGAAGCCTTATGGTCAGACCCCTCTCTGCCTGCTTCTATATAACTTACGAATCATATGTTTATGTCAAAGCCTTATGGTCAGACCACTTTCTGCCTGCTTTCATAAACCTCAGGTGTTACTTTGCTCATACCAAACTCTTATGGTATAACTCGAACATACTACTCCCGGTAGTAAACATCATTTCATAAGTAATGATTTCTCATATCCACTCTAACATTTCATAAAACCAACAATTCATACCCTCATATCCACCTAACTCAGTCATGTTCATTCTTTAATCAAGAATTCATAATAACCCGTTTTGGTATCAATAAATTAAACATATTACCATATATTATGCTTCATATTATAAACTCATTTTGCCCATAACGAGTATAACTCAATATATTTTCACCAAACAAAGATCATGGATCAACCAAAATATATCCACATATCGTAGGAACTACATATTAAAGTCTGGGCTCAATGTAATAATAAATAAAATATATATGAAATTTTTACCATGATAATATTATGCATTTATAATCAACTTATTTTATTTTATTTTCATCCTAGTAGAGATTTTTTTTTCTTTTACTCCAATTGGTCACCGAAGAGGACCCAGATGTCTGAACGCATCAAACTCACCTTCGACGCCAGCACATATGACTAGTCACAACTGACTGGACCAGACCAGGGCTGCTCTATGATCAGGGATGTGCCAACTCAGGTTTTTAAGGTTCCTCTATCCTACCAACAAAGGGAGGCCCTCAATAATTAATCAATTTATTTATTTAATTTATCTACCTTGTTGTCTTATGCTCTAAATCTAAAATGCCTAATTTTTATATTTTTACTTCCTCTCACAACAACCTCAAAACAGTATCTGTGTATCTATTTAATACTCATATATAAGCAATTACCGAACCCTTACTCCAGACCTTCCAACAAGATCAATTTCAGCCAACAAACTCATTCAATAAATTCATCGCATCTCAACATGTACAATTTAACAGTTTCGCGAGAGAACACCAGTTCAACATTCGTATATTTATAAATTCATACAAAAATAATTAGTTGCCCTTACCATCAAAATAATATTAATATAAAAATTCAGGGGAAACAAGAAGTTGAATCTGGCAGAGCCGGTTAGACAACTTCTCCTCCTTCCACAAAGATGCAATAAAAAAATAGATAAGACAATAAAATTTCTGGGGAAACAAGAAGTTGAATCTGGCAGAGCCGGTTAGACAACTTCTAATCCATCCAAAAATACAATATAATTAAATAACACGAACATTAACATGTCTGGGGAAACAAGAAGTTGAATCTGGCAGAGCCGGTTAGACAACTTCTAATCCTTCCAAAAATGCAATAAAATAAATAAGTAAAGCAATAAATAGTTTGGGGAAACAAGAAGTTGAATCTGGCAGAGCCGGTTAGACAACTTCTAATCCTTCCAAAATACAATAAAAATAAATAAGGAAAGCAATACAATGTTTGGGGAAACAAGAAATTGAATCTGGCAGAGCCGGTTAGACAATTTCTAATCCTTCCAAGATACAAAAATAAACAACTAATAACATACAAATGACATAACATAATCAACATCACATTTTACAACTATCACACCTGGATATCAACACCAAAGCATACTCTCATTTAAAATTCAGATCATACAGAAACAAAATACTCCATATTCAAGATTTAAGATCAGACAAAAGCAAAATATAGCATATTCAAGACTCAAGATAATACAAAAGGAAATACTCAAAGTTAGCTCCCCTTACCTCTATTCCAGACTTAGTTTCCTCTTCTCAAACCGTTCTCCGGAAACTTCCAGAATTTTCCCTCTTCAACTAGAATTTACTCCAACTCTCTTCTCTCACAATTTCTCTAGAATTTTGGTGTAAATTTCCAGCCTCCCCCCTTGGCTATTTATAGTAAAAAAATTTACTATTTATTTTTACTATTCATTTTTACTATTCATTTTTTTATTAATTTTACTATTACAAAAATAATTTTTTATTTGCAAATTGGTGAATTCTGATCTCCAAGCTACGTGTAACACTTATCCTTTCCAAAAATAATTTTGTTTTTTTTTTTTTTTACTATTCACTTTTTACTATTCACAATTTACTATTCACAATTTACTATTCACTAATTTTTTTTTTTTTTTTAGTATCTAACTAATATTTTCAAGGATCTTACACCTATCACCAATGTGGGGGGTTTGTAGGGTTTTGTTGAGTTCCTGCTGTGAAAGGTACTATTGAGGAATTCTTGTGAGCTGGACAGTTCGAATCTTGAGGTAATGGGAGCTAGATACTTTTTCTATGGGTTGTATGAACAATGCATGTGCTAAAATCTGTAATATTCTGCTGTTTGATGAACAAGTTTGTGTTTAGAGTGACCTTGTTTTGTATGCATCTGTATGAGTAAACGTGGAACTGTGAATTGATGTTGTAAACTGATATGGGGAAAATGTATTGTTGTGATTGAGTTCATTGGTGAGGTAGAGATGTTATGAAGATTATTAGATAAGGGGTCAAGTGAAACTGTAGTGTTTTGGGCAAATTGGAGGTAGTGAGGTAGCGATTTTGGGCATTGGAGATCTTGGGTGTGTTTGGGCTGTTTGGGTAGCTTAAAAAGGTCAATTTTGACTTGTTAGGAACCTCAAACTAGTCTAAAACGAGTTACAAGTAGTACAATTGAATTTGGGTCATTAAGTTGTGATTATGGTGTTCTAAAGTAGAAATTGAGTCAAAATTTCTTTAGAATCGTTGTAGGAATGTTTATAATCAATTAAACAAGTTTAATTAGGTCTAAATCACGAATTAGAGGTCTTAGAAGTTGGCAAAATGACTTAAACATGGTAGAGGGGTGTGTGAGGGCCTAATTCTGCAAAACTTGTGTTCTGCAGATGATGTAGAGTCGCTATGCGAGTTGTCTCGCATAGCGAGTCCCTATAAAGAGTGCTCACTATCTGGGTCATTCGTTGTGCGAGTTGGTGCGCTATGCGAATGACTGGAGGGTGCTGCTATTTGTCTGGTGATTCGCATAGCGAATCTAGTCGCTGTGCGATTGGTGGTGGCCTGAAGTTACTGCCATTTTAATTCGAAAGGCGAGAGGGGCGCAAAGCGAAGAGGTTTGTAGGTGTGCTCTCTATTTAAGCTCTCTAATAGCGACCTTGGTGCGCTATGCGAGAAGACTTGAGGCCGGTAGCCTCAACGAGTTAATTCGCATAGCGAATTAAGGAGTGCGCTGTGCGAGACTCTCTTGTCTCGCCTTGCGAGTAGGATGCACTCTGCGAATCCTGAGTCCATATTTCTATTTTGCTCTTGCTTTGGTTGAGTTAAGTGTGTGGAATGATTGGAATGATTGAAATGATTAGAATGCATAGTATGATGGTGGTAATATTATTATATTGAAAGTATGTGAATGTATGAGACATGTTTGGTGGTTGAATGTAACAAAGTATGGTTATTGGACGTAATTCCATGATCTTCAAGGAGAGGATCCCTGGTGGTGTCCTTGGTGTGTTTTAGAATGATTTGCATGGAAGCTCAGTCTTAGAGGTTATCCTGAAACTACAATGGTCAATCATTCTCAAATAGAGAGGATTGAATCATGTCGTGAATAGTAGCAGGAGGTCCTAGTCTTTGGTGCTTCCAGTATGGCCCAAGGTAAGTGATAACGGACTAACCTCATGAGTGTGGGGTAGGGGTGAAACCCATTGGCAATGGCTTTGCAAAGTAGTAGAAGCCACCATGAGTACATAACCCGCCATAACTCGGCAATCATTCTAAGTCCGGACGAGTCAAGTATAAAAGGGTAACAAGTGGTATTAAGTGACCCTGTATATGTGAATTGAACTTGCATGTTGTGTGTGACTGTTATAACGTGATTTTTGTATATCTAGCTCACCCTTCTGCTTGTGTTTGTCTGTTGTTTGTGTTGTGTTTTCTGTTGTAATGATCATCCACTTGGATGTGAGCAGAGGTGGATGACGTACCTATGGAGCAGACCTTGGAGGGAGATGATGCTGCAACTTAGTTTGTTTAGGAATTTCTAAATTAAGTACTATCATTTTGAAATACTCTAAGGTGTTTAAGTTTTAAATTATGACTAAATTTGGGATGACTACAACCTTAATACTTTATTTACAGTCTACTTCTAACTGTTCTCTTATATAAAAAATGTAGACGTTAATATTATGTATTTGTTATATAATCTGGGACGTTACAGACAATATTTATAATTTTAATATGTAATTTTTATTTATTTCATAACTATTTTTTATTATAAATATTTATTTTAGTTTAAAAATAATTACTTAAAATATTGTAAAAGAGTATAATGATATATACTAAAAAAAATTCATTTATTAATGATAGATTATTAAATTGAAAAAATCATACGTAATTATAAAAAAAAATTTGTAATATTATTATAAATATTTTTTTTTATTTATTAATTTGAAAAAATCATATGTAATTATAAAAATAATTTTTATAATATTATTATAAATATTTTTTTTATTTATGGGTAACTTTTTATCATAAATAATTATTTTAATTTAAAAATATTACTCAAGAGTATACTTTTAAAAATTTGTATAAGACAATTTTGTTTTCTGTTTTCCATCATTTTGGTGTTAAGAGTTAGATTTCTACAAAATATAAGTCACCTTCTTTTGTTGACTTAATTTCTTATATAGTTCATGTTTAAGGTAGTTTAATTTTATTTTATAATAGATGTTTGATTTCCTTTTTTTTAACATAATAGATTCTATTTTTTTCAAAAAGTATGTGTTATTATTATTTTCTACCTTTTTATTAACTTCTTATAAAACAATAGTGCTATAAAAGTAATAAAATTAAAATATTTTTTAATATAATAAAAATATAAATATAGATGCATATAATATTTTGTTAGTGGTAATAAATTTGTTTTAGAGAATGCAAACAAAAAAAATGCACTGTCAAAAGTCAATTAAATTAATTTACATAAACTTCATAAAATTATTGGTCCATCTTCCTCTTTTTAATAATTATTTTTAACTTTTATTTTGTTTTATTACCAAGCCATGATTCCCCAATGCTGTGCAACTAGGAGCTTTTACGAATCTGGCTCCTGAGATCGCTCTCGAGAAGAAGTAAGAGTGTGCAGATTCCAATTCCCAAACAATGAACCCCAATCCAATACCCTCGCCATACATCAGGTTTTTCACCTTTCATCTACATACATTCTCACATTTTCGCTTTCACTGTTTACCAAAACTGCATCGCTTAATTCCTCAATATTAATTACATGCTCATTGTAAATCTGGTTTGCATCTCCGTAATTTTTACGCTGTATTTGATTCGATTCTTAATTGTACGTTATTATTTTCTACAACGGGTTTTGATTTGGCGGATGTTGAACTATTGGCCAAACGTGACTTGGAGTGCAAGATTCCGACGTGGATGAATCATGAATAAATGTTTTACCTTCTCTCTTTTTTTTTTCAGGAATGGTGGTGTTTAATGCGTAGTGGGAAATGCAACGTGCTACACAGACTGCTGAGGAACGTTGGTTGGAAAGAGCGGTGAAGGAAGAATGCACATGGGAGAATCTTCCCAAACGACTCTATCCAGTTGTGTCTTCAAAAGAAGAATGGCACAAAAGGTTCAATGAAATTTATGTATTTAACAGATATTGTTTATATTATCATGATTCATTGTTTAATATTATAGTTAGTACTCAGGAGTTAGTAGTTATCGTAATTGTTATATCCGTTGATTAAGTGCTTGAGGAGATGCTTGAAAGAGCTTTAGTAGAGTTTATTTCGACTGATTGAAATAATTTAATAGATTATGGCTTTTGTAAGTATTCTTTTGGTTCATTTCAGTAAGTTTCAGGTCGAAATTATGATACAATCTCTAATGTCCTAGTTAAGAACTTCTTGAATAAAAACTTGATTAACTTATTTGGCTAAATTTACTATTTAACTCTACTGCTGAACATTGCCTGCCTATGTTTCACTGAATAATTGAAAACTATTGAGTCTAAGGTGGAGAGCCCGCTTAACTTTGAGATAGCATTGCAGTTGGAAACTTGGCATCTCAGCTTTTTCTGCTCTGCTCATGTCCTTTTTTGGGTCTGTTTTTTTTTTTTTTATATATAAAGGGTTCAAAGGAATTAGTGAGTTTTTCTGCACTTTTGTGTAATTCCTCTAATTATACTAACTTTTCAAATAAGTTTCATTTTGTTTTCTGTAAACAAAATAAAACCAAGTTCGTAAGTTTTAAGATATCATGATTTTTTTTAGCCACTAGGTTTGTGTGTATGAAAAGGTGGGATTGCACACAAGTTAGAAAGTTTTATCAGTGAATTGTAGTACTTGGACAGGTCAATTGTGAAGATTTCTTGTGTATGGTCTTTGCTTGAAAAAGACCTTTTCATTTTTGGTGGTAAGAAACATATGTTTTAACTTTTGAAAGGGAGTAAATTTTCAAAGGAATTAGGAAAGCTTTTGATTTTCAAAGGCCGTAATGACTTTAACTAGGAAGGAAACTAATATTTATCACTCGGAATGAGAGTGTTATGATATTGGAATCTGATTTCAGATCAGAGCAACCTCACGTACCAAAAGGGAGAAATAAAAAGAAATAGACTTAACCATTTCCTATTAAAACCTACCTAAGTCATACTTCCTATTATTGAGAAAAGATAAAGGATGCTTCTAATATTCCTTTTGGGTCTAATTGTAAGAATGAGTTGGCCGTATCAGACAGGAAATCGTCATTTATTAGTTTTTTATTTTCTATTTTTAAATTAGGTCATAAGTCAAAATGTAACGCTTTCCATTCATTTCAGGGCTCATATCTTCGTTTCTTGAATAACTTTTTCCAGTAAATACATGATTATAATCTGCTTTCTCAATTGTTGACCATGTAAGTTTTATGCAGGATAATCGAATACTGCATAAAGAAGAGACTTAAATGGGAAATTTGTTTTGCTCGTAAAGTTTGTAAAGAAAATGAATATTATGAAGATATGATGCGCTACTTGCAGAGGAATCTAGCTGTATGTGTTCTACAGAATGTCTGTTACTCTGTTTGATTTCTCCAATTGAAATTTGAAATTGTATATCAAATGCACTTTTACAAAACTTTATATGCATATGTTCTTATCCACATGGATCATATTAAAGAACTTTTGTGGAGAAAATTTTCAAAATCGAATTCTGACGTTGTGACTAAAAATAAAACATAATGTCCTCAATTTTAGGATAAGGTTTTAATAAATAATTTAATCATATTATTACATTATGATTTTATGAAAGAATTGTTCATCCTCCTCCTCAATAATTAAGAACTTATAACTAACTATTCTTAGATATTGTGGGGATCTGTTATGTTTTATTTTCTGTCTTAGGTCGTCTGTCTTTAATGTTCATATTCTCACTTGCAGCTATTTCCATATCATCTGGCGGACTATGTATGCCGTGTAATGAGAGTAACAGCTTTCAGATATTACATTGATATGATTTTTGAAGTCATGAAAAATGGTAATTTTTCCTTGCAGTTCCAGCTAAATTGATTTCATGAATATTGTGTTTAACTAACTCTTGCTATACATAGCACAAAATTAGGCATATTTCTTTTCTTGTTATTATATTCCAGAGAAAAAAAATGCTTTGTTGACCAATAATGAGTAGATAATTTTGTGGCATTCGCATTTGCACAAGTCTTTTATTTTTCATTTACACTATCAAATATTTCATGTATTGTGCAGTTATTTTTAATTCCAAGTAAATCGTAAGAAAATACAAATGGATAGAGAAAAAACATAGAAAAATGTCTAAAATTTAGGGAGGTATGGCTTTGGTAGTGTATGCAAAAAAATTACATCATAGAAGTGGAAAATGTTTCGTATTATAATGAAGATATGCATAAAGGAGCTTGGATTTAAAAGTTAAATTGAGGGAAGTTAGTAAAAATATTTTTAAAATTAAACCAGTACGTGATCAAGGCATCAAATTCAAGGCTTTATAGTTGCTAAACCATAGCCAAATTGATATTATTAATGTAATAATTATAATAAAAACAACAAATAATTAATATTAAAGAGACATGATATCATAATTTTACATCATCAAAAATTAGAAATAAAGCACCAGTTTATATGTTTTAACACTAAAAAACATACAAAAGTTCAAATAAATGTATTATACTATTCAGGTCTAAGTTTGAAAGAATGTATAACAATGTCCATTAGAAATAACAATAATCTTAGGTTCATTTTTTCATTTTTTAAAGAAAAAATGACTTTGTATTTAAGTTTTTTTACTAATCTATTGTTAGCCAGATTTTTAATGGTTTCTTTGCCTGCCATTAATCCAATTCATTTTTCAAAAGAGGAGAGTAGAGAAAACGATTAAACTTCTTTGACATATTTTTCTATTGTCACAATGATATCATAATAAAGGCATAATTAAATTATGTTCAGAAATTTCATAGTATACTTGCATTACCTTTTGCTTGATAGTCTGAACTCTGAAGGTAGATAAACTTGTAGACTAGAAAAGGTTTATTTGGTGGAAGCTGGCCTATGGAAGTTTACTGCTTGTTTGAATTATTTGCAGAGCAACCTTATGACCGCATCCCGAATTTTAGTGCTGCAGATGCTTTAAGACTTACAGGAATCGGGAGAAACGAATTTATTGATATAATGAACAAGTGCAGGTCTAAGGTACTGCATAGATTGGCATGTACGTTACACTTAAATGTATCTTCAATACTGTGGATTACATGTAAGTTATTGTATACATATTTGTGTATGTCTAATTACCTACAGCAATCATGCCGCATATATCTTCTATTCTCTCTCTATGTATAAAGGGCTATGTATGAGGGGAAATTATAACTTAATCAGGATACCACTTGAATCTTTTTAATAAAAAAAATATATGACAATAGGCCGTGAATAAAGAAAGAGTACCAAAGTGTATTTTTCAATTTAAAAATTACAATTCTCAAATGGTTTTAGATGTGAGTATATCATAACCCATTTATACAGAGGAACATATAAATAAAAATATTTTTATTAGAGAGAAGTGAATCCTAGATATAAGATAAAATTATAAAGAATTGAAATTAAATCACAAGACAAATATGACTTTTTTATGTGGCAGTGTCATCATTTAGGTTTTAGATGCTGGTAAGTCAGACACAGACATGCATTATTAATATTTGTAACATAATTAGGAAATATAGTCTATGATTCTTTTCTAAACCTTTTGTGGAATATAAAACCAGGATAATTAGAGAAGCAGTAGAAAGAGAAGTAGAATTTGGAGAAAGAAGGAGAACGGTGGTTTCTTTCTTGTCTGCACATATACAACTTTGACCAGACTTGCAGCAAGCATGATGAACCATCGTATCAATTTATATTATCTTTGTTTTTGTTCTTTGCATATTTAAATTTGTGAAGTTCACTTGCTTTACTGCTATTGTTTGGATGATGATTTGAATTTGCAGTATAGCCTAAGTTAGTGTTAGTTGCCTTTATGATCAAAGGTAGGGTTGCAAATTTTTATGAGTCATGTCTCACCAAGCAATTGCTCTTTTGGAATATCCAGAAAATAATGTGGAAACTGAACAAGTCGATAGCAAAAGACCTTTTGCCTACTCAACCTGTGGATTTTCCAATTGAACCATGGTGGGCAGTTTGCCTTGTGAACCTTACCTTGGAGGAATTTAAGGTGGGGTATGTTCTTCACCCTTATAAAACAGTGGAGCTTCACTTATTATGTGGTTAATTGGTAATAAGAATAACATGGAATACTATAATAATAACCTTTACGCTCTTCAAAGCGAAATCTCATGTTGTACTAATAAAAATTTAACCCATGTTTTGGTAGGGTTAATATGAAATTTTACCCAGTAATAAAGAATTGTATGTATTGTTTGTAGTCTAGTATTCCTCAACTTTTTTGGCTTAATTCCTTTTGTCGATTTATTCTCTACTTTTCTTCTACTTTATAGAAACTCTCGAAGGAGGAAATGGCGGCAATAGACAAAGTCTGTTTGGATGATGCAAATTCATTTGTCACGTTTGATCCTCACGTTATAAGGGGTCTATGCAGACGGGGACTAGTATATTTGGATGTTCCTGTTTATCCACACGACCGGTTTAAAGGTTTGTTCTATGGGTATTTTTCCCTAATATTTTCTAATTATCTTACCTTTGTCGCTGTCCTTTCCGAGGACTGAGTTTATTTTTTGAGCTTCATAATATGGACAAAGGTAGTTCATTAGCTCCGTTTGGTGACTTCGGTCTAGATTTAGGCAAGTGACCACAAAATTCAAAAAGTTAACAGATTTGTTTATGGGGGCTTGACTAAATTAAACCAAACGTATTGGAGGCCTAGTTTTATTTTTTAATTCAACTTGGTTTTTTCATAGTTATATTTACAAGAATAACATGATGAACACTTTCTCTTATTTGGCAGTTTCCTAAAAGGAACGAACCGGGATAAGTTTTTCACAAATTCTCCTTTCCTGTTCTTAACTTTCACAGTTTCTTGATTTCTTTCTTCCTTTCTCCTTTTTCACTTTCACATACATTCTGAATGATGAAATATATCCAGTGAAATTGAACCTCGATTGTTAACACGTATTATTTCATATAAATATCAATTTGAAGAAAAGTTCCAAATAAAATAGCCCAATATGGTCGAGTTTGATCCTTAGCCTCCAATATTTCAAATTGGAAAAGAAGATTCGTATCAGAAATTGGTTATCATTAGCTTGTGAAGAAATCATGTAAAGGATGGGTTGCATTTAGTGTTTGAACCGAATAAACCCCTTAGAGATTGAATTAAGCCACAGAAACCTAAAACAACATGAAATTGGGCAGGAGTGAGCTGAGTATGTGTGACGACTTGATGTGCGCAACACAGAATTTCTAACTAAGTCTAGGATTACTGACTAGTTCTGCAACTAATAACACTTAATTAAATAATAGTTTTCTTCAATTGTTGGCATTGTGGTTCAGACTGAAGTAACATAGTTCTCGTGTCATTATCAAACTTAATACTCTAAAATGTTTGGAGATGTCCTGCCTTTAAACATGACAAGGAACCGATTCTGATTACAATTCCATGCATTGATCTGTATTGTCGCTGTATTATGCAAGAAGAACAAATAAATAATGCCTTTCATTTACCTGAACAAGAAAGGAAAAACCCGTAGTATTTCTCAGTAAGAAGTTTCTCAAACTATAAAAACTTTAAGAAACTGATTTCTTTCAACAAATGTTTTCACACACGCGGATATGTAATAAAATCTCTTACCTGTGAAGGATTTTAGCATATATTAGTTAAAACCTGTGTAATTTATCCTTTCCCCTCTATCTTCACAAACATACCAGGCAATGAAACTTGAGCCCTCAAAATTGTGTCATGCTAAGCCCCAAGTTTTTTTCTGTTTTATTTCTTCTAGGAAATTATTTTGATTAAAAATATTTAAGAAATTTTAAGATAATTATTACTTTCATGAAACTTGCAAAACAAAAACATTATTTTAATATTTTTCATGATATATAATAGACTTTGTAAAAAAACTGTAAAAAGTTCCTGTTCTTTAAGTGAATGATGAATGGAGTCTTATATTCCTCAGGATTGATTAAATGAAGATATCTATAAAAGAAAAACAAAATTAAATGAGCTACATCTAATTAAATTTTAATTGATACAAATGGATAAAAAGTAGTGGCTATATAAATATAGTATGTAATAGAAATTTATCCCTGCTGTCGGTAATATAATATAACTACTTAGGCGTAGTTATAAATCTAAGGGTGATTAAATTTTATAAGGAACTTTCATACTTTAATTTAAACCAAAACAAATCTTTTGTACGGTGAAGATTTTTGTTCTGTGACAATATGTAATACGTTATTTTCATAGGCTGTATCTTATAAATCTGATTTCAATAATATTTATGTTTATGGTGGCTCAGTTTCAAAGCTTGAAGGTTTTGTTTCCAACAGGGAGCAAACTTATGAAGATCCTATTGAAGAGTAAAGTAGTTGTTTCAGTCTATGTTTCCATCAATTTTGTTCGAAGAGCTTATTTATTTCCATATAGTTGGACTCTAATGTAAGAGATTTTTTTCTTTCAGGTTGTTGTATGCAGTTTTTGTAGTTTCAAATGAAAATGTGACAGTTAGTGAGTTGGCAACAACCCTACAGGCTGACTTGTCACAGCTGCAGGCTGCTAGTGCTTTTGTGTGTAGATTGGGATGGGCAACAAAAGTGATTGATCCAGAATCTATTATTGGAGATTCAACCATACTTGCATCTCCTATGAGTACATTTAGTGACGAAGATGGTTCTGTTGCTAGTCAAAACCATGATAATACGCTTTTCGAGAATGATTCCATTCATCAAGCGGATACCCCAGCTTCAGGGAATCATGCATCTCGTTCTTCCTACACTCGTGTTGCTTTCATAGTTGATGCTAATATTACATCCTACCTCATGATGGGATCTGTTTCACCAGGTTTATATATACCCGTCACTCCTTGGTTCATGAAGCTTAATAAATTTAACTATTTGCTATAATTTTCAGAATAATTTTTTGGTTAAATTATTCATTGGGTCCTTTTTGCTGTGCCTATTTTAAGTCTTAATTTCTATACCAGAAAATTATAGGTTTTAATCCTTATATAATTTCTGTAGATACGAAAGTTTATGTATCGGCTTTATACTATAAAAAATATTACCTTCCTAGTATTAGTGCTCGCCATAGTTACCAAAACTTTACTCTTACGAACATGTAAGGACTAAAACTTAATTTTCTAGTACGGACTAGAATTTTAAAGGTTTGTCTAACTTATCTCAAGTAATTATGGGATTGAACAATTTCATTCAAAATTATCGGTATAATTCTCTAATATACTTAAACATGATTGGTTGCAAGTATTAATTGTATTTATTTTTTGGATGGGTTGCTTATCCCATTTTTACTTGAGATAAGTTATTCAGAGGAAAACTTAAAATAAGACAGTCACAGGGACTTAGTGCAGAGTTTAACCTGTTTTGTCAAAATATAAGTTATATTATTCTACAAGGCAATTTGGATGAAATGAATTATGCTACTCATTATGGCGTCTGGTTTATCTTCTTCTTGCTTGTCGTCAAACTTGCAGGCCTGAAATCTCATGCTGTTACACTTTATGAAGCGGGAAAATTGGGTCATGCGAGCATTGCTGATCTTTGCAAGGATCTTAGTACCCTGGAAGGTGCAAGATATGAGGGAGAATTACAGGAGTTTGCAAATCATTTATTTAGTCTGCGTTATGTCTTAGAATGTCTTCAATCAGGTGGAATAGCTACTGATGAAGAAGAGGAAGGCTCTGATAACCTGAACATGATTACATCAAGCAATGATGGGCCAAGTTCTGTGATAGCTGAAATTTCTTTGGATGAAAAATCAGAAGAGTCTGGTGTTTTACAGACTGTCATGAGTAATGGGGATTTAATAAATTCTGTTTCAGGGAAATTCGTGGAGGCTTCAGTGTACAGTGAAGGTGTTCCTAGTACTGGTAGTGGGATGGATGATGAGGCTCATTCCAGTACTTTGGAGGAAGGAAGTGATCCTCACATTCAGGAAGCTGACAAGTCACACACAAGTTTCCGTGAGAATGAGAAACTACCAATGTTTGAAGCTGACAAGTCACAAATAAATTTCCGTGAGAATGAGAAACCAGCAGTGTTTGAAGGTTCAGATGTCAAGATAGAAATGCTGAAAAGGAAAAAGATATATCGTGTGGACCTTCTCCGTTCTGAAAGTTTGGCTTCTCTTTCACCAACTACTCTTGATCGTTTGTTTCTTCGTGACTATGGTATTCTTGTGTCCTTAGTGCCTCTCCCCCCTTCATCAATTCTTCCTAAACCTACAGGAGGCCCTGTTCATTTTGGTCCTCCTGCATATTCTTCCATGAGTCCATGGATGAAATTGGTATTATATTCAACTGCAGGTGGGCCTCTATCAGTTGTTTTGATGAAAGGCCAATGTATGCGCTTGCTTCCTGCTCCATTGACTGGTTGTGAGAAAGCCCTTATATGGTCTTGGGATGGTTCCGCAATAGGAGATTTAGGAAGGAAGCTCGAAGGAAACATGGTGAAGGGAAGTATACTTTTGCATTGCTTAAATTCACTTCTTAAACAGTCAGCTGTGCTTGTGCTGCCTCTCAGTAGATTTGATCTTAATCAATCTGGAAAACTTATTACTTTGGATGTCCCTTTGCCTTTAAGAAACGCTGATGGATCAATTGCCTCTGTAGGAAAAGAGTTAGGACTAGAGGATGAAGAGGAAAAATTTAAGCTGAATTCGCTGTTGAATAATTTGGCAAACAAAATGGAACTGTGGACAGTTGGTTATGTTCGGCTATTGAAACTATTTAACGGAACAAAATCAGACCAGTTCTCTTCCATAGAGAAATATGAATGGGTGCCATTGAGTGTGGAATTCGGGATACCGCTATTTAGTCCAACGTTGTGCAATAGTATATGTAGAAGGATAGTTTCATCTAAGATACTTCAATCTGGCTCATTTGGCGAACACCATGATGCAATGCAAATCTTAAGGACAAAGTTACGTGACATTTGTGATGAGTACAATTCAACAGGTCCAGCTGCAAAGCTTCTTTACAAGAAAGAGGAAGATACTGGACAACCTACGGACCAAGCTAGGGCAACATGGAATCCACTTATTGATATTTCTCCCGCTTCAGGGGTGGTATTGAGCGTGCGTCAGAGGTTAAAACTTGCTAACCAACAAAGCAGCCAAAATGAAGTGATGTGCTGTGATGGCAGTGTTCTTAGGTTTGTTGCTGAATTCCTATTAATCCGATGCTTAAAGTTATATATGTTTTCGTTTGATAAAACTTTATTTGCCTTGACAAATACAAGACAGAAAGAATGCTTTTCGTAAATTGGATTATCTAATCATCTGAAGTCTCAGAAAGTGTGTGCTCTTGCATGGTGCATGCAGATCATACGCATTAACTCTTCCTCATGAAGATGCCACGAGCCCAGTCAAAGAAACCCCTGAAGACAATAAGACAGAACCAGAACCTGAACCAGAAGCAAATGATAGTAAAGAAGCAACCCTTCCTGGCGTTAATCTTATTTTTGATGGTTCTAGGTTGCTTCCATTTGATGTAGGAGCTTGCCTTCAAGCTCGCCAACCGATATCCTTAGTAATGGAGGCAGCTACTGCCTCAAAACATGTACCATACAAATAGATTTGCAGTCATTAATCATTATTGACTACTTCACTTCAAATCTTTTATACACGTGAATGGGAATGCTTGCTAGCAACTCATGTTTAATGGCACTGTGTACTTCTTCAAGATTGATGGCAGTTAATGAGCGCAAATTTGGCCTCAGGTTTGAGGTAAATGGTCATTACTTTTCTTATAATGGTTTGTGTTTTTCTTGTTGAGTGACATGCCAATACATTTGCCTGTATTACTATATAAATAATGCATGTTGTCTGTATCTGTTCCAGATTTTGCTAGATCAAGAAATTCAATCAATTAGAGCTGTGAAAAGAGGAAGTATGTTAAACAATGTATATATATGTTAGGATTTTTTTTTTCTCCTGTCAAATTTGAGAAAAACTTAATCGTTGGAAATTCGTTTCTTTCTTTCTTCTTACATATACTCATCAGTTGTGTTTTTACCTCAGTTTCTTCTTTGTTTATTGTTCATTTGTAATCTCTTTGTGTAGATTTTCGAACAAATACGATCATAGAGCACAACGTGTAATTAATAAGGATAAATTATTTATTAGTCATGTTGGATAATCAATTTACTTTAGAATATCGTAAATTGCTTTTTTCCATTTTAGCTTTCAAAATTATTATTCTAAAATAAAAATATTGTAATGTAAGAAGTCAGCCTACCTTTAATTTAGTTTTTTCATAAGAACTGAAAGGATAAACCTATTTAAAACTAATTATTATAATTACAGAGTGTATTTAACTAAGAAAATAATTAATAATCAATAATTAATATAAAAATATTATTCTGATTTAAAAATTTTATTTAAATTATTTTTTTAAAAGATATATCTAATTTTTTTTATAATATCTCTGAAATTACAAGAGATTTATTGTAAGAGATCTATTTTAATTAGCCTAAATTTGATTTTAAGAGGTTTTATGTTATGATAATACACATCCCGTCTTTAAACGATTTTGCTGTAAATGCTGAATTTGTTACCTGACAGTTTCCTAATGTTATGATGATATACAATATCAAATCTTTAGTCGTACAAGACCATCCAAATTAAATAACTTATAGATTTTTACCATATTTTCAAACATTATATTGCATGACAAGAGAAACTCTAAAATCATCTTATCAGTAATCAACTCGGTATAAAAACATTACACAATACCTCAAATTAACTATTATTGAATATATTTCTTAGTTTAATTCAATTAAAGAACAACTTATGGCTTAACCAATCCTAACATCTAAACATCATTTGCTTACTAAACTTGCACATTTTCATATAGCATCAATAAATATGAAAAGACATAATAAGTTATTGAAAATTTAATTAAACAGCAAAAGGTTTCAAATTAGAGTTTCATTTAATAGGTTGTTTTTAATTCTCTAATAATATTTTTTGTGTTCTCCTTTTAAAGTAATTTTGATTATTTGTTTATAGAGTTTCTCTTATCAGTGCACACAAATGTAACAACATTTTTTATGAATCTGAATTTGGAATGGACAATTAATTGTAAATTAACATTGACTTAACTAAAAAGGGAATACAAATAAGTGTTACAAACATGTTATAAAATTATAACAAATACATACCATAAAAAATATTGATTTTTTGAAATTAGACCTGTTATTTTAAAATGTCCTAAATTGTACAAAAATAGTTTTATTCTTTTCTGACAAATATCTTTTCATCATGAATCAAAGTGGTTGAAATCCTTCCACATGATACTTTCAAAATATACTCAAACAAGATTTTGTTACAAAATAAATTATATTTTAAAAAAAAATCTTCTTGAGTTGAGTTCCCACAGTACACGCAAGAGATAAAGCGAAAAGGGTGAAAACGGTGTCGTATGAATGATTGGGAATTTGCGAAGCAAGGTCGTGTGTATATATTCAATGTGGGACATTGTGAAAGAGAAGAAGGGACTGAAAGAAGAGGGCAAGAATGGAAGGTGAGAAAGAGAACACCGATGGTAACGCCGCAGCCATGGTACACTCTTTCTGTGAAATTACTTCTTCTTCCAAAGAAGAAGCGCTTTTCTTTCTCGAAAGCCATAATTTTGACCTAGATGCCGCTGTTTCCACCTTCTTTGATAATGCCCATAACCCTATAATCATCCCTCAAAACGACGACGTTGTTCCAAACCCCAACCCCAACGCAGCCGTCACTTCCCCTCCATCCGATTCTCATTCTCCGGATTTTTACCCTTCGCGGTCACCATCGCATTCGCCGACTCCGTCACCGTCGCGTGCGCCCTACGAGCTCCGATCGCGTAGGTCTCTGGGCAAGAAACCTTCTTCCAGCCGCCAAGGTAAAATTCGAACCCTAGGTGATCTCAAACACTCCTCCCGTGACTCTGATTCTGATTCCGATCCAGATTTCCAACCCGACGAGTACTACACTGGCGGGGAGAATAGGTATTTAAAACAATTGTTTATTTTATTGATTGAAAAATTGAAATTATGAAAATTTGAGAGTGTGATCTAATGTAGCATTTTCATTGGAATTTTTATTTTTTTTTCTTTCTGTATTTGATGTCATTTTCAGTGGGATGCTTGTTCGAGATCCTTCCAAAGGGAACAACAGTGTGGATGAAATTTTCGAACATGCTCGGGAAGTTGCTGTTGATCCGCCTCCTGAGAACCCTCGAAATTCTTCAAGTTTCAGTGGCGCGGCGAGGTTGCTTTCTGGTGAGACTGTGCCGTATGTTTCTCAGCGTTTAGAGGAAGTTGTACACACTGTCACGTTTTGGAGGAATGGGTTCTCTGTCAACGATGGCCCTTTGAGGAGTCTGGATGATCCACAAAATGCGCCATTTCTCGAGGTAAATGATCCATAACAAGCTCTTCTTCATAGGCTTTTATCCGTGTCTTGTATATTAATAATTGTATATTAATAAGCACGTCTTCAAGGGGTGCATAGGGTGCATGTGCATTTCGGTAAATGGTTTAACTAAGTTCTTATAGAAAGTGTTCACTGAGTGATTGTAAGTTGTAGTCTCTTTTTATAGTCTGCTCTGAAGAGGTTACTGAAATAAGTTATGTTAAATATGCAACTTATCGGCATCGTGTCAGCTTATTTTTTGTAAGCTTTTTACAAGAAAACTAAATGGAAAGTGGTGAAATGAATTAAGGTTTTTTCTTAAGTTAGAAACATCCTATGCAGTTAGATTTCATAGAAGTTCGTTTAACTTTTCTGGTGCATGAGCAGTGTTATTAAATAGCCGCTATATCGGCACTATATTACTGTTACATTACAGAGCTTATCGGATCTGTGTTAGCAATTTCGTTTGCTATTGTGGCTTCTACGATTGTTGTTGTTATGGCATGTGTTCTGCATTTTTCGCCCACCCCTCATCTCCATCGAGTAGTCTATATTCAATTGAATATCTGAATTAGTTTTTTGCCAAAAGAACTTTTTATTGTGATTTCCTAACTACTGAACTTTTATATATCTATAATTGATATATCATATAGTTCAACAACCTTGCAACTTCTGCTATTTGCCTGCAACATTAGCCACTATATGATATAATGCATTGTTGGCTTTCCACCATTTTTACTGCAACACTTGTTTGCTCTACGTTATAGAGAATTGTTTGTTTTCCATCATTTTTCATAGTTCGCAATTGATAATATTGCATACGTTTATTTTAGTTTATAAAAGAAGAATTCAATTAATTTCACTTTGTTATTTTCTTTTACTTTAATTGTATATAAAGAAGATTATCCAAATAGAATCTCACTCAATAGCTTAGGACATAAAGGAGTTTCAATTCGTGGCTCTTGTTGTGACTGCTTTCACATACTTGCAACTTGTGAAAGTTATCCTTGTCTTCTCATTAAATTATAATTATTTTACATCAATACAGAGCATAAAGAAGTCTGTGTGTCCCAAAGAGCTTGAACCAGCTGATCGAAGGACCGCTGTCCATGTCAACCTCACAAGGCGGGATGAAGACTATCCAGTACGCCCTTTTCTATTTTTTTTCTTTATAGTTGGATTTGTTATCTGCCTTATATAAGGTTTTTACCTTTCTTTTTTTCCTTTTGTCAATGTTTATGTGCAGGAACCGGTGAAGCCACGCCATCTTCCTTTCCAGGGTGTTGGAAGAACCTTAGGTGGCCCCAGCTCCAGCAGCGACGAAGCTACTCAAACAACTGGTGCTTCGCTTACTACTGCTCCACTGCCAACATTGGGGTTAGTGGTAGACGAGTCACAGCCAGTAACATCAATCCAGCTGAGGTTAGCCGATGGCACACGCATGGTTTCTCGCTTCAATCACCACCATACAATCAGAGATGTTCGTGCATTCATTGATGCATCAAGACCTGGGGGAGTGAGAAATTACCAACTGCAAGCAATGGGTTTTCCTCCTAAACAACTCATTGATTGGGACCAGTCTATTGAGCAAGCTGGGATAGCCAATTCAGTTGTAATCCAGAAGTTGTAGGTTGTTTACCAAATTTCTATTTCCAGTGGACTTGAAAGTATTATTCTTATGTTTAAACATTGATTGATCTACTTATATTCTATTAGTGAATTTGATCAAATGTTCATTGATAGTATACTCCACTCCAAAGTTGCGTTTACAAAACAATTGCTGTTCGGTCAACTTTAATTTCTGTATGCTTTTCTAGTGTTGAATGTTTTGCACAAATTGTAGTTTGTTAACTAAGGCAATTACTATATAATAGTTACAATCATGTCATGGCTGTTCCTTGTGGAATTTTGAACTGGGGTAAATTGTAAATGTATGTGTATTTTTTTCCTTTTTTACGTTGATTTTCTTATAAACAATTATTGCTTTTGCAATTACGCAGAAGTTAATCTGATTAGGACTGCGTACTTTTGTGAGGAGCAATTATTATATTTAGTACTTATATTTTCTATATAGGGTTCCTATTGAGATTTTATTTTTTATGTGTGTTGGGTCTATGTTTGATAATCTATAGATAGGATTCCTTAAGGAGACAAAGGTTGGTTTACTGGAGTGCGAGATGCTTCACCTGTGAAGGAAAACAGCAATTGATTTTCAAACGTATTCGTGAAAGGTGGAAAACAGCAAGAAAGTAAATTCGGCACTTCTCCTACACTTTAAAATTAACATTTATGTCCTTCACTAAAAATAAATATAAAAAGAATTAGTTAAGTAATAATTATTGTTTATCAAATTCCATTTAATATGAATTTTATATTTACTCTTGTGCATCCAAGTTTTCACTCTTCACGTTCATCCTTCTGTCTTTGGGTGGTGGTGTTACTTGTGTGCATCAGAAAACAAAACCTCTTGTTTTACTCTATTCACCTTAATTTTCTTTTTCGTTGTATAAGTGTTTTTATTTGAAATTTTATATTTCATTTTGATATATTTATTTTCAATATGTTCTTGGATTTTTAAATCGTTTAGAAAATTGATCGAATCTTGAAATTTGATTTAGAAAGTTATCGAATTTCAAAATTTTTCAAAATTTGGTTAATAAAGTAATGGATTTTAAAATCGATTTAGAAAGTTATAAGATTTTGAAATTTGATTTAGAAAGTCATCAAATTTCAAAATTTAATTAAGGTATTCATTGAATTTTGAAATTTAATTTTGTGATAGTTACTAGATTTTAAAATTTGTTTAAGAAAATTTCAAAATCCAGTTTAAGAAATTGTTAGAATTTGAAATTTGGTTAAGGAAGTTATCAAATTTTGAAATTTAGTTAAAGATTTTATAACATTTCAAAATCTAGTTAAGGTCTTAATCGAAATTCAAAATATTGTTAAATTCTTAATTGAATTTTGAAATTCGGTGATTTTTTAGCCGAACTTTGAAATTTGATGAAATCCTTAATTAGATTTCGAAATCTACTAACTTCCCTAAATTTTTTTAAAAATTTTAAACTTTTTTATCTTAAATTTTGTAATTTGTTTGCTTGTTTTTTTAATAATTTTTTGAGGTATTATTATCGAAGAAGTAAGGTATGTAATGGTAATGATATTATGTTTCAGGTGGTTATACTGTAAGATGAAAGATTATCCTTTTAGTTTAAGGATATAGTTTTATGTTAGATTTTTCTTTTTTTTTATCAATGAAATGTGCAAGATTAAATAAATAATTTTGCAACGGATTAGATTTTTCTCACAAGTGATAACTTAATTGAATGAGTTTGACATATAGTCTTTAATATGTGTTTGTTGTCGTAATTATAAGATCTAATAAAGCTCTACCTCGAAAAGAGACATTTGTGTTGTTAAGATGTGAAAGGGGTGGAAAGTACATAAAATATAAATCTGATGTTTTTCACAAGAAAATGCAAATGTCCTCTTAAATTGAGGAGCAAGCTAATTTCTAATAGAGATGGATGGACATTGAAGGTTATATCCAAATATCATAATCATAATGTGATACAAAATTTAGTTGAATATCCTTTTGCTGGAAGATTAAATCTTACTGAACAAGTATGGTTTATTAATATGACTAAGAGGATGAAGTTTGCAAATATTCTATTCAATCTCAAAGAAAATAATGATTATAATATTGATAACAATAAAACAAATATACAATGCTAGATATACTTGTACATTGTTATTAAAAAGTTCGAGATGAGAATCATAATCGCTCCAATGAACCCTATTTTCTCAAATCCATTCAAGTCCACCATTTCTATGTGTATATACACTACACTAGTCATTTTAAATGAAATATGAACAAAAAGATCTAAAGGAAAAGGAATAAGTACCTGTGATATCTGATGTGCTGGGATGAAGAACGAAGGTTGGTTGGTGCAGTGACAAGAGACGAAATTTGGGAGAAAATGAGTTGAGAGGGGGAGAGAGCATATGGGATGCGGCGCTAGGATTTGCAAGATGAGTAAAAGTGGATGATTGTAAGTGGGTAAAGTTAATTATAGGAGAGAAAAAAAAATTACCTTTGTCGAAAAGATTCTTGGTTTAAACCCTCCTTGGTCCTTATTTTTGTATGAAAATATCAGTTCGGTCCTCATATTTTCATTTGTCATATTTTTTGTAAAAATGAACGCATTTTATCTTAACCGTTAACTGGTCTCAAAGGGCGTTAAATTAAGGCCACGTGATACAGAGAGAATGTGTTCCTTGTGTGTTACTCATTTACGTGCAGAGAGAATGTGTTGAAATCTCTCAAGTGAATATCCTTAAAATCACATCATCATATTTTCTCTTCAATTTTTATATTAAGATAATATATTAATTTAATTAATAATATATTAATAATCCGATTTAATTAATAATATATTAAAAAATATATTAATTTAATTAATAATCCAATTTAATCATATTCAATAGTCATTATTTTGAACTAAATTATTATAAATTTAGTTTTTTAATTTTAATTTTTTTATAAAATTATGTGTATTTTAATTTAATATTAATATACAAAATTGTTTATATTATATCAAATTATTATATAAAAATAATAACTTATTTAATATTTTTAGATGACCATCTAAGAGAAAACATTTCTTTTTAAACTAAAATATGTTTATTATATTTTTTTTAAATTATTTTATTTTTAATTTAAATAAATTCAAAATATATATTATATTTTTAACTTTTCAAAGTAATAAAATTATATATCTAATTATTGCAATAAAAAGTTATTTTAAATAGTTTTTTACAAAAATTAATATTTATGTATTTATATTTAAAGAAAAAAGATAATATTAAAATATTACGTAAAACTTGAAAATTAAAATATTAAATAAAAATTATCAAATAAAATAAATAAATAATTAAAAATAAACTAATTTAATTCTGAAGAATAATTGTGTTCTAACCCAATGTAGGTGGTAAAACTTAAAAAAAAAAGTCTTCTATAGAGTAAATAAAAAATAAATAAAATTTGGTTTTAAAAATATTAAATAAAGAGAAGTAAATAATGTCACATCATGACTATTTATTTAATCAAAACACTCTAGTGAATTATGTCACATCACACATCAGCGCATTCTCTCTACACCACGTGACCTTAATTTAACGCCGTTTGAGATCAGTTAACGATTAGGGTAAAATGTGTTCATTTTTACAAAAAATATAATCCAATGAAGGACCTAACTAAGATTTTCAAATAAAAATGAGGAACAAGAAAGGGTTTAAACCAAAACTCTTTTAACACTAACAAAAAAGTTGGAGTGCGGAAAGAAGATTTGGAGGTGCGGGGAGAAACCCCAAGCAAATTAGCTCACAGAGAAGGTCCAGTAGAAAAACGGGAGTGTGAAGGATAGGCCCAGAAACAGATCTTCCCTAGCTACTTGCGTTGGTTAAAACAGACAAGTTAAATCAGTTCCTTAATATGGTGCCAACTACCTCGTACTTGCATCACTATTTCCTTACTTCCTAATTTCATGCCGTCAAATGAAAGAATTTATGGGCTGTATCAAAATCTGTATTGAACTCAACAATATGAACGTATCCAATTAAGATTACACACGTGTAAGTTAATAACAGATTGTATCCAATTAAGATCCTAATTGTTGTTCAATAGTATTATCATAGTTAATAGTGTTAAATAGTTTATAAGCAGTGCTGCCATGGAGGCTACCTGTATAGGAAAAAGTTGTTAGATGAATTTGAAGAAGACAACAGAAAAGGAGTCATGAAAAAGACAATACAAAGGATTTCAAGTTGAAACAATGACATGGTTGGTGATGAAGCAGGACATCACAAAATTTTCTCACAACACAACAACTTCAATCGCTTCCAATGTTTCCACGATTACTACCTTTTACTATTTCAGTCCTATTTCATGATGTTTTTGGATAAATTAACATTACCCATTGCATAAATAATGCATATAGATAGATATATCTTGGAATTCAGAAATTATTTTTCATGTGATATTAACTTTCACTTACTTTCTTCTCTATTCATAGCCTCGTTTAATAATATAATGTTACAAAAAATATGAAAATTGTTTTTGTATAAAAATATCAAAACTATAATTATAGTTTACATATATATATATATATATATATATATGGGTTTACTTGTTTTCTTTTAGTTGGTGCAGCAAAATGTACAAGTTAAAAAAAATTCCCAATAAAAAAAATATACTTTAAATCCAAGGATACTTTAAAATAAAAAAATAAAAGATAGTTATTTATCATCCATGACTTGTGTATTAATTATTTTTTTAAAAAAATAGTTATTTATCATCATGACTTTATAGTTACACGTAGTTGTTTTTAAAAAATGAATGGATGATTAATGTTATCTAGAGGCAACATCTTGCTAACAAATTTCTTTTGCAACTTTTATTTATATTTTCAATAACATATAAAATAATATGCATTAATCACATCTAAAATAATATACATTAATCACTTCTAAAATCTCACATTTTAATAAGATTTTACATTAAATCACCTACTACACTAATGTTATATGTGAAAAATTATAATTAAATATCTTATTTATTTTATACAATCACATTCATTTCTGAAAATTATATATTCTTAAAAATTATGTATTCCTAAAAATATTATAATTAAAAATATTTCTTAAGTCACCCATGATAAATAATTACCTTTTATTTTATTTTATTTTATTTTATTTTAAAAAAAATTAATACATGTGGCAGCAACTATAAAATCATGAATGATAAATAACTACCTTTTATTTTATTTTTTAAAATTAAATTTTAAAATTATTAAAATACCCTTGAATTTAGTGTATGTTTTTTAATGAAGATTTTTTTAACTTAAAACTTGATACACTTGGATAAAATATACCAACTAAAAAAAAGACCTAATATAAATTAACAAACCCATATATATATATATATATATATATATATATATATATATATATATATATATATATATATATTAGACGCTAATTTCTCATATCTGTTTATTAAACCTTTAAAAGAGAACATAAATAAATTAATAACAAGTTTTTTATAATTTTTTCCTTTTTTAAAATGGTCAACTAATTAGAAACTATAATAAATTCAGACTTATAAAAAGAGTTTAAAAATAAAAGAAATCATGTAAAGGTTAGATTTAATAATTTTTAAATATAAATTATTCTCAAATAAACTAATGAAGATAAATATAAGAAAACTAAGGTTAACAGTTTTGATATTTGAGTATGTTCGTAGCATGAAGCAAAACGTTGATGAGTTTAAATAGTAGTTAGGGGGTCCCAATAGCAATGTCTGTGAAGGTCCAACGTTGAAGTTCAAGAGAACCCATAAACGCATAAACAGCTTTTGTTTTTCTCTCTCTGAAAAGTGATTCGCAAAATCAGATCAAACCAAAAGTCCCACAAACATATGTTGGTAAAAGTGACAACAAATAACGACACGATTAAAAGTATATGAATATGTTTACTTAATATTTGATAACTTTTTATTTATCTTACTTTTAATTTAATGAGTTTCCACATTATGAAACATAATAAAGTGTGAGATTAACAAGGTAAGGTTATTCTTCTTTAAAACATTCCTAGATGTCAAATGTATACTATTTAAAAAGGTCATCAAACTTATTATATAGAAAAAAAAGTAATTAGTTTCTTCATAAAATTCAATATCAAACCACTAACTCCATTAAATAATTTAAATGTAATTTTTTAAATAGTATTGAAGAATTATTTTTATTGGAAATCAAAATTGATATTGATAAAGAATAAATAATATATCAAATCTCACCTATTCAAATAAAGTTTATTTTTGTAAAGAATATTCATAACTTATAAAAATAAAATAAAAAGCTTAAAAGGATAAAATAGAATGAACTTGATATATTCAGAAGAATAATGGCATTTGAAAAAAAAATGCGTAAATGATAATGTTAATTGTTATTTAAAGAAGTATAGTATGTATGAGATAGAAGAGTTGTGAAAGATAATATTCGCATGTCATAATCTTCCAAATCTTATTCTTTGGTATTGATTTTTATGAATTTTAAATCATACAGTTTACCAATCTATTAAAGCTAATAAAGTAAGTACAAATAAACCCTAATAAACTAACAACTAATTATATTAATCTATAAGACATTTTTTTAAAATTTATATCAAGATATGGTCTCTTTTTACATTACATTCTGGAATATGATAATATTCTCACATATACATAATCAATGTTGCATATGATAATGTATTGGAAAAAGAATATGCATATAGTGGATGAAATTTGTGAATGATAAGGTTGAAGTGGGAGAAAGCACTTTATGTGTAAGTTGGTGGTAAATCCTATGTTAGTAACAGTAAGCTGAAAAACACTTATGAAACGTAAAAGGATATCCAAAATCCATATGTAAGGGAATTATAGAATCAGATTTGTTGGAATGATTATTATATTTTGCAGATAAAATCACCTTTGATTCTGCCTCGTTCTGTGGACCATATGCCATTTGCATGGTTGGCTCAGATAATCAAACTAAATTCCATTATCATCCTACACATGACACTTTTTTTTTACGTGATAGAAATGGACTTTAAGCGGGTGAGTTTTACACTTATTATGAATTGATTTTATCTCTATTTCTCATAGTGGGTGAAATAATATGTCAAACAAACGATAAATATCGTTAAAATATGTTTTAATCATGACTTTGATATCATGTTAGAAGTGGACTTTAAATCTAACTCAATCCCACAAAATCGGCTTGTAGAGTGAGGTTTACACCCACTTATAAATTATGAATTGATCTTATCTTTAGTCGATGTAGAACTTCTAACACTATGTATTCAAATTAAATAAGAGTAGTTTTTTTTACTCTATCTCACTCCCTCAAACATAATCAATTATAAAATCTAGTTTATTTTCTCAATTCCTCTCATGAAACTACAATTCGTTTACACGAAAATATACGAGAAAAGTTGAAGATGAGGAAATCAGTCTAATAGTCACTCTCATATATGTCACTTATATGAATAAAGATGAGGAAATCACTTTAATAATAACATGAAAATCATAAATAAAAACATATGATAATCTCATTATATGAATACGAGTTTTCAATGAAAAATAATAATAATGTTGGTCCTTATTTTTCAATTGAAAGTCATAAAAAAAGAAATACATGAGAACCTCGTTAAATATAAGTTTTCAATGAAAAGAATAAAAGTCACTTAGTGACTTCGATTAATAATAAGGTTAGCTGATTCTTATTTTTGTTGCTTTTATTTTCCTTATTTTTTTATTTAATTAAGTCTCATTTGATTTAATGTGTGTTCAATTATATTTATATAATTATTTTTATATGTCACGTGTTTATTTGTAATATATATTTTTTTTAAGTTTTTTCAATGTGTCATTTCATATGATCATTTAAATGTGTCTTTCAATTTAGTTCTATATTTATGTTTTGAATCAATTGATTTCTATATTTTTTAAAATTGAAAAACACTGTTCCTGTTTAAAATAGAACTAAATTAGTAATTAAATCTAATTATAACTTATATATGTGTTAAAATAATTTTTTAAATTTATATGAGAAATCAATTCATTTAAATATTAAAACTAATTTTATCTTTTAATTTAAATTTTAAAAAAATTAAAGTTATACTTTTTAAAAAATTTAATCATAATCCATCTTGTCTCATGGCAATCAAATTAACTATTATAAGAACCAACCCAATCTTTAAAGAAAAACAAAAACAAAATATTAAAAATATAAATGTAAAGTTTTTATTGTAATTTTTTAATTTTAATATTTAAAATAATTAAAGAAAATATATTTTTCTTTGTTAATTTATTTATAAATTAAAATTTTTTAACCAGAAAAAGTTAATTTTCATATAAAATTTAAACTAAATCATTATTATTTTTTACATCTTTTAACTTAATTCAATTTTATGAATTAAATAATATTTAAAATAATAGAATAAGTTTTACAATTTTTACTGGTAAATAAATTAATTCAATTATTTTTGTGAGAGTAATTGTTTAAATTTTAAAAATAATTGTAACTTAATCAAATAAAAAAATAAATATAAAAACTTAATTAAATACATTACATTAATACTAGAAATATACCACCTAACACTCTTATGTCACAAATATATGGAATGTCAAAAAAAAAAAAACTTCATAAAGCTAAAATAAATAAAATTTTAAAAAAAATTACAAATTGATATATTACATATACAGAAATAATGTTAACAATATTTATACAAATTTAATGAAAAATGAGTATATTAAATTGACTTAGCATAAAGTAGTGAAACTTAATTGAACAAAAACACTAAAAATTAAGACAAAAAATATTTTAACCTAATAATATTTTTATATAATTTCTTATTTTCGGTTAATTAGTGCAATTGTTAAAATATTTTACATATAACATTACCAATGGAATAAGAAAGACTTTTTATGTGACTTAGAAAAAAACATAAACATTATTAAATAGACAAAGGCTGAACTTTGTATGTTGGTTTAAAATACTTATGTCAATTAGAAACAAACATAAATATAGGAGATACAAAGTTCCAACTTTGTACGTTGGTTAAAAATTCTGAAATAATAGGTATGTTTCCATATCAATTCAAAAGCAATCATCATACAAATATGAATACTTAAATATGCAAATATTTAATTGAATTTTAAATTTTTCATAAATTTATATTTTTAATCAAATCTCTATTAATTATTTTATTTTATTGAAAAATAATTTTTATATTTTTTAATTTCATTTTGTTGTTTATCTTCTTATTAATGGGACTAAAAGATTATTATCTTATCTTATACTCTTTTTTACTTTTTTAAATGAAGAAATGTGAAATTTTGTATTTAATATAAAATAATAGTTATGTTTTTTTTCATTGATAGTGGGTTGGATATCAAATAATTGAAGATAATTACTTTAGGAAACTACCACAATCCGTTTTTATCTAATATATTTTAAATAATAATAAAATATAATTTTCAAAATTTTATAATTATTGTGATATGGTTTTATATTTTTTTACAAAACTTTACATTTTTTTTATCATATGAATGTATAGAACAGATTTAATGACTTTTTAAAAAAAATCACATTAGTTTTAATTAACTTTACTTAATTTTTAAGCATTCTTTTTTTATATATTTTGAAAAAAATTAAAATTAACCACTCAACACTTGAAAATTAATTAAAATTGTCCTAAATCGATCGCGAAAACATATAAGTAAGATGATAAAGTCAAATAACAATTATGTCATCTAATTAATTAAAAATTTAAATGAGACTCAATTTAAAAATATAAAAAATTTAATCACTCAATGAATTAAAAAAAAATCTAAAACTACAGTAAATACTTAAAAAAAAAGTTATGCTCAAAAGGTTAATTTGATCGAATGGGATGTTTATTTTTAAATTTTTTTGAGATCTATGCGTGACAATTACTCAAAGGGGATTTCGTCCAATAATTTCTTAAAAAAACATCAACTTTAATTAACTTGTGAGATTATGATTTTCTTTTTATTAAGAATGTGTCAACCCTAAAAAAAGTTTGTTATTCCTCAATAAAGATATCACATTTAATTCCAAAAAAAAAATACCTACACTTTTCGGAGAGAAAATATACTAATCCAACTATTTATTCTAGAGAAAACTTAATTGGTTGTAAAGTACATTTGTTGTCAAAGTAACTTATCGATTTAATAATTACTTGATAAAACCAGTGGTTTTATAATTTAAATATGTATACTAACTAACATAAACAGGTTACATAAAATGAATAGAAAAACTAATAAATGTATGATCAATCATTATCTAAATTTATTACTGACATAATAAAATAGATATTGTAAATTGTATAATATTAGTGAAATGTTTCACTTTTTTTTTCATGCACTATATTCATGACTGCGATGTATATTGGATAAGGATGAAAGAAATATGTGAGATTGAATCAAGATGGAGAAAATCTAATTATTTTAAAAAATTAAACGATTTTTCATATTGTTTTGGCGAGGCGAGAAATAAAAAGTTGTAATTCATATACTTTCTTCCTCTCCTTTTATTTTTCTTCTAACAAACACACCTATTCTTATTTTTTTTTTCACTTATTAATTTGTTCTCTTTTTACCTATTTCTAATATATTTTAATCCCCACAAACAATCAAAAAAATAATTTATAGTTTCATAAACTCTTTAATTTATTCTTTTTGCACAATGTATCCAAAAATTATTTTCTAAACTAAGTTTACAATATAAATTCTTATGCAATAACATTAATTAATTAATTCACTCAAATTTACTAAAAGTTTCTCACAACGGTAACTTTCAATACTATATATACATACTCAAATTCACTCACCAGAATCTTTCATGATATATATATATATGAAGAGAAAACGTTTAGCACATCTGTGTTATGACAGTAAAGTTTTGTATAGTGTTAACTGATAAAAATGATCTTTAGTAGATATGTTCCAGCAATTAAACGTTATTAAAGTGATGATAATGAAAGAGCAGTAACAAAATGTGTGAAATGGAGATTCGTAAGACATATGAGAAAGGTTTTGCATAAAAAGTATGGAGATGATGGAAAAGAAAATGGCATGCATAACACAAAATGTCAAATTGTGAATGATTGGTGTAGGGTAAGGTAAGAAACGCAATAGTGAAAAACTGAAAGGAAGGGACGAAGGGAGTGTCCCACAAAGAGGGCAACATCTTATATAACATGGCCTTCTTTTGCTATGTCTACCTCTTCCAACCCACTTTTCTCCCTCTATGTTTGATTAGATTGACATGACCCCTCTGACATAGGTGTGTCTCTGCATGGATTCCAATTTACAAAACGGTGTCGTCTTCCTCTCATTTTCCCACCCTCCTATTCCTAGTGGCTAGCTAATATATACCAATTCCATCATGCTAAAGCAAAAGTGGTGTTTGTGTGTTGTATCATTGTATGCTGTGTGTGAGATTTTGAGTGTGTGTGAGAGAGAGATATTACATAGATAAAAAAGATCCAATATCTCCCCAAAGGAATATCACATGGGTGATAGATGTCCATGGAATGGACGGTTGATGTTTGATTCCTTTCAATCACACCCACCACCTCTAACCCTAATATTATTATTATATTATTTTCATTACCAACGCCAACAGGTTTTTGCACTTGGTGTTATATTCTAAGCCATTAAGTTTTGCTAGGGTTCCAATCAACCAATCTCGCCAAAAATGTGCACATCTCAATCTATACATAGTACTCATTAAAAGCTTCTAAGATGCTAACAGATTAATCCTTTTTTATATCAAAAGTTAGTTCTTAGTTCCTACACATATCTATGTGTATATCTGCCAATCTTTTCAAGAATATTTTAATACTTAAGCGTGTTAAAAATGAAGTAGATATGTAAGTTAATTAAGAGGCATGGCATATAAGTACGTACTTAGTACTACTAATATGATTAGCATAGGTGGGGATGCATTACTCTGTGATTTAATTTTCTGTGGATGACTGAAGCACTTTTTCTCTCTCCTCCATTCCATGATGTGAGTGAGAGATAGCCAACAATATAGTACGCATGAACAGTGGTAGTGCATAGACCTAAGAGGGTGAGTTTCACACAGATACATCTTTCATTGGGAAGGAAAACTCTGAGTTAAGTTGCAGAGACACACGTTAACCCTGTGTGTAGCCTCTGTGTCTCCACCTGCATTTAACACACAGCACTGGTAGTGTTTGAGTTTAGGTGTGAGAAAGAGATAGAGATAGAGAGAGAAAGAGAATGAGATTAAGAAGCAACACTGTTGAGGCACAGAAGGAGGAAGGTAGACTACACATTCCCAAGGGAGGACTCTGAATCTGAATCTGATTCCACTACCTTTTACAGGCTATAGAGCCAAGAGCCCAAAAATCCCTATTGTTCTGACTGACTATCCATTTGGGTTCTTTGGAGTTTTCTACCAAAAAAGACTCAGATTTTTTAGCTTCATTTCCGGGAGTACTCTCTGGACAATTATATGCAGTGCTCTTTTTGAGAAAACAGTAAGGTGGGGACTAGGAACAACTGATCCAAGCCAAAGAGGTAGAGCTAGATATACAGCTAGTGGTATTACTGTTAATATTACATACTATGTAAATATAAATAAATGCATTATATATGTACCATGTGATTGGTTCTACAAAGAGAGAAACGAAAAGAGCTCTTCATTCCTTTCAAGGGTTTAACGCAGCTTACTTTGTAACTATGATAGGGTTTGGAGGGAACAGTTGCAGTGAGCTTTCTGAGATGGACATGATGAACATGGAAACTAATAGGAAGTTTCTTTCTCTGCCTCTTAGTAACAATTCTGGTGCTCAAATGCGCACTGATAGAAGAGTACCTGTCGCTACCAACAGCATCGCTCAGGATCATCACTACACCCACCACAACCCCACCGACACTTGCAGTGTGAGGGATAAAATCATGGCACATCCTCTTTTTCCTCGTCTCTTGTCGTCTTACCTCAATTGCCTAAAGGTGATCAATTCTAAATTCTTCTCACTTGCTACATATTCACACAAATACACACATCTTTCCCTTTCTTCCCAACACAAGCTGTCCATATATGTATATGATCATGCACTCTTTAACTTGGAAACTAAAACTGCACTAACATCTTCTCTTTCACGGGTTTTATGAGGATCCAAACCTTCTGTTGTGGTTTTTCATTTCGAGATTCTTTTTTCTTTTTTGTTTTCATGTGTTGCTTGTTTTGATGGCATGAGTGGAGTGCTTACAGGTTGGAGCACCTCCTGAAGTGGTGGCTAGCTTAGAAGAGTCATGTGCCAAATGTGAATCAATCAATGCATCATCAGGAAGGACAGGAAGTGGTTCTATAGGTGAAGATCCAGCCCTGGACCAGTTCATGGAGGCCTACTGTGAGATGCTCATTAAGTATGAGCAAGAGCTTACGAAACCCTTTAAAGAAACCATGCTTTTTTTCTCAAGAATTGAGTGTCAGCTCAAAGCCCTAGCAGTTTCATCAGATTTTGGTGATTACCTTAATTCATTATCTGTTCCTACAAATCTGTCAGTACTGTAGAGCAATTATGGACGTTTTCTTGGTTGGGGAAGTGGGTGCTGGTGAGCTACCCAGATAGCGTGTCAGAGTGAGAGAAGATAATTAATTTCTTTTCCGTCTTTTCTTAGTACTCGTGTACTTATAATGGTGTGAGGGTCTTGATGTTGGAAGCCAACCTTATTGGTTTAGTTTTATGCTTCACCTTCCTATCAAATTGTCATAGTCTTTCCAGAAGTATATGGTTAACTTCTACGGGACCACAACACCTCATCCTTGTACCCAGAAAACCATGCTCGTGTGGTCTATGTAGAAAAAAGAGAGAAAATTGAATTATTTAAAGAAGCCACGGATCTTTGTTTTTCTATGAAATGACTAGAAATCAAATCTGAGGACAGGTTTTAGTCAGAGTCTACATTAGTAGTGATAAATCATGGTTTAGCTTGCTATCCTCTCAGACTAGTGGTAGTTTTTTGTGTCTCAGAATTTTTAAACCCAGAACTAGTTACTGGTCATAATTCTGATCTTCCCCAGCCATGTTTTCAAAGCTCAATGTTGGTATTAAATATCAATATTAGTTGGTTGGGTAATTATAACCACACAGATGATGGTGCAAGTATAATACCAAAAAAAAGAAAGGAAAACCACACATGCGTCTACTAGATAAATATTTTTTCAGTAAGACTGATGTGATACCAAAAATTATTCTTTTATCATATATTATCTTGCGAATTAGATGAAGAGAGTAGTTAGTCAAATGACCTTTCTCATCACAAATAGTGATTAGTTAAAAAAGAACTTGAGTTAAAACCTTTTACATTGTTTTTAAGATTGTTATGAAGAATGGGTCCAAGGTGTTTGAATTAGGTCAAAAAGTTTGAAAACGATTATGAGTCAAAATTACTGCTTGAGGGGAAATCAAGAAAAATGAGACTTTGTTTTATTATTCTAATGATGAAAAGTTTATTCGAAACCCCAAGCTGCTTAATTAAACCCATTGATTGATAATCTTGAAGGGTTTCAGGGTTTTTTTTAAAGGGATTTTTCTTTTTGGTTCTTGGGGCCTTAGTGTTCCTTATTATTTCACACATACTCAGTGAGTTGTCACCTCTTCTTTCTTCTGATTAATTCCTCTCCTCATTTAGATGCATGGCTTTCTCTTTCAAAGTCCCTTTAAAAACTTAGTAGAAAAAGGAAACTCCTTGTCTTATCTGCTGTGGCCATATGTTTCTTTGTCAATTAAGTTGTTCCTTCTGTAGATTAATTCTGAAAAATCACTGTAAATATTAAGCTTTCATGATTATTTTTGTTATTTCCCTCCTTGGTATGATATATAGTGATGAATGAAAGGGTTACATATTTAGTTATTGGTGAAAACCATATTTCTTATATATTATAACTTGTTTGAGTAAAGGTTGTATGTACTATGAGGTATTCTATGATATGCAGTTAAGCTGTATGCATGGTGAGACCATTAAGCACTGATCAAAAGTTCAGTTGTTTTCTATGAAAGTTTCTCCTATTTAGTAATATAATTAGTGTGCATTAGAGAAAATATTGTTAATCAAACTTAGTTCTGAGCATGTTTTTATCACTTCTTAGGTAATGCTTGTAGTACTGTATAATTCAGAAAAAGAAAAGATATAGGTTTATTTTGTCCTCCTATGATATTATTCTACTATTGCTCCTAATACTTTCATAAACAAATACTTATTAAATGAATAACTAATATATTTAATGTCTAAGATATATAAAATGAAATCGTTCACTATTTTTTTTATCAAGTAAGGGGATTGGGAAGAAGATTTAGAATGTTTTGATATATTATTGTTAAATTAATATTTCTGTAATTCGTGATGGATAATTTTCTTGCACGAACTATTTTTCCTAATAGTTCTTAATTTTTCTTCCATTTTTGTTGTGGCTATTTGAAATTAAGGTCAAAGTGAATCGTCATCACAGAATGAGGTTGATGTGCATGAAAACAACCTAGACACTCAAGCTGAAGATCGGGAACTGAAAGTTCAGCTTCTGCGCAAGTATAGTGGATATCTAGGGAGCCTGAAGAAGGAATTTTTGAAGAAGAAAAAGAATGGAAAGTTGCCAAAGGAAGCACGACAGCAACTGCTTGATTGGTGGAACCGGCATTACAAGTGGCCCTACCCTTCGGTAACTAAGCTCTACATAGGAAACTCTTAATTATTGATTGAAAATTACAAATTATTAATCATTTAAGGTTTTGTCTGTTTCAGCAATTTATAATCTACAGTAAAAAGTGCAAGTGCGTTAAAGACAATAACACTCCCTTCTGTACTATATACAGTGTTTTAGAACGTATGTTTATAAATTTTCATATCTGATTGCCACCAAAATGCAGACACATTTGATGGCGGTGTTAAGTAGAAAACAACACAAATTCGAACATTGAAACCTTAAATTGTTATGTGGGTAAGGTTTATTTACCATTACATATTCATGACTAATGTTATGGTAATGGTGAATATGATGGGATTTATTTGTAGGAATCCCAAAAGCAGGCACTGGCAGAATCCACAGGCCTAGATTTGAAACAGATCAACAACTGGTTCATCAATCAGAGAAAACGTCATTGGAAGCCTTCTGAAGATATGCAGTTTGCGGTGATGGATGCAACTAACTACTACATGGAAAATGTTATGTGCAAGCCATTTCCAATGGATGGCATGCCCATGCTTCTTTAACACAATCCTCTACTATAATATCCAATAGCTGAGCCGAAAACCTTATCTATTTTTAAGTTGTTTAGGTCTCTCTCCAAGTTGGTATCATATATGCCATCGGTGCGTGTTTTGCCTTAATTAAATTGTAGAAAGCAGAATGAAAAATCTAAGTCATTACTGAACTGCAAGCTTTGTAAGTGTGCATGAATCTAACTTTATGCTCTATTAATCAACACTGTTTGCGCAGATCACTAGAGATTTCTGTATGTGTTATTTCCTAATTTAATGAAAAGTATATTTTGCTTTCATACGTGTGCATGCACATGAAAGAAATCAAAAGGCTCTTAAGCACATGTCTTGTATGTTATTTTTTAACAGCATATTGTCTTGTGTGTGTATATATGTTTGTGTTGGATGTGTTGTGGCTGTAACAAGCTGGTATGTGGGTCCTGATCTCTTGGTGTTGCCTCTTGCAACTGAGGTTTGTCATCCTTGATTTGATGATTGAGTTTGGTTGTTGCTTGCAATAAGGAGAAAGATATTTGGACACTCAACATATGTCTACACCTAAAGAGAAATAGAATGGATATATTTACGATTAATATGATCTGTCAACAGTCAAGCAATATGTGACCCTTTCACATGTTTGTGTTCTTACCATTGTTTTTATGTAGGAGTTTCACATGTTGTGTTTATGATTGATTCACATTTTGGAAGAACTAGCAGAATAGATTATCGGGATTCAAATTTTGTTATGAGTTTATACCTATAATATTACTGCCATAAGTAAAACTAGAGAACTCTGCAAAATGATATGAACAGAAAGTTTGGTATATTTTAAAAAATATACAAATTCTCTTGGTTTCCTGAGGTGAGTACTATAAGAAGTTATTTTCACTAGTTATTTAGGGAAAAGATATTTTTTTAAGAAAGCACTTTTAAATAATGCTCAATTTCTTCATTTAACATTGAGTTAACGGAATGGTTAAATTGTATTTGAAAATTAATAAGTAAATTATCTTTAATTGATTGACTAAATGAGTTTATTTATTTATTTTTTCCACTAATGACATAATTATGTAGAAAGTATTTAGCGCTATAGTTAAATAGTTAAATAATTTAACATTCAAACGCTTTTTTTATATGCGAACGATAATTAATATAAAGAAAGTAATTGAGGGTGTATTAATCCATATATATAAAGCATAATTAAAATCTTTTTGTACAAAAAATTCATGTTTGGATCTTAATAAAATCAAAATATATTAAAATGCAGTGATATTTTTGAAATTATTAAAAGTATTTATACATTTGGTTCTAATAAAAATCAAAGCATATATATGATTTAGTGTCTAGAAGTTTTTATTAATTTTAAAAATGTCATTGATATTTTTTTTATTTAATTTTTAGACAGAGATTTAGGTTTTAGATAAGATTCAGTCTACCAGAAGTTTGAATGTTTAAGGTTTTTTTCTTTTTTTTAATTTTACAATCGCGTCAAACATTTTGTTCCTACACTTTCTTTCTTCCCTCCTTTCTTACTCCTTTCTCTTTATTTTTATGTTCTAGAATACCTCCATCCAACATCCTCGAACACGAGTCACCACTGCTACTCAACGTCAAGCGAACAATGAGTGTGTTTTCTTTTTTCTCCATTCAATTTGTTTTCTGCGGTTTTAGTTGAGTTTGTGTTTTTTGTTAAGACTCCATAGCGACAAAGGTGTCCCAGGTCTTGATTGAGATTTTTTTGTTGCCTTGATTTGTGTCGATTGGGATTTTTAATTGAATTGAAATTTTTGCAAATATGGATTTTTATGACGTGAGTTGGATTTTCAATGCAGAGATGAAAATGATGGATCTCATGTCTCTATTTTTTTTTTTGTGTGCAAGGAGATGAGAATATGAAAAAGAAAACAAAAGTTGATGATGATGAGAAAGAACAAAATAATGAATGGAAAAAGAAGGACAAAATAATGAAAAAAAAAAGAAGAAAAATTAGGTTTCAGTTAGGTTCATAATTAAAGCCAAATATATTTACCTTCTTTAAACTAAAATATTTTTCTTCAATATCATACATAAAAACGTGTGTAGTTGAATTGAGAATAAAGAATATGAAACAACTAAAATAAAAGGAAGGGAGCCCAAGCATATATATGCTGGTCTGGGCACGGACCGATCATTTTTAGAACAAGAAAATTTATCGTCTCTTTTATTCAGAAGCTACCAATATATATATTTATACACCCAACTAAATAAAAACAAAAAAAAATTACTCCTAAGAATATTCATCAAATACTATTCATGTCCATAAATATATCTCATAATAAATAAGTAATAATAAAAATAATATCTCAATATCTTCTTTCAAGTTGGAGCACGAAGATCTTCGATGTCTAACTTGTGCAGAACAAAATTGTGTTTTTTCAAGACCTTTGTAGAAATTTTTGTTAGTTGTATCTTTGTAAATTTTGTTGATTCTTTTCCTACTATTAAAGTTGAAGCATGTTGTTGAGTATATAAATTTTCCAAGGATTTTACTTTTCCAATAACATTAATGACAAAATCCTTATATTTTGTTGATGAAATTTTGTTCCTCATTCCATTCTCATATTTGTCTCCTTATTTTTTTTTTTGGCACTACTATATCAACTCCGTGTGAAGACACTATTTGACCATCCACACCACTTATATTGTCTTCCTCTTTTCATTACAGTCTCCACACATTTCTCGTGAATGTTGTAATTGGTTGAAAGAGACACCTTTCTTTATAATTTTTTATGAGGATTCTAAAAACCTTGATAAATTTGAACAAGATGACTTTATATGAAAAATTTATATACTTTTTAGTTTTTAAAAATGATGAAATATTTTTTTTTGTAAAAATAACCTTTTAAGATAAAGTGAGACCTTCAAGTGTTATTAATTTTAATTATTGAAGATGCTTATTGATAAGTTACACTTTATATTTGAAGATGTATTAGTTTTTTGATTTTGTTGTTTATGGGAGATCCTATTTCTTGTGTAGGGATAAATCTTTCCTATTTTACTTAGTTTTATTTTTTTTATTTATTTATAAGGAACCTATATTATGAATGAAGTGGGTCAATACTATATTTTTTCGTTTTTTAAATGAAATGCAATGTTTAATTGAATAATTTAGTTAAACAATTCTAATGTGGTGCTAAAGTTTGTTACGTATCTAATATGATATGAAATGGAATGCTTTGTTTCTTTAATAATTTTTTAAAAAGTGGCAAACATAGCCAAATTGATACGGGGTGTTAATTTTTCTCTTTTTGACAAGATTTTTAAAAAAATTCAACACAATTTAAAAACAATTCACAAACACTTTGGTTCAAAAATCGTACAATTAGGAAACAAGTTAAGGTACATAACATGGTTCACATTACAATTCACTATAGTTTAGTATATTGTAGTTTGGTAGAACAAAAAATAATTTAGTTCAATTTATCTAAACTAATTTTTAGTTCAGTTCAATTCAGTCAAACTACTTTTTTGTTCACTACAATTTTTAACAGTTCAATGCAGTTCATTTTGTTCACTTCTAATGTAGAATTTGAAAAAGAAAGCTCAATGAAAATTGAAGTTATATACAGTGAAGTCCTAATTGATGATGATGATGTTGTAGCTAATGAGTTTTCAAATCTTAGTGAGAAAAATTCAGAAGTCTTAATCTGTCATCAACAAATTCTTCTTCATATGATTCATGAAGCATTAGTCAAATTATGGTGTGCCATTGTTACAAATTTCTTCTTTCTTCCATTATCATGATATATTTAGAGATTGTTCATCTGATTCTTAAAAAAAAAAAAAAAAATTGTTCGTATTCAACAGTAACATATCTAATATGAAATGAAATGTTTTGTTTCTTTAATCAATATTTGAAAAAGTGGCGAGCATAACCAAATTGACCTTTAAGTGTTAATTATTCTCCTTTTTTTCAAGGTTTCAGAAAAATTCAACACAATTCAAAAATAGTTTATAAACGGTTCAATTAAAAAATATTGCAGTTTGGTTCAAAAATAGTGTTGTTCGAAAACAAGTTAAGACAAATAACAGTTTAGTTCATATTATAGTTTAATGTAATTTACCGAACTATAATTTGGTAGAATAAAATATAGTTCAATTCAGTCTATCTGCACTAATTTTACATTATTCAATTCAGACAAACTACTTTTGATTCACTGCAATTTTTAACAATTTAGTTCAATGTAGATTTTGTTCTCCTGATACAAAATTTGAAAAGAAGAAAGCTGAATGAAACTAAAGTTGCGTAAAGTGAAATCTTAATTAATGTTGATGACATTATAACTAATAAGTTTTCAAATCCTTTCCAAATCTTGGTGATGAACATTCAAAAGTCTTAATCTATCATCAACAATTTATTTTTCACAGAATTCATGAAACATTAGTGAAATTATGACATGTCATCGTCACAAATTATGCCTAACTCATCCTCACAAAACCGGCTTGTAAGGTGAGGTTTGCACCTCACTTATATATTATGCCTAACTCATCCCCACAAAACCGGCTTGTAAGGTGAGGTTTGCACCTCACTTATATATTATCATTAGGCCTTATCTCTAGTCCATGTGGGACTTCTAACACACCCCCTTCACGCCGAGGTATAGACATCTCGTGCGTGGCAGTAGAAATTGGGTGGTCCGATAACGGCCCGATTGCGGGTGGAAGAGAAGAATAGAATGCCCACTTAGAACTCGCTAGGATAGGCTCTAACCATGGCTCTGATACCATGTTAGTAGTGGGTTTTTAAGCCTAACTCAATCCCACAAAACCGGCTTGTAGGGTGAGGTTTGCATCCACTTATAAACTAAGAATTGACCTTATATCTAGTCGATGTGGGACTTCCAACAAAGTTAGTAGTGGGTTTTAAGCCTAACAACCCCACAAAACCGGCTTGTAGGGTGAGGTTTGCATCCACTTATAAACTAAGAATTGACCTTATCTCTAGTCGATGTGGGACTTCCAACAAAGTTAGTAGTGGGTTTTAAGCCTAAATACCCCACAAAACCGGCTTGTAGGTGATAGGTGTGAACTTTGCTTATATTTGTTGCTTAAATTGTCGTGCTTTTGAGTAAGTTTTAGTGTTAATTCTCATGAAAAGTATATATTTGTGGTGTAAAAATAGTTTTGATTGTTTAATTATGTTTTTGAGTGTTTTTGCGTGTTATTTCGTAGTAGAATAAGGATTGGATAATATCACAGACTTGGAAAGCGTCAATTGTCGAAGCCAAAAGGATCAAACTGCCAGAACGAACGCTTGCCCAGCGGACGGACGCTCGTCGCCCAGCGTGGACGTTCGTCCAGCACGCAGAGGACGTTCGTCACATAGCGAGTGCGACGCTCGTCCATGGCGCTCGTCCGGACGCTCGTCCAGAGCGGCAGATGACGCTCGCCCAGCTGGCAGAGGACGCTGATCCAGAGTAAGGACGCTCGTCCAGAATTTCGACGTTCGTCCAGCGAGTGCACGCCCGTGATCCAAAAGTAAACGCTCGCCCAGCGAGAACGCTCGTTCAGCGAGCTTTGGACGTTCGTCCACCGAGGATAAAAAGTGGACGCTCGTCCAGTGAGTGGACGTTTGTTGCCCAGCGAGGACAATCGTTCAACGAGGTCGAAAAGTGGACGTTCGTCCAGCGATCAGAGGACGCTCGCCCAGCGAGCGTACGTTCGTCGCCCAGCGAAAAACTACTTAAGGTCCTTTCTTTAAAAACGCGATCCAGAGGCAGAAACCACTCAGTTCTGGAGGGGAGAAGCCAGGAAGGACTCTGCAGCTCGCGTCCATGCTCGTTTTGGGTGTTCCGGAGTGGAATTTCACCACTTTCTACCATCCAATCCATCCTTTATCACTTCTATGATGTATATGTGTAGCTAGAACTCTATTTCACTGGGGTTGAGAGTAATTTTCTGAACTTCTATGTAATTTCACCATTAATGCATGAACTTGTTTGAATTATATGTTCTATCCTTATTATTAATGCTTTTGATGGGAATCTGAGCCATTTGAATGGTTAAATCATTGGGAAATGTATGAGACCGCGGACCTAGGATAGAACTGCTAAAGGATTTCGAGTCCTAGACATAGGATAATTGAATTAGCTAAGGGATTAGCAATTTAGTTTGAATGATTAAGAACTGTCTCTGAGGGATCAGGACTGCATGCGCCTAGAATGTCGATGTTTAATTATGAGAAATTGTGTTAGTAGAAGATTACCAGAGTGATGAACTTGAATTTCAACCCCAGTGAACTTTAAATCATCTGTTTTTACCACTTTAAATTTCATCTGTATGCAAATCTTACTTGTGTTGTAAAATTAATGCTAAATTAGTAAACTTTAATCAATCTGTGAATCAAAACAAATCTCTTGGGAAAACGATTTCCGGACTTACCGGTTTATTACTTGAACGATCCGGTACGCTTGCCGAGGTATCAACAAGTTTTTGGCGCCGTTGCCGGGGATTTGTTTTTGTTTTCGTTGATTGTTTGTTGTTTATCTGGTTTGGTTGATTTTAGCTATCTGTTGTTTAAGTGTGTATTGTGATTATATTTGAATTCTTGTACATATTTGTTATCATTTGTAGAGATTGTGTATTTTTTGGATTATTTTCTTTTAGTTTGTGTTTTGTATGAGAAGTAGAGAACAGGTTGAAAATCTACTTTTCGATCCAGAAATTGAAAGAACTGCTCGAAGAAACAATAGCAGAAGAAGGAGACAAAGTAGAGAATCCAAAGAAGCCTCTGCTATTTCTGAAGAAATTCTGGACTTTTCATCTGGTCAAGACAAAGAAGAAATGGAAGATAATCGCACTGGAGAAGGTTCTGGGCAAGGAAGACGTACTCTTGCAGATTATAACACTTTCTCAAGACCTCTGCACTTCAACAGTATTGCAAGACCAGTGGTGAATGCTGCCAATATGGAGATGAAGCCAGCTCTTATTCATTTGGTGCAGAACAATCAGTTTCATGGATTATCTCATGAGAATCCATACACTCACTTGGCTACTTTCATGGAGATCTGTAATACAGTGAGGATTCATCAGGTTCCAGATGAAGCAATCCGACTCAGCTTATTTCCATTCTCATTAGCTGGTAATGCAAAAGTGTGGCTGAATTCTTTCCCAAAGAATAGTCTGACAGTCTGGGATGATGTAGTTGCCAAATTCCTGAACAAGTTCTTCCCTCAGTCCAAAGTCAATAAGGGAAAGCAGGAGATTTCTTCTTTCCAACAAGATGCTGATGAAACTCTAGGTCAAGCATGGGATAGATTCAAAGGCCTACTGAGAAAAACCCCTACTCATGGATTTGATGAGCCTACAATGTTAAATTTGTTTCTTGGAGGGCTGAAATCTCAAACAAAGTTAATGTTAGATGCATCAGCTGGAGGTAGTATCAGATGGAAGACGCTTGAAGAAGCACATGATCTGATTGAAAAAATGGCTGCGAATGATAATGAAGTTCAGAGTGAAAGAGCCCAATTTCAACAAAAAGGTGTTCTTCAACTTCAAACTCAAGATGCTTTACTAGCTCAGAACAAGATTATGACTCAGCAACTTGAGACATTAATGAAGAAGTTATCTCAGCTACCTAAAGAACTGCAAAATGTTTCTCAATTTCAACATCAGATGGTTCAGAGTTGTCAATTGTGCGGAGGAGATCATAATAATGGTCAATGTGTAGTGCAAAGCATGTCTCATGAAGAAGTACATTATATGGGAAATCAAGGTCTTCAGACAAATTATGATCAACGTCAAAGTTTTAATCAAGGATGGAGACCACATCCGAGTATGGGACAAGCTGTTCCTTTCAACAGACCACCTCCACAGAACTTTCAGCAACAACCTTCTCTGACAGAAAGAACATCAAAACTGGAAGAAACTCTTCAGCAGTTTATGCAGGTATCAATTTCCAACCATAAAAGTACAGAAGCCTCACTTAGGAATTTGGAGATTCAGGTGGGTTAATTAGCTAAGAAGTTGGAAGAAAAACCAGAGAAAGACTTTGGGGCAAACACTGAAGTAAATCCAAAGGAAGAATGCAATCTTATTACTACAAGGTCAGGAAGAATTCTGAAAGAAAGAGAATTTGAGAAAAAAATGAGTGAAGAAAAAGATGAGATGAGTAAAGAGGGAGATGAAGAAGAAGAGAAAGAGGATAGAGAAAGTGAAAAAGCGAGAGAGGGAGAGAAAAAGAAAGAATAGATGTATGAGAAGCATCTTCCATATCCAAAGGTTCTATCTAGAAACGAGAAGGAAAAACAGTTCAGGAGTTTCATTGATATTTTCAAGAAGTTGGAAATCAAGATGCCCTTCTCAGAAGCACTGAAACAAATACCTGCTTACTCGAAATTCATGAAAGATTTGCTCACAAAGAAGAGAAAGTATATTGAGGAAGAAACTATAGAAGTACAGGGCCAGTGCAGTGCTATCATTCAGAAGTTGCTTCCACCAAAGTTTAAAGATCCAGGCAGTTTTACAATTCCATGCACCATTGGTAAACTGGCTATTGGGAAAGCGTTAATTGATCTTGGAGCCAGCATCAATCTTATGCCTCTGTCAATGTTTAAGAAGATTAGAGAATTAGAGTTGAAGCCCACACGCATGACTCTACAATTGGCAGACAGATCAATCAAATATCCGCATGGAGTAGTAGAAGATGTGTTGGTAAAGGTAGACAAATTCTTATTTCCAGTGGATTTTGTTGTCATGGAGATGGAAGAGGATAAAGAAATTCCTTTGATTTTGGGAAGGCCATTCATGAAGATTGCTCGAGTATTGATTGATGTTGATGATGGAAAGCTTAAATTGAGAGTAGAGAATGAAGAAGTAAATTTCAATGTTTTTGAAGCAATGTCTCACCCAAATGATGAAGATACATGCTTTCAAACTGATGAACTTGAGGAAGTCTGCATGATTACACAAAAGACGATGTATATATCATCACCTCTTGAAAGAACCCTTGTTGATGCTTGTGAATTTTTACTTGCAGATGAAGAGAAATTAATTGATGAATGTATGCAGAATCTAGATGCTTTGAAGGAGATTCCATCTGATGAAAAAGAGATAAAAGAAAAGAAGCTGGACTTGAAGTTGCTACGTTCACATTTGGAGTATGCTTTTCTTGACAAAGATGACAATAAACCTGTGATCATCAGCAATGCTTTATCCACTCTGGAGGGAGAAAAGTTGATTGAATTCTTGAAAGTGGACAAAGGAGCTGTAGGTTGTTCAAATTCTGATATAAAAGGAATAAGTCATTCTTCTTATTCCATGCATATAATATTCATGAAGGATGATTTCAAACCATTGACTCAACCACAGAGTACTTCTTAGTGTCAAGCTAAAGACGTTAAACAAGCGCTTACTGGGAGGCAACCCAGCTTTCTAACTCTATCTATTTATGTTTTCAGTTCTTTTGGTTGTGTGGTTTGAATCTTAATCTGTTGGTTGTGTGGATTGATTTATGTTTCTGCAATGATTTGTTTGAGAAATGTGTGTTTGAAGTTTGAATTTGAATTTTGAATTCTGTCCATGATAACTGGCATGATTGTGAGATTGTTATTGCAAAATCTGAGTTTTAGAACTTGTGTTATGATTATATATGATTTATTCTTGAATCTGATTGATTGTGACCCAGAATTTGAATATCTGAGTGTACTGAGACAACTTTGAAAGCAAGTGAGAAGTTGTTATTGCTATGAATTTGGTTTTTGCATAATTCTTATTATTACAGACGCATTCTGGTTTAGAAATGAGAAAGGCAGTTGTTTGTTTTTTAAATTAACTACTTGGCCAGATGACTACCCATATGTGAATATTCATCCATTGTTATCCTGTTTGAGCCTTATATATATTTGTTGTGAACCCTAAGCTTCTTACAGAACAATCTACCTTATCCAACACTCTAGAAGAAGAGAACAAGAAACATATTTGTCAAGATATAGGTAGAAATTAAGTTTGGGGGAAATCATAATCAGTTGAGTCTTAAACTGATGAAAAACTATCTGAAAAAAAAATATATCAAAATTAGAGAAAAATTCAAAAAATTCAAAAAAAAAAAAAGAAGAAAATGTGTTATGTGATGAATGAAGAGGAAGTTGATAAATAAGTTTCAATGTTGTTATGTTCTTGTTCTCCTCTTCTTTAGTGTTGTTTTGTTTCCCTGTAAAACCATGTTTTTTCTAGCCAAGCCAAGTTATAACCTGAGAAAGTCCTTTTGATTTAAATCAGAATGTGTGAATTGTTTATGAGATGACTTGCAAAAGTTGATGAAGTAGTTGATGACAATTTGAGTATGAATTGGAGTTGTAAACACTTGCAGGTTGAGATAAACACAGATTGAGCATTATGGTTTTATTCTTTTTCTGGTTGTCTTATCATTTTGGATTCAAGAACTTGTCAATATAGAAGTATAACATTTGATCTGAATATTTGGAGAAGTAAGTACAATCCTTACTTTTGTGACAGATATTATGTGATGGAATATTAACTGCTTTGTTGGGTTCGTTTGTGTTGTTATTGTCTATTTTTATGAGGACACGAAAATATATAAGTTTGGGTGAGTTTGATAGGTGTGAACTTTGCTTATATTTGTTGCTTAAATTGTCGTGCTTTTGAGTAAGTTTGTTACGACTGTCGCGGTCATACAAATTTAATGTGTAATAATGAATGCAGTATATTACTAGGAAGTGACTCCTAGGTCGTCTCTCAAGGACCAATTTTGTAGGTTCAGTCTCAGATCAAACACCAAGTAGGGGGGAGTTTGTGGATGTTTTTGTTGCGGAAAATAAAATTAAAACTGGAAATTAAATAAGAGAACAAAAATTGAAAATACTGAAATAAATTTAAAAGATGGTAAAACCAAACGGTAAAAGACGGTAAAAGTGAAAAATGGAAAATTCAACAATGTTTGAAATTAAAATGCTGGAAGAATAAACATGCAGAAAACATAACAGCAGTGTAAATAAATTTTACCCAAAGCAATAGTGAAAATGAATAGTAAAAACGATGTTGAAAATAAATTGAACGGTAAAACGCAATTACAAAATTTAACAGTGCAGAAAATCATTAACGGTAAATTTAATAGATAAAAACTTTTAACTGAAAATGGAATAAAGACAATAAAAATAAAAACGTTTGACTGAAAATGAAATTCAAGATTCAAGATTCAACATTAAAATAAAATTCTGAACCGTAGAAGTGAAAATGAAACGAGCAAAGGTGACATATTCAGAAATGAAAACTAGGCACTGTTGAAATTAAATTACAGATAGCTTTGAGAGAGGAGCCTCTTCCAGGGGCCGTGAGGGGTTCCTACGCTACTCCTAAAATCCACTCTCATAATCTAATCTAAAATCTAATAATCTTCTTCTCTGTTCTGCTGCCCTTTTTATAGCCAATAGCCAATTCTCAGACTGTGCATGACCTCCTTAATTCTAGCCAGCTTTTTGGTTTTGTCTCCGTAGCTTTAAGAATTTCTCCACCAGGTTTTGTGTTTTTTTCTTATAGGTGTAAGACTTTCTTCACCACCTAGCCATGCTAAAGAAATAGGGTGGGCCCTCCATTCTTATTCTTATGTCTGTTTACTTGCTTCCCAGCCAAAATTCACGTGAGTTTCCTTCCAATTTTATCCAATCGTTCTCATCAAATCTTCCCCTTCTTACGTCCGTGGCTACTGCTATTCTCCTTTCTCTTCAGCCTTCACATGTTGTAATCAATGAAGAACCAATTGCCCAAAAGATTGATGGCTCCATTCGGCCATGGCCTCCTTCCCTTTGTTGGACCGTGGAGGTCTCCTCTGTGTGCAGTTGGCCGTGAGCTGCTTTCTACCGTGAAGCTTCTTCTTCAACTTGTTTAGTCCACATCCTTCTCCTTCTCCATTCCAAGTAATCATCTCACGGGACACTTTCCTTCACATGTTCAGCCATTCTCCACGCTGCTGGATGCTTGCATCCGTTGTTCTCTGCTTCCAGCCATCACCGTGACACCATCCTCCTTCTCTACTTCCAGCATGTGCATCCTCCAACCTTGATGCTTCACTCCCTTCAACGTGGTGGCTACTTGGATCTCCATCTACGTGCAGCACCTCATTTTTCTCCGCTGGAAGCTGCTGCCATGCCTCTTCTTCTTCTCTTCCAGCAGCCACCGTAAACACCTCTTGCTTCAGCTCTTCTCCCTTCACACGTCCGTAGCTTCTCATGCTTCCTATGCTTGGACTTTGTCTTCTTTGCTGGACCGTGAGATTTGCCATGTGTTGTTGCTGCTGCGAGAATTTCTTCATGCTGGATGGCTTCTCTCCTGGACGTGTGAAGCTCTCCAAGTTGCTGCTGGACCGTGGATGCCTCTCCCTTCCAACTCCACTTCCATTTGACGCTTGCTGCTGCATGGGAGAAACCAGTCGAGACACCTTTCTCTTGTTGTGTGCAGCTGCTGGAATGTGTTGCTTCTACTTGCTGGACTTTTCCAGAAACAGCTGGGACACACTTCCTTCTTTTTCCCAAAGAATTCTGCACATTCTTTTCAAACCAAAGTGGACCGTGATATCACTTCTCTCCAAAATAAATAAAGCATCCACTTACTAATCATTTTGGTCCCTACATATCTATGTGTGAACTTTTGCCAACTTCAATTAAATGTAAACGTAAGTGGTGGCCGTGTGGTGAGTTACGTGAAATGAGTGACCACAAACTAACAAAATAAATTAGCATTACACTTCTCCCAACCAAACCGTGAATGGAAAGTGGCCCCTTCTCCTTTGTTTCTTCTTTCAAAAATGTAACGTGGTCCCCTCCATAATATGTTGTCTCCCATTCACATTCATCTGCAAAGAGAAAGAAGATTTCATGTGCCGTGAATTTGCTTCTTCTATGCCCAAAACCGTGAGCTACTTGGAATGTGGTGGCCCCTCCTTTATTTCAAAACATGTGATTTGGTGTATGCTTGACAAATTGAATTTTCTAATGGACCCTACACCGTGTTTTGCTTCTTTTCAGCATGTATCTCTTGCAATTTTCTTCAATCTAACTTTTGACAAAAGCAAGAAGAAAGGAGGCCATATATCCGTGTGCTTTGGTGCTTAAGTCCACATGAAATGAGTCACCAAAATGGACCAAAATAAATCAGCATATAACATGAAATGTGCTTCTCCCAGAACCGTGACACCATATTTCCAACTTCAAACAAAAATATTTCACTTCTAAGTTTCCACATAAACACACAAAATAAATCAATGTGCGACTTCTTCCAATTAAATAACACCATGTACAAATGAATGATCTTTCGAATGTCCAAAAATGTAATTCAAAATTTTCCTGCAATCATTAATTAAAATAATAAGTTCAGATAATTCAAATTAATTAAAATAAGAATTTCCGATCAAATTACGCATAATTAACAAAAACAGAATAATACCGGACATTTTAACACAATTCCCTGATTAAATTCGGTACAATAAACTAAGTGAGATGAAGAAAATATTAGTTCATCTGTTAATTCTCATGAAAAGTATATATTTGTGGTGTAAAAATAGTTTTGATTGTTTAATTATGTTTTTGAGTGTTTTTGCGTGTTATTTCGCAGTAGAATAAGGATTGGATACAATCACAGACTTGGAGAGCGTCAATTGTCGAAGCCAGAAGGATCAAACTGCCAGAACGGACGCTCACCCAGCGGACGGACGCTCGTCGCCCAGCGAGGACGTTCGTCCAGCACGCAGAGGCCGTTCGTCAGAGGACGCTCGTCACATAGCGTGCGCGACGCTCGTCCATGGCGCTCGTCCGGACGGTCGTCCAGAACGGCAGATGACGCTCGCCCAGCTGGCAGAGGACGCTCGTCCAGAGTAAGGACGCTCGTCCAGCGCTCGTCCAAGGACGCTCGTCCAGCTCGCGGCCGCTCGTCCAGAATTTCGACGTTCGTCCAGCGAGTGCACGCCCGTGATCCAAAAGTAAACGCTCGCCCAGCGAGAACGCTCGTCCAGCGAGCTTTGGACGTTCGTCCAGCGAGGATAAAAAGTGGACGCTCGTCCAGCGAGTGGACGTTCGTTGCCTAGCGAGGACGTTCGTCCAGCGAGCTTTAGACGTTCGTCCAGCGAGGTCGAAAAGTGGACGTTCGTCCAGCGATCAGAGGACGCTCGTCCAGCGACGGACGCTCGCCCAGCGAGCGTACGTTCGTCGCCCAGCGAAAAATCACTTAAGGTCCTTTCTTTAAAAACGCGATCCAGAGGCAGAAACCACTCAGTTCTGGAGGGGAGAAGCCAGGGGGGACTCTGCAGCTCGCGTCCATGCTCGTTTTGGGTGTTCCGGAGTGGAATTTCACCATTTTCTACCATCCAATCCATCCTTTATCACTTCTATGATGTATATGTGTAGCTAGAACTCCATTTCACTGGGGTTGAGAGTAATTTTCTGAACTTCTATGTAATTTCACCATTAATGCATGAACTTGTTTGAATTATATGTTCTATCCTTATTATTAATGCTTTTGATGGGAATCTGAGCCATTTGAACGGTTAAATCATTGGGAAATGTATGAGACCGCGGACCTAGGATAGAACTGCTAAAGGATTTCGAGTCCTAGACATAGGATAATTGAATTAGCTAAGGGATTAGCAATTTAGTTTGAATGATTAAGAACTGTCTCTGAGGGATCAGGACTGCATGCGCCTAGAATGTCGATGTTTAATTATGAGAAATTGTGTTAGTAGAAGATTACCAGAGTGATGAACTTGAATTTCAACCCCAGTGAACTTTAAATCATCTGTTTTTACCACTTTAAATTTCATCTGTATGCAAATCTTACTTGTGTTGTAAAATTAATGCTAAATTAGTAAACTTTAATCAATCTGTGAATCAAAACAAATCTCTTGGGAAAACGATTTTCGGACTTACCGGTTTATTACTTGAACGATCAGGTACGCTTGCCGAGGTATCAACAGTAGGGTGAGGTTTGCACCCACTTATAAACTAAGAATTGACCTTATCTCTAGTCGATGTGGGACTTTCCAACACACCCCCTTCACGCCGAGGTATAGACATCTCGTGCGTGATAGTAGAAATTGGGTGGTCCGATAACGGCCCGATTAGAAGAATAGAATGCCCACTTAGAACTCGTTAGGATAAGCTCTAACCATGGCTCTGATACCATGTTAGAAGTGGACTTGAGGCCTAACTCATCGTCAAAAAACCGGCTTGTAAGGTGAGGTTTGCACCTCACTTATATATTATCATTTGGCCTTATCTCTAGTCGATGTGGGACTTCCAACACTTAAAAAAAAGTAGTTAGTTTTATTCAACCGTGTTTATTTTTTCATCATGCTCATTTAAACTTATTGTTTGATAAATGGTTACGCCAGTCAAAAAATCATGTCAAGGTTTATGTCAAAACATGTGCAAATTATGATTCTAAAACAAAAATAGTTAAACTAATTTAAATCACATAAGACTTCACAATAATTACACACTTAAGTGACTTTGGGATAGTTAAAATTGATTAAAGACCATAAAATGGAGATAGATAATAAATTAAGAAATTATCCAATGAAAATTTATCATTTTAATTAATAACGAAAACATATTTAAAAAACCAATTACTCTCGTTTCTCTTATCTATTATAGGTGTTGTGTAAGTCAGGCTCAAGTAATTTAAGAAGTCTAATTCCTTAAACTCAACATAAAAACTCATGATAAAACACAGTTATGAGAGAATAATGAAAAAAAAAACAATTATATATATATATATATATATATATTATATTATACTACTTTATTATATTAAATATTGTACTACTTTATTATATTTTATGGATACGATTAATATTAAATAAAATATTTGATTATATATTAAACAATATAGCTAGTGAAATATCTAGTACATAATGATATAAATGATATATTATATATAATTACAAATACAACAAATGTGCCATATATTTAAAAGTAATTTATTAAAATAAAATAACATAAGCGCTTTACATGCGTTGCTGTTCATTTCTTTACCCTTTGGAAGCACCGCCGGTGTGTTGGTTTTGATTCTTCTTTCCTCACCTCTGCTCCGCGAGACGAACCTCATCCTCCTTCCACCGCGGCCACCTCTTCCTCTCGGAAGAGGTTTTCAGAGTCTGCCTCCGATTCCAAGATCAAGTTCAGTCTCCAACACGAGTTCGGCGACTCCGATTTCTCCGACGCCAACAAATTCTCTGCTTGCCTCAAGACTTGGAGCCGCGGCGGTCAGGTTTCTTTTCTCCTCTCTCTTTTTCTCACATTTTGATTCTTAATCTGAAGCTATTCACCGTTAGCATGTAGTTATTTTGTTAGTTATTTGATTAGTCCCTTCTCTCTTTTTCCCAATTTGTGACAATCATGTTCTGCTTTGTATCTATGATCGAGTCTCCCGTATTACATACACTGAATGCTAGTTAATAACTCGTATTTGGCGGGATGGTGTAATTATTGGAATTCAATCTATTTGCTTATTTGCCTGCAACCTATTCGATGAAATGTCTGATCTACTGTTTAAATATTTTATTATCATTTTCATATATATGTGTGTGTTTGTAGGTTCTCCTTTCAGTGGAAAAGGTTTTTCAAAAGGACTGGTTATCTTTCCTTCACTACTTCATTTGAATATACTTGTCACTCTTCATAGGTCTCTTCAATTTAATTTTTACAAGGTGAGGTTTTCTGTTCTGCTCACATAACTTAATTTCGAATGTTCAGTTGAATGAAGTGTGTGAACTTTTGATTTTTTTTTTCTCAATTATACTGATTTTTAGGTAACTCATCTTTATTTATTTGTATTATAATTGTTAAATTTTGGTATCTAGTTAGAGAATGAAGGAAAGTCATATTAACTTGATTTGTTTCTTAATTCTGTTCTGGCTTCAAGCTGAAGGCATGAATGCGTTCAAGGCATACAAGGCTTGCGTGCCAATTGCTTGGAGCCCAAATCTCTACATAACTTTGGTGAGGGGTATTCCAGGGACCAGGAGGCTCCATAGGCGCACTTTGGAAGCACTTCGCCTACGCAAATGCAATCGAACTGTCATGCGATGGAACACACCTACGGTTAGGGGGATGCTCCAACAGGTTTTAGCACAAGATCTACCCAAATATATTTTCTGCTTGAAAGGACTTGTGTCTGTGGATACTAACATTGCTAAACACTGTAATTAATATAGGTCAAGAGGTTAATTGTTATTGAGACAGAGGAAATGTACAAGGCCCGCAAACAGAAGGAGGAAACGCACCGAGCTCTACGTCCTCCGCTGGTCATAAGTCATAAACCTCCCTCGCTTACTGATGCTTTATGAAGTCCACTGTGTTCTTAAGGATATTATCTTCTTGCTACTAAAACTATTTAATGCCATTGTTTAAGGCTTTCTTCTCCAATGGACAAAGTTTTGTTTTGAAGGTATTGTCGTAGTTGAATCTATAATTTTGTAATGTTTTCTACTGATAACATTAGTCAAATTCAGGCTTCTGCTCGTGAAACCTGCCTAGTGGTTAATTTATTTATATTTTCTGTCAGGGAATTTACATTTCATCTCATATTTGCTTTTTCTTCAGGAAACATCTCTCAATGTAGTTTGTCTTTTTTTGATCTTTGAATACATAACAGTGCATAACAGTACATCAAAATAAACAAATTCGGGGCATAGTGTTTAGTTCTTCCACACCATATATTCGGTCAAACAAATTGAGATTTTAAAACTGTATCCTATGCTTCTTCTTTTCCATCAACTCCAACTATCACATCATTTGTACGCACAAGCTCTTTTTCTGCACCGTTATTAGGCTGTATGCCATGCTGAGCTTTGTACTGATGCCTCTTTGCCAGAACCAGAAAAAATATAAAATTCAGCACTCCTAGCACTGCAAGCAACCAATAGAAGTAATCTAGCCTTCCCTTGTTCAGATTGCTCCGTAACCATCTCTTGTTACTTGCCTTGTCCACGATTGACACCAATAAGCTACTGACAAAATAACCCATTGAAAGTGTAGATAGGAAAAGTCCTGTGCTCATTGATTTCATTCTCTCTGGAGCCTCCCTAATGAAAAATTCTAGTTGTCCAACATAGGCAAATGCTTCCCCCGCACCCACCAGAAAAAACTGAGGTACCAGCCAAAAGGCGCTTATTGCAGTACTTTTTTTTACTGCATTCCCCCTCCTTTCTTTCTCAACAATTGCAGCTACAACCATGGCAATGATGGAGAAAAATAGTCCAATTCCAACCCTCTGAAGACTTGTGAGCCCCTGGACATTGTGGGTGAGTTTCCGAGATAAGGGGACAGTGAGTTTCTCATTTAGGGAGGTAAAGAGGAGAATGGTAATTATGAGGAAAGCTGATAGAGATCCTGCTGGAACTTCTAGAGATCCAACTTTTCGATTCATGAATGTAGCTTGCTCAATGGTGAAGGTATTCATTTGAGAATAGACAGTCCAGAAGAGGATACATGTAGACCAAATGGGAAGGAGCTTAATTACCATTTTAACCTCCTCAACTTGAGTCACTGTGGAAACTATCCATGGATTTTCTTTGTTTTCATCCTTTGAACTGTTCTCATCTAGAATTGCAGCTTTGTCAAGGAACCTGTACGATCAAGTGCCAAGCAGTGAAAGTACCCGTTAGTTTATGTTAAATCCTTCATATATGATTTCAATTATAGATTACTGGGTTTGAAGGGAGATATACATCAATGGATTTCCTAGAATATTTCTTTGGCTTTACTACTTCCCGAGGATTTCATAGAATGTTAATATAATTTATTACTTTTTAATTACAATATTATTTTTCAAGGTTTTGTATTAAATATGTTGAACAGTTTACGCTCAATATATACAATAAAAATTACATTTAATATATTATTTGAAATAAAAGTTATATATACTTTAAAATTTTAAATATTGGCTATAGATAATGAGAACCGTTACGCTATCACTCTTATTTTGAAAGCAATGCATTTTTTTTAAATATAATATAATTTTTTTTATATAATGTAATATATATAGCAGATTCTGAATTTCATTTGTATACGCTTGTAGCAATATCTTCATTAAAAAAAAAATCAAGATTGATGTCTTCAACAAAAGTTCTCATCTAATAATTTAGTTAAATTATTAAAGGAATATAATAGAAAATTTGAAGCCTAATATTTACTGTATAAAAAATTAATTGTATAAAGTGATTGTTTGAAAGGATGGTAGTCTGAGTGGAGAACGTACGGAGCAGTGTGTCCATGGAAAAAGAGATCTAAGTCTGCATTATTATTTGAGTGAGTGGGAGAGATGTATCTGCATATCATTTTCTAGTTCCCCAAGGTGACAAAGATGGGTGAAGAAGAAATTACGTCTTCATTAGCAGAACTAGAAGGAGAATCCAAACCAAACATGTTTACTAAAAAAGTTTTCGAAAATCATTTTACAACATTAATTTTGATAATAAAGAGAAGAGCAAAATACTATTCCAACAGACGCTGCGTCTTCTTTTTCGTTTTTCAACTTCCTTTTCCTTTTGGACAAACTGTTCAATCAAACGTAAAATTTGTCCTTTTCAAGAGACAATAAGAAAACACTCATGTTGTCCCAGATATTAATAGAAATAGTAATCCCGTGAAAGTAAGCAATCATTATCAGAACCACACAAAATAAGAATTTCTTTTGACATTGCTATGCAATAATTGAAGAGAAAGACAACCGTGTATAAATCATTAGGAAACTACGGTTACGGTTAGTTACTGAAAACCAAGTTCTTTAAGAAAAATCTAAAACTTTTTACACTTACCCTTGTTATTATTTTGGTTCATACAAATTACTGGTAACCACATGATGAGTGCTTGAAGAAGAGGTTGGAAAATTTACCTGAACCTCTGAGTATGTGGCACCTTGGCTTGAAGATAACCATTGAGAAAGGAGGGCTGTGAAGGGTTAGGAAGAGCCCTATTCTTCCAAGCCAAAAACAGCACTCTCCATATAACTGTTAAGGGGCTCCCTTGTGGCCTCTTGAATCGATAGAATGGCGTGCCAGCAAACAAAATACCAACTGCAAGCAACATTGTTCCTGCTGAAATCCCATAACCCCACCCTCTTCCTATGTCGTCTTGCACATACACCAGGACAACTACAGAAAACAAGGACCCAATACTGATGAAGAAGTAGAACCTGTTGAAGAAAAATATCATCCTCCTTTCCTCCTTCGGGTCTGTTGTATCAAACTGATCAGACCCAAAACCTGAGACATTGGATTTTATGCCTCCTCCACCCACTGCTACAGTGTAAAGTGCTACATATAGCAAAGCCAATTGTTTGCCAGTAGCTTGAATGCATTCATGGTGTTGTTTTCTGACACCACTGCATGTGGGGGGCCTCATGCTAGGAATGGTGGTAGCCGCAGTTAACAAACTCACTCCCTGGTCCAAGAGAAGTGACATGAAAACTAATTCGTGACTTCTAGTATAGATAGAAAGATGTTTAGAGTAAATAGAGAACATTCTTGTATTCATTTTATATTTTTTGCACTTGAAAACCACTTTCCCTTAAGGGAAGGGAGAAAATTGGTTGCCTAAGTGTGCTTAAAAGCCAAAGAAATGAGTGACTATTGAGTGTATCAAAATATGCAAATCTTTTAACATACCACAGCAGCTATGGTTGCAGATATGGCAACAGTCAGGTATCTGCCAAGTTTGGCATCAGCGAGGAAGCCACCAACAAGGCCAAGAAGGTTGAGAGTTCCCATGACATTGGTAACTATGGTGGCAGAATCAGCTGAAGGGAGATTCAAATCTCCAACCAAGTAGGTCACTAAATTCATGGCTATGCCCATCACACATATTCTTTCTGCCAGTTCAGTACCTGCACAAAAAAAAAAAAGATTTTGTTGGAGCCAAATTTGGTTCAACCTTGAGAACATGACTCCAATTTCTATGGATTGAGATGAATATGAACCTAAGATGAGCCCTGCTGCAAGCCATCCTCCGGTTTTTGTCTTGTCTACTGGGTGGCCTCGAAAATCCACAGCAGCAATGCCTTCTGCCCCTTTTTCCTCCTCTCCATGACTTGCAACCAGAACCTATAAACAACAGAGGGGGAAAAGTGAAAAATCATTAAGACATCAACAAAGTATAAAACAAGCTTTGAACAATAAACAAAGTTCTAGGAAAAAAGTTAACACCATGTTTTATGTTTTGGTGGAGGAGTAACTGCAGAGAGTTGAATGTGGTGTGAGTGTTTCAGCTCCAAGAGTTTCTAAATAGTAGTGCCGAGAAAATGTAGAATTAGCTATGTCATGGAAAGGACGAAAATGATAAGAACTAGTTTACAATAGGTCCACATGATGAGATGAGTGGCCTGAAATGCTGAATCTGCAAAGTTTGTGTCCGGTTGCTTTGGAGTTATATAGGCTATCCTTGGTTGTGTGGCTTAAGGCCGTACTCAGCCCAATGAAAGCAACACTTGGAAAGTGATAGAACACTATAGCCACTCCATATGTGCCATCACAAAGTCACTTTTATAATGAACAACTGAAAAAGAAGAGCATGTACAAATCCATTTCTTCATATCCTCATGATGCTTGATAAAGTATTTAGCGTGTCATAGGAACAGTTAATTGGATGAAGGTGGATTCAGGTACGTTTGTCTGTTGCATCAGAAAATTTTAACAGTAGTTTTAGTTCAAAAGCTGTGATGTATCTTTTCTAGAAGCCAGAGACTAAATGCATTGGTATACTTCATCACCTACTACGACTTACACATTTAGTAAAGGAAAAAATGCTCCTCATGAATCTGCAATCACGAAACCACACCCTCTTGAGTATGTATAGATCAAAGGCAAGGTTTGCACATTGCAAAATGGGACCAACTGCAATTACATAATCAAAATACGATGTGCATGTGAGTGACTGAACTGTTGTCTGTTGGTAACTTTAACAATCCAAAATGCATGATTCTAAGAAATTCTGCAAATTAGAGTCAAATTCTTCTTTAATGTTGAAGTCTAATAAAATAAAATATGGTTAAGAATCCAAACGTGAGTTTAAATATTTCTAATTAAAAATAAGAAAGTTGAATGACAAGTAAATTTAAATTTATTGTAATAAGATTTTGAATTAGAAGTGTTGTTAAGTTTGGTTGAAATAATTGAATTCCTTTTCAGACCCACAGGTACAAGGTTAAAAGGAAAAAAGGTTAGCATTTGTTCAGTACAGAGAAAGGAAACTAACTAGAGAAACAAATGGAAAAGAAATGAAAGTAGATATTTCAAAGTATTTGGTTTGAAAGGGAAAAAAAATGAGTGAAGACACATTGAGTTTGGCAATGTAATAAATCAGTAATTTTAATTTTTCTTTCACTTAATTTAAACAAATTTCTTTTCGTTTCAATTTCTTTCTCACTGTCTCACTTTTCATCTCTAATGTTTAAACACACACGAGTTATAAATTGCAGCAGATTATATCATTAATGTATTACACATAAGAAGAAAAAGAAATTAGTGTATTCTGTAAGTTTCACATAAAATGCTATTATTGAAATAAAATATTGAGATATATATCTTAATAGATAACTTCAAATAATTATTTCATGTAATAAACGTGTTTAATATTTAATTAGATTTTCTGAAAAATCATTGAATGCGATTGCATGGTGCGTCCGTGGCAGTGTGTGGCTGAAGTGAAGCTAAGCTGTTGTATGCAGCAACATACAGCAACCAAAGACGACCCTTTGAATGTTTTTTATGATAATTGTCACTTTCAATGTTGATGGTCATCAAAAGGGCCACAAGAGAAAATATTGATAAATAAATTTCGTGACACAACAGAACTTCAAGTTCCCTCCAATATCTGACAAAGATGATAACAACTTGTCTTTTCACTTCATATCTCTGTTGTGAGAGATATATTATGAAGCATATGTTAATCACTTTTTTAACAATACATAACATGTTATTATTTTATTGATTTGTATATTTAAAATAAACCAATCATAAACTATAATATAAGCTATTGTAAAAATAATTGTTAAAAAATATTTTCTTTTAAAAGATTAGCTTCTCGGTAGAGTTCAAAACAGGTAAAAGTTACATGTTTATAAGAAAAACAGACAAAGATTATAATTTGACGATAATCGTAGATGTTTTGTGTACTTTTCTTAAATGACAAGTTTGTGTTGTTGTGATGTGATTTAAATAGTAAGTAAAATAGAGAGACTTTATATTTTGAGAGACGTAAGTTTATTGTTTTTTCTTTCTTCAGTCGATAGTCACAAAATTATTGTGAAACTGGTTTTATGCAATCTTATACTTTTCTTATGAAAATCTCTATTTTGTCTCTTCTGTTTAAATTTTTCAAAGTAAAATCTTTTTAAATTGTGTAATATGAAAGTTAAAGGCTTTTTTTTTAAATTGTAAAACTTAAAAGTCAATTTTTTTTGTATAACAATAGTTCTTCGGTCGTGTAATTTAGAAAAAAACATTTCACTTTTGGATTACAAAATTACATTGGTTGGAAGTATTTTTTTTTGTATAAAAAATTATTTCTGACTGTATAATCGAAAAGTAGTTATTTTTCACAAAAAAGTTTCTGAATTGCACAACGTGAAGTTATATTTTTCAACTTATAGATTCCAAAGTCTTTCAAAGAATTAGAGTATGTATGACAAAAGAAGTCTTACCCGTACACGTCTGTGAGTAAAATTTGTAATGTCTATTAAATAAATTTTTAATACATATTTACAAATAATATATATATATATATATATATATAATTACTTATTTTAGGATAAACAAATACTCGTATCATAATTTTGACTCGCTAATTTTTTCTATTTATTAAAAATTAGTACTAAATTTTATTTAAGTATTTTTTTAAAATTTAAGTAATCAAAATAAAATTATTAATAAAAAATATTAATTATATAAGTTTATTTCATATATTTTTATTTTTATTTAGACTTATAAAATTAAATTTATTTATAAAAGATTATTTTTTTAAAATATTATATCCTTACACAATTTATTTAAATTTACATTTAAAAGAATAAAATTTTTATATTATTATTTTATTAAGTAATTTGATTGAAGTTATACTTAAAAATTAATATTTTAAACTAAATTTATATTTTAAATTTTTTTAAAAAACATTTACATAAATTTATTAAAAAATAAAATACAAAAATATTCAGAACTATATGGATATAAAAGAGTAGAAAAAAAATTCATGGGTATTTTTTCTCAAATACTAAATAAATAATAAGATAAGTTTTCTTATAGGGAAGCGTTCCCTTATCAAAATGCAATGTGATATATTAAAATGTAAATGAAGAAAAGTTGAGAGGTAGAAAATGTAAGAAAAAAAGTCACAAGCAAAGAACAGTGACAGAAAGAGATAAGGAAGAACAGAAAGCAATAACTTAGAAAAATAAAACATATGGGTGAAAGAAGAAAAAAAATTCCTTGAAAGAATCTAATTTGAAAATATTTTAAAGGTTTAATTGCTTCCTCATTTTGGTTGAATTGTGTCAAATTCATCCTCATTTTTAAAAAGTTTCATTTTCGTTCTCACATGATATAAAATTGTCAACTTTGTGTCAATGTAATCATCTTCGTTTCCTACACAATATTAACTGGCTGACTATTTGACACTTGAGAATTAAAACATGAGAAAAGAGAGTTAAAACATGGCAATAGAGAGGTTTACGTCAGTACCACCACACTGCTCACGTGAATCATGTTTTAAGAACATGTCAACCGTGGAATATCTAGGTTTTACAAGCATCTGTAACTACAAACTGATCAGGAAAGTGGTCATATAAATATAATTTTTGGCGGTATGAAATATGAGGAGAAGATGATAATAAAAAACTATAAAAAGTAGCAGCATAATAAAAACTGAGATTCGAAGAGGAAATAGATATATGTCCAGCATATCCCGATAGAATGGAATTTGCATTGCTATAATCAAACATGCGATAAAACCAAGGCAAGTTTAAGAGAAGATGAAAAACTATTGTTACAAAATTTGCGTGAGAGGGAAAAAGTGAAATCAGAGCAAATCTTTGGCGGCAGTGAGCCTTGAGACTCATCCCCAATCCGACATTGACGTCGGCCAAATCTTCCCTCTCAACCATGAGGACCTCCTCGGGTTTCGCGCCGTCGAGAATCCAGACCAGACACCAGCAGAAGCCTTTCGAAATCTCGGAGTCGCTGTCGGCGCGGAAGCGCATCCTCCGCCGCTCGTCGATCTCAGCCACCACCCATACCTTGGTGGCGCAGCCGACGACTCGGTTGGCCGGAACCCGGTCGGCGTCAAGGAAGGGCGGGAGGAGGGAGGCGTAGTGGAGAAGGCGTTTGACGCGGTCGATGGGTTGGGAGAGAGAGGTGAACTCGGAGGCGATGTTGTTTAGCTTGTCGGCGACGTTGAATCGGAGTTTGGGTTTGGTGCACAGGGCGTTAACGGCGTCGGATTTGGAAGGAGCGAAGGTGTTAGGTTTTGGGAAAATAGGGGAACTGAAAGAATAAGAAGAAGATGATGATGATAATGGATTGAATAGGGTGGTTGCTGTGACTGCAGCTGATAAAACCATTTTTAATTTGGCACGTTTTAATTCTCAAAGTCCGAAATAATCAGTCACTTAACTGTATTTAATGAAAATGATTACGTTGACACAAATTTTTGTTATGTTTGAATTCAAGACATTTTTATATCACATAAGGACAAAAATGAAACTTTAACTTTTTAAAAAACGAAGATGAATTACACGAGGCCTAAGAAAGCAATTAAACCTATTTTAAACTTCAACAACCACGTTATATGACAAATTCTTCCTGCACCCCCTGTTTTTCACCTGCAACTTCATTCAAGTAGAGAAATGCAAATTTTACCCTAAATAAAAAAGTAATGCTCAATGGACTAATAACACTCGCAACCTTCCTCTATGCTCTTTTGTTGTATTTTGGAAAGGAGGGGCTGCTGGAAGAAAAAAGGGGAGTGCAGGAAGAAGCAGCCCATTCCAAATGAGCCCTAACTCGTGATGCTTACATACAACACATTCTGCTTTCATTGTGATGCTATATTAGCAACACTAGGCTAATATTTTAAATAAAAAAATTGGGTCAAATTAATCACTCCAATAACAAGTATAGTGTTTGTCTCTTTTTTTTTTAAATATCAAATTCAATAAATGAGTGATTTTTAAATTATTTTTTTTGTAAAAACTAACAATATAAATTTTATGGTACATATATTAAATTAATTAAAAGTTTAAATGCAACTATTTTTATCTTAATTATTAAAATAAAATAAATTTCATTTCACCGACTATCAACATTTACTAGATATATAATCCTTCAATCATATATTTTTCATATAAATACTTAAATCTTAAAACTTGAATAAGATATCAAATCTGGTTACCACTTAAATCAATAACTGGTAATTTATGTTTGGTAAGAACAACTAAGTATTGATACATTTATTAATTTTATATTCACAAAAAATAGTTATTATTTTTATCAAACGGTAAAACATTTATTGGGCTTTGTTATATGTTATATATATATTATTACTTTTGGAGTGCAATACAATGGTTCGTTTTCTTTCCTTTAAATTATTTAATTAACAAGAATGCATCAAGTGATACAATAGTTCGTCCATTACATCACATGATGATACATATATTTTTTAATATATGTTAGAATTATTCAATTTTTATACTTTTTTATTAATTTTTAATATATATTATATGTTAAACAGTTATAAGTTATTATTTATTAAATAAGTATTTAGCAATATTAAATGTTTATTTAAAATTTAAAATATTTTAATCGGATCCTCAAAATTCTTGACATTTACCATTTTTAAAAAAGAATTGTACAAATGGCCGCAGGAGCAAGGGCTTTTAGAAGAAATAGGCGAAGTGGTTCAAAACGGCGTCGTAATAGTGTAAAGACACATGGAAGTTCATAATTTTAGGTTTAATCTTCTGTGAAGACGAGGAAGAAGACAGTGGAAGAAAGCATCACATTAACACATTCTGCAGAAGAAGAATGTGGACGCGGATACTTGCCCGAGCAACACGTTCCGTAGCTGGTGCTCGCAACTGCTCATCAATTCACCAACGCATCTCTAACCCTATCTTTTTCAAAATCCCCAAATCAAGTTTCCCTCAAATTCTCAACAACCCTCGATTTTTCGCCACCGATTCCACGCTCACCGTCGATGATGAGCTCCCACAGCTCTCACCGGATTCTTCAGAAAACGGCGGTGACAGACAGCGCGTAGACGAAGGAGACACTTATGTAGAAGAAGACACTTATGTAGAAGGAGACATGTACGAGATTGACGTGGACAAGTTGGAGAGTGTGCTACGTCTTCTTCAAACGAGTGCTGATGGGTCCTTTGAGTCGTGTTTGGATGACATGGATTTGACTCTGCATCAACAATTGGTGACAAAAGTAATCGAAAATCCGCTTGTTTTGGGTGAGAATCTGATAAGGTTTTTCAGATGGGCATGGAGTGAGAGATCATTGGAGGTGACCACCCCAATGGTGGAGTCTCTTGTTTTGGCCATATGTGGAAATGATGTGAGGAAGAAAGAGGCGTACTCGCTGTGGGATTTGGTTAAGGAGATTGGAGAGAAGGAGAGTGGAATCCTCAATGTGAGGATTCTCAACGATTTGATACTTTGCTTCTCGAGGTTGGTGAAAGGGAAAGCTGCATTGGAGGTGTTTGATAAATTTGAGGCCTTTCAGTGTGTGCCGGATGCAGACACGTATTACATCACAATCGAGGCGCTTTGTCGGCGGCGTGCTTATGATTGGGCTTGTGGGGTTTGTGAGAAGATGGTTGATGCACAGGCGTTGCCTGATGGCGAGAAAGTTGGTGTCATTTTGTCTTGGTTGTGCAAGGGCAAGAAGGCTAAGGAGGCCCATGGAGTGTATGTGGTGGCAATGGAGAAAGGGAAACGGCCACCGATGAGTACGGTTAGCTTTTTGGTTGGCAAGCTCTGTGGAGAAGATGAAACTGTGAAATGGGCTTTGGATATGTTGGAGGATATCCCTGAGGAGAACAGGGAGCGTGCAATAAAGCCGTTTATGGCGGTTGTTCGGGCATTGTGTAGGATTAAGGAAGTTGATAAAGCCAAGGAGTTATTGGTAAAGATGATTAAGGATGGGCCGCCGCCTGGGAATGATATTTTCAATTTCATTGTCACAGCTTATTCAAAGGCTGGTGAAATTGGGAAAGCTGTGGAGACCATGAAGCTGATGGAAAGTAGGGGTTTGAGACCGGATGTGTACACTTATACTTCTCTTGCTAGTGGTTATTCAAATGGTGGGGAGATGGAGGAGGCTCGGAAGATCTTGGCAGAAGCGAAAGAGAAGCATGTTAAGTTGGGCCCCGTGATGTTTCACACCCTGATTCGTGGATATTGCAAGTTGGAACGGTTTGATGAGGCTTTGAATTTATTCTCAGAGATGAAAAATTATGGCGTTCGCCCCAATGTGGATGAGTATGAGAAGTTGATACAGTCTCTCTGCTTGAAGGCTTTGGATTGGGAAACGGCGGAAAAGCTACTTGAGGAAATGAAAGATAATGGTTTGCATCTCAAGGGCATCACGAGGGGTTTGATTAGATCTGTGAAGGAGTTGGAGAAGGAGATTGTGGAGGGTGAGAGCATTACTGCAGTGGCGTAAACATAGTTCACTGTTTCAGGTTATGTGAGTGGCCGGGTAGTTGTAACTCTTTTTTTTTGTTATTATTAGCATACTATTTTGATCGGAAGTTGCAGTCTCAAAGCAAAAATAATTGAGAGGAGAAAATTTTAGAAGTGATTGTTGATGTGTTTGATGTTTTTAATCTGCTCTTTTTATTTATCGTTTTATAATATTGAATTGAGTTGGCCATGTTTTATATTCTTCCTTCTTTTGCATAACGTTGTGATCAACATTTTTTTTATTGCTCTCGATGATATGGGATTGCGTTGGATAAGAATCAGTTTGCACCCTTCCCTCTTCAGGCTCACACACACTGACCATGAAAAAGGTTGCATACTAGTTATATATAGACTCGTAAGGCTTTGTGCCTTACCATATTTGCTGTATTTGGTGGATCAGGATTCTCTTCCTAGATTAATTTGTGATCCTTAATTATATGAAGTCTTTGATTGCTTACTAGGAAAATGAATATAGTAGTATATATTTTACTTGTTTCAATGACAGGGGGTAACTTTTAGTTGATACCGTATGTTGTAGTAACCCATGCTGTGTAGTGTTACTTCTCTACTACGTACATTTGATCCTTTCCTAAGTTGTTGCTTATTTGCTTTGGTTTTAGCCACGAGGAGGTAAACTAAATTATGTTAAAGAAAAAGAAAGATAAATACAACTTTGGGTAGGCTAAGAAGTTTGAAAAAGTAGAAGCAATTATTTTTTAAAAAAAAGAAATAACTCAAGTAGCATTAAACTTACTGAGTTTGTTTGTATATTGGAGACAGAAATTCTTAATTTTTATGTTTTGGGCAGGTTTGATCAAAAAAGACGAAACTCTGGTTTGTTAAATTGGGTATGGAGCTATGAGCTTAGCATTCTGCATACTTAATTTTCACATTCCAAGTCAACACGCATTGACAAAAGTATTCAACCTCATTTTCTCCGTCATCAACTGCCTTCGGTTGAGTTAGCCTTCCTTATAGTTTATTTCAGGTATATGTTAAATTGTTTCTCCAATTGCAGCCTCTAATCCAGTTGCTCTTGTCTCGGTAAAACAGAAAAAAGAAACATTTCTTGGAAATAATTTAGTTCCTATTCGTTTATCTAAACAAATATTAAACATTTAAAACCTACAAATAACTGAATATTCAATTAGTATGCAATTTGAATCAATTTGAGATTAATCATATATTATATGAAAGGCTTCTAGGTATATAATGTTTTGATTACTTGTTCAAAGTAGATGCTGACCATTAAGTTAATTTGACTGTGACAGTGTCAGTCTCCTCCGAAACTTGGTCTTCATGTTGTATGGTGACATTATTTTACAATCTAACTGTAGATGTTGTTCCATCTTAGCTTTGACTATATTTGCTGCATTCGGAACGTGGTCATCTTGGTTTGGAAGGACCAAGACTTAGGTATTAGATCAATCTAATTTTAGCTCTCAGTTTGTGCAGACAACTTCTATAGCCGAGTACTTTCACAAATTGCTACCTTGAACTCTGCTTTCTATGTTCTCAAAGCACTACTCGTGTGCAACTAAAATGTTGCTAAAAATCAAATCTGACCATTTGGAAAACACTTTGGGTTTAGGTATGAATACCAAAGGTTTTATTCCCTCTAACAATCAATTTATGTTGGTTGAGTATGTCTGAAATATCCTTTTTAAGGAAGACAAATCATTCAATGAGAATTAGACAACAGCACATAACTTATAAGGAAAGAAAACAATAAACAGATATTTCTGGAGGCTAAATTAACATTCAAAACCAAACGCTTGAAGTCCGCAGAGGTCAAACAATTAAAAAATTGAAGTGTGCCCAATTACCTGTTGGATTGGAATCTAACATCAGAAGCACGTTTTGTTTGTTCAATTCTATTTTTCGATTACGAAAATTGAATAGGTAACTCAGGTCAAGGAATCCCGATCAAACATAAATTTAAAAAAAAAAAACAAAAACAGTAGTTTCCAGATCATACGTAAACAAATTACGTTGTCATATAAATATGAAGAAGCCGTGCGTCTTGCACTTATATGCATCTGGAATCAAAGGCTCAATAATAAACCAAAAAAAATCCCAATGTTCACGTTTCACATACTGTTACTCTGAAGTAAAACATATTCCACGAAAAGAAATAGAGAACATACAAATTGAAATCCTTGCTTTTAGTCCTAGCTGAACTGTTTTCAGTAGTAGTATTTGGTATCAATATCATCATTAATAAACAAGACAACATCATTTATTGAGTTAGCAAATATGTTAAAGAATGATATGTCGAAATGCGTTAGTGTGGACTTTAATTTGTTCTAGCAGCCATCACTCCATATGACACACAACAGACCAAAGAATTCAAAATTTAAAAAAACTCTTTATTCCATTGAAGCTATTGACAATATCATAACGCCAAGTTCCTCATCTATCTGCTATCAGAAATTTGGCTGACAGATCTAGACTGTTCAAGCTCATCAGAGGGATCCCAATCCATCGTAGAGGATTGAATCTTGGACAAAGTCATGAAAACCTCAGAAATCTGTGGTCTTGCATTGAGGTCACGAGCAACACAGCGTTTGGCAAGTTCAGCCATGGAATAAGCCAGTTCCAAAGGATATTCATCTCTCAGATTTGGATCCATGAAACCTCGAAGTTTCTCTCTAACGTTCTCTCCTTCAAGCACCTGATTCACAGTCAGCGACAGCATCTGCTCCCCAGATCCATTCTTAACCCCACCAACAGCCTCTCTCCCTGAAAGAAGCTCCAAAAGCACAACTCCAAACGAAAAAACATCCATCTTTGGAGTAATCAAACCATTCTCAATGTACTCAGGTGACATGTACCCTTGAGTCCCCACCACATGCCTTGTCAATTGAAATCCCCTGTCATCCCCTTCACCCTCCACCGCTCTCGCCAACCCAAAATTCGAAACCTTTGCCCTGAAATTCCCATCTAAAAGCACGTTCCCACTCTTCAAATTCTTATGCACATGAGGAGGACTGGTATAGTTATGAAGATAATTAAGAGCGTCAGCAACATCATGAGCAATATGAACCCTCTGCACCCAACTCAGAGACACCGAATTCTCGTACTTCTTATTACCACTATGCAGCCAATTTTCGAGAGAATCATTCTCGGCAAACTCGTACACCAGATAGGTGTCACCTTTGTGAACACAAAAACCCGACAATCTTATAACATTGAAGTGGTTAATCCTCTTGAGAATGTTGATCTCACTCGACACATCCCCTTTGAGAATCTTAACCGCAGCATAATCACCCTTGAATGAAGCCCTATAAACAGAACCCTTGATTTTGTTCTCTTCACTGAAGAACACTGTCGCCGTCTGCAACTCCTCAAACTTGTACACGCTCAACGACTCGATCGCGTAACGAATCCCTTCCGAAGAAAGAGACCACGACTGCGACGTCGGAAGAGTCATTTCGTTGCTCTGTTTCTGGGTGGGGCCCGAGAAAGCCTTCGCTGCCGGAGTCGGCGATGGCTGTTGTACCCGTCGCTGCCGATAGAAACAGAAGAAAAATAGAGCAGCGCAGACAAGAAGCAGCACAACAACCCCAACCACGATTCCGATAATGACCCATTTCTTGGAAGAGTCCGAGTCTTCCTCCGCCGCCGGAGGCGGCGGTGACGGGGAGTCGTTCGGGGGAGCCGCTGCTCTCAGTAAATTCGTTGGCGGCTCTGTTTTTAGAGGAATTGAAATCGGCGTGAAGTAGAAAATAAAGGAGGTATCAGAAAGCTCGTTTGCTTCGAGGATGCTCTGTTGGTCAATACCAAAGATTTCAGCGATGGAAGAAACCGTTTCTCCTTGAGAAACCAAGTAAGTGAGCAAGTACTTGAACCCTGCTTCGCTCTGTTTCTGGGTGGGGCAGGCACATCTTAGAGGCACGTGGAGGTCGAGACCCGCAACGAGGTCACGTTCACCGTAGGTGTTTTGGTCCATGAGAGCCTGACACGTGGTGAGGGACTGGTATGTGTTGTTGGCGATGGAGAAGTAGGTTTCGCCCTGTACTTTGATGTTGTAAGAGGCGTTGTGCTGATAGTAGAGGCCGGAGCAGGAGCAGTTGATGGGAACGGTGATGAGGGTTTCGGCGGGGATGGATTGGACATCTGTGATGTTGTTTGCGGCGGCCATGGCGGAGGTGCTGGAATTGAGGAGGTAAGAGATGGAGATAGAGGTGGTGTAATCTGGGAGGGAAGATTTGAAGGTGAGGTAGGATGCGCATGATGGAACACTGTTGCAGAGGTTGCCATTTGTGGCGTTGGTTTCGTGCTGGGAGCAATTTAGTTGTTTGTTGTTGACGTACTCTTGTTGGGATTCAGATTTTGGGATGGAGGAACAGAGGAGGAGCACCAGTGATACGGCGGCTACGGGCCACACCCCGGTGGCCATTTTTGAGTGGTGAAGAAAAACAAAAAAAAAATGAGTGCTTTCTTGATTTGGAGGGTATGTTGAGCTTAAATTCAAAGAACGCGTTACTCTGTGTTATCAAGTTTCAATTTTTTGTGTTGCAAACAAAAAACCGTATGGAATGGGGTGGAGACCCGGTCAAACTCGTTTTGTTTTTGGAATTTTCCACCTTTGAAATGCTGTGCTTATTTTTACTGAGATTCACATTAATGTTCACTTTGAATAATTGTTCTTTCGGGTAAAACAGCATTTTAATAATGAGCTGGATTTCTTTGTAGTTCTTCTGGAAGGTGTGAAGTAAGTATGAACATGTCTTGTTCTTTTCTGCTACGATGTTGAATTGTACAAGTTGGAAGATAAATGTAGTTTGACTTGAGACAAACTGCAAGATTCCGTGGCTTATGTGGTTGGACAATGTAGCCGTCACACACGCAACTGTTTTATTAGCTTGGAAATTATATAACGAGAAGAAAATTTGAAATGAAAACAAAGGGAGTGTAAAATAAAGTTATATATAACAGGTAGAAGGAGAGAAGAAGCAAATGTCCGTGGAGACATGAAATAAATTATTTGTTTTTAGCAGTAGAAGACAGATGGAATTCAACAACAGGACAGAGGCTAAACGCTAAGAAAAAATTATATGCATATTTCTAATTTTATTTTTATATTTTAAATATTGGTGTTGCAATTATCATTGACCACAAGAATACTATTTCAAATGCAACTGATAATGAAGGTTGTGGAAAAAGAGAGGAAGTTGCATCAAATTAACTTTGTTGGCTTTAGGTTAGGTTGACTTCCTGTTGCTAAGGATGATAAAGGAGATTTAGTTTAATTTGATTCGTTAAATACGTCAAAAATGGTGTTTTTATTTTGTAACTTACTTTCTTTAATACTAATGGAAAAAAATTATATTAAAATTATCTTAGATTTTTATATTAACCTTTTAGATTTGGATTATTTTAAGAATAAGAAACTTAATTTTTTTAATCTTTTTTGGTGAATATTATTATATTAAAGTAGGCCATGGTTTTCGAAAACTATCTACAAATTTCAAAAATTCAACCACAATTAATTGCTTTTTTTCTTTCATTGCATCTATACCCTTCACTAATGATAAAGAAAACTAGGGTTAGATTTAAAAATAAAGAAACCAATACATAAATAAGGTTTGTAAAACATAAAACATAATTTTGGTTTTTCATATATTAAATATAAAAATTCAAAAAGTTAAATTTGTTGACAAAAGATGATTACCTTTCTAGAAAAAGTTTTGATGATGATAACTTATAAAAAAGTCCCAGAAACTTAAAGAATATTTGGATTGAAAAGATATATTGAAAACTTATAAATTTAATCGTTGAAATTTTATAATTTGTGTATATTATTTAAATTGACAAATCATTAGTCAAAAGACATAATACTTAGGAAAAATTTTACTTTTCATAAAGACTTATGTGATAATCGTTTATTACTATTGATAATCGATTATAGTGTTGGTGAACGATTATCACAGTGAGAAAATGTTTTTTGAAAAAAGGTTTATGAGATAATGAATTATCACTTGAGATAATTGATTATCAATAGTAATTGCGATTAGACTCTTCAATGTCTTGACTTAATTTTCAATAGAGAGATTTTATATGTTTTAACTAAACTTAGTTTCCAAAATAACTTTTCATTTATAGGTTTAGAGTTGTGATTACTAGAAAAATTCTTTGTGTTTGTGAAAAATGACTTTGAAAAACCTAGTGTCGGTAGAGCAAGAACTTTCATTGAGTGTGTCTCAATGATTGAGTGTGTTAAGTGATTGAGTGTTGCTACTCTTGCTAGGAGAAACTGTTCATATTCAAAGGAGGTGTTTATCCCTTGTGGATCTCATGGAAGGTGTCTTTCATCTCTTGTGTCTTGAAGATAGGTGTTTTCTAAACCTAAAATATATTTCTTTATGATTGTAAGTAGTGGTTATTTTAGTGATTAATTAATGCCTTTTTTAGAGAGATTAACAACTTAGGTGTAAGGTCTTTTGATATGAACTAATATAAAATTATTTATGTAAATCTCTTTTTCCAAGGAAAGTTTTTTTAAAAGCACGGTTTTATTAAAGAAACCAATTAATCGCCCTTGGTTTTGTCCATATACAAATATTCCATTGTGTGATTCTAATAATTGGTATTAGAGCTTGGTAGTTTTTCAAAAATTTTGAAAATGGTTGGATAAAACAAACCTTTGTCAGGAGCACCTTTAACCTCTTCTTTTTATTGGAGAAAATTATGATAATGTAAATATTTTTTAGTATGTAGATAGAAGTGTTTGTGATGCTCTTTTACATGAATTTTATTTGCCTACTATAATTGTTAATTACTTGCAGGAACTAAATCCCCTTTCACAATGGACTGGAAGAAACTAAAAGGGCACAGTATGATGTTAGGGCAAAATATTTTATTTCATCTCCTTTAAACTTGGATGAGTTTTATAAGATATCGATATGTAAAAGTGGTCAAGAAATGTGAGAAGTTTTATAGGTAACCTATGAAGGCACAAATGATGTCAACTATGCTTGAAGAAACTCGTTGATTCAAGAATACTAGATGTTATGGATGCAAAAGGGAGAAATAATCTATGGCAAGCGCTTCACACATATTGTTAATTGTCTTTCTGAGTTAAGTAAAAATTTTGATACTGTTGAAATTAATATAAAAGTTTTGAAATTTTTGAACAGGTCATGAAAACCAAAGGTTAACCTAGCAACTATGCCAATCAAGACTCTCTCTCGAAAGTTAAGAGCGCATAAACTTGAACTAGGGTGGATGAATGAAGAAGAAAACCAAGGAAGGAAAAATAACTTGACTATCAAGTTTGAAGATATAAAGAATAAAAGTCCTAAGAAGGATGAAAACCTAAGTCTAATGATAAAAAAGTTCAACAAGTTCATGAAGTTCAAAGGAAATGGATAATTTAGAAGTGATAAAAAAGAGAACCAATGATATTCTTCAAACTACAAATGTTATGGATGTGGAGAAAAAGGACATATTAAGGCAGATTGTTCAAATTTGAAAAAGGATGAATAGAAGAAGGAAAAAAAAATTCTTCAAGAAGAAAAAAACTTATATTACTTTGAGAGGATAACAATTCAAGTTCCTCAAACTCAAGCGCTCGGATGAGCAAGCACACTTCTACTTAATAGCTAACAATGAATCATATGGAAGACAAGTATTGTTTTTAGTTTTCATAATGATCATGAAGAAACAATTACTTCATGAATCATAAAAATTAGATATTGCTCATAAGAAACTAAAAAAGATCTAGAAACTCAAATGTTGTCATATATTTTCATTATATAGAAAAGGATCATACATCAAACAAATATAATATTAAATATTTTGATGTTCCTAATGAAAGATATGTTTCAATTCCTATTATAAAGTAACATGTTTCTAACTCCAAAAGATCCAAATAAGGTTTTGGACACCAAATTTTTTTTATGTTTTGCAGATTTTTTTAAAATCAAGCAAGTCTCTTTAAATATTCAAGATTTGATATCAATGGAATTTAGAAATGTTTATTTTTTTTAAATTAAATTGTTTAGGAAGAGATCTTTAATCATCATATCATTCTTTTTTATTATGATAAAAATAGAGGTGTTTATTTCTTGCAGATTCAAGGAAAATGTCTCTTCTGTTTTGTGATTCAAAAGATGTATTTTCATCTTTTCTAAGATTAAAAAAATATTTTCTAAACTTAAACTTTATTCTCGTTGTAAATTATGATTAATTTTAATAATTGATTAATTCTCCTTAAAGATATTAACAACTGAACTTAAAATATTTTAATACAAGAAATTTAAAAATAAAATTTAAAAGACACAATTTTATTAAATAAATCAATTCATTTTCTCTTAATTTTTTTCATATGTGAATATTTCACTACGATTTTTTAACAAAATTAAAAATAAGGCTTTCTTCTTTTAAACTAAACATAAATAAATTATAAAACATTGTTTTAAAATATGATTTTTTTATTAAAATTCTTGTTTTGAAACACGTTCTGAATTTTTTTTTTCTAAAACTTATATATTTTTGTAAAGTTTTTAATAAGGTTGTCATATATGGTAAAAAGTCCTATTTTTCATAGCATATAAATGTGTAATAAACTGATTCTGAAGAAGCTCTACCAAGTACGTGTCTTTTCCCATAACGTATTGCAATGTTCTTTTTCTTTTCTATCTCTTTATGTGTCAAAGTGCACAGCAATTTTGAAAACACATGCTTTTAAAAAATAACAGAACACAAATTTATGAAATACTAAGAAATACTAACAAATGAATCAAATAAAGCATCAAATAAAATGGTCAAAGCACCAATAAACTCACAAAGCTAACTCAAAAAACAATTGGTTTCAAAAAAACTGTTTCCAAAATAATTTTTCACCATTCAGCAATCAAATTCTCATCCAAAACAAAAACAGTAGGGAGATTTTTCTCATATATTTCTGTTTCCATCTAGTTCAACAAACCTCTCCCCTCAATTCCAGTTTTGTATCTTGCACCACCCTTCACAAGCTATCTATCTGAACAACCTTGCTTAGCTATATTTTGAAAACTAAACAATTTCTGAAAATGTAACTCAAATACACCCGAATTGTTCATATTGATTAAGGATTGATTAGTAGAAACAGTAGAAGAATTCTATACATCTTATTCACCTACAACCACAGATGTTAAATCTACAAAAAAGGAGAAGAGATAGGACATGCTCCCTTTTGCTGACTGTGCATGAATCTACTTGCATCAATCGTGCTTTCTTTTGCAGCCTTCTAGTCTGAAAAGTCTGAAGCAGGTGTAAACTAGCACTAGGAATGCAACAAGAAACACTGCAACAAAGAAAGAGTTCAATTTAATCATCATACTATAATACTAAGCGTGCCACCTTAAAAGATTGACATACAAACTAAATGATCACTTGCTTTGTTAGTGGAACTTAGAGAAGTGACTTACCAATTAAGGTGCAAAAGAACAAGATCGCTAGGCGATATCTTACAAACCATGGCAGACTAACTTCAAGGGTGCAATGCTTTTGATTATCATGACCTGCCTTTTCTCTGTCAAAACTCTCTGAATTTGATGATTGCAATTCCGTCAATGAAACATCAACACCTGTAACCATGATGCTCTCTTTGTCCCTCACTTTTAACTTGAGAGTCACTGGGTGAGAGTCCCAATCTATTTCAATGGTTCCAAAGTTTGGCTGACCTAATGAAAACCCACATTTGAAACATCAAAAGCATGAAAAACAATATAAATATCCTTACCAAAAATAAGAAGGAAAAGTTTACCATATATACAAGATTTGTATCTGCAGTGTTGGCCCTTTACTCTCATTGTAGATGGGGTCAACAATGCAACAAATCTCACAAAAGAACGCAGGAAAGGTGGGACAACTTCCTCGACTGATTGAGTAACCCCACTTGAGGTTACATCATAAAGTGGATAGCCCACAGCACAATCATATCTCGTGATTTCCCCAAAGTGCACATCTCCACTGAGAAAAAATACTCCAGCTCTCTGCATAGAAAAGACTAATGAGAGGTGAAATGAGTACTCACTTCACCAACATAATTGGTAACAATGTAAATTCCTTTTAACAACAAAGATGTAAAACAGAAAATAGAAGTAGAATATGAATGTCCTGAAACTTGTTACCTTACTATCAGCTATTAATTTAAATAGCCGGTCTCTTTCCTTTGGAAAACGACCCCATGACTCCATTGCAAACAATGGATGAATGGTTGCCGAAAGATTTGATATAACCTGACATATAGATTAACTATATAATGTAATCACTTCAAGTCAAATTTAGATACACGCTGTCAAAAACACAGGCATAATAGTTGATGATGCAACCAAAATTCAAAGATGCAGATGTCATAAAAAATCATTTGTTTATTATTATGAATAATTTTGAACTATGTCTGGCACTATTAGTAATTGTAGTACCTGAATAGAAGATCCAATTATGGTAAGAGCCGTTGGTGGACCCTTGATCTCTTTCTCCAACCACAACCACTGTGAATTCCCCAAAATGGTACCATCACTTCCTACAGGGTCTCTGTGATATCTAGTATCTAAGAGTACAATCTGAGAAGTTTTCCACAATCCGCAATAAAAGCAGTATTAGCACAAGATGAGTGCTTAAAAGTCAAAACACGATTTAAAAGCAACTCTCAAGTCTTATTATTGACAAAAACAAAGTGTGCGTTTTAACTTCATGTAAGACATTTAAAATGATCAAGTAATGGCTACCATCCTACCAGGGGACAATAATATAGAAAAAATTGTAGGAATTTGAGAAAGAATATTATATTACATTTGGTCAATACCTTGATATCTCTACCTACAGGACCATACGTATATGAGACATATACACCAGCCTGTTTCCGCCTGAAATGAGAAGATAGGGTAAGTATGTAAATCAATATCTGCTTCCTATTAAAATTTGTGAATGGGTGAATACATGATCTGCTAGACATGTAATCTTTCCTCTCCATGAAGAAAAAAGAGTTTTCACATGCAATACAACCGTAAGCATCATATAAGAAAACTACCCCAATAATCAAGAGAATGATTCAATAAGTTAGGCAGAACAAATCAAATAACACAAAATGCAAGGTTAAGATCAGTCCAACATAATAATGCATATCCACCTACCGTGGGCTATCTTGAGGTTCATCCAAGAAATCAAGAAGCAACTTCTGGTTGGTGATTTTTCCTTGAAATTCTTTTCCTGCATCATTTAATCCATAATCGTGATCATCCCATGTACCAATAACCTATCAACAAACCAAATGTGAAAGTCAGGCCAAGATACCAATAAACATAATCACCATTTTAGTAAATCAGCCCACAGGCATTTCAACATTGTGCTTTCAATAACAATCTCAACTAGAAAACAATAACAAATAGAAAATCTTAGAATAAAACACCTTAGCATTCTGATGAAGTCGAATATAGCCAGGACTAGACTTAGCCTTTTCATATCTAGCCTTCATTTCCTGCTCAGAAGAAGGAACAAATCGTGGAACATTCTTCCATGGCCCAACAGTCCTTTCCCGTCCAAATACTTTGAAAGGGCGTTTGGAGTCCCCGTAAATGTTATCACCCAGCCATATAAAAATTTGGGGACGGAAGTCCGCCACTGCATCCCAAATGGGCTGGCAAACACACAGCATACACATACGTTAATGATCTGACATGAAGAAGTTAACAACACCCAGAAATCGTAGCAATTAGAAGCCTAAATAGTAACAGATATTAGGATTTTAGTCTAAAGCTGTACGATTTGTAAACCCAAACTACAACCAAAAAAACACTAAAGCTTAGCCCTGTGATTTCTTGAATTTAGTTGCGGCAGATGAAATACAATTTTGTTGGCTTGATTAAGAAATACTATAAAAGACCATACAGTTGCATACTGCCAAGTACAGCGTAAAATAAAAAGTTGTCTAGTTTTGGTTCAGCACGAATGATTGATTTTCAGTGGCAGAAGGGTGAAATACACCATTTATTGAAGTTGTCTACTGCATAATGAATTTTGAATTCTTCTAAAAATTGGGATAAAACGAAGTTTCAGATGCATCTCACTCTTTCGTGAAAAATTATACATTCCTTATCATCCCCACCAAGAATTCTTACAAACAGGGAACAGGTTCCAGAATCCAAGGAAAATTAATTATAAACAGAAACAGTTGGTTTATTATTTGTTACATAAAATTAATCAAATTTCTTTTGTTCACAGAAATTTACATAATTGTCGTGGTTGTTATTATTGCTGTTTCTTTTTTTAAGTTGAGTACAAAAGAGCTGCAGTTCGCTTAAAGCTGACGTAATACTGGGACTCCAACAGCATGTTAGTACAAGAATTGAGATATCGTGGTTGGAACAAAGAAACAGAATAACTAGTATATCAGTTCCATTACACGACACTGCAGAATGGGTAAAAATAAAACAAAGAAAAGACAAAACAAGAATAAAAAGTAGAAAAAATAACAAACAAAAAAGCATAACAAAATAGGAAAATTTTTTGAAACCTGAGGAGCGCTCTGGTTGGAGCATGATCCGAAGGCAATTCGGGAGACCACTTGTTCCTGCTTCTCGTGACTGTCGGAACTGGTAACGGTTACTGTAAAGCTGACCATTCCGATAAAAACAACGGCGTTCCACCACCGGCTCCGCCGCAGACGTTGATCGATACCCATTTGCGCAAAAACCACGACTTCGAATTCAGTTCTTTCTCAGAGATCATAAAAAGGGAACTTTCTCACAATTTGAGACCAATGGCAGACACAAAATGAAACTTTCGGTTCTTATATAACCAATTTATTTTCTCTTTTTTATATACACTTTCCAATAAAAATAAAAATAAAACACAGCATTGAATGAAACAATTTTCAAATTTGGAAATAAATATACGTAATTTTTATGAGACAAAAACATCTTTTTTCTCTGCAAGAGATTGTCGCAAAGTCACTTTTTTACATAATCTTTTCTAGACAATTATTTTTTTCGGAAGAGGTAGTCATAAAGTCACCTTTTTTCTGTAAAATTAATACTATTAGATTGGAAATAGTTAAGTTTATTCTTAGTATATTTATTGGTACCAAATATCTTTTAAAATTTATCACTAACCTTTATAAAAAATCTAAAGTAAAATCTTCTCACTTTAAAACTCTTTTTAATCGGTTAAACTTAAAATTAGAACTTCATTTCAAAATTAAAATTTAACTTTACTCACACTAATGCTATAATCTAAAAATGATTAAGCATCAATATTAAAAAAATGTCCATAATTTTGAACTTTTGATTTAATGTAATAACCACATCTTACATGTATAATATTATTTCGTTTAATCATATATTGTTAGCATGATAAATGCATTAAATTTAGAATGATTATTTCAAAAGCCCTGATTTGGACGATTTTTTATTGACTCAAAGGATCAAACTTAAACTATTTTTAATTGTGGTTTATAAGTACTCAAATATACTAACCAACAGATTATTTATATGAGTAGAAGATTTTATATTAATTAAAATATAAGATTCAGGTAAAAGACCTGCTTTATATTTATGATATAGTTTTAAAAAAGTTATTGATAATATGTAAGTGGTGTGTGGTAAAAGAAGAGAAGAAAATGCATGATCATCGTTGTAGAAAGTGATATAGAGAGTAAGAAGATAAAAGAAAATATAAACATAAAATGTAGAAAAGAAATATGCAATATTTATAATATTAAGGTCTATATCCATTGGAAAAATGGAATTCATGAAGAAAATTGTAATTAGGCAATTCAATTTCATTGACATTTGACAAAGCCTTTAGTACCATCACCATGTCTGTTTGTCCACAGAACAGTGAAGCAACTTTATTTGCCACACTGATTAATTGATGATGATGATGATGGAGTCTGCGTTGACTGTAGTTGACCACTGACCAAACATGGAACCCATTTATCCTATGTCGTCCAAAAGCATTCCTCAAAGGCAAGAAATCTGAACTTGTGCATTGAAACAAATCCAATGTTATCACTTTCAACAGTAACATCGCCCAAAAAATTAGCTTCCACGCACAATTGCATATCTCTATCCTCTCTCTAGCTAATAGCAATAGCATTCATAATTGAGTCATCTTTTCTTCATCTGCTTTTCTACTGATTGAGTTTTTTCCCTGAATTTATTTTGTATAAGGCACCCTGAATTTATGTTTAAAACAGTGAAAAAGTTAGATCTTTATATAATAATTTTGACTACGATGTATGTTTAAATAATCATTTGATCATTCGTTCGTGCACGTTCTATTCAAGATGAAACATCTTTTACTGTATAAATGGATATTCGTTAAGAGTGACAATTTTGGCAAGAATCAATACAATAATGTTATAGATTTTTAGAGGCTAAAATAACAGGTGATATTCATTAAAATTAACGTAACACGTTAATGATGAATTAGATAATGATTCATGACATGCATGGCTTTGAAAATAGTGAGCACTTTGGCAATGAGAATGAGAGTCTCCCTTTATACAGAACTTGTTTGCGTGGAATTAATTACGTTTGTTCAAGTAACTTTTGCAACTCTTCACTATCAATGATAGCAAAACGAGAAGGATTTCATGGCACCCAGTTGAATAATGATAGTTTCACAGTTATAAACTTGGATGGCACGACCATTATATCAAGGTTTATTTGTAATACAAATTTCTTCTTATATTATCGAAATAAAATTTTAAGTTTGATTGAAAAACAACATTCACTCACCAATGTAAGAATGGGTTTTAGCCCTAGTTATTTAAGATATTGTATACTGTACATTAGTTCAACAATCTAGGCATATGTAGACAACATAAAAAAAAAAGTAATTTTTTTATCTCAATTATAAATTGAAGTATAAATTTTAGTATTTGACATCGATTCAATAAGAACCAAAACATAACACCATTAATAATAGAAAAATATATAAAAAGAAAGGATTATGCTTTGGTTTTTTAATAACCAAAGCTTAACTCTTTTCATATAAAAATTATTTAATTTTAAAAGGCATATAATGATTGGATTTTCTAGATAATCGAAACCCAATATCTTTAAAATAAAATAATTTATTTAAATAAAAAATGATTAAGCTTCGGGTTTTACTATAATTAAAGTCTAACACTCTTTAAATTAAATAATTTTAGATAAAAAGGTATTGGGATTCGGTTTTTAACAAACCCAAAGTCTAGTATCCCATTTATGCTTTGATTTTGGTAATTATCGAAGTCTATTTTATGTGTTTTTTTTTTCAAATAATTTTATTGTTTTTTTTCTGCTTACACATCAAACTTGGACAAAATTATAATCAGTCCGACACAACAATATAAAATTAGACAAAACCAAAATATATTGTAAATGATACCTAAAATAAGTAGATACAACAATATTGTAAATTTTTAAATGAATCACATGTAAATGTACATTTGTTAAATATCTAGAATCAGATGTGTTAAATACTATTGTACATTTGTATTATATATTTTGTATAAGCTATTCTTAAATACTTAATGGACTTGTCAAGAATTAGTGTAGTATTCTTGAATTTCTGCATAAAAGACAATAGTTTTAATTAGTATATAAACAAACAAAGTTGCAAAGTATTTGACTCAATACAATTATTATCGTTTTCCAACTAGCTATAATACGAGCATAAACAACGATTGTCATCTATTGCATTACATAGTGACCATATTCATATGTGTCAATTTGTTTATAACTACTACAATATATTAACACAATTATAAATAATTGGAAGAAAAAGAATAAAATAATTATAAATATATGGACCAAAATACTAACTTTGAAGGGCAACCATGCAAGCTTTTTTATCTTAGTAGTTGATTTCCATAACAACATGCTATGTTCAACAATTGAACTATAGATAGAAGAATCTTATTGGGTTTAGGACTTTCCTCTTGATCTATTGTTACATGGAAAGCAATTTATGTTTAAACATAGCGTACATGTGGGGGTAGGGTTTAGGGTTAAGGGTTTAAGGTTAAGGGTTTAGAGTTTAGGGTGTGGGGTTTGGGGTATGGGGTTGGGGTTGGGTTTGGGTTTGGGTTTGGGTTGGGGTTGGGGTTTGGGTTTAGGGTTTGGAGTTTAGGGTTTAGGGTTTCGGGTTTAGGGTTAAGGGTTTAGAGTTTAGGATTTAGGGTTTGGGGTTTGGCTTTGGGCTTTGGGCTTTGGGGTTGGGGTTGGGTTTGGGTTGGGGTTTGGGTTGGGGTTTGGGTTGGGGTTTGGGGTTTATGGATTAGGGTTTACCGTTTAGGGTTTAGAGTTTAGTGTTTAGGGTTTAGTGTTTAGGGTTTAGAGTTTATGGTTTAGGGTTTAGTGTTTAGGGTTCAGGGTTTATGGTTTATGGTTTAGGGTTAAGGGTTTAAGATTTAGGGTTTGGGGTTTGGGGTTTGGGGTTTGGGGTTGGGGTTGGGTTTGGGTTTGGGTTGGGGTTTGAGGTTTGGGGTTTGGGGTTTATGGATTAGGGTTTAGCATTTAACGTTTAGGGTTTAGAGTTTAGGGTTTAGTATTTAGGGTTTAGGGTTTATGGTTGAAGGTTTAGGGTTTATGGTTTAGGGTTTAGGATTTAGGGTTCAGGGTTCAGGATTCAGGGTTTAGGGTTCAGGGTTCAGGGTTCAGGCTTCAGGGTTCAGGGTTCAGGGTTCAGGGTTCAGGGTTCAGGGTTCAGGGTTCAGGGTTCAGGGTTCAAGGTTTTGGATTTAGGGTTTTCGGTTTAGGGTTTATGGTTTTTGGTTTTTGGTTTAGGGTTAAGGGTTTATGGTTTAGGGTTCAGGGTTCAGGGTTCAAGGTTTGGGGTTCAGGGTTTAGGATTCAGGGTTTTGAGTTTATGGTTTTGGGTTTATTGTTTAGGGATTATGGTTTAGGGTTTTGGGTTTATGGTTTAGGGTTTAGTGTTTAGGGTTTATGGTTTATGGTTTAGGGTCTAGGGTTTATGGTTTATGGTTTATGGTTTATGGTTTAGGGTTTATGGTTTATGGTTTAGGGTTTATGGTTTAGGGTTTATGGTTTATGGTATAGGGTTTACTGTTTAGGGTTTATGGTTTAGGGCTTAGGGTTTATGGTTTAGTGTTTAGGGTTTATGGTTTAGGGTTTATGGTTTAGTGTTTAGGGTTTAGGGTTTTGGGTTTATGGTTAAGGTTTATGGTTTTGGGTTTATGGCTTAGGGTTTATGGTTTAGGGTTTATGGTTTAGTGTTTATGGTTTAGTGTTTAAGGTTTAGGGTTTTGTCTTTAGGGTTTATGGTTTATGGTTTAGGGTTTGTGGTTTAGGGTCTAGGGTCTAGGGTTTAGGGTAGTGGGTTTAGTGTTTAGGGTTTAGGATTTTGTATTTAGGTTTTAGGGTGTAGGGTTTATGGTTATGGTTTATGGTTTATGGTTTAGGGTTTAGGGTTTTGGGTTTATGGTTAGGGTTTATGGTTTTGGGTTTATGGCTTAGGGTTTATGGTTTAGGGTTTATGGTTTAGGGTTTATGGTTTAGTGTTTAAGGTTTAGGGTTTTGTCTTTAGGGTTTATGGTTTATGGTTTAGGGTTTGTGGTTTAGGGTTTAGGGTCTAGGGTCTAGGGTTTAGGGTAGTGGGTTTAGTGTTTAAGGTTTAGGGTTTTGTATTTAGGTTTTAGGGTGTAGGGTTTATGGTTATGGTTTAGGGTTATGGTTTATGGTTTATGGTTTAGGGTTTAAATAAGTTTGCTTTCCAACTTTCCTTAGTGTGCAGTCTTCTCGGATCTTCATTTCAAAGAAATCCAAATGAGCATTTACTCCATACTTTGTCTTTTTTTGAATGTTAAGTAGTGTACTAATCAAGCTATCAAACACATTCTTCTTTACATGAATTACATTTATGTAATGTCTAACTCCTAACTTCAACCAAAATTCAAGATCAAAGAATATGAATTTTTTTTCTTCTAATGGCTTGTTGCAAATGAATTCTTTAATGTTTTCCCAAATACGTTATATACTTTATTCTTTGATATAAATTATTCAGTGTCTCCTTTTATATTAATTTTTAGAAAATATAGTTTCTTAAAAGAAACTTGTAGAGAGTAAATAATTTTCATATTGAATCTCAATTGGAAAACTAAGACTAACTCCATGCAATAAAAATCTCAAATAAAACAAAACTAAATCAATATATTTAAACATATAATTAATCACATATCTAACGAACAAAAAATAAATTTTTTATTGAAAAAAAATTATAGGCTCATACTAAAACTAAATTTTCAAGATAGTAATATAAACCTAGCAGCATAAAACATGAGCAACAATGAAAATGCAATCTTGAACGCGTTTTCGAAAATTAATCAATTTCACTACAACATTAACAACAATAACAACCTAAAAATCAAAACTTTACCAACAAAAAACTCAATAATACACAAACTCCACCAAAAACACAAAAAAAGAAATTAAATAAGCACTTACCAGTTCACCTACTAGATATTAAGCAACAATAAAGAAGTGGAGGTGCAAAGTTAATCCTAGAAAAAATTTTGAAACAAGCACATAAGAAGAAGAAAAAATGAGGGTCACTATACAACTTTTGTGAATGTTAACCCTAGACAAAATTTTAATTTAATTATTAGTAAAATTGGAACATAAAAGACAATAGGCTTTGATTATAAAAATAACTAACATCTAAAACTTTGTTTTTAGTAACAAACTTAAAATTTTGGTGAACTTTTATATTTTGATTATTTAAAATTTTTATGCTTTGATTTTCTTAATAAATAATTTTTGAAATTTTAACAAATTTTTATATCTCAATTTTTAAGAAACCAGAACGTAAAAATTTGATAAGTTTCGATTTTTTTCAAAAATCAAAATCTATAAATTTATAAATCACAATACCAATCCAGAAAATCAACCCCCGAGACGAAATGCAAACTCTAAATCACTACAAGAACGAGGACGACGCGCTCCCACCATGTTGAGACTTTGGCAAGTGTACCAAATCGTTCAAGTAATAAAACCGGTAAGACCGGATATCGTTTCCTAAGAGACTCGTGTCCTAGACAATCGTATAATATCTAACTAATTTAGACTAAAGAATGATTCCATGTTTTTGTGGTTTTCATGCAATTGAATTAAAGATAAAACATAAATGGTAAAAGTGATCTTTGATTATGCAAACACTTGGAAATGGAAAGATTAGAAATGATATGAATGATATTGTTGGGGGTTGATTTCACCTACTTCACTCTTATGTATAGAAAATCACTTCCTCTTCATTAATTAGCCAATGTCAATCTTCTAATTTACTCAAACCCAATCCCTTGGTAGAGAGAGCCTAGACTTACTTCTTAAACTCCAATCCCTTGGAAAACCTAACAAGTTCATCCGCTTTAAGAATTGAGATTCAAGACAACCAAAGGTCCTAGTTCTATCCCTAGATACAATTTCCTTTAGGTGTTTAATCCAGTTCTAGATTCACCCAATATTTCCCAATATCAAGCAAACCCTAAAATCATGATATGGTTGAATTACTCATACAAGCTTTAAGTAGAGGAATTAAACACTAACAATCAATGAAAGATGCATATAATCATTCAAAACAACTGTAATTACATAAGAGATCCGTGGTTACATCAATCCCCAACAAGAATGAAACTAGCTCTCCATGAATGGAGAGCTTGATCTTACAACAAAGGTGGAAATGGAAGAAGGAGGAGGACCCAAGAATGAAGAAGGGATGTTCCCACAGCTCCTAGCTCGCCTCTGGACGCTCCAATTGAGAGAATTTGTGTCTGGGATGCCAAAGATGCCAACCCCTTCGCGTTCCAGAGCTAAATAAGTCGTTTCTGCCACATCAGCAAAAGTCGCGCCCGGCGACCCGACAGACAGGCGCCTGGCGCGTTCTCGGTCAGCATTGTCACGCCCGGCGCCGCCTAGGTCAGTAGGCGCCCGGCGTGACTCTCTGCAGAAGCCTGGGTTCTTCATCTTTTCAGCTCCTCTTCTCTCTTTTCTTGGATTTTGGCCATGTTCTTTGGTGAGTATCTTCTCCCAGCTTCTTTGAATGGGGATTAGCCAACAAATGGGCTAATTACAAATTATAATGTAATCACTTACAAATACAAGAAATTGAGTTAAACAAGACTAAAAGTAAAGGAAGAGTTGACAAATTCCATCAATTTGATGTTGGATAATGAAGTAAAATTGGTCATTATCAACTCCCCCAAACTTAGAACCTTGCTTGTCCTCAAGCAAAAGGTAAACTATCCTAAAAACAATCATTCACATGCATTGGTTTCAAATTTGAGATATCCTTTAAGCTCATGAAGTAAAAATCCTGTGTTTGCATCTAATGGAAAGAACATAATGGATATATACAGCTTTCATCAATCAAGCACAACAGTGTTGTTCACCTATCAACAATTATGAACACAATGCAAAGGGTGTAAAAGAAATCAACAAACATGACAAAGTGTTTCACATGATGTATGGAATCAATCCTCACCTGGAAAGTGTTTCACTCTAAAGCACTGGTGTATAGGGGTGTAAAAAGCTCACTCTGCAATCATATTTTCACACAATTTAACTTAGCCTTTCGTTACAATCAATTCAAAACAATTTACAAGCAAGTTGATGTCACAAGGACTTTGATTGGCTTGTTTTGTGGTTGGGCTAAGAAAGAATCATGGTTTTTCTGGAAATCAAAGGTTCTTGAGCTGAGAGATTACATAATTCACTTCATGCCTATAAGCTTCTCCTTTGCTCCTCATGTATCATTACCAATTTCAAACTTACACCCAACTGTTTTTCATTCAGTACTTTTCTTTTTCTCTTTTTCTTACTTTCCCATCTTTGTCTTTTTCTCAGTACACCATAGTTTCCCCCCCAAACTTGGACTATTTTCCTGTAATGCAGATGCATGTTCTACTCAGCTCAAGGTACAAGGTTCAGGGAATTTTCAATAAGCTTAAGGTACAAAGAGGAAAGATCTTTTTACATTTATGGTTGAATGGCTAAAGTGTATGTAAGGTGAGAAAAGAATGCCTTGATCAAATTCAACAAGCAAGTAGATAGTTCAAATCATAGAAACTCAGGCAAAGTCAATTGTGATCTAGCATGATAGCATTCGCATAAAAACAAATCTGGGGCACAAGTTCTCACCCTGTTAATCAAGATTCCATACTTTGCTAAGCACAATGTCATGAATATTGGCTGCAATTGATTCCCTAAGCATTAGCATAACTTAGTGAAAACATCCACTATCAATGCTCAATTAACTCAACTATTTCCACACATTCAATCACATAAAGAAAGCATAACAACCAGATTTTCACACATCATTAACTCATACTGTCAAACCAAATGCAGAGAAGATGTTTATGAAAAGGTTGCAAACATAAAAAATAAAAAAAACTTCAAAAATTCAAAGGTCCAAAACGTAAAATAAAGACTAAAATAAAGACTGAAAATGAAAGGAAAAATAAAGAAAGTCGACTACTGCTGTGATGGTCATCAATCAGTCTGAGTCCTCCTCCTCATCTGCCTCATCATCGTCCTCCTCCTCCTCGTCGTCATTGTCAACACCCAATTTCGTCCGGGTACGTTAAATAAAAATAAAAAATGTGTGTCAGAATTTGTATCTTTTTTTTTTCTCTTTATTTTCTTTTTTTGTTTTATCTTCATTATTAGTTTATTTTCATACAGAATAAAAAAAAATCAAATAAAAAATAATAAATCTTTTCTGTTTTAATTTAATTTTATCTCTATTTCATCTTTTATTTTCTTTTTGTTTTTTATTAACTTTATTTTACTTTAGTTTCATTTTTATAAAATCAAAAAAATTATACATATACGAAATACAAAAATACATAAAATACAAAAATACAAAAAAATATATATATATATATTTATAAAATAATAAAAAGGGATGCCACGGTGGTTTCCTAATCTTTGCAGAGAAGATGCTTTCCCGCCTCACATGGCAGCCACCATGCACACCTGCAGTTTCCAGTCGCACAAGTTTGACTCCATGGCAGCCACTAGTGGTTGCCTCCCATGTGCCTGGCATGTTGGATGCTGCAGACTTTATTCCACTTGCCTCCCGGAAGCTACTGAAAAAGCTTGAAAGAAAAGAGGAGGCTGAAAAAGAGCAAAGACGAGGAAACTACTCTGAGAAGTTACAGAAAGCTTCAAGAGGTGTGTGCTTAAACTGTGTTCATATGATGTTGAAAATGCATGTCTACGTACTTAAGCTACTGAAATGCATGGTTTTATATATTATTATTGAGTGCAATATCTACCAATTCTCGGTTCAATCACAACAAAAATACAAGGCCTCGGCCGAAACTTCTCGTCATTTATGCTTCCCTCCATTCATCTCTTTCAATATATTTCACTCATCACACGACCATTGTAACCACCATATCGGTAGCCAAGGCACAGTGCCACCCATATCCAGCCGTCGTGAAGCTGAACGCAACCCATCATTCCACCACAACCATTTCACAATCTCAGACCAACCCACTTCACTATCATCGTCTACCTCTGACCTCACCACCTCCAGCACCGGACCTGCAAACAACCAAACCCGTGAACCACCACATCACCACCATTCAACCCAATCTCACCGTCCTCATCATCTCTTTCTATGTTCAACCTCCCTGCCACCACGACACACATCTTCTTCCTCTCCTCCAACCACGGCAGCTACCATCACCAGCCAACACTTCACGTCCAATCCAGCAGCTGCCACGGTCCACCATCCAGCAGTTGAGAAGCTCACGGCCTGCAGCAACAAATTCCATCCAGCTTGAGACGCACATGGCAGCAAAACAAAGGGGCATGGTAGCACGTGAAGATGGTAAGAAGCATGCAGAAAAATAGTGTAAGTGCACTGGGAAGGAGGTGCTGCCACGTGAAAGTGGGCTGGAGGCACATTGAAGTAATGGCTTTCTTTGAATAAAGAAAGAGCAGCTGCTATGTTTTTTTTTTGTATTCACTTTTGTTTGGTTTGGTGAGCATGTGACGGACAGTAGAGGTTCCCACCTATCATCATTAACCTCCATGCTCCAACTCTTTCACGTCCAGAGCAACAGCTCTAAGACACACACAGCAGTAAGCAGATTTTCCCAGGAACACATGTGTAAGTGGATGCAGTTTGGTCAGCACATGCACGTGAAGGTGGAGGGACATGGAAGAAGGAGAATAGAATGGTGTTTTGATGACATGGAAGAACCACTTGACAAGAAGGCAGTCAATGAGCACATATTGGAGTGTCCCACATGCAGCAATAATGAAGTAAAAAATGAAGAAATCAGAAATAATGCAAAGGGAAGCAACCACACGCACAGGGTGTCCACCGTATGAAGAAGAAGACAAGATTGGGAGGCCCTCACCTATTTTCTCACGGCCAAAAAACTGTAGCTCAGCATGCAAAGAAAAGAGGATCACGGGAAGAATTCTGAACAGATTGGGAGGCTCACGGGTTCTGAGATTTGGCTATAAAAGAAAGCAAGCAGCAGAGGGAAAAAGGGGGGCGGAGGAAAACGTTTTTTTTTTGCTTTTGATCACTCCACAGATTCAGAGAATCCTTCTATTTTCCAGCGCTTCCTTTTCACTCATCAAAATCCAGCTCTCCATTTTCGCCCTCACTTCCAGCAGTAACCTTCATCCACTCCAGCCATAAAAAAGGAACTGGGGAAGGAGCACCTGATTGCAAAGGAAAGCCAACCGAGAAGAGGAGGAGATCGGACGCAGGAGTCTAACAAAGAGTGAACCAAGCTTCAAGAGGTAAGTAATGCCTTCCACTCCATGTTTTTCTGAGTTTGATTGATTGACCTTGAATATGCCTCTGTTAAGTTGCCTTTGAGCATGCCTCTGTTATGTTGTTACTAAGTTTGCATGTGTTAAGCTTACGTATGGTAAGTTTGCATATGTTGTTATTTAATGAATGGCTAGTGTTGTAAATATTTGTACACGTCTGTTGTTACCGAAAATCAATCTTCATCCCTTCATGACACTGAACGTCCAACACCAATCGTCCATATTCACCCAATGCCACAAGCCATATTGACACCCGCGGCCTGCACCTATCATTTTCATCACATTCTCTTTCTCCATTATCTCCTATACTCATACACAGCCAACTTCATCACTTTCGTATCCAACACCTACGGCCATTGTTAACACCTTACGGCCACTACTTATCTTCACCAATCATCATCTATCCCAGCCAGCAAACTCATCGTCCCTCAGCCACTTCACCAGATTCACCATCATCATCTCCTACCATGCCCACTCTGTCATCCCTGTTTCTCGGCTGACCCTACAGCGCGAGCCATTTTCATTGACTCACCATCTCCAGGTTCCTGTAACCAACTCACTACCACCGTGACCACTTCGCCAGCTTCAGAACTAACGAACCCGACCATGGCTTTAGTAAACTCAGAAAACTCATCACCCCAGATCATCATCGCTACCCTACTACTTCACGCGATTCAGCAGTGAAACCCGTCCCTTCACTGTCATCGTCTACACCACCTTCAAACCAAGTCACCTTGAGTGTAACGAAGCCGCCATCGAGACCACCGCATTCATTCCCCATTGACATGTCATAGCCATTAATGCCACCATTGAAAGCCGTCAGCTTCCTCGCGCCACTGCGGCCTCGCGTCATCCCAGCCAACCACCACCCCAAACTCTTCTCCATCCTCATCACATCATCCTCAGCCCTCTTTGCTGCCGTGAACCTCTATTCCTCTCCCCGCATTCACTGGTCATCATCAACCTCCCAAAACACCTCACGGCCAAATACCCATCCTCCATACTCACACTCACAGTCCATAAATAAACGCACGTTAAGCCTTATTCGAACGTTCGTCTTTCAGTTAGTTTCCAATCATCCGTCCCCATTTCCCCAACGAACGCTCGCCCAAACGAGCGCTCGTCATTCAGCCAGTTTCTCAGCGTCCGTTCGGCCTCCTCTTGGACGAATCATTTGGTGACCATTCCACAACGAACGTCCGTCCCCATTTCCCCAACGAACGCTCGCCCATGCGAGCGCTCGTCATTCAACCCGTTTTCCAGCGTCCGTTCGCATATGCTCCAACGAACGCTCGTCATTCAACCCATTTCTCAGCATCCGTCCTTCATCGCCCATCGAACGCTCGTCCCCAACGAGCGCTCGTCATTAAGCCTCCTCTTCCAGCGTCCGTCCGACATCTCCACCAACGAGCGCTCGTCATCCACTCTCCTGTTCTCAACATCCGCTCGTTATCTCCACCTACGAACGTTCATCATCGCCCAACGAACGCTCGTCCCCAACGAGCGCTCGTCATTCACCTCCTTTCCCAACGTACGTTCGGTCTCTACCACGAACTGCACGATTTCCTGCGACGGAACGTTCGGCACCCCTATTCACGTCGGGCTTTGTTTTTTATGTTTTTTTTTATTATTATTTTTCTCACCCCTTGTACAGTAACTCTCACCCCTTTGTTTTATTTAGTAAACTTATTTGTGTTGTTTTACTTAAAAATTATAAAAATTGTAAATAATAAAAAAATATACAAAACTTTAAAAAACATTTAATATAATAAATCTCGGTATGAGTACTCGTGCGATCGTACGCATCAGCCTAGTACTTATTGCCCAAATATAAAATAAATAAAAAGCCGTGTGAGTGCTCGTGCGATCGTACGCATCAGCCTAGTACTCATTACGCAAAACAGAGGAAAAAAAGCCGTGTGAGTGCTCGTGCGATCGTACGCATCAGCCTAGTACTCATTACGCAAAAAAATATGTTTCAAAGGTTTAGGCACATGTGTGATCGCACGCATCGTCCTTGTGCTAAAAACCTTTTCTCTTTTCTAAAATTAAAAATCCAAAAAAATATGTTTTAAAGGTTTAGGCACATGTGTGATCGCACGCATCGTCCTTGTGCTAAAAACCTCTTCTCCTAAACAATAAAAATACCAAAAAAATATAAAAATCCTAAAAAAAAAAACCAAAAACATTCACTTTTTCAAAACAAGTTTCCAAACAAGTTTCCAAACAATTTTCCAAACAAATTTCTCAAACAGTTTCAAAAGAACTACGTAACCCTGATTTCTCACATGAGAATACGTAGGAGCAAGGTCAATCCTTGTCGGGCCCAAAAAAGCTAAAAATATTGTTTGTTTCTTTTGAGTTTTATTTTAATGGAAAGTTAAACATTTTGAAAACCACATCCACATTCGCGCATTTAGTTAAAGGTACTGCCTTAGGGCAGGCGTAGTAGGGTGCTAATACCTTCCCTACACGTAACCGACTCTCGAACCAAGAATCTGGTTCAATTTGACCATGCCTTATCATTTTATGGTTTTTCCGTAGTTTTCCAGAATAAACTATGGTGGCGACTCCAAAATCTCTTTTTCAATATATTATTCTTCCTTTTATTGGATCGTCGTCCCGTCGTGATTCCGGTTGCGACAGTCATCATCATCCTCATCCATAGCAGCAGTGCCATCTTGAGGTCTACCCCCCCAGAAGGAAAGGACTGGTCCCCAGGCCAAGCAACGAAGGTGCTGTACTGGTCAGACGTCATGAAACCTGGATGGGATGCTGCATAAACATGCCTCATCATCTCTGCATGGGCCTGGCCGATCCGGTTCACCGCCTCCAACTTTGATTCAATCAGTGCAAGTCTCATGTCCATCATCTGGTAAGGATCGGACGGAGGTGCTGGTGGTGGTGGCTGAGGACGTCTGGGGATAGGGCGCTGTCTAGCATGTATCCTCGGTGATCTGGGTGGTGGACTGGCAACTCCATCATCTGCATCCAAACAAAATTGGGTATAATACCCCATATCAATCGGTTTCTTGGGATGCTCGAACGGTGGAATAGTAGTGTCCACTCCTTCTTGCTTGCAGAGATGTGTGATCAGACATGGATGTCCAAGGGGAGCTTTTGTTGAATTCGCACAGTTGCGTATCTCATTAGCGATTAGTTTCCCCAGGTTTACAGAGCGTCCAGTTAGAATGGCATATAAGATGACAGCTCTGTTAACCGTGACATCAGAGACATGTGTGCACGGTGAAATGTTGGAATGCACAAGAGGCATCCATAGACGGCTGAGAGAACTGAGATGTACCCTCTTTATGTGAAGAGGTTGTTGCTGCCTATTTCTTTGAAATGTGCCTCCTGTAATGCATAAGGCTTGCTCAATCTCCTCGTGGTCTAGCTTAGTCGCCATCAGCTCGGCGTAGCCACATATCTCATCATCATCTTCCCACTCCGTGTTGAGGAACTCATTTATAGTGTCAGCATTGAATGAAATCTGCTGACCACGCACACAGCTCCAGAAAGGTTCTGTGTCCGGGGAGAAGGATTTGGCATTTGCATAAAATTCCTGGACAATGGCTATGTTGGCTGGTTCTGGGTATGTGGTTAAATGGCTCCATTGCCTCTCCATAATCTCATTGGAGAAGTCTGGCACATCTTGAGGTAGAAGGGTGACTTTCCTCTCCATCAAAAGTTTTCTGTTCTAGACATTGGAGAAGTGCTTCTTATGGTCCTTGGTTAAGAAGATATCAGAGTATATCTTCTCTTTCCTTCTGTTTTCCCTTAGACCAGCAGTGGTCTTAATCCTCTTGGACCCAGATGAAGAAGTCATATCTGCAAAATAAGGTAGGATCAAAGAAGTGACATGTTATTAGATTCATGAATGAACTCCTCAATAACTTTCATCTTTATGCACCCATTACATGCAATGATATCCACACTAATTATACATTCAAAATTGAGCAAAGAAGGGCCCTAATTAGTGCAAATTTGAAGCCAAACCAGAAAAACAGCAAGAAACCATGAATCTGCCAGGGTTAGTCACGCCTGGCGTCGCCTCAGTCAGTAGGCGCCGGGCGTGACAGTAGGTTATGCAGATTTTTGGCTAAAGCCTCTCAGCTGCTAGCTCAGTTTCAAGACATTGAAATAAGCTTAAGCACTTGAAACATGCAGCCTTGAATAAACCAATCATCACAAATCAAGGTACAAGCACAAATTGTCATGAATCAACACATGTTTTCAAACTTTAAATAGCTCAAACTCAGATTTAATCACAGTTTAGTCAATATTTCAAAATAATTAATATGGAAACAATACACATAAGCTGCAGGACACACCAAAACAAACATCAAAACTGGGCAGGGAAAGTCGCGCCGGGCGCCGCCTCAGTCAGTAGGCGCCGGACGCGACATGCAGTCTTGGGGTGAACCCAGAATCTGCATTCCAGCCACTGTGCGTGTGTGTGTGGGTGTTCAAGAAAGTCAATGAGGGCACGAATTTAATACAACACAGCAGCAAAAACAAACAACACTCTAATTGAATTGAATTAAACAACCCTAGGTCAAAATCAAACCATGTAAATGATGAACAACCAAGGCTAAGCATTGTGAAGGAATTTACAAAAGCAAAGAGTGAAAAGCCTACTTGATGCGCAGAGAAGGTGATTAGCTTGGTGTGGAGATTTTTGCAGTGGGAGAGTGCTTTGGTGGAGATGGACCGAGAGTGAGCAAAGAGAGAATGGAGTGGTGAAAATGTTGGTGGCAGCAGCAATGTGGTGTGTGGGCTGGAAATTTGTGAGAAGAAGTTGATTGAGGTGATTTGGAGTGGAGAAGAGTGGAAAACGTGAAGTGGAGAGAAGGGGGAGTGCGTGAGAATGTGCGTGAGAGGTTGGGTATGGGTTTAGGTTAAGTTATTTGAGTTGGGCCTCTCAACTATGCACTCAGACCCAATTGCAGCTGAAGTCGCGCCCGGCGCCTATCAGTCATTCGGCGCCAGGCGTGGTGTTGTGACCCAGCCAGATGCAGAATCAGAGAAGGAATGGTCAGACTGGACGAGCTGGCGCCAGGCGCCCTCTAGTGCTTGCGGCGCCGGGCGTAAGTTTCTGCAGAATTATGCAGAAACTGGTTTTCAAGCTACCTAACTCGGGTTTTTGTGAAATTGAACTTCAAAACACTTGAGATGCTCCAGAATCCCATATTATCATTAAACAAACTTGTTTAAAACCCAAGGAATTGAATTGGAGCACTCAAGTTGCAAATTGAAGTCATTCTTTCAAAGTTTTAAAATTCCACAAGTTAGGTAACATTTTTGACTATTGGCTTAAGTAAGGCACTTTGAAATTATGTTAAAACAGCCCAGAAAATAGCCAAAACAGTTTCACATCTCTAATTCACATCAATGCACTATATCCTTCAACAATCTAACAATCAACTCAAAAATTCACCTTGGTTGTTCTTCACACAAACATGGTTCAAAATAATGACATCACACTACACATTAAAACATACAATCAAACAATCAAACAACATTCAAAAATTAAAATCACACAAGAGAAAAGGGTTAGAAAGCTGGGTTGCCTCCCAGTAAGCGCTTTTTTAACGTCATTAGCTTGACACCATTAAGCTCAAGTTTGATTTTTGATGTTGGAATGCTTCTTCTTGTCTTGACACCAACATCCTCTCAGCAATTTCCTAGTCACCAACTTGACTCTCCTAGAATATGGAGCCTCTATCTCAAGCACTCCATTTATCTTTATGTTCTTGATGACCCATAACCTATTCTTGAATCTCACTGGTTTGCCAGGTTTGGGCTCATCGCTTGCCATCACAGGATTTTGGTGAACTAGTTCTTCTTCTTTTTCTTCTTCCTCTCCCTTTACTCTTGGGGATAAACAGCTGAAGCTCCTCTTGACTAACTTGGCAGCTTGCTCTGTTAGACTAGTAATTGATAAAATTTCATCAGTGGCTTCAATACTAGTCTCTTTTTCATGATTTTGCTGCTCAACTCCAAAGACGTTGAAAGTTACTTCCTCATCTTGGTTTTTCAATTTCACTGTTCCTTCTTCCACATGAATGACAACCTTTGTTGTCTTCATGAAAGGTCTTCCAAGTATGAGTGGTATCTCGACATCTTCTTCTATGTCCATAACTACAAAATCCACCGGGAATTGGAGTTTATCTATTTTGACCACCACATCTTCCACGACACCATACGGATACTTGATGGATCTATCCGCCAGTTGCAGCATCATTCTCGTAGGCTTGACTTCAAGACCACCAATCTTCTTAAGCATAGATAGGGGTATCAGATTGATACTAGCCCCCAAGTCAACGAGAGCTCTACCTATCTCCTGGTTTCCAATAGTGCACGGAATGGTGAAACTCCCTGGATCTTTAAATTTTGGAGGAAGAGTCTTCTGCATGATGGCACTGCAATTTCCCTGTACTTCAATTGTTTCCTCATCTAAATATTTCTTCTTGCTGAGGATTTGCTTCATGTATTTCGCATAAGCAGGAATTTGTTGCAGTGCTTCGGTCAATGGCATGGTGATCTCAAGTTGATCGAATATTTGCTTGAACCGAGCCAACTGTTTCTCCTTCCCTTTAGTAGATGGGATTTTTGGGTAAGGGAGGTGTTTCACTATTTCTTTCTCTTTTTGGTTTTTCTCTTTTTCTAATTTTTTATTCTCTTCTCCACCTTCAACAATCTCTTCTTCAATTATTTCTTGATCTTCCTCTTCATTCTTTTCTTGTTCTTTTTCTTTTGGCTTTTCTTTTCCTTCTTCTTTTCTTCCAACCTCTTTCCCACTTCTTGTGAATATTACATTACATTCTTCCTTGGGGTTGACTTGCGTATTTGCAATAAATTGTCCACCCTGTTGGTTTGCTAATTGCTTGGCCAATTGACCAACTTGCACTTCCAGATTCTTTATAGATGCATCAGTGTTTTTCTGGTTTTGGATGGACTGCTGCATAAACATCTGCAATGTGTCTTCTAGCTTTGAAGTTCGATCATTTTGAGGTGGATAATGTTGACCAGGTTGATACGGATTTTTACTGCTAGAAGCTTCTTGATTTTGTCTCCACCCTTGATTTGAAGGATTAGGGAAATGATTGTTGAAGAAATGTTGTCGTCCTTAATTTCCCATATAGTTGACTTCTTCATGTTGGGAACTACTAGGACTTTGACAATGGTCGTTGGGGTGGCTATCTCCACAGAAATCACATCTCATTACTTGATGATGTGGTTGAGGTTGAGCTTGCATTGCTTGTAACTGCTGAGGTAGTTTGGCCATATGTTGAGTTAGGAGTTCCATCTGTTGGGCCAGAATCTTATTTTGTGCAAGTAAAGCATCCTGGGCACTCATTTCATACACTCCTCTCCTCTGTGCTGGAATTCTCCCATGTTGGCTCCTCAAATCAGTGGAAGCCATATTTTCTATCACAGCAATGGCTTCATCAGCAGTCTTAAAAAGTACTGAACCACCAAAGGATGCGTCTAATATCATCTTTGTATGAGGTTGCAAACCATTACAGAAAGTTTGCACTTGCATTTCTAGACTAAATCCATGGCTGGGACACTTTCTCAATAAAGATTTAAATCTTTCCCATGCTTCAGAAAGTGGTTCATCTACTCCTTGGACGAAAGTAGCAATGGCAGCCTTCACCTCTGTGCTCTTTGATGGTGGAAAGAAGCGTGCTAGAAATTTGTATTCCACATCCTCCCAACTCGTAAGACTTTGATTAGGCTGTGACTGGAGCCAAGCCTTTGCTTTGCCATTCAAAGAAAATGGGAAGAGTCTCATGTACAATGCTTCTTCATCCTCCCCTTTTACACCCATAGTACCACATAGCTCATAGAAAGTGACCAAATGAGCATGGGGGTCTTCATTGTCTAGGCCAGAAAATTGATTGGAACTAATGAGCTGGAGTAGAGCAGGCTTCATTTCTGCCAGCTTGTCACTCATAGTGGGCCTCACAATGCTTGAGAAATTTCTCGGGCTTGTGTAGGTTATTGAGTCCCATATGGTTCTCCTTGGAGGTGGTCCTACGCCAGCCATCCCGTTCACAGTAGAAGAATCAAAAGATTCTATGATTTGATTGTTGAAAGAAGTTGAGGATTCAAGAGCGGCTTGTGCTGCTAGAGCTTTTCTTTTCCTAGTGTCACTATTGTTCCTTCTAGCTGCTTTCTCAATCTCAGGATCCACAAAGAGTGGTTCAGATGACAGAGTCCTCCTTGTACGGATGTTTCCCTGCATACACTAGAATCAACCAAGCTCGAAGCACAATTTAGCTCAAAAAAATATATAAATGATAAATACAATAAACAGAAAGTTATACACAAAAGGATAGAATCTAAATCGGTTAAAATCACACAAAAGTCTAGTTTTAACACGGGTCCCCGGCAGCGTCGCCAAAAACTTGTTGAGACTTTGGCAAGTGTACCAAATCGTTCAAGTAATAAAACCGGTAAGACCGGATATCGTTTCCCAAGAGACTCGTGTCCTAGACAATCGTATAATTGTTAGGCGATTATTTCGGCAAGTGTACCGAATCGCTTCAAGTAATATAAAATGGTAAGTCCAAGTATCGTTTTCCTAAGAGACTCGTAATACTAAAGAATTATGCGATTAATAACTCATCCAGACTCAAGAACATAACATCAATTTACAAAACAGGTGCAGAAACATAAATTCATACATAATTACAAATTTGGACTCTGGTAAAGAAAACACTGAGATATGGAAAAAGGTCCGAAATGAAATGGATCGGTTTTGCTCAGATTAGATTTCACCACTTTCACTCTTGTGCATAAAAAGTTTCATCTCCTCTCTATTAATTACTAATGTCAATCCACTAAAACACTTTACCCCTAATCTCTTAGGTGAAAAAGTCTAGGTTTTCATTATCAAATCCCAATGTCTTGGATAATCTAACAGGTGAAACCGCATTAAGAACTAGGATCTTAAGACAACAAGCGATCATCTTCCATCCCTAGAACCAATAATCACTAGGACTCATATTTCAGTTCTGGTTCCATCTTACGTCCCCATAACCCATGAAACCCAAAATTAGTCTATGACATGAACGTCTCCATCACATGCATGCTTTAATCTCGGAAATAAGAATACTAGAAATTAACAGAGCAGGCATACATATAATCAAATCATTCTTCAAATACACAAGAATTCAGTAATTACATCAATTCTTAACAAAATGAAAATGGTTCTCCATTTCCATGGAAGAACCTCAAGCTTACAAACATGGTGGATGGAAGAAGAAGAAGACCCTAGGAGGAGAAAAGAGATGCTTCCACATGCCCCAAGCGGCCTCCATGAGCTCCTGCAGTGAAGTCGCGCCTCTATACCTTCGTCCTTGAGCTCTGGGAGGGTTTCCCCCCTCCAAAAACTACCTTCTCTGCCTCTGGTTCGCGTTCTTAAAGAGATAAGTCGTAAGTGATTTTTCGTTGGGCGAACAGGGTCGGGTCGCTGGGCGACTGGTGCAAGCTCGCTGGGCAAGCATATTCCACTCGCTGGGCGCGCGCGCTCGCTGGGTGAGCAGGGTCAACTCGCTGGGCGAGTCAAAAAGTAAAGTCAACGCGTGAACAGTAAAGTCAACGGATGAATAGTGATTCTTTATTTTCTTCTCCAATCCTTATTTATCTGCACAATAAACACACAAAGGCACTCAAACTGATACAAAATCAACAATATATACATATTATACAACTTTTCATGAGATTTTACTCCATAATGCATCAAAGGAGATTAAAATAAGTTCTTAGGATATGCAATTCTTGGCACTTATCAATAATATCTAACTAATTTAGACTAAAGAATGATTCCATGTTTTTGTGGTTTTCATGCAATTGAATTAAAGATAAAACATAAATGGTAAAAGTGATCTTTGATTATGCAAACACTTGGAAATGGAAAGATTAGAAATGATATGAATGATATTGTTGGGGGTTGATTTCACCTACTTCACTCTTATGTATAGAAAATCACTTCCTCTTCATTAATTAGCCAATGTCAATCTTCTAATTTACTCAAACCCAATCCCTTGGTAGAGAGAGCCTAGACTTACTTCTTAAACTCCAATCCCTTGGAAAACCTAACAAGTTCATCCGCTTTAAGAATTGAGATTCAAGACAACCAAAGGTCCTAGTTCTATCCCTAGATACAATTTCCTTTAGGTGTTTAATCCAGTTCTAGATTCACCCAATATTTCCCAATATCAAGCAAACCCTAAAATCATGATATGGTTGAATTACTCATACAAGCTTTAAGTAGAGGAATTAAACACTAACAATCAATGAAAGAGGCATATAATCATTCAAAACAACTGTAATTACATAAGAGATCCGTGGTTACATCAATCCCCAACAAGAATGAAACTAGCTCTCCATGAATGAAGAGCTTGATCTTACAACAAAGGTGGAAATGGAAGAAGGAGGAGGACCCAAGAATGGAGAAGAGTTGTTCCCACAGCTCCTAGCTCGCCTCTGGACGCTCCAATTGAGAGAATTTGTGTCTGGGATGCCAAAGATGCCAACCCCTTCGCGTTCCAGAGCTAAATAATTCGTTTCTGCCACATCAGCAAAAGTCGCGCCCGGCGACCCGACAGACAGGCGCCTGGCGCGTTCTCGGTCAGCATTGTCACGCCCGGCGCTGCCTAAGTCAGTAGGCGCCTGATAACGGTAATTTTTACCATTATCTTTGAACCAATTCTTGTACCAAATCTACCCTTTTTAAGCTTGAAACATGTTTAATCCTCCCTTTTCATCTAAGTTTGCGAATAAGTCTAGCTTAAGCGTTACATGCAAGTTTTCATCATTAATTCCTCAAATTTGTAGGCGAATTGCAAGCTGTTAGAGAAGTACTGTATTCACCAAGAATGGGAGCAAGAAAAGGATTCAAAAGCAGGATCTGATGGAGCAGGAAAGGAAGTTCACGCCTAAAAGCCCAAGAAGAAGGAAGCAGGATACAATTTCTGCGCAAGCCTCGCGCCTGGGCGCGACCATATGCACGAGCTCCGCGCCCAGGCGCGACCAAGAGGGCGCCCGGGCGCGACCATCTGCGCGAGCTCTGCGCCTGGGCGCGAGAAAGAGGGCGCCCGGGCGCGACCTTCTGCGAGAGCTTCGCGCCTGGGCGCGATTGAGGAGGGGCGCCCGGGCGCGAACTCTGCTGACATGGAACCCTAGATCTATTTAAAGCATTCTGTAACTGAGGGTGATATCTTCTTGGCGGCTGAAGCTTGGAACACCATTTTCGGACCTAAGGGAGCTGGTTTTGGGCAGTGGAAACTCTCCATCCTTCCTCCTTGGATCTCCATTCTTCCATTTTTCTCCATTGTAAGCTCAAGTTCTCCATGACTATGGAGAACTAATTTCATTTTGTTGGGGAATGATGTAGTTACGAAACTTTCATGTAAATGCACTTGAGTTTAATGAATTTAAGCTTCCTTCAATTGATTGTGAGTGTTTAATTTCCTTCTCTTAAAGCTTGTTGTGACTTGATCAACCATAACATGAATCTAAGATTTGCTAGATATTGGAAAGTATTGTGTGGATCTTGAACTGGAATTAACACCTAAGGGAGATTGTATCTAGGAATGGAGCTTGATGCTTTAGTTGTCTTAAACCTTTAATCGTAATGCAGATGAACTTTCTAGGTTACCAAGGAATTGGGACTGAAAGAAGTGAGTCTAGGCTTTTTCTACCAAGGAATTGGGTCTAAGTATAATTGGAAGGTTGACAAACGCAATTAATTGATGAAGTAGTGATGTGCATTTGCATGATAGCGTAGTAATTACAATCATTCTCCAACATCTCATCCATATTGTTTCATTATCCATTAACCATTTTCCAATCTTTTAGCCTCTAAGACGTTCATTTTATCACTTATATTTGAATTGAAATTTTATTACACTTGAATCATACCAAAATGATGTATTCTTAGTCTAAGTTAGTTAACTTATTATACGGTTTTAAGGTATTACACGAGTCTCTTGGGAAACGATATCCGGTCTTACCGGTTTTATTACTTTGAACGATTTGGTACACTTGCCAAAGAGTTAACAAGTTTTTGGCGCCGCTGCCGGGGACTCGGTGTTAGTACTTTACTGTTGTGTAATTCTTAACCAACTTAGGCTCTATTCTTTTTATTCTTTTTACTGTGAATAAATTTGTTTTAGTGATCTTAAAGTTAATCTTGTGCTCTAGTATTGTTGTTTCTAGTGAATGCAGAGAAAAATTCGTACTAGAAGCACACCATCACTTGAACCTCTTCTATTGGATCCTGAAGTTGAAAAGACAGCAAGAAGAAACAATAGCCAAAGAAGAAGAGAAAACAGAACTTTGAGAAACATTTCTCCCGCACCTGTAATCTCTGAGCAACCAAACTCTTCCACAGCTCATCAGGAAATGGGGGATATGGGTGACGATATGAATGGCAATGGTGATAGACAAGCAAGGCGCACCTTGGAAGACTACTCTACTTTTGCAGGACCGCTCCACTTTAATAGTATTGCTCGACCACGGGTAAATGCTGTGAACATGGAAATGAAGCCTGCTCTCATCCATCTGGTGCAGAGTAATCAGTTCAATGGCCTATCACACGAGAATCCTTATAATCATTTAGCAACTTTCTTGGAAATTTGCAACACTGTAAAGATCCATCAAGTGCCAGATGAGGCAATAAGGCTCAGTTTATTTCCATTCTCCTTGGGAGGAAATGCGAAGATGTGGCTAAACTCTTTCCCTGAGAATAGCTTTACTACTTGGGAGGATGTTGTAGCAAAATTCCTCAACAAATTCTTTCCACAGTCCAAGGTTAACAAAGGGAAACAGGAGATTTCATCTTTTCAGCAGGATGTCAATGAGACTCTGAGTCAAGCCTGGGACAGATTCAAAGGGCTACTGAGAAAGACACCCACTCATGGGTTTGATGAGCCTACCGTTCTCAACATGTTTTTGGGAGGATTGAGATCCCAAACCAAATTGATGTTAGATGCCTCAGCTGGAGGAAATATCCGTTGGAAGACACCAGAAGAAGCTCATGAGCTAATAGAAAACATGGTTGCAAATGACAGTGAATTGCAGAATGAAAGGGCTCAGCAAAAAGGCGTGTTTCAACTACAATCTCAGGATGCTCTACTAGCCCAAAACAAGATAATGACCCAACAGCTTGAAGCGCTCATGAACAAACTCTCTCAGTTGCCAAAAGAACTCCAGAATGTTTCACAAGCCCAACATCAAGGGTGTGAATTGTGTGGTGGAGAACATGCTAATGGTCATTGTGCTATGCAGGTCAATACCCAAGAAGACGTGAACTATATGGGTAATCAAAACTGTAACAATCAATATAATCAAGGATGGAGACCGCACCCAAGCATGGGCCAAGGACAAGCTGGACCTTCAAACAGACCACCTCAACAACAATACCAACCACACCCCTCTCTATCAGATAGGACCTCTAAGTTGGAGGACACTCTTCAACAATTCATGCAAGTATCCATCTCCAATCACAAAAGCACGGAAGCATCCATAAGGAATTTGGAGATACAAGTTGGCCAACTGGCCAAGAAGCTAGAAGAAAAACCTGATAAGAGTTTTGGAGCTAATACTGAAACCAACCCAAAGGAGGAGTGCAAGGCAATCACTACAAGAAGTGGTAAGTTGTTAGTGAGTGGAGAGAAAAAGAACTCAGAAGAGAGTGATGAAAGAAAAGATGAAAATGAGACGAAGAGTGAGAATAGAAAAGAAGAAGAGAATGAGAGAAAAGAAAATGAGAAAAGTGTTAGTGGAGAGAAAGAAAAAGAAGAAGAGGATGAGAGAAGAAAAAGAAAAGAAAAAGAAGTTGAGAGGCCCCTTCCCTATCCACAAATATATACAAGAAAGGATAAAGAAAAGCAGTTTGGACGGTTCATGGATATCTTCAAGCAATTGGAGATAAAAATACCATTCTCAGAAGCACTACAACAAATGCCGGCCTATGCAAAATTCATGAAGGAACTCCTCACTAAAAAGAGGAAATACATTGAGGAAGAGACCATTGAAGTTCAAGGTAACTGCAGTGCCATTATCCAGAAGCTCCTCCCTCCTAAATTCAAGGATCCTGGTAGCTTCACCATTCCCTGCACTATAGGTAAGCTAGCTATTGGAAAAACATTGATCGATTTGGGTGCAAGCATCAATTTGATGCCTTTCTCTTTATTTGAGAAAATTGGAGAGCTTGAACTCAAACCTACTCGGATGAGCCTACAATTGGCAGACAGATCCATCAAGTATCCACTTGGTGTAGTGGAGGATGTTCTTGTACGAGTAGATAAATTTGTGTTTCCAGTGGATTTCGTTATCATGGAAATGGAGGCGGATGTGGAGGTACCACTCATCCTTGGAAGGCCATTCATGAAGACGGCAAGAGTTCTCATTGATGTTGATGATGGTAAGCTCAAGGTGAGGGTGGAAGATGAAGAGGTGAATTTCAATGTTTTTGAAGCAATGTCTCACCACAGTGATGAGGGAGCTTGCTTTCAAGTTGATGTGCTTGACGAAGCCTGCGTAACGGTAGAAAGGGAGATACATGTGTCGTCCCCGCTGATAAAAACACTCATAGATGCACGTGAATCTCTCAATGAAGAAGAAGAGAAAATGATTGAAGAACGTTTAACAGATTTGGATGTGCTGAAGGAGATCCCATCTAATGAAGTACAGATCGAAGATATAAAGACTGATGTCATGATGGAAGAGAAGAAGCTTGAACTAAAAATTTTACCCTCTCACTTAAAGTATGTTTTTCTAGATGAGGGTAACAACAAGCCTGTGATTATCAGCAGCTCCTTATCATCTGCTGAAGAGAAAAAGTTGATCGAAGTGTTGAAAAGAAACAAAGGAGTTGTAGGATGGTCTATCTCTGATTTAAAGGGGATAAGTCCAACCTATTGCATGCACCGTATTTTTATGGAAGATGATTTTAAACCAGCAACTCAACCTCAAAGAAGGCTAAATCCAGTCATGAAAGAGGAGGTGAGAAAAGAGGTTCTCAAGCTTCTTGAGGCAGTAATCTTTGAACTCTTTTATACATTATTAATTATATTATTTTGTACCTATAATTATAATTATCACTATTCAAATTATACAAAATAACATAATTAATTATGTATATATGTTTTCTTTTTTAGAAAAAGCTTTTTTCTCTCTCCTATTTATTTCTTTCTTTACACCTTCATTTCCTTTTTTTCTATCATTTGTTCCAAACTGACTCTTACAGACTAAGAATAATTAATCAGCCCACCTAAAAAATAAGAAACAGTAACTTGATTTAAAAACATTAAACTGAGTTTTTAATAAAAGAAAATAAAGAACAGTATCACTAGTATTTTATTTATAATTTTGTATTTTAATTTATATATTTTAGTCATTGATTTTAGATTAAATTTTTAAGATAGAAAAGGAAGACGGAATGTTTTTAGTTATCCATTTGAACATAAATTTATATATATATATATATATATATATATATATATATATATATATATATATATATATATATATATATATATATATGTTATCATTGAAATTAATTTTTTTATAAACTTTAATTTAATTTAATTTTTTAACTTGAGAATATTTAATTTATTTTTTTTTAATTAAATATTATTAAATTTATTTAACGTTGTATATGTTTCTAAATTAATATTAAAGTAAAATTCTATGAAATAATATAAATAGTTGACGTATTATGATGTACATAAAAAGAATAAAAACATATTTATTTTTATCATTTTAACAGGTTTAATACACTTTTTGGTCCTTACTTTTGGGGGTTTGGTTCAAAATGGTCCTAACTTTTGAAAAAGTTCACTAAGGTTCCATATTTCCCATATTTTGTTTTAAAATATTCAATTCGGTCCTTTTCGTGGACGCCGTTAAAAACATAACGGTGCTTATGCCAATGTGGCCAAATCTGAGTAAGGTGTTATGTTGGATGATTACGTGGGACTGTGAAGTGAAGTGTGGGTTCTTTTATTAAAATCAAAGAAAATTCCAATCTAAAACACTAACGTTTTAAGAACCCTAAAGTGGAAATTAGAATCAGAAACCCTAAATTGGGGAAAAATCCCCAATCTTTTTATGCATTTTTGCCTTTCTTCCTTGTTCACCAACAGTGTGTCGTACATCCAACATGGCTAATCCTTTCACACTTTTAACCCAGTGATCCATGGGTTTTTCCTCTCTCTATCGTGGGTTTCATAAAACCCCAATCTTGATCCATTTTCTGGTGCGCCGTCATGTTTTCTATCGTGGAGCTCTCGCAAGCAGTGGTGATTGTAAGATCCTTGAAAATATTTGTGAGTTAGATACTAGATAAAAATAAATAAATAAAAAAAAATAGTGAATAGTAATATGTGAATAGTAAAAAGTGAATAGTAAAAAAAATTATTTTTGGAAAGGATAAGTGTTACACGTAGCTTTGAGATCAGAATTCACCAATTTGCAAATAAAAAATTATTTTTGTAATAGTAAAATGAATAAAAAAATGAATAGTACAAATGAATAGTAAAAATGAATAGTAAATTTTTTTACTATAAATAGCCAAGGGGGGAGGCTGAAAATTTACACCAAAGAACTTAGAAAAAATGTTGAGAGAAGAGAGTTGGAAGAATTTCTAATTGCAAAGGGGATATTCTGGAAGTTTTCAGAGAGCGAGGAGATTAAGTCTGTAATAGAGGTAAGGGAAGCCACTCTTATACTTTGCTTTTCTCTAATCCTAAATCTTGAATATGTAGTATTTTGTTGCTGTATGGTCTTGAATTTTGAATGAGAACATTTATTTGTTTCTTTTGTATTTTTGGAAGGACGAGAAGTTGTCTAACCGGCTCTGCCAGATTCAACTTCTTGTTTCCCCAAAGCATTGGTTGTTTCTTATATCTTTATATGGTATTTTTGGAAGGACGAGAAGTTGTCTAACCGGCTCTGCCAGATTCAACTTCTTGTTTCCCCAAAACTTTGGTTGTTTCTTATATCTTTATATTGTATTTTTGGAAGGACGAGAAGTTGTCTAACCGGCTCTGCCAGATTCAACTTCTTGTTTCCCCAAAGCTTTTGTTGTTTTTTTTTTATATCTTTATATTGTATTTTTGGAAGGATGTGAAGTTGTCTAACCGGCTCTGCCAGATTCAACTTCTTGTTTCCCCAGAAATTTTATTGTTTTATCTATTCTTTTTATTGCATCTTTGTGGAAGGATGAGAAGTTGTCTAACCGGCTCTGCCAGATTCAACTTCTTGTTTCCCCTGAATTTTTATATTAATATTATTTTGATGGTAAGGGCAACTAATTATTTTTGTATGAAATTATAAATATACGAATGTTGAACTGGTGTTCTCTTGCGAAACTGTTTTATGACTTTTATTACTGAACCTGTTAAATTGTACATGTTGTGATGCGATGAATTTATTAAATGGGTTTGTTGGCTGAAATTGATCTTGTTGGAAGGTCTGGAGTAAGGGTTCTGTAATTGCTTATATATGAGTATTAAATAGATATACAGATATTGTTTGAGGTTGTTGTGAGAGGAAGTAAAAATATTAAAATTAGGCATTTTAGATTTAGAGCATAAGACAACAAGGTAGATAAATTAAATAAATAAATTGATTAATTATTGAGGGCCTCCCTTTGTTGGTAGGATAGAGGAACCTTAAAAACCTGAGTTGGCACATCCCTGATCATAGAGCAGCCCTGGCCTGGTCCAGTCAGTTGTGACTAGTCATATGTGCTGGCGTCGAAGGTGAGTTTGATGCGTTCAGACATCTGAGTCCTCTCTGGTGACCAATTGGGGTAAAGAAAAATCTCTACTATGATGAAAATAAAATAAAACAAGTTGATTGTAGATGCATAATATTATCATGGTAAAAATTTCATATATATTTTATTTATTATTACATTGAGCCTAGACTTTAATATGTAGTTCCTACGATATGTTGATATATTTTGGTTGATCCATGATCTTTGTTTGGTGAAAATATGTTGAGTTATACTCGTTATGGGCAAAATGAGTTTATAATATGAAGCATAATATATGGTAATATGTTTAATTTATTGATACCAAAACGGGTTATTATGAATTCATGATTAAAGAATGAACATGATTGAGTTAGGTGGATAAGAGGGTATGAATTGTTGGTTTTATGAAATGTTGGAGTGGACATGAGAAATCATTACTTATGAAATGATGTTTACTACCGGGAGTAGTATGTTCGAGTTATACCATGAGAGTTTGGTATGAGCAAAGTAACACCTGAGGTTTATGAAAGCAGGCAGAAAGTGGTCTGACCATAAGGCTTTGACATAAACATATGATTCGTAAGTTATATAGAAGCAGACAGAGAGGGGTCTGACCATAAGGCTTCAGAAAGTAAGACATAGTATATAAGTGAGGCTTAAGGAAGCAGGCAGAGAGCGGTCTGACCATAAGGCTTCATGAGTAAGCATGGTACACTTGTAAGATTTATGGAAATGGGAAAGATGACTTTGATAATGATGAATTAATGACATCGGAATAATGATATTTTATCAATTGCAGAAATACATGATTATAATATTTTTATTACAAGTTTAATGATTTTATGATATGGTTGGCTTACCCTTATTTGTTTGTACTATGATCATATAACTCATGTTATATGTGATTAGATAATGTTGCAGATGCAGTTGAAAAAGCTTAGACATGAGAGAGATGTGGGGAAAAACTTTCAGGAATTTTTGTAAAAAGAATAAATTTGTATTGGGAAGATTATGTTGTGTAAGACTTATAAGTTGAAATTTCAATGGTGAAGACTATATTGTTTAAAGTTTGTAAGTTTGGTATTGTACTTTGGAGTAATTGAAATAAAGTTTGATTGTTTATATGAGATATCAAATTAATTTAGTCTCTACTATCAGTAATACCCTTTAAAATATTAGGGTGTTACAGTGATCATTGGAAACATAATGATTTTTGGTTGCGTTCGAAGTGATGGTGGTTTTGATTCTGGTTTCTTACAGGTCTGGCGAGACACTCTATTTCTTCTTTTCCCTAATAGAAGCTCCCTTATACATTCACAGTAGAGCTCTGTTTCAGGCAGTGACGTTCCCTTCTTAGTGGTCTACGATGGAGTCGTGGTGGCTGTCTTCGAAAAACACTTGCCACGTAATCATCCAACATAACACCTCACTCAGATTTGGCCATAGTGGCATCAGCACTGTTATGTTTTTAACGGCGTTCACAAAAAGGACCGAACTGAACATTTTTAAACAAAATATTTACTAAATTTTTTCAAAAGACAAGATCATTTTGAACCAAACTCCCAAAAATAAGGACCATGTATTAAACCATTTTAATAATAGTGGCTTATGTGGAAATAATGTTCTTTTACTGTGCTAAATCGTGTAAGCATGATGGTTCATTGTTATGAAATCACATCAATCATCTTTATTTTCTATGGTAATTATTATTCCTCGCTTTAATAACTCATGTCAGACTGTTTGAGTTTGGTTTGTAAGCATTCATAAATAAGTTATCCCATTTCTGAATTTCAAGATACAATTCAATTAACAGCAAGATTCCATTTTTCTTTATAAATTTGAAACACCACTGATAGAAAATACTGCCGAAGCTGTCTGTAGCAAAAGCAGAAGACAATAGCTTTCATTGGCCTTCTTTCTGCTAAACCAAAATGAAATTGTGTTGTCCAAGCCCATTTTTACAACCATATTTGTTTGAAGTGCAGGCATGAAGAAGAAGCTGATGTCTGAGATAAGAAAGATAGACTTTTTTATATCTATAATGTAAGTACATTTGAGGGCAGAAAATCTCAACCAAACTATATAAATCACTCACCAATGAGGAAAAAAAATAATTGAAAAGAAGTTGGGTTTTGACTTATTTATGATAACATATACTGTATTAATAGTATAGTATATATTATTTGAAAGAAGCAAGCAAAAGTGAATTACAGTCATGAACTGTTTTGTGGTTTTCTATATGCAAGAACTTTGCAAAAACACCAACCAAGGGAGCAGTATTATATGTGCATGCTTCAGTCTGCATAAAATTGTTCCTTCGATCCTCAAAATTGTCTTTCCCATCAGGCCCTCCAACCAAAGCCCCAACAAGAACATTAGGATTAGGTTCTTGGCTACCATACCAGTTATCATACCCTTGAGTACACCCTATGAACCCTTTATTCTTTTTGTATGACAGAATGGATGCCCCTCTGTGGTGAACCCTTTTCGGGTACTTAGGGCCATACCCTACTAAATAGCTCATGTTCATTGGATTGGACCCCAAAATGTAATCAACCTGTGATTTAGCAAAACTCTGAATTTCTTCATGATCCACTGTACCCGTTTCGCAATTCAGCTTTTGATTTGTGTTCTCAAGATAATCAGAGTACGTTGAAAGCAGAAATGCTGCTGTTGAAACATATTGCATGTTGTTCCACTCTCGGATATAGAGCAGTCCACCAGGGGTTCGTTCCACGTTATCCTTGCTGTCGTTATTTTTGTTCAGACATGAACATACGTAGTACTCTGCTTTTGTTCTGTATTGTTCAAGTATAGTCCTATGCTTCTTCTCTTTTTCTTCCCTCAAGAGCTGCAAAAACATGAAACTCTGGTTAGAGTGCAAACACTACGTACATTACTATTTGTTAACCCACTTCTCGTTTGTTGACATTTCATTCTAAGTTAATCATTCCTTCAGATAGATTCCAAGATGTTCAAATCATAGTCTGTGCAGTGTAATCTTTATTCTCACTAAAAAAAAGTGTACACATGGGTGGGGTCAAGTCTAATTATAGAGTTCAACAATCTAATTGAATTTGGGTTTCATTACATTAAATCAGTTGTTTTTTTAACCGATCAGATTAATAATGGGTGTTATCTAAACAACTGAATGAACCAGATTTTCAGTTTGGATATCATTCATTTATGTGTCCTCATAAGACAAAAATAATGATTTTTTATTTTTATGAGAACTTGCATGAGATACAGAGAAAGACGTACGTATTCTTGGCAAATAGGTTAAGATAAGTAAAAATATTTGACAGGGGTAATTCCTTGAATTATTTTGATTTCATTTTATAATATATAAAATTTTTATAATTAAAACACTTTTATTTTGACCATATTTTTTTTACTAATTTCCATTTAACTTATTTTTCACATGTTTTATTTTCTACCCAAAGGGGTCCAAAGGATGTCCTACCTCATCACTCATTTACTACTATTTATTAAAAGGGTAAAAAAAGGAGTGTGTAATGAAGTGAGGGGCTGAAGGGTATCAGTACTTAAGGTTTCCAACATTGGGCTCAACCATAAACCACACCACTTTAATTGCACACTGTTGCAAAGCTAAAGCAGTAGCTGCACATGGCATTGTGCTTGGACAGACTTTATAGTTTCTGTCTTTAATATAGTAATTAATATACCTTAATTGGTGCATACTCCATGATTTATATTTTTGAGGTTAGAAAAGCAAAACCTATATAAAGTTGGATTCACAGAAAAGTGGGAGTCACATGGAGAAAATTAAGTAAAATGAGGGAAAGTTTTTACCTTTGAGAGCATGAGTTGAAGACCAGCGTACTTAACATCCCAGCTGAATTCTGAAATGGACCAACCAGTGCCACCAAATTTGTGAGCGTTGGAAAGAACGTACTCAAAATACATTTTGTTGTCGGTGGCTTTGTACAGCCACGTGGCAGCCCACAACAACTCATCCATGTATCCACTCACCGACGCATAGTAGCTCTTTACCACTCCGACACTAGCATCATAATTTCCCCTATACTTGTCCCCAAACTCGAACAACTACAAAATGCACACACAATAAATACTACTATTCATTCATTTAAACATTCAATTCTCATTCTTAATCTAATCATACCTTATAAACTGTTCTATTCTATTCTAATTATCCTCATTAGCAACACTGGTTAACCTTAATTTCTCCTACCCAATTATTAGTTTTGAAACTGAGATTGTCATACAAAAGTGCTCCTACAATTATACAATTATTATTAATTATGGCACCCAGTCAAAACCGATCAAACTTTAATTAGCACAGAAAGAATTTGACTAATCACTCATTAACTCACCTGCAGGGCATGGTGCAGAAGCAAGTGAGAGTAATGTGCGTTTGTTTTTTTGAACACAATGGATGCAGCTGCCATAGCTGCTGCAGTCTCTCCGGCCAGATCTGAACCGGGATTGTTCTCCTCGATCTTAAACGCCCGCCGTGAAGTCGTCATGTCCTCTGGCCGTTGCCAACAATAATGGTCAGTGTCACCATCACCCACCTGAAAAAGGTAGTTAATTTAAGAATTCCATTTAATGTAAAACATTGAGAATGATGAATTGGAAGAGATGATACGGTAGCCACAAAAGTCTAAAAATTTTGGTATGGTTGTTCTTTGATAACAATATATCAGAATCCTTAAACTTCTGAAATTACCATAGATTTTCTGTTGAATTAGTTAGTACCTCAGCCCATAGGACATTTGGGCTTGTGTGAGCTTTGATGAAATAATCAGTGCCCCATTTGATGGCCTCCAATGTGTGTTGTAATTCACCTGCCTCTTCAATCTGTTGCCTGTACTCTATGGCACTCCATGAAAGCATTGTGATGGTGAATGCCATTGGTAAACCAAATTTCACATGATCCCCTGCATCATAATACCCTCCCACCAAATCCACCTACACAAACCCAAAAAAAAAGTTACGATTTTTAGAGGGAATTTGGCAAACCAGGAAAGTAAAAGACAAAGGTTGATGAGTTGTGGCATGTGGGTATAATTGAGAATTTGGTCCTACCCCTTCTTCCAAACCATCTGTGAGGCCAGAATGGTCTCTCCAAGTGACACGCTGATTGTAAGGTATTCTACCAGAGCGTTGTGCTTCGAAGTAGAGAAGACTCTTTGAAAGGGCATCAGCATAATCAAAAGCAGTGGTGATGCTGAAGAGGGTGGAGATTAAGAGGGTGATGATGAGACAACAATGCTGTACTAGAAAGGGCATGTGGGAAGTTCCAAAATGGTGTTTCTTATGTGGTTGTGTCTCCATCTTCATTGCCTTGCCCCCCCTTCCCTCCTAGAGAGATTTTAGGAGTGGAGGGAATTGGTAAAAAAAAGGGTGAAGACTCACAACACTAGAGCCTCAAATGGGAGTTTGAATTGTGTTTTAAAAGGCTGAGATATGCCTACGATCTAGCTAAATTAGGGTGGGATCATTTTGGGAGAGAGCCCCACAAAATGAGAACGTGAAACTATCCCCACAAGTTTTACTTGTTTCTTGTACAAAGGTGAATTTTGCAGCACTTTATGTGCCTCTGTCTGCCAAATTAGGAAAATAACACCAGTTTCTGTTGACTTTTTGTTAAAATTCCACTGTCATTTCATGCCACCTCCTCCAATTTCCCTCCATTTATTACCAGCACAGTGTTTTCCTTTACTTAATGCAGGATTCTTCCATCTCTACCTTCTAACTTGTTTTTCTCACTGTCAAATCAATTTTTTTTTAGTACTTATAATCATATGAAGATGGTGGCTGAAAAGTTTTAGATTTTCCTAATAAGTTTTCCTATTTATTGAATATTTCTTAATTATTTTAACAAGAGTTACATACATTTATTAAATATTTTGTATTGCTTTAAGACCTTGATTTCTTTCGTATACTAATAATTATTAATTATTACGTTACATTTTTATATTGTTTAAAGAAAAAAAAGAGAATAAAAGGTAAGTAAAAAAAGGGTGAAATGAATGTAAAATATTTAGGTGTGTGAAACAATCTTTACTAAAACATTTTTTATATAAATTGTTTTTATAGTTGAAAGGAAAATAGGTATTATATAACTATCTGAATGGTATATAAGTGTGTGATGCATAGCTGGTTTGGGGTGAGAGTAGAAGTGGGAGAATTAGAAAAATCGTGGAGTAATTGGATTCTTGGAGGATGCGAAGAAGGGTTGCTAAGTGGCCTTCATAAATGTTGTAATGTGCATAGACATGGTGGTCTATTTGCTATCTTTCTAAATAGTTAACACGTCAATGTGCACAGGTTTTTACTCTCACCAAAAATCATTCTTTAATAGCTAAAGTTGGTCAATTTCTTATATCAAAAGCGATTTCCCTGCTATTAACAGATTGCGTTTCGCAAATCATTGTTATAATCTCCCTTTTCCCTTTGCTTTCTTTATACAATATCATCTGCAAGGGCTTCTTAATCATATCACAATGATTCTCTGTATGTTTCTCTATGTTTAAATCAAAACACTCTTGTTTCGTCTCTCTACGATACCAAAATCTCAAACAACTTTGCCCTTTCTTTTACCTCACTTTGGGACCAATTCCACAAGACACATATTTCTCAGTTTGAGTGCTTTAAAAATAATATATATACCAAAATATCACATTTAAGTCTCTACTATTACATTTAACTTCTTTTTCACTCGATTAAAGGTAGTACCAACATTCAGGTTTAATAGTTAATGATTTTCTTCACAAAAGATTATGAATCTTTAATTTGATAAAAAGATCAACGACATCAAAATAAAGAACACGAAAGAAGACGTTAACCATAACATCAAATTTGTATATAAAAACTATTAGCTTCACACATATATATTTACAATAATAATAAAAACGTATATTTCTCAAATAAGTTAGATTTACAAAACAAACGTCTCTAATACAAAAAAGTAAACACTTATATAATATACTTATGCGATTTTTTTTTTCATGACATAAATTACGTTTTTAATTTCACATCACTAACACAAAGATAGCTTTTAAAGTTGGTTGTTTTAGACTTTTGACGTCGGTTAAATGTCCGACGTCATAGCGGAAGACGTAAATTGACTGTCTGTTGTCATTAAACAAACGTCAATTCATGTCTGTTGCATTTATAACATACGTTAATTGACGTATGTTGTAAGAACAACAGACGTCAATTTATGGGTTTTTAAAAAAAAAATTATCGTCATGAAGGTGAGGAAGTAGACAGGTGTCGCTGTGAGGGTGAGGAGAAAAAACGTCCACAATAACAGTTCAAAAATCGTCGTCGCAGTTGTTCTAGAATGCGCCCAAGAACTGCACGAAAAGCCAATGAAAACGAATTTTAATCGGTGCAAATGAAAGATAATGGTTCCAAACGTAATATAATCGGTGCAAAATGATTTAAAACTGTGCAAAGTGGAAGAAAACTTATCTGAACGTTAATGGCAAACGAGAGAAAGCAGAGGAAGAAGATGAACGCAACGAGAGAGAAAACGTGTAACTAGCGAGCGAAGCAAAAACTCAAACGAAAACGTGAAAGAAAGTGAGGCTCACATTCTGAGTGTTTGAGGTTTAAAAGGGCATTTAACGTCGGCCTCCCTCTAGATCTGTCGTCTAATTGGTAAAAAAATCCATTTTGGCACTACTTTTGGGATATTTTCGTAGCTTGTTGACGTCTGGGGAAGGGGATCTGACATTTAATGTGTATTAGACGTCGACCCGTGCTATGTTCGATGTCTAATGTCTACAAAAGTGACCTTTCAATTCTGATTTTGCAGCATCTGGCAAAGGATTTGACGTCTAATCTAGGGGGCACCGACATTTATTTTTGGACCTTTTTGACGTTGGATCTATGGGGCCTAGCGTCTATGTCGTAAAAAAAATTAACATTGACGCTTAAAATGAGATATTTTTGGACCTTTTTAACGTCTGATCTGGGAGGCCCGATGTCTAAAGAAGGATTTGACGTCTGATTTGGCGGGCCCGATGTCTATGTTGTAAAAAAATTAATATTGACGCTTAAAAGGAGATATTTTCGGACCTTTTTTACATCTGAGTTAGGGGATCGATGTGTAAAGAAGGATTTGACGTCTGATTTGGGGGGGCCGACGTCTAAAGGAGGATTTGACGTCTGACCCGGCAGGAACCGACGTCATTGACTTCTACAATGACGTTTTATTTACAAAAATGTCACCGGTCATTTTTTACGTTGGATGTTCGGTGGTCATACATTATACGCGTGACGTTAAAGGTCATTTTTGTACTAGTGCATATAGCATACTTTTTGTTATATTTACTTATATAGCATAGTTTTTAATAGGTTCAGAATTTGTTTTTTGGGAAAAAGAATTTTTAATATCTTTCGAAATGTTTTTATAAAAATTGAAATTTGAATCTTGTTTGCCAAGAAAGCGAATTGTGAATAGTTTGGGGTTTTAACTTAGAGGAATTTATTTTTACTCTTTACTTTCAAACATTTCCCACTCTTTCTCTTCTCTTCTTTCTCTTTGACCTAGCAGCCACCCTCTCCCCTTTTTATTCTTCTTATGTTAGTTCTTTTTCTTCTCCTCTGATCTTGTGGCACTCCACCACCACAATACTCATGTACTATTACAGTTTTGATTAAATTTGTTTGATTAGATTTTACATAATTATATATCTTGGTTTGGTTTGGCCTGTGATAAAAATAGTGATGCATTAATATGGAAAAGAATGCAAAGAAAAAACAATGAGGCTTATTGAAAACCATTGAGCTGTTCAATGGATTTGGAAAATCATTAAAGGTTTCAATGGTTTTCGAAACTGATGAACAATTTTTCTTTTAAATTATTGAAAATCATTGAGCCGTTGAATAGGTTTGAAAAACTCTTGTTTTAATGGTTTTGAAAATTCGGTGAACAATTTATTTTTTTAATTATTGAAAATCATTAAGAATTTGAATGGGTTTGAAAAACCATTGAAGGTTTTAGTGGTGTCTTCGGTGAGCAATATTTTTTAATTTTTTTTTAATTTATGGTGTTTATTTATTTATTTTGTTGTTTTTGAAAATTATGTTTACGAATATTGTTTTATTGTATTTGAAGAAAATAGTAACTTAATTTTGTTTTTAAAACTAATTTTCTAAAAAGAAAATTGAAAAAACAATATATTAAAAATAACGTAGAAGATCCAAATTCTAATTTACTGTTCGTAAAAATCTTATAAAAATAAAAGGTAAAAATCGATTTTCCATAAATCAAATTCTAACCCACCGTTTATAAAAAAAATTAAAATATAAGTCAGAATTTGATTTTTGAAAAACCAAATTCTAACTTAAACTTTTATGAAAATAATGCATAACAAGTCAAAATTTAATTTTTGGGAAACCGAATTTTGAACTAATCAAAAATCGTGTCATTTATATAAATTTAAGGCGCATATGCTACGTTGATAATTTCAAATCTAACCTATGCAATGTCAGAAAAAAAAGTCATACTTATGCGAGTCATATTGTTACTGTATCTACAGTATTATCTATTCGTGCATTAAATCTGAACGAATCGGTCCTCATACATGCAATCACACGACAGAATAAATTAATTAAATAAATTATCATTTATAATATAAAATACACAAGTATATATATATATATATAACAATTAATTTATATCATTATTAATAAATTTATCCCCACAACACAAACACACAATGCATTCCTTATCCCAATTAAAGTATTCTATATTTATATAAATAACTAAAATAAATACTTTTATGAGTGTGATCTGGGACAGATGGGCGTCCGCCCATTCAGTATCTGACCCTTTCCAGTAGCAAGTAGAAAGGTAGTTTCCTGGGTCTCTTACGATAATAGGGGTGGTCGGTCCGTCTGCAATCCAATGACGTGGATGTCTTTCCGTACGGCGTCCGGTCCCTGCTGGTACACTAACCATTTTTTACTTATATTTATATATATATATATTTAAAAATTGTGAATTTTTAAGTAAGTATCTAGTAAATTGTTTAAGAGGAAAAGTGATATAGCTAAAATGAAATATGAATATTTTATTAATTAACTATAAAATTTATAAATGTAAAAAATTAGTTAATTAATATTGATGTAAAATAGATATATTGAATTGGTTTTGAAATACATATTAGATTCGTTTCACAACTGATTTAATATGTATCAATATAATATATCAAAAACATATTAGATCGGTAATTGAACATCGATTTAATATCTTTAACTGAAAAAGAAAAAGAAAACATTTTTTGAAAGTGGTTTCTATATACTTAATGTATCTTTGCCAGAACTACTACAATGGTTTACGATGGCTCTACTTCAATGAAGATTGATGGTGTTGCGACGCTAGTTTGTTACGTTTTGGCTCCAAATTTGTTGTTGTGCGAGGTGGCATTCAAATGGTGTTGTAATGGTTTATTGTAGATTTGGTTCACAAATTGTATTATCCAATGTTGTTGGTAATGACACATGGAGCTCCTACGACGTTAATATTGATGAGGCACATTGCCTAATGATGACAGCAACATTGAGGACAGAACTAGTGGTGAGGTACATTGGCTGACAATGACAACAAAATTGAGGACGAAGCTAAAGTCGTTGTAGTGGTAGAGATATGGTGGACTAACATTGATGACGAATGAGAAAAGGGTTGAATTGAAGGAGAAGATTTTAAAACTTTCAAAACGGGACTTCAAAAATGAGATAGAAAATAGTTGAAGAGTAAGAAAAAATGGAGAGTTGCATTGTGGGTGGTGAGAAGATAAGGAACTTGGCAAAAAGTGGAAAAGGGATTTGGTAAAGAAGAAGGTCAATTTTTGTTTTTTATCAATCATATTATATCAATTTTCATCATAATCAATCTAATATATACATATTAGATGACTTTCCAGTACAACCGATCTAATATAGTTCTTAATATTATTAATTTGTTACCGCATTTTGTATTATATTAGTTCTTGTACAACTGATTTAATAGCTTGTTCTAGTATGTCTATTTTTCACTAGTACAAATTTTATTTTAGGTTAAATATGTTTTTCGTCCCTTAAGTATCACACGATTTTGGTTTTAATCCCTACTCGAAACTTTGATGGTTTTTAGTCCTCATAGTTTTGAAACTCTTACTATTAGTCCTTAAAATTGGACGGCGTTAACTTTTAGTAGATGTGGCTCTTACGAAATGACGGTATTGTCCTTCAGTTGTCAATCATCATTTCTCAATCTTCAGATAGCGAAGATTTTCAAGGTAGAAGAGCAGCAGCAACAACAGACACCACAGCTGCAGCAGCAACAACAGCCACCACAGCTGCAGCCACCGCCACCGCAAATCGAAAACGTCTTGTAGTTCTGGTCGTTCCGAGAGGATGTGGCGGACGAGATTTCGAATACCGTTTCTAAGTTTGAGTGGCTCTCTCGGCGCCTCGAGGCGCTGAGATCCACGCACGGAAGTGGCGAGTCGTCGAAATCAGACCGAAGAGATTCCGCTGAGGAGGAGGAGGAGAAGTTGGAGATGGTGTGTCCTGTTTGCCGCAATTTTAATGCAGCCACCGTAACGGCGGTGAATACGCACATCGACGGTTGTTTGGCGCAGGTCGTTAGGGAGAAACAACGGCATATGAGAAGGACCGTTAATTGCAAGTCCAAACCTAAGGCTCCAAAGAAGCGTTCGATCACGGAGATTATCACGATCGCACTGCCGATCGAAGCAGGCAAAAGCAAAGGGATTCAGGTTAAGGAAAACAAAGAGAAATCCGATTATCACCACAACCACAGATTAACATACTTAATCTCATTTCAAAACTTAAACATCCAACGTGACAGAGAGTGAAGAGGGCAGCTGGCATAAAACGTGGTCTCGCCGTTTGCCAATCCTACTAAAAGTTAACGTCGTCCAATTTTAAGGACTAATAGTAAGAGTTTCAAAACTATGAGAACTAAACACCATCAAAGTTTCGAGTAGGTACTAAAACCAAAATCGTGTGATACTTAAAAGACGAAAAACATATTTAATCCTTTTATTTTAAAAACATTTTGTCATCTTTTAAAAACACTTTCTTTTTTATGTCTTTTCTCTATATTTTTTAAGGATTTGTTCATCTTTCATCTTAAGGGTAAAACGTAAAGCAAGTCAATCTAAAATCAAAATTTATTTTAGCATAAGTTTCTTTTTTTTTCTCTTTTTCTTAAGTTAATTTTGGTAGGTTTTGTATGTATAGAGATTAGGCGCCCTGCATGTGGTCTTTTAAGGACAGATGAACTTTTGTTAGTCTAAAATTATAAGAATATATTTAGATCATTTATTAAAGTCTTCTAAACAGAATATAGGGGAAGTTGAAAGCTTGACCTTACATTTAAATAAGCTTTAATTGACAGGAAAATCTAATTTTATTTATAAAAGTACTTTACAATGAAAGATCTGAACTATCTAGATGTGACTTGATCACAATAGATAATAGATATGTTTTTGTGCATGGATATTATTTGATGAAAATTGTGAAACTTATACCTTTTGGGAAATGTAAAGCTATGAAATTTTGATAGTTTGATTCTTAATTATGATTTTGATATTGTAAAGTGGGTTGAAAAGTAAAGAATTACGTTGTAAATTGTTTGAGGTTTAAATGGTTGTGAAAGCTATTAATAAAATTGGTTGGTTTGAGTTTGAATTTAATTTAAATTTAAGTTTGAAAGTTATATATATATATATATATATATATATATATATATATATATATATATATTTTATGAGAGTGTAAGTTATAATTGAGCAATTTAAAGTCATGTTCACAAGTTGTCCAAATGTTGTAAATTATTATATTAACTTTTGAGGTAAAAGTTCTAAAACAAGTTGGTTCAATAGCATGAAGTTAATTGTTTCGTATTTTCTCTCAAATGATAGATTTTCTCTCCAACAAAAATATAACAAGAAATAAACATTTATTCTCACCTCTATATCATAATATTAATCTTTCTCTTACCTAGAATTCCGCTCAAGCAACAAAATTTCCACTCAAGTGAAACAAATTTTGTACAAATAAAAAACTTTCACTCAAGCTAAAAAAATTATTCTTTTTGTTGTTTTTTTTATTTATTGCTTTAATTGATTTAAATGTGAATGTTATTATAAATGTAAATGAAATATTAATTATATATATATATATATATATATATATATATATATGATAAGTTTCATATGTTAAATTTTAAATGTAGTTATTTTTAGAAAAAAATTGTTTTTGTTGAGAGATTTATGTTATGTATTAAATTTAGAATTATATATCAAATATCTTGTCTATGTTAATATTAAATTCACATAAAAAATAAAATATTAAGTAGAAAGAGTTGAAGGAGGTTCTTAAGACCTAATTTGTAATATAAAAAAAGTTATGTATAATAGGTCATACCGATTTATTGCGTCATATGAGTAGAATATGTTCCTATTATATGTTTGAGTCTAATTCATTACATGTATCTTTCGAAAGTAAAGTTAAGTGTTTGTGATATTGATAGGGTTAAGTGTTTGTGATATTGATATATGTGATTTATGATATGAAATATGGTTAATTAGACACTTGTTTTTGATAATACTTAACAAATTTAAGAAATGAATATCCTTAAAAATGTATGAATAAGATTTGAATAACTTGCATAAAAATTTAAGTATATGATTTTATAAATATGTGTATACCCATCTTATATGTTAGTATATTTTATCGACTAACAATAGTATGTTATACTGTGACATCTAACATTATAAGAAGAAATTTGACAAAAAAAAAATGTTTATGTTTTTTGTTTAATTTTTTTTCCTGAAGTTGTATAAATATGATAGGCTTAATAGGTTTTGTCCCAATATTTGAGAAATTTATTTGTTGCAATTCCTTAATTCAATTTTTATTTTATTTAAAAGAAGTTTAGTTTCTTCCATCAAATTGGTGTTAATATAGATTGGAAAGTAAACATACATTACTGACTCTCATCATACTTTTATAATCCTTCATTCTCTATGTTCCTGCTTATTACATCTCTAAACCCCGACAGAGATGTGGTAAATAAAAATAAAGAAAGTAAAGAATGGAAGAAGTCTAAAGTCACAAACACATTCTCATGTTGCAGAGGATATCAATACCAATTTAACATAAAAAATAATAATTACTTCTTTCAAATAAAATAAAAACTAAATTGAAGAAAAAAAAATTGAAACATCACATTAAATAAAATTTTTAAATATTGAGACAACAAAAACTTATTGAAGTATGATTTCCCATGTGAAGAGGGTTACTGGAATAATTTTTTTAAAAATAATGTAAATATTTTTTATCTAATATTAATTAGTATTAAAATAAATAAAATATTATAATTACTAATTATTAAAATCTTAAAAATTATTATAGTTACTAATTATTAAAATCTTAAAAAATAGTTTATGTTTCTTTATCCCGATCTTATTATTTATTAATATTGGTGTTGTTATTATTATTTTATTTCACTTTTGTATTTTTGTAATTTTTTTAAATTCGTGATTTTTTTAATGAATGAATTCATAAATCTTTTCTAGAATTTTTAAAATATAAATCATCAAAAATCCTTACTACAAAATTTTAATCATAATTTTAAAAAATTATAAATCATAACATTTTTTCATAGTCTTTTAAATTTGACAAGAATTTTTAATGCTAAAATAGTCTTATTAAATCGTAATCCAATGCAACTCAAATGGTTTGCTACAAGTAAACAGACGTGAATTTACTTTAAAATGATACTAACTTTTAATTAGCAATTTAATTTTTCGTAAAAGAAACAATTTGAATTAAATGCATTCCCGCGCAGTCCGAAACGAAAGATAAAGAATGAATATAAAATGTGTGAGAAGAAACAAGAAGGTCATGATAATTCTTTATTATACCAATCAACTAAAGATTACGGATAACAGCACAACAAACATAATAATTACTCTCGAGTTAATAAAAAGCAACACAATAATAGCATTTCAAAAGGTTAATTGTCCATGTTCCTAAAAATAACAACCCATGAAGAACATTACGCACCCTGTGTGTACGAACACTTCTATCGGGGAGAATCGAGTAAATTTTAAATGATTTTTATATATTCACAAAAGTCTACATATAATTATTTTGCTTATTTTATTCCAAAATTTTGGTTATTGCACCAATTTCTTGAGTAAATTCTGAACTAAGACATTTTTTTTATGTTATGTTTAATAATCTATTATGAGTGGACAGGCAATTAAGAAGATATGTTCATTTCAAGCGACTATGATAGATTTGTGTGATGTTAGCATTTAATTATCTTCACTCCATTGAGAAAATTGGGAGGTGTATGTTACACTTTTACAAACTATCCTTTATTTGAAATTGATGTTGTAGGTTTATGTTGCTTAGTTGTACGTTTTTATACTTTTTCTTGTGATATTTTTTTATAAATAAATGTTAGTTGTTTGTTTTTTTAATAGAAAATTCTTGTGGTATTTTTTTATTAATAAATGTTAGTTGTTAGTTCTTTTAATATAAAAGTTGAACCCACAATCTCACTTAGTGGTCTGTCAGCAGTATTCGTAAAAAAATTGAGTGTTTACGATGAAACTCGTGTCGTGGTTGGTTAGTGGTTCTAGAAGTAAGTGATTAGTGGTATTGGAAGAAAATTAATTATCTTGTGTTTGAAGATTAAGAGGAAAAGGAAATTTGAAATCGATTTTGTAGGTGTATGTTGCTTCTTGCGTTGCAGGTGTACATTTCTATACCTCTTTTTATGGTATTTTTTATTGGCAAATATTATTTTAGTTTTTTTTAATAAAAAAGTTGAACCCACAATCTCTCCCACTCTTTCTGTGATGGTGGTGTGTTAGTCTCCTTCACATAGAAGTTGATTGTTCATGGTGGTACTTGTGTCGTGGTAGTTGGTTGATGGTTCAAAAAGTAAGTGATTAGTGGTGTTGAAAGAAAATTGATTATCTTATGTTTTTAAAGACGAAGAGGAAAAGGAAAAAGAAAAAGAGAAGAATTGGTTTTGTGGTGAGTTAGTGAAACAAAGAATCAATTATATTATGATTCTCTAAGAGAAGATTATATTTAACTTTTATTTTTTATTACTAATAATAATTGTAATAATAATAATATTATTATTATTATATTAATTTTAACTATAAAAACAAAATAACAAGTTTAGATTTTAATCTATTAATTTTTTGGTTTAATACCTATTTTATCAGTCCCATTAGTAAAATGATTCATAAACATTTATAAATTTGATTCACAAGCTATCTATTTTCACATCTAAATCAACACAAATTTTATCTTTTAATTCATACAAATTCATCCATTCACTATCTTCCAAATTTATCCTTGAATAAGAACACACCCTTAATCTAATTTTTAAATTTTATAAAAAATAATAATGATTTAGTAATGTGTCTTTTTAAGTTATTCACTTGGTTGGTTAATTATGGTTTTTTTTTTATTTTAATGGTACATGAAATGTAGCATGCTCCTACGTCTATACAATTTATCTATGCAAAAGTAATTCTTTAAAGAGTTTAAAATTAGATTTGGAAACTATTACTATGATATGAGGGAAACTTGTTAGCATATCAATACGTGAATTTAGCTTTTTTGGTTGAATCAATATAGTTAAAAATAATCTTATATGTTTATCTTATGTTTTAAAATACTTAAAATTTTAAGTCACTTTTCATTTTTAATAAAATCTCATCGGTTGTCTTATTAAGATCCATTTGGTAAATATAATGAAATAATTATGTTATCTTTAATTATTTTTTATATGTAATGATATGATATAAATTTTTTATTTTTATCTATTATATAATTTTTATTACATTAGAAGACAATAAAATATTATAATTGACTCTCCTTTTTTGTTATCATCATTTGAACAACAATAATTACCATTATTTTTATTATTTATATTTTATTATGGTTCTCGTTAGTACTATCTATTCAATATTATTGTTATTATTTGTCACTTATGATAATAAAACCTACCACAATTTAAGCATTTTTATTCAATTTTTTGTGAAATTATCGTTATCGCTATTAAATAATATGATTGTTATTATTAACGTATTAAATTTAATATAATTATCACAACTTCATTAATGGCATATCAATTAGAATGTCATTAATATCATGAGTATCGTACTTATTATAACTATCACTATTATCCTCAATCTTTTCACGATCACAAATCATTATTTAATCTTTATTTATAAATTAAACACCAAATACGAATTATACCATATTTTTATCAAATTTATATCTTATATTGTCAAAACAAGTACTCAAGTGTATTATATAATCATAATAGCATCAATGGAATTATATAACTTAATGTCTCATCAGATTTGGGAATGTAATTTTTTGCCAGGTAACAGCATATGATTGGACAGAAATTTTTTTACGTATGTTTCTTAATCGAAAACTGAAAAAAAAAATCTTTTTAGAAAAGGTTTTGAATACTAAAATCAGTATAATAATAAAATTTTAATGAATAAAAGAGTGAATATAGTTTTACTGTGTCTTCCTAATAAATATACATGACTATTTTATAAGGTCTCGAGATATTCAATATTATTTATGTAATTTAAATAAAAACATATCTGTTAAAATAAATTATTAAAAATACTTTTAATAATTGTTCAAAAAATAATAAAACTTTCAGAACTAGAACTATTAAAATGAGTCAAAATCCGCGGGCTAACCAATCACCACGGGTTCGAGCTAGATTGAGTTTGAAAAAGTTGTATTTTTTTTATGCGGACCAGATTTCAACCCGACTCATGCGGGTTGAACCCGTGATTGACCAAGTTGGTCTACCAACCCACCACCTAATTTTATTTTATTAAAATTTAATTTTAATTTTATAAAAAATATTTATTTATAATTTTTTTGCCTGAAAAAATTATTTAAATTTCTTATTTTCATAATTAATTAAACACCTATGTTGGAAGTGAATTTTGAGAATAAATTTTGGAAGTGAAATTTGTTTAGATTTAAATTATAAAAAGTTTGTAAATTTTTTTATTTAAAAAAATTGTAATTAAGTGAGTCAGTGAGCCAACCCGTTTATCCACCAATCCATGGTATGTTGGACCGGGTTTAAATTTTTCTGACTCGCTAATAATGAATCTGATTGGGTTGATTAACTAAGTGACCAATCTGTGGCAGGTCAAACTAGATCGGACCAAATGACCCATTTTGACGGCTCTAGTTACAACTGTAATAATAGATTTTTAATATATCGCACTGCCTGATATATATATATATATATATATATATATATATATATATATATATATATATATATATATGTATATATAAGAAATGTTATCTATATAAGAAATATGACAGCGTAAAATCTTAAAAATTAAAGTTTATGATTTTTTTTCTTTTTAATGCCTTACTCAACTTTTTTTTTTGTAATATACAATTTTTAACTTATAATTGTATTTTTAATTGTTTTAAATCACAAGGTTTTGTTAGAATAGAATATATCTAATCGTACTCTTATTAGATTTTACCAAAAAGACATTTGTTTTTGTCTTTGTGTGATTCAGTCCCAACACAAAATAATTAACTTAAATATTGTTATTATAATTTTTGTAAGACATATATTTTGAGATATGTTGTGAGTATAAAAAATTTGATATCAGTTGGAAGTCTCACTTTTTGTTATTGATACGAGTGCATACTTCGTTTTATTAAAATTTACCGATTTAAAGTTTATTTTAATGAAATTTGATATAAAATTAATTTTGAATATATAAGTGAGTAAAAGTATCATAGTCAATTTTATAAAGTTGACTTAAATTTCAAATTTACTTTTTTATTACAAAATCTTAACATATATGTATAATCTTAAGTGTTTTTGGAAATATGAGAATGAAGTTGTTTGGTTATTAAGAGCAAAGTGAAGAATTAGAGATAGAATTAGAGATAGAATTAGAAAAAGATTAAGCAGTATAAGGTGACGGTGAGGAAGTTGGTTTGGTTGTGAATTGGTCCACACGTAAGACAGTGGCTTTAAATGGGTTGGTATAGCTGAAAAATAATTGCGAGACAGACCCAACAACGTTAAGAGCTTTGGAGATACTAATATGACAGTCGGTGCATTTAGTGGCACAGTTTTTGAACTCTAAACTCAACGTGTGTATATGTGTAGGTCAATGCAAACCTTTCATCACATGTACAAAGTGGTCCAAAACTAGATCTTTGTTCTGCCAAATTCCACCATTTCATTTGCAGATTTCCAATTCAAAATTTTATAGTTAATAATTATTATAATATCTTTTTTGTCATGAAAAAATAGATATATACATGTTAATATATTTTAATAATAATTTTATTAAAAAATAGAGTATAGATTTTTTGCTGAGTGTTTACATTATTACTGTGCAATACATTGAAAGTTACATTAACTTTAATATATTATAAAAAATAATAATATATTTTAAAATATTAAAATTAGTACATTTTGATGACACATTAGATCTAACAGTAAAAAAATCCAAATTCTAAAAAATACAATGAATAATATTCATCTTTAATCATAAAGTGGATGCTTTAAAAACATTATTTATAATAAACTCTAAATATGTAAAGTAATTTTAATGTATGTTTTACATTCTTACCTATTTTTGTTCACATCCATCAAAGGCTCTTGTCTAATAGTAAGTAACAAAGAGATTACTGTTACTGTTCTCAGCATTCAAGAAGGCTATTTCTTTCTAAGTCCTATCATGATTTTATTTTTCGAAACACACTAAATCAAATTTAAATTTTTTTTTTTTAAAGACACTCACTCACTTTTTCATAAGACATTCACTCACCCACAAACGAATAAAATTTTCCCAAATTATGATAGGTTGCAGAAAGAAAATTAATATGGTGCAGAAAGAAACAACCTTGAACAGATTAATGAAGCGAGCCCATACTCCTATTTTGGGTTCATGGCTCCATTAGTTTGGTCCATACCAAAATTATTTTTAGTTAACTAAGATTGGGGTGTTTTTTTTTGCACCCATACTCATGCTAAAATGACTAAATTGCCTTTAATTAAAAAACTATAAAAAGGAGATGCAATGAAGTTTCTATAGAGTTGCAGGTAATCTCACCTATGTTAAATGAAGTTGGCAGGAGACGCACCTTTCACTGATGAAGGTGTTGTCTGATGCTGTAGGGAGATGGGGTTTTTATTACTTTAAGATTTAGATAAGGATTTTTATTATTTTTTAATTAAGAGTAATTTCGTCATTTTAATACACGAGTGTGATGTAGGAGAAGAAATTATGAGGATGCATAAGAAAATAACCTTAACATTTTCTATAAACAAAAATAAATGGCCCTTTGTATAAATGTTGTGCCAACTCAAATCAAAATGTTGAGGGGATTTCTTCTTGTACATCCCAATTTTACTCTCACGACAAATATAACTTTCAATATATATATATATAATTTTTTTTTTATATATTATGTGAAACTCATATTACATATTTTTAAATATAAGTTTTTGAAAATAAAGAAGCCTCATTTGAATAAGAATTTTTTTCTTGAATGAGTCTTTTTAAGGGGAGAGAGAATAATGATTCTCTTTTGTCTTGCTCAAGTTGCAAATCTATACTTGAATAGGATAAAATATTGTTTAAGTGATATTACAATGCTTAAATGATATACTTAGGAGAGAAATTGTGATTTGTTTTTCTTCCCTTTAATGTTTAGTACTAAGAGAATTAATTCATTTTATTTCTTGCTCAAACTATTAATAATGACTTAAATGAAAGACCTTAATGCATAAATAACCAAATGAACTCTCAAACATAATGTTATGTTATAACATTAAATATCACTATTTAATTCGTTTATGATATATAGAATTTACTCATTAACTGTTCATTTATAAAAAAACAATTATAACATCATGTAAACCTTATTTACTTCCAGATACAAACATTTTAAAAATACAATTAGAAGTATATATCAACAATGTTACACACACATATATGTATTATATATATATATATATATATATATATATATATATATATATAATATTATTTTAATATTTAAAATTGTAACTAAAGAATTTCAATGTACTTTTCTAATTCAACAACGTTAAACACTTGGAAAAATATAACCAAACTTACATTAATTATTCATATATATCTAACATATGTTTTTAACTTAATTAACTTCGATTAATTTTTAATACTTAATTATTCAAAAAATCAACATCAATATAAAAAATATGTAGAGAAACTAATTCAAGTACTAAGTATATTATTTTAAACCAAGATTATCCGAAATTCATCTATTTCAATGTGATTTCATATAGAATGTACTAACCTATTGTGTGTAAAACAACAACTAACTCTTATATTTAAAGAAAAAGAAAAAAATTATGCTACTAGAAGATCTGATAAATTAATCTGAACTTATTATCTATATCTTTTAAGAGTGTGAAAATAAATTAAAAAAAAGTAAACATTTATCACATAACTTAAAAAAGAAGAAGAGATAATACATTTAAAGAGATAGATTTTTTAAAAAAGTAAAATATCAATAAATTTATATATTTTAAATAACTTCTTAATTTGATAAAAAAAGTAAAATTTTACTAAAATATATTTAATTTGTTTGGAGGTTGAAAATTTAAGTATTCTATGCATGTGAATGCAAGCAAAGTTCCAATTCAAACACAAAATGTCCCATTTACTATTTATTTAGGGCAACAACATGATGCATCTCTATGGGTTCAGTACAATCCCAGCAGTGGATGAAACAGTCTTTTTGTGAACCAAAGGACATTTCACTGTCCCCACTTGGAAATTTGTGGGGTCCAATGCATGCTTCACTGCAATTCAGGCTTACTTTAGTATTATGTCATTATTTAAAAAATAAAAATAAAATAATAAGTAGCTTATTGAGGGTGTTACAAACATGCACTTTCCCTTCCCATCATTTCACTAATTAATATTCATGCTTTTCTCCACTTTATTTTTGTTTCATACCACTTTACTCTCCTCTCAATTCTTCTTCCTCTTCTTCTTCCTTTTCTTCCTTCCATAAACCTATTTCTTTCTCTTTGTATTCATCTCAATCTAAAACAATGGCAGACATTACCCATTTCCCTATGGAACAGCTTCAGGACCTTGAGTGCTGCTTAGACTCTAATCCTCCCTGGGGTATGTAATATGTTCTATCTTTTTCTCTTGTTATAATATACAAATATAAAAATACAACCTTGTTTGTTTCTCTGTACTTTTTCAAGTTGCTCATCTCACTTGTCATATATATATATATATATATATATACATTTTTTTTCTATTCCTTTTCATCATCTTCTGTTGCCATCATACAAAAAAGGTTGTTTTTTTTTTGTCTAATAAAAAAAGGGTGCTTGTTACATATTTGGTTTTGAACTTTGATGATCATTTGTGGGCAAACAACGAAGGAAGGAAGAAGGCTATCTGTTTTGAAGAACAGATGACAATGTTTTGTATTTACAAACCCAAATGGATGGGATAAAAGAAATGATTGAAAGCTTTTTTCTTTTTGGTTTTGAAGCTATTGCATGAGCTAGGTTTTCTTCCATGTGGGTTTGTTAGTTTTGAATGCGTTGCTGCGAAAGGTGTGAGACTAGGCTATTACTTCGGGTCTGGTATTATATGGATTGAAAAGTTGAGATTTTTATGTTTTTCAGATAGAGTGGAGTTTGAAGTTTGAATTTTTTTTTCTGTTTTCTGGTCTTTTTCTTCTCGGGTTAGTTTTTAATTTGAAAATAACCTATGCGATTTAGTAGCATTCTGTTTTTTTTTAAATAATCTTTATTTTGACTTGTCTTTTAGCTATGTGAGATAGTGATCACTGTTCCTGGGAAGGCTTTTAATCATGACCATTATAGTGTAATTACCACTTTACCCCACCTCTTCTGGCGTGGTTCAAGGAATATACATACCAAAGACGATAGGATAATTGGCCCTACATATTAATTCATTACTAATATACATTAGAATAAGTGTTAGAGAAGAGAAATGTTCTGAAAATACTTAGATATAGGGACACCACTTATATCCATGTGGGAAATAATAAATTATAACCAAGAGTTTTTCCTCAAATCAGTGAGGTTTTGTTTCTTTTATTAATTAAATTTTAGTATAAAAGCTTAACTTACATGTCATATTTCTGCAGTTTTTATTAGCGTAACTCTATTCTTACAAAAATAATCCAAAATATGACGCGTCATATTTCTTAAAAGTTAAAAATGACTTATTAAGCCGAATGGTAATGAGCCAAAAAATTGTTGATTGTCGCAATATTTGTAATAAAATAAGTTAACTTTATTTAAAAGAAAACGATTGAAATGTTGGAGAAGTGTTTAGCAAATAGTAGGTGTTGTCTCACCTGTGTTAGAGCTTTGTCTAGTATATGACAAAAAGAACAAATTTATTATTTGTGAGACCATGGAGGGGTGTCCCACATGTATTTAAGGTATGTTCGAAAAGTCAACAAATCGGCACACCGGCTCACTTTATTGACTTGTGTCCAAGTAGTGCATAAAAGAAACAAGATAGTGGTATTTGTAGATATCATACAAAGAAACCCTGCACTAAATTTTCATTTATCTGTGTATGAGATGTGTAGTTAAAGAGTTGGGATGAAATGCATTATATACATATAGGTCTATTCTAGTGAGAGAATGTGTAGGCATATGCCCGGTAGATCCAATAACAGTCAATAGGATAGATCATATCTTAGAATGTAGATTTTGGGTGCAACTCAATTCTTGATTTCTTGTTTTGTAATCAACTGTTTGAAATTTTGAATTGAAATTTAGATTGTGACCTTGGATATTAATATTTCCAATTTCCTTTACATTCTCTTTCTTGTTGGCTCACTGAGAATTCCTTGTCTTGCAGCTGAAGCTATCCTACTTGCATTTCAAAATTATATATTGATGTTGGGAACTAGTGTGATGATTCCTTCATGGATTGTTCATGCCATGGGAGGAAGTGATGTATGTTGAATTTCTGCTCATGTTAAAACAATTATTACACATTTATTACTGATATTTACATTTTAGTTATTTGGATATTGATACCACCAGGGTGACAAGGCCCGAGTAATACAGACTCTGCTCTTTGTAGCTGGCATTAACACACTTCTCCAAACGCTTTTTGGAACCAGATTGCCTACAGTAGTTGGAGGAGGTTCATCTGCATATATATATCCAATTGCTTATATCATCACCGACTCATCATTACAACAAATTAGTGACCCTCATGAAGTAAGTTTCATCATTCCCTTTCTTCATAATTGTTACTTTCAGAGCACTTAAACATTTTTTTTTTCATTTGTAACATATCTAGTCTTTGTTCATCATTGATTTTGGGACCTGCATACCTTTATAAGTACTGAATCCTCTATGGGAGCTTTTAGACTCAACAATCCTAAGCACATATAACCAAGGATTTATTATTCTCGACAAAATTCTATTATTAAGTGAAAATCCACTAGCGGCTCACTTTTTGGCATTCTCTTTCTAACACTAGTATTGTTTTTTGGGACTCACTAAATCTTGTGGACCCTACATATTCGATGAGTCTCACATGAGTTTGAGTCTGAGTATTTTTTAAAAATAGTAAATAGCGTTACTACTTACTAGCATTCCTTTTAACCTATGATATTTTTGTACTAGTTTATGATTTAAAATCTCTGAATATGTGGACTTAATTTTGGGTAGATGACACTGGTAACCTAATATAATTTGGGGATTGATAGGAGACCGATGCTGTAAAATTTGTACACCAGGAGAAGTAGGCAGTGAACAGAGGATCATATACAATCTCTGATTGAATGTATGTAATTGGTGAGGAGGAGTGGTTAGAATGGGGTTGGGGGGAGTTAAGGTTGGAATAAAGGAGAACTTTAGGCTATCTCAAATACCATGGACTAATACTCGGTATCTCATCTACTTCTATATCACCTAGACGAGAATGGATGCCTACGGATCGAATAATCTAATTGTTCAATGTTGATCACTATTTCCTCTGTGCTGGTTTTGGTTCTGAAGAGTTGGTATCAAAATATTCCACCGCATCTCAACTAAAAAAAGAGGCACAAGGTGGTTATATCAGCATTGATGTGTTGTTCTGGTGCTAGTCAACTGACTAATATACAGTCAGCCTGAATAGATGCTGGGGCGGGATGTTATATGAGACTGAGTCTCACATTGGAACTATGAAACTTTGTTTTTTGGTTTATAAGGCCTTGTGCATTCCAATTACAATTACTAGCTTTTTGTTTGTGGTTCTCCTAAGGTGTTTGTATCAGGGAGCAACATAAATTATGTAAAATTTCTGAGAAATGTACTTAAATTTCTCTCTTATTTGGAATAAGAGATCTTGCCATGTGATTGCTTTGCAGAGATTTATACAAACAATGCGAGCAATACAAGGAGCTTTAATTGTAGCATCAAGTATTCAGATAATCCTGGGTTACAGCCAAGTCTGGGGACTCCTTTCAAGGTTACTGGTAACATGTGACATGTTTGTGAGTTAAAAATGTCTAAATAAATTTCAAGCATTTATTTGTGTGGATCTTCTCTCCAGATTTTTCAGTCCCCTTGGTATGGCACCTGTAGTTGGATTGGTTGGATTAGGATTATTTCAACGTGGATTCCCTGTGGTAGGTGTGACTCAAATCTCCATCTTAATTGTCATGATCTCTATACTATTTTTTTGGCAAATGGTCTTTTATTGACAGCAGTTTATGTGAATGCAATACTATATCATCATCTAGAAAAAATTTTATTTTGAATAATGATAAACAATAATATTTAAGGAACTTTTCTAGAATCCAATCTGAGGTTGTTACCTGTTTAATTGTCAACAATTCAATATTGAACTTTGATCCTTCTTTTCAGCTCATATACATTGAGAGCTTTGTATACTTTTATCTTCAAATTATTTGATAGCAGCATAATTATTAATTTATGTACAGATATTGAGAACATTTTCGAGAGCAAAATTCTTTGATTCACCATGATTACTATTTTTTTGAATTGTTTGATAGTGGCATAATGCTGCATTTTATTTGCATGGAAAAATTGATGACATTTTCTTCATCAGAATCTTGTAATTGGTCATGCTCTCTCTATAAGCTTGAGATTGCCATATTTTTCATACCATGTTTATAAATTTACTCAATGTTTTCTATTATCATCTTTTTCAGTTGGGGGACTGTGTAGAAATTGGTATACCGATGCTGTTGTTGGTAATTGGTTTGTCTCAAGTAAGTGATTTAACTAGAAATTTGTGGTGTACATCAAATTATAAATCTTTTTCTGAGAATCAAACTTGCTATAACGTGCAGTATCTAAAGCACGTGAGACCATTCAGAGATGTCCCTATCTTTGAACGTTTTCCAGTGTTGATTTGTGTCCCAATTGTTTGGATCTATGCTGTTATCTTGACTGCCAGTGGAGCTTATCGACACAAACCAGACACAACGCAAAATAGTTGTCGAACAGACCGAGCTAATCTGATATCTACTGCTCCATGGTGTGTGAAAAAACATGTGTTAATTTCTTTTGATATGTTCCAAGGTGTTGCTGACTTCGTAGGTTTCTTCATGTTGTACTAGGTTCATGTTCCCATATCCTTTCCAATGGGGTCCACCTACATTTTCGGCTGGCCATTCATTTGCCATGATGTCAGCAGTTATTGTCTCAATGGTAGAGGTATCTATTCTCATTCCTGATTTTTTTTTAAGGATTGACTTGGTCTGTATAGCTTTATTGTATTTATCTATATGTTCTATCCCAGTGCATGTTTGCTGTTACTACAGATTGACATTTTGAAATTGGCCTAGGGGTCTTAGATCCCCAAAAGTCTCACTGCAATGAGGAAAGAAGCACAACACTGATACAATCACCATATAGTCTCATGATATTATTATGAATTTTCAACAATGTATTGACCTCTTGACTTTCACTTCTTGTTGCAGTCAACTGGTGCATACATGGCAGCTTCTCGACTAGCAATTGCTACTCCCCCTCCTGCTTATGTATTGAGTCGAGGCATTGGTTGGCAGGTGAGTCAGTATACACTAGTCTTTTATTGTTATTGGATTGCCTGACTTATGCTTGTGTTGATTGAATAGTTTTAAAACTTCAATCTTGTGAGCAGTTATTAAAAGTTTCTACTATTATAGTAAAATTTATATGGCTGATAGCTTGAGGTGATCTTTCTTTTAACCAGGGGATTGGTGTCTTACTAGATGGTGTCTATGGATCAGTCACTGGTTCCACTATTTCTGTGTAAGTCTTAGTCTACATTGAGTTTTATCTGCAGTTGTGTACGATCACGTATCTTTCTATTGTAGCTTGATGAGCATCATGGCTGATTTTTCTAGGGAAAATGTGGGCCTCCTTGGACTAACCCGAGTTGGAAGTCGCAGAGTTGTTCAGATTTCTTCTGGCTTCATGATATTCTTCTCTATTTTAGGTTGGTAGAGACAAATCAAAGATTAGCCTGGCTTACTCTGGAAGTAAACCAGTTCCTCGCCATGTTAGAATAGATAGTTTCACTTACTCAAGGGTGTTTTTGTTTTCTTTTTCTGCAATCATATGTAGGAAAATTTGGAGCTGTGTTTGCCTCTATACCCTTCCCAATTTTTGCTGCTCTGTACTGCATTCTCTTTGGCCTTGTGGGTATGTGGTATACTCTAAAATGAGATTACATTGCAATACATTACTCTTTCTTTGCTTCTCAATTTACAATTACTTTCCCTTGTTTACAGCTTCAATTGGAATATCATTTCTTCAGTTCACAAACCTGAACTGCATGAGAAATCTTATTATCATTGGGCTCACTCTGTTCCTTGGAATATCTGTTCCTCAATTTTTCGATCAATACTGGACTCCTTCACGACATGGCCTTGTTCATACTAATGCTGGATGGGTAAGTGTACTTTTCCTCGGCCTACTATATTATGCTTTATCAGATAATGTGTTACTGTTATGCTATCTCCTTTCTGTTTTCTTTTATCAAATCTTAACTTTTGAATTTTGATTTAGTGTGTAACCTGTTTTTACACATGCCATCAACAAATGACAGCTTAGTAGTTTGCTTGCTGCTAATACAAAATTTCCATGTTTGCAGTTCAATGCATTCTTAAATACCTTATTCTCATCAGCACCAACAGTGGGTTTGATAGTGGCAGTGTTGCTTGATAACACTCTAGAGGTAGAAAAATCAAAGAAAGATCGAGGGATGCCATGGTGGGTGAAGTTTAGAACGTTTAAAGGAGACAATAGAAACGAAGAATTCTATACTTTGCCATTCAATCTCAATAGGTTGTTCCCGCCTACATGATCTTAATGAAGATGATCAGGGTGGACCAGATTTTCTCGGATTTGCACGTTCCAGCATTCATGAGTTAGGACTAGCAAAAGCTACTTTTTCATTAACTACCAGCCAATTTTTTTGTGGACCCCATGTGAAATTGTGGTCCAACAGTTAAGATTCTAAAGCATTTGGTTCATGCATGGTAGGTGCAATAATTGCTACGTATTAATGAGTAATGAGTTCTGTTCCTAGATGTACATGCCTCAACAACTGAATTTAGTGAATTTACTGTATAGTTTCTTATTTTGCTACTGTCAAAGCAGCTTTTTGTTTACGTAGGATTCTTGATATTTCATTTTGCAAACGTTAATAGAAAGCAGGGTTTGTAAAGGGCACGAAGCCCAAAACAAGCAAAACTCTAACCTGTTCAACCACACATTTCATGCACGAATATGGTAGCTGTTTCATCAGCTAAAAGCATTAAAGTATTGATGATGTACCCTTTATTTTGCAAGGGCATCTGCATCAAATTTACTCTCTATGAAGATGGTTGGTGGACTGATATGGAATGATTGCTCTGATGGCTTTCAACCAATGAAATATTTTTATAAGTATATTTTGTTTTCTTTCAAATAGAGAAGGAAACCAAACCAAAAGAAGAGATAGAGATACTACAAAAGCAATTAGGGAGACCCTAGGACAACAAGCGAATCAGTTAAGGTGGGTGACTGAATTATTAAGGATTTGTATGTTTAATTTGTGTGAGATGAAAGGTGCGAAATACAAGGTAAACAACACTTTCTTCTATTTTGGATATCCAAACAATAAAATTTAATGCCATTCTGTCTTTTAACCAGAGGCTATGCAGCACATCTTAAATGTTGTTGCTGTTTTCAAGAATTGGAATCAAATACAGAAGATAATTTCTATTAAATATAATTCTTTTATTACACATTTGAGTTAACATTTCAAAATAAAATTCCTGAAAGGTTGTTGGTTATCTATAAGAATGCAGAATTTAGGGAACAAGAATGAACACAATCGAACGGAAAAATATTAAAGAAGAACAATTAAAACTATTTAAGAAGTGAAAACTTTTTTTATTAAATCAGAAAACATTATAATTTATAAAACTTTAAAAAAAAAATAACCACCCAAAGTATTCTTAGAAATAAGCCATTTTTTAATGTATAAATCATATAATAAAACAGAATTAAAAGTTGAACACTTAACTGATTCCTTAAAACTAGAAAACAATAACCATTTAAAAAATAAAATAAAACAGAATTAAAAGATGGACATCATTTTTCTAACTCTCCTCTTTAGGAGTTGTAAACATCAATTTTTTGCCTTAGAAGCTCAAACTTGCTTATTGAAAGTGATTTTGTAAATAAATCTGCAAGTTGATTTTCAAATTTATAATAAATCAAAGTCACAAATTCATTTTTTTGCACTTCTCTTGAGAAAACAATTTGATGTTGAAATGCTTAGTTTTTCATGAAATACAAGATTATGGAAAATAACAATAGAAGCTTGGTTGTCAATAAAAATCTTGGTACTTTCTTTCTGCTCTAAACTTAGATTCATTACAATATTTCTTAACCATAAAGCTTGATTCAACAATTGTTGTTGCAATAAATTCCACTTTTATAATGGATTGAGCCACAATTTCTTGCTTATTTGAGTTTCAAGAGAAAACATTTGATCCAAGAATAAAATAGTAGCTTGAAGTACTTTTCATATCATCGATAGAACTTCCTAGTCACTATCAAAGAAACCAGCCAACTTAAATTCTTTGCTCCATATGAACTTAACACCAAAATCACGTGTTCCTTTGACATATCAAATTATTCTATTGGCAGCTTTGGGATGTAATTGGCTTGCATAGTGCATAAATCTGGACACAATACTGACTGCATTTAAAATATCATGACGTGGTGCAATAAGATACATTAAGCAACCAATCAAACTTCTAAAGTATCCCTAATCAACTTTTTCAACTCCATCTTCCTTGCTTAGCTTTTCCTTTTGATTCATAGGAGTGCTTGCTCCTTTGCATCCTTCAAACCTAAACTTTTTCAAAATCTCTTTGGCATATATCTTCTGGCAAATAAAGACTTTATACCCAACTTGCTTATTTTGCATTCCAAGAAAGAAAGTCATTAACCCAAGATCTGTCATCTAAAAAATCTTCATTTCTTGTTTGAATTCCTTAACCATCTCTACATTATTTCCTATCACCAAAAGATCATCAACATAAAGTGAAACCATCATAACATTGTTGGTATGATGTTTAACATAAAGTGTGGCTTCAGACAAGCTTTTTTGAAAACCAATGCTCAACAAATGATCATCTATTCTGCTATACCAAGCTCGTGGAGCTCGTTTCAACCTATACAGAGCATTTTTAAGAAGATACACATTGTCCTTTTCTTCCTTCTTCACAAAACCTTCAGTAGTATAATCTTCCCTCATTAATCTTTGTTGCTCTTGGGCCTGAAAGACATGTATCACTTCAACAAGAGTGATTTTAGAAGTATTCTTTGTGTTCTCCAAAAAGAAGCAAATGCTCCATACCTTTCTAACATCGTCACCAAAATTTTCTCAACAATTATCGAATCTGCAAAATTACTTCCCAATAATTTTATCTTGTTGACAATACCCAAAAATTTGTTTGAATACTCCTTGTTTGTGTCAGACTCTTTCATCCTCTAAAGTTCAAATTCTCATTAAATTAAGCATTTGCATGCTTCAAATTTTTTCATCTCCAGTATATTCTTTCTTTAGATAATCCCAAATTATTTTTGCTGATTTAAGAGTCATGATCCTAGTAAAGATGGTTGCATAGATGCTAGCATAAAGACATGACTTTGCTTTTGCTTTTCGGGTTTTCTTTTTCTTATGATTTTTTATCTGAGTCATAATGGGATTGTCTGGCAATGGAAGCCTTTCATAATCTTCTTCTATGACTTCCTAAAGATCTAAAGCTTCTAGGTAAGTCTCCATTTTAAGAGCCCAAAGATGATAGTTTTTCCCATTGAAAATTGGAAGAGCTGCTTGGAAAAAACTTGTTTCAGAATCCATTCTAAAGGTCCTGTACGAAAAAGGGCTCTAGATACTAGTTGTTGGTTATTTATAAGAAAGAAAAAATTCCTTTAATAAGGAATAAGAATGAACAAAAATGAAGGGGAAAAAGTATTGAAGGAGAACAATGAAAACTTTTATTAATTAAGAAAACATTGCAATGTGTTTCTAGAAATAAGCTATTAAATAAAATGCATGAATCAGATACAACAACCCAACTGATTCCTTAAAACTAGGGAAATAATGACAATTCAAAAACTAAAATAAAACAGAAGGCTTAAACCCTCCCTTGGTCCTAATTTTTGTATGGAAATCTCAGTTCGGTCCTCATTTTTTCAACTGTCTCAACTGAGTCTATATATTTGTAAAATATCTCAATTGAGTCCAAATATTTGTAAAATTGAGCCAATTTTGCCCTAACCGTTAAGTTGTCACAAACAACGTTAAAATGTGCTGAGGTGATATGCTAAGATGAATATTTTATTAAAATTAATATGCTGTCAGTGACATGAAATTTAATAAATTAAAAAGAATTAGAAAAGTTATACCATTTGGAAGCTCTTTGTTTCTTGTGGGTGGATGAAGGCAAACATTGCTCTCTTTCTCGAGAAACAACCTGTTGTTTCCATCACCACTAACCTCTACACCGCGTTCCTCTTATTTTTATCACTTCTTCTCTTTCTTTTTCATCACTGTTTCATAGAACTCAAGTAGGAATCCATAGCCATATTGAAAGCATATTTTCATTTAATTTTTTTTTCTGTTTTATCCTTCACTCTGAAGAAATATTGAAAGCATATTTTCATTTAATTTATTTTTTTTCTCGTAATTATTATTTTCTTGAAGAAAAGTGTACAATCTGTTTCCATGGAGCCTGTCACAGGGAAGCCGACCTTACTCAGAAATGTTTTGACACAGTTACTCATCATCGGCCTTCTCATCGTCACCGTAAGGTTTGCTTACGTCATCACCATCGCTGGAGAGTCCTGCACCCTCGACGACTTCTGCTTCTTCTCCTCGGAGGTTCGCTCCGCCTCCGTTGTCGCGACGGCACCCGAGCGCTACGCCAGCAAGGATCGGATCAACATCGTTCGGTTTTACTCGTCTATGTTCCAAGAAATCCGCCAGTACATCCCAAGCTTGAGAACTCCACAGTCATCCATCACCGCAACCTCTATGGCTGCTCCGTTTGCAGCAACCACCCACAACCACTCCGAACCAGGACCTTAAAACGCATAAAAACCCAAAATTTCTCAAAATATAACCCTCAATTCCAGAGACGAATCTCGTATTGCACCCATCAACCTTAATTGAACCACAAGAACGTGGGAAACCCAATTTCAAATGGAATGAAACCCTACATCTAAAGTTGCAGAAGAAATCAGATGATCAAACAGAAAACCCCCAAATCTTCAGAACAACTGAAACTCTAATCGCAATCTTAGAAGAGGAAATTGAAACCCTAATTGCAATCTTAGAAGAGGAAGATGATTACGGCTTGAATCAAAAGTTGTAGAATAGGAAATCAAAATCATTCACCCAAAACGTCTCACTGCACCACGAGAAAGGAGGAACTCTACCAGGCCCAGCGAAAGAAAGGACGCCTCCCTGAGTCGCGTCATCGCCTCCCTGAGTAGCACCATCTCCTCCCTGCAACTTTTAAACAGAACCAGCAAAAAAAGAGGGAAAGAAGAAGAACGTTCGACACGTAATAAAATATTTTGACGTATTAATTTTTTTTTAATTTATTAAATTCCATGTCATCAATGCCAGTATATTTTTTTTAATAAAATATTCATCTTAGCATATATCCACCTTAGCACGTTTTAACGCCGTTTGTGACAACTTAACGGTTAAGGGGAAAATTGGCTCAATTTTATAAATATTTGGACTCAATTGAGATATTTTACAAATATATAGAGATATTTTACAAATATATAGACTCAATTGAGACAGTTGAAAAAATGAGGACCGAACTGAGATTTCCATACAAAAATTAGGATCAAGGGAGGGTTTAAGCCTAAAACAGAATTAAAAGGTTTTAAATGAAGCTTTTCTCTAACAAAGGTCAAGTCGTGATTATGAAGAAGACATCTTATCCATGAAAAGGTTTAACCGACTATCAACTTGAAGATGTAGGAGTAAATAATGACTTTTATGTAAGGTGAATGATTAACATACATATGATCAAATTAATCATAGATCAAGGCGTGCCATATTTATGCAACACTAAAGTCTTGCCTGATTTACATTGTAAAGATATTGTCATAGCATATGGTAAATCATTGATTATAAATAAGTTGAATTATAGTTGTCATATGAAATGACAATTTTGATTTATTTATATTTATTATAAACTTGGTATGGTATTAGGACTTAGGTGTGACCATGTTTTTTTTTTTCAAAAATCTTGAAAAATTTATACCAAATTATCTTATAACATTCATAATTAATAATTATAACTCAATTTTTTTTTAAATTACACCATGTTAAAAATAATAAAGTCGTGTAAGAATTTCACAAGCAAAAATAATTACACTTAACCATAAATTCAAAAGTAATTATATTAAAATCGTCGTATGTAAGCACAATTTGAGTTCATATTCAGTTACACTAAAATTATCTCGGATAAGGATGACTTTAACTCAAAATCAATTTAATTGAAGCCGTCGTATTAATACAGAGTTACAGTTCAACTTGATAAAAATCATTTAATCTAATAACGAATTTAGTTGAAATTATTTTCAATTTTTTTTTTACATAATATAATCTCAATATATATAAACTTTTATATTTAAAGAAAAAGGAAAAAGTTATGCTGATAGAAGATATGACAAATTAATTTGAACTTATTATCTATAACCTTTTAAGAGTATGAAAATAAATTTAAAAAGTAAACATTTATCACATAACTTAAAAAAGAAAAAGAGATGATACATTTAAAGAGATAGTTTTTAAGAAAAATTAAAATATCAATAAATTTATATATTTTAAATAACTTCTTAATTTGGTAAAAAAAGTAAAATTTTACTAAAAATATATTTAATTTGTTTGGATGTTGAAAATTTAAGTATGTTCTATGCATGTGAATGAAAGCAAAGTTCCAATTCAATTTTCTATTTATGTAGGGCAACAACATGATGAATCTCCAAGGCTTCAGTACAATCCCAGCAGTGGATGGAACAGTCTTTTTTGTGAACCAAAGGATATTTCAGTGTCCCCACTTGGAAATCTGTGTATGCTTCACTGTAATCCAGGGTTACTTTAGTAAACTATGTGGTTATTAAAAAAAAAAGAAGGTAGTTTATTGAGGGTGTTACAAACCTATGCACTCTCTCTTCCCCTTCAGCAGTATATAGTATATATTTTAAGGATATATTTCGAGAACATTTTAATAATATTTATATATTATTACGGAATTGATTTATATCGGTATTTATAATTATTATTATTGATTATAAAATAATTTTTAATTAATCAATTATATGACAAGTAAATAATATTAAAATATTATAAAAAATATTATTAAAGTATATATTTAACCATTTTTGATAATAATTTTTTAACAAAATATTATATTATTATTTTATTGATTTATTTAAATTTAATTTTAAAAACATTTAAAACAGATCAATCATATAAAATAATTATAAAAAAAAATTGTTAAAAAACATTTTTCTTTCGTTAATTAATATTCATGTTTTTCTTTACTTTACTTTTGTTGCATACCACTTTACTCAATTCTTCTTCTTTCCATAAACCTATTTCTTTCTCTTTGTATTCATCTCAATCTAAAACAATGGCAGACATTACCCATCTTCCTATCGAACAGGTTCAGGACCTTGAGTGCCGTTTAAACAACCTTTTTTGTCTGATGGCAACAATGACAGACATTACCCTTCTTCAAATTAAAAACTAATTCAAGAATCTATGCGAAGATAACCTATGCGTTTTAGTAGCATTCTGTCGATATAAATAAATATTTTTAGTACGAATACAACATCGGGTACAAATTAGATACATACTTGTTGAAAGAAACCATTTTTATGATTTCACCAAACTTCTATTTCTAGACAGCTAAAGATAAAACATAATAAAAAGATACAAAAGTTTATTTTGCAAGATATTATTATATAATATCTACTGATAAAATTTCATAACTTGAACAATTTATTGCACACCACCAATTTATTGCCAAATATTTGCAGACAAGCTTCAACACACATGAAGCAGCATAAGAGAGGAAAAAGGAACTCTAACTTATTGGAACACAGAAGAAAAGCATGTTCAATCATTCTGAAGTTGTCCAAGTACAATGGTGTTGAGTGTCTCCCTCGTTAAAGGTGACTTAGGCATAACAAACTTGTTATAAACATCTTCCATGGTTGGACGAGAAAGTGGTCTTTCATTCAAACAAGCAAATGCCACTTTTGCAATGATGACCACCTCCTTAACAACTGGCATCACTGGAAGAGGTAGTCGTTGGTCCATCACATCCTTCAATAGCAAATTAGCTGTTACTGATGTTGAAGATGGTGAATGCATAGAAGAAATCAGATCTCCTGGGTGATTTCCCATTATTATTTCCAAACAAAGCACCCCAAAACTGAACACGTCACATTTCTCATTCACTTCCATTGTATAAGCAAGCTCTGCATCAAATTGTTACACAAAAGGTGGCAATGCTTATTATTGAAACAGTTGTAGAGTTTCTTAAGATATGAAAAAGTTGAAGGGCCTAACCTGGTGCAGCATATCCACAAGTGCCTGCAAACGAAGTTAAATTACGTGAATTAGGGTTCAGAATCTTTGCTGTTCCAAAGTCAGATAAGCGAGCTTCATATTCCAAATCTATAAGAACATTCTTGCTTGATATGTCACGATGGACAATAGGAGGAGAGCAACCATGGTGCATATGATACAAAGCATTTGCCACTCCTTTAACAACGTTAACCCTCTTATTCCAATCAAACATTGCTGCATGTGTTTCGCTGCTTAGTACTTTATCCAAGCTGCCACCTTCTACGAACTCATAAACCAAGAAACAATAGCGTGGATGTTCACAAAACCCATGCAACTTCACAATGTTACGATGTTTGATTTCTGTCAAGGTTCGAACTTCAGATGTAAAAGCCTTAAAATCAACCATTTCCCTGTCAACTTCAACCTGAAGTTTCTTCACAGCAACAATCTGGCCAGAGGGTAAGATGGCCTTGTAAACACCTCCAAACCCTCCTTTTCCGATGAGATATTTTTCATCGAAATTATTTGTTGCTTCGATGATGGTTTCATGCACTATTTTCCCATCATAATGCAATATAGAAAAAAGATCTCGATTTTGTTCTTCTTTCTCTTGCTTTTTCATTTTTCTTGCTTTTTGCGAATGAATATATAGTGAAACTCCAACCACAAATAGTGCACCCAAAGCAAGGAATAGTAAAAACATCATGGTCTTGATATTATTAGGACTGTGGCTCAAGACCTGCGGGCAAGGCATCAGCCCAGAAGCATGGCCACACAAGTTTTTGTTGTTTTGCAGTGCTTGAAATGGAGCATTAAGAAAGGCTCGATTGTTAGGAATTGGACCCTCTAACTGGTTGTTAGATATGTCAACATTTGTCAAACTGAACATATTCTTAAAACTGGCAGAAATGTTTCCACTGAGATTGTTGTGGGAGAGGTTCAAGTTTTCCAACATCTTCAATTTTCCAAGTGTTGCTGGAATTTTTCCATTCAAAGAATTCCCACTAAGATCAAGTTCTCGAAGATGTTGCAATTGGCTAAATTCAGATGGAATGCTTTCCGTGAAATTGTTATGGCTTAAGTTCAAGTGATTTAACTTGAGCAACCTGCCGAGCTGTTTTGGGATTGGACCGCTTAAATTATTTGTTGCAAGATCAAAGAGCTGAAGGTTCTTTAAGGAACCAATTTCAATGGGAATATTGCCTGAAAGATTGTTCTTACTTATGGAGAGGTGAAACAATTGGGTCAAGTTCCCAAGTTCTTTTGGAATCTTTCCTGTTAGACGATTTGAAGAAAGTTCAAGCATTTGTAATTTAGGTGCCTGGCCTAACTCTGGGGGTATACCACCGAATAATCTGTTGTATGAGATAATTAGGCCTGTGAGATTATGACATTTGACCCAATTTGATGAAAGGTTGCCGTTGAAGGCATTTCTACTCAGATCTATGTATTTCAAATTTGGATACAGACCAAAATCATTTGGAATATTTCCCATCAACATATTTTTTGCAAGGTTGAGCCTCATAAGACTAGAGCAGTTCTTCAAACTTGATGGAATTGGACCAGTCAAACGATTTTCATTGGCTGCAAAATTTTGAAGTGACCCTCCAAGGCAAATATATTGTGGCAAAGGACCAGTGAAATGATTATAGCTTAGTTGTAAGTTTACTAAATTGGTCAGGTTACTTGTTGCTATTGAGAAGCTTCCGGTAAGTTTGTTCACATAAAGTAATAGAAAGGTAAGCTTAGTCAAATTTCTGAAGGTAGAGGGAATATGTCCAGAAAGTTTGTTTTGTGCAAGGTTAAGCCTTTCTAGATAGACCAAGTTTCCTATGGAAGCAGGAATTGATCCAGAAAGCTTGTTTTCAGCTATGGACAATTCGATGAGTTTTGTCAAGTTTCCAAGAGAGGAAGGAATTGACCCGTTTAGTATATTTCGAGTGAGCCGAAGTTTCATCAAATTAGGCAGGTCTCCTATGGAAGAAGGGATTGGCCCAGAAATATGATTATCTAACAACTTGATTGTTCTGAGATGATGAAGTCCTCCCAAATCCTCAGGAATGGGACCAGAGAGAAGGTTGCTGAAGAGGATAAGGTGTTCTAAATTTGTTAAGTTTCTAAGTGAAGGGATTGTACCAGAGAGAAGGTTGCATGATAAATCAAGTGTAACAAGATTTGCCAACATTCCAATTGTCAGGGGGATAGAATCACTAAAATAATTATGTTTCATTTTCAACACCGAAATTTTGGACATGTTACCAATTTGACGAGGAATAGGTCCACTGAGGTTGTTGTAACTTACATACAACCTCAGAAGCTTAGGAAAGGATGACAAGTTTAGATTGAGAAGTGTACCTTGTAGTCCAAAGTTTTCAAGATTTATAGTGCTGACAGAGTTGGATTCATCACAAACTATTCCCTTCCACTTGCAAGGGGTAGTGAAAGTAGACCAAGAAGACAAGGAAACCTGGCTTTGGTTATCAAGGCTGGCTTTCCACTTCAATAGAGCACTTGCTTCAATGTTTTCATCTTCGACAGCTTCATAGCCAAACATAACAGTACCATTGGATAAAGATACACCAGAAACTTCCGAGGAATAGAACCTTAAAAGTGAAAAGAAAAAGGTGGTGAGAATATACTGAAATTTTACAAGCTTTGTGAACATCATGTTGGACTTTGAGGTAAGAGATGAATGCTCACAAAATGGTGTTTTTGCTTTCTGCATTATGTAGTGCAATTATTGTATTCTTGACCTCATGTAGGGTCCATTACTCGAATGCAGTTTGCTTGAAAAATAGCATGCAGCAAAAAAGTGTCGTTAATGAAGAGTTCATCTCCAACTTTGCAATTTTATGCTACACGAACTAAATGCTGATTCATTGTATCTAACATGATTTCCATTCCTGTAAATTTAGTAATTTTGTTGACGTGTAAGCTGTGCTCTATTACTAAGAAGTAAGAAAATTATGATATCAAATTGTATTGAACATTCTATATAAAGGATATCTCTTCTGTTTAGTACAGTTTTCCGTAAAAAGACTAACTTTCCAAGCTTATCATATTATTAGCATGTTTGCACTTTAGTTCCAGAAGTTCTAACAAGTTAAAAAATCTGAAATAATGCAAGTGTATCTTTGGTTAAGTTGATTATAATCCAACCCAGAAACAGTTCATCCAAATGTATTATGCGTAGCTACATCATGAAGAGCTTTTCGTCCAAATCTCAGCTCCAACTCATCAACTTCTCTGGTAACAAGTTCAATGGAGCAATATCTAAATGTATGGAAACGCTGCAAAATATGCAGTATCTTTGCAACATATGAACCTTAATACCAGAGTTGAATGTTAGATAGTAAGGGAAGTAAATACACGTTTATTGGTAGTACATGAATAGCTTTATTCATAACTACTTTACAAGTAAAATAGTTTCACCATTTATGAGAATATACGTTCCGTATCACCATTTGTGAAAAGAGAAAATCTGTTTCTCTGTAGTTGTTGGTTCAGTATTAATTTTCTGAGGTACCAATAATTATTTTCACGTGCTAGAACAGACATAACTTTAAAATAAGAGCAGATATAACTATTACGTTGACCACATCCATTGTCCATTTCACAGTCACCAAACATCTAATGACAAAGTAGAAACCACATTATTTTATTTCTGGAGAGGAAATTTGAGCTGCCATTCGCCACATTATTTTATTTCTGGTAGGGGAAATTTGAGCTGCCACTCGCCACGTCATTTTCAGTTCATACGATGATTCCATCTATCACCATCAAATTTAACCTGTTGGTTCCTCTCCGACCAAAATCATGACCAATTCACGCCCGCCTCGAGGTATATGCATATGAGAGATGAGACTAGACATTATATAAAATAATATGTTAACTAAATAACAAATATTATTATTAGAATAAATTTTAATAATAACTTTGATATCATATTAAAGATTAAACTTTAATCTTAACTCAATTTTACAGTTTGATCATCTACTTATATATTCTAAATTAATTTTTATATATTTTAAATTAATCTTTTATCTATGTTATCTAACACTTATTTTTCTTTAAATTTATATAACTTTTTAAAACTTTAAAAATCATGACTTTATATATCAAATAATAAAAATGAGCTATCTTATACCTTCAGTGGAATTAAAGATTTGAAAAATCAAACTATATTTTCTATCGTCCTAAAGGGTTGTTAAAAAACAATCATCAATTTTATCAGATAACAAAAATTACATGTCATTAAGTTTTAGGAATGATGAATTAACTTACCATATTGATTATAACAAAAGGAAAAGAAAAATGGTGTATTATTGATCATATGCTACTTCTTTTGTCATTATTCGTTAATAAATGTTAACAGGCAAACAACCATATAGAAGAAGATCTGGACCAGAAATTTTCAATTATGTGTACCTTTGCCAATTAAGATGAACACCTTTCGAGAAATTATAGCTCACATGCCTTGTTTAAGCAAGCATTCGGGTACGTTTGGTGATATATTAATTTGTTTTGAAGTCTTTCAATTATTTTATAAAGAAATTTTTAAAATTATGTTTAAGATCAATATCTACATCTTACTTCAACATAGATTTAGTCCCTATGAGATATCCGTTGGGTTTATCGAGGAAGAGATTTCATATGAGTTACACAAATACCAATAACATCTGAGTCATCTATATAAGAGATCGACACCACTCTTTATCCAAAACCTTGCAATGGGCTAATGAGTCTCTCATCTTTACATATTGTTCTACTTTCTCATTTCTATCCAATATGAGACTTGGACTCACACTTGAATTTCCAACAATATCACGTTGTTCAAGAAACTCTAAATGTTGTCGAACTAAAGGATTGCCAACAAAGACGTTTTAGTATGTTGTAAATCCTTATATTCAAAGAGAGACATTGTATTCCTAATTTTAAGAAAAATATATAATTCTGATCCAATCTTTAATTAGTTTGTATAAATTCTTTACTTTATACTTAATTATGCGTTTATGATATCTTAAATAAACATAGTAAGTCCAATGTTCCTGAATCTAAGAAAATAAAATGTACACTAAATTGTAAATTTAAAAAAAAATAGAATAAGCAAATTTACTATTTTAATGTGGAGAAACTAGATGGAATTTTGTTTACTTAAACTTAAAAAATATATCATTGTTTAGTGGGGTGGGCCAAATCTACTTTCGGTAAAATCCCATTTATCTCACACTTAATCCCATTTATCTCACACTTAATGTTTCATAGATATCATATATGTATCATTATTACAATTGTCCATAAGAAAATATAAAAGACTTCACATGTAAGATACATATTTTAAATTTTAAATAAAACTAGGACTCTTCTCATTATTCCCCTGCTCTCTCTTCATTTACACTCGATCAGATGTTATTCCCTCATTTATTCTTCTATAGCACACACGTTATACGATCATCGTAAAAACATAAATACTAATACAAACACAAACAAGTAAGGGTGCACTAACGTACACAAGATCATTCATAATATATTCATATATATTTACACATAACAATAATTATATTATTATGCAAAAATCATATTAGACTCAATCATCCTAACATACAATAATCATACTAGACTCGACCATTCGGATGAAACATTGATGCGAAATCACGGAAGGTCGTGAACAAGCGGTCAAAGTGAATCAATGTCTTAGGAACTACACATTAAAATTTCAGGTTAATCTACCTGCAAACTAAGTAAAAATTGAAGTTTTACCGAGATAACTTAAGAACAAAATTTAAGTGCTTTTTAGATCTACCAAAAATGCGAAATTAATACCTTTAATGAAAGATGTCCAATTAAAAATCTGAGGGATAAAGATAAATTGATATATCTTATGAATCATATATCCAAATTTCAGATCAATCTAATGGTAACAAAGCGAAAATTAAAGTTTTTACTAAGATAACTTAAGGACAAAATTACATGTTGATTAGTTTACTAAAAATGTGAAATTTATTCCTCTAAATAAGGACTTCAAATTAAAAATCTAAACAGTCAAAAGGGATTAAGATCTCTCAAAAATCATATATAAAAATTTAAGTTTAATATAAGTGTAAAGCCAGTGAGGATTGAGATTTTATTAAAGTAACATAAAGATAAAATTAAAGTGGTGATCAATTTACTCAAAATTGTGAAATTTATTTATGTAAGTACATACCTCAAATTACAAATTCGAACCATCAAAATGGAATAATATATTTTATAAATCATATATTAAAATTTAAGCTTAATTTAATTTTAAATAAAGTGAGAATTAAAGTTTTATCGAAGTAACTCAGAAAATAAAAAATCATAATAAAGAAAAACCTAAAATCTATACAAGTTGATAGATAACTAACATGTTTAAAACTTAACATGATCATATCTCATATATTAAGAATCATCAACTTAAAATATAAATCTATCCCTTTATAAAGAAACTTAAAATATAAATCTATCCCTTTATAAAGGAAAGAGTTAATTCTCTACCACTTTTTCAAAAATTTTCTCCCGGTCGAAAACTATTTCGAGTAACATTTCCTAAACTATCATTTTTCGTACAATAAAACTAAAATTTCTTATTTTATTCCAAACTAGAAAAGTCTCTTTTTTTTAATTATAATTATCATTATTATTATTATCATTATCTTTATTTATTATCATTATTGTTTTTTTCAAAGCACCTAAAGTTGAGTTGGCTGCTCCTTTTTAATTGAAATATTTGTTGGTTGGACATGAAACATGATTAGAAATAACACCTAAAGTTTGATTATCCATTTTTTTAATATATAAAAAATATATTTTGTAGAAATGAACTCAAATTTTTTTATTACTACTATAAGAGAAAATTATTACTATTTATTAAAGTTAAAACATGGGTCTTACACTTGCAGCCCAAACATGATACCCTAAATAGAATGGACATAAAATGTACTTTTTAGGGAGTTCACCACTGTGTTAAAAATCTGGTTTGAGATAATATTATATAGACAAATTCTATTTTAATTTTTTTTTCATAATCGATAACCAATTCTGACTCTGATTGCCGATAAAATATATTTTATTTTGTAATTAAATATAAAAAAATACTAATGGTATATAATTACTATAAAAATAATATATATTTTTTAAACATTATTTCAACTATTGAAATATTCAGAAAAGGTAAATTTTTTTAATTTTATTATCACTATTTTATTTATATTTCTTATCATTTCTTATTTATTTTTCTTTAATCGAAGACCCTTAATTATCATTTTTTTTATTTTCTCTCGTTTCACCCAATACATAGTATAGATGGTGATTCTAATCAATGCAAACATTTGTGTGAATATATTTGAAAAGATTTCTCCATAAATATTTATAAAAAGAAAACTTCTTTATAATCTAAAATTAACCTATACCTAACCTAAGTTTAAAATATACAATAAATATATGGGTAAATATGTTTTTAGTCTCTAAATTATGACGCAATTTTGGTTTTCGTCCCTCTTCGAAACGTTTGTTCATTTTAGTCTTTTTAGTTTTAAAACTCTTATGTCTAGTCTTTAAAAACTTAAGACGTTAAGTTTTCTGTGAGGTGACAAATGGCGAGTCACGTGTGATGTCACCTTCCATAACCACTTTTAATTGACGTGGCAGTAAAGGTCTGGTGGTCGGTTAGCCTGATGGGTGGTCAGCCATAAAAACCCGGTGGTCGGTTTGCTTGGTGGGTGGTCGGCTACTGGTTCTGGTGGTTGGTCAGCTTAATGGGTGGTCGGTCTGGTGGTGCCTGAACGAAGGTCAGTGTTTATGCTTTATTGACTTCGTTTTTATGCAGCTTGACTTCGTTTTTGAATATCGTGCAGTCTCATGGCACCACCAAGCCGACCACATACCAAGTCGAGCACCAGACCGAGCACCAAACCGAGCACCCTAGTCGACCGACTACCAGACCGAGTGGTCGGCCACCCACCAAGCCGATCAACCACCGGGACTTTATTACCACGTCAATTAAAAGTAGTCAGGAAAGGTGGCATCACACGTGACTTGCCGTTTGCCACCTCACAAAAAAACTTAACGTCGTTGCTTTTTAAGGACTAAAAATAAGAGTTTTTAAACTAAGAGGATTAAAATAAACAAACGTTTGAAAGATGAACAAAAACCAAAATCACGTGATAATTTAGAGACTAAAAACATATTTAACCCTAAATATGTATTTTATGTTTTTTTATAGATGGTTATTCAGAAATTTTTGCATTATGGTGGAATCTAACCGACGGGGTTGGCATAAATAGTTATAGAGAAATAATGTTGGATGAAAAAGAAGGTAGGTATTTATTTTTTTATTAATTTCGAAACAAATATCTTTAAGGCTTACCTTATTTTTTATTGACACAATCGTTTTTATTATCTTTTTAACATCCTTTATAGTGGCAAAATATTTCCGTAATCAATTATAGGACTGTATTTTAATATTCATTTTCGTTTTTCATTTAATAATGACAAGTAAATAATAAATAAAATAATAATTTTTTCTCATATTTCAAACCATATAACCTTTTTTTTATCAAAACCTTTTTCCCCTATAATGATGATTAAGATCACAATCTATAAATTTGGAACAACAGTCAAGGTACATAAAACTAAAATATAGGTTGCAATGTAAATAAATATTGGGATAAAAATTCCAAACTGAGAAAAGAATAAATGTACTTTTGCCCAAATTTAGCTCTTCTTTAATACTGCTATTTTTTGTATTCTATACTGAGCCCTTAAAACTCAGAATACAATTTCAATACTATAATTACAGATATTTGCAAAACTATTGAATATTTGATTTTCTTTTATAAGTGCAGTTTGAGTTGTGGTGAATTCTCGGATATTAATAAAAAAAATATTTTTTAAGAATATTTCTTTTACAATCTGTTTATAAAATAATTCGTAATTAATCTATTTCAAATATATTTTGAAAATAAATTAAAACAGAACAATAAAATAGTAAATGATAATCTTTCATTAACTATTTATTCTGCTTTTACTTTTCGTACTTATGAGTAACGAGGTTTTCTCAGTCTTTACACAAAGACCTATCTTTGCCCGACACGATTAAAGGATCATTAATTTAGCCTGACTATATACAACAAATACTTTTCCAGAATTCACAAAGCGTTTAATTAAATTTTAATTTAAGAGAATACAGAAAATGTAAAGAAAGTAAAAAAAGAATCATGATTTCTGAGTGACTGTTTTTGCATCATAAACTTTGTCTCCAAATAAGACATCATGCATAATATTTCTTTCTCTGTTCTTTTGAAAACAAATACTGAAAACGAAATGCCATAAAGAATCATGATTACCTCTGAAAAGATTTATATAAGGGAGCCAGTTGAAGATATCATTTTCCACCTATTCAAACTAAACCAGTTGAAGATGGCATTTTCCATCTTCAAACTTTTCCTATCATCAATCATTCTTTGTACCATGTTGCAGCCATACACTGAAGCTCTCAGAAAGGCAAGCATTTTCATTTTCAACTCCTTATCTGACCACAATTTAAGACTCTCTATTCATGTATCTGACAGTGTTTCTTAACCACAATTTCACATTTTGCTGCTAGATATACAAACAATGTGTCACAATTTTTTTCCTTTAATTTGATTCTTTGTAGCAGACCTATATTGTATACTTGGGAGAACATTCTCACGGTCCAAATCCTTCCCTTCGTGATCTTGAGTCAGCCACAAATTCTCACCATGATTTACTGGCTCCAGTCCTGGGAAGGTATATATAGAATCTTCTAGCATTTCTTCATTCAAGTCCTATATGCATAAAAGAAAAACTTTGTTGAAGAATGACTCACTTTGACTACTTTCTTATCTGTTGAACATCTAACACGTGATCTGAAGATCACTTGATAATCAGAGTGCATATAAAAAAGAATCAAAAGCTTCTGTTTATCTGTGATGTTAGCTTGTTGATTGCTTGAATAGTTTTTCTTTTTTTCCGGCAGCCTTGAGAAAGCAAAGGAAGTAGTGATGTACTCGTACAATAAGCACATAAATGGCTTTGCTGCACAGCTTGAAGAGGAAGAGGCATCAGAGATTGCAAGTGAGAAAAATGGTTACCATGGTTTTGTAGTTTGTAGCATTATTTTGTAGATATTTTAGGTATAATTCGAGTTATAACACCATTTTGAAGAAATATACGTTTGGATGTATTGGTGCAGAACACCCAAGTATAATTTCTGTGTTCTTGAGCAAAGTGTATAAATTGCACACTACCAGATCATGGGACTTTCTTGGGATGGAAAAATATGGAGGAATTCCTGCAGAATCAGCTTGGTGGAAGGGAAAATTTGGAGAAGATACAGTTATTGGTAATCTGGATTCAGGTAAATCCTACACCAGATTTTAGTTGCTCATAACACAAGAATTCAGTTAATGGAAAATATTACCTCAGAAACGTCATTGGTATTGTTTTTCAATCAAATGGAACTTTTTACTTTAATGTATTAGATATTATTATAAAGATGAACTGGAGGAAAATACCAAAAGTAGCTAGGCTAATCTTTATTTAAGTTATCTACTTTAAAAATAATGGAACTGATCAATATTATTTTTCACATGCTTTTATTTATTTCTTTAAGTATCTGTTTACTTCTTATTATACAAATCAAACATCAAAATTATCAAAAAAGAGAACTTTTTCTTTCTTTCTTTATTTTATTACATGACTAAATATTTATTTATTTATTTGTCTTTTCTCTAAACTTAATTTTTTTTTCATTTTTCTTCCTTGTCGCCTAAAATCAGACAAGGAATCGAGGTTCCATTAGTTGAAATGACATAAAAAATAAGCAAAAAGTAAAAAAGTGAACGAAATTTCTAGAAATAAATTAAAAAATAAAAATGTTTGATTAAAAAGAATAAGATAATAAATAAATAAATAGAAGTAGGTGAATAAAAATAATACAGGAAGCTCCAATTTAATTATTCATCTAATAAAAATAAAATAAAATTAACAGTGACCTCATTTCGTTGAACAGGCGTTTGGCCCGAACACCCAAGTTTCAGCGACAACGGATATGGTCCTCTGCCATCAACGTGGCGTGGGAACGGAGTCTGTCAGATTGACCATGTTTCTCTTCCAAACAAGACATTCTGTAACAGGTCATTTTCTCTCTTATAATTACACTAAACACAACCCTTTCATAATTTATATGAAATTTTCAAATGTCAACTACGAATCAGTGTAATCAATCAAGTGTTGCATTATGTACATGTTTTCGTCAGCACGAAATTCACCAGTTTTATTGTAAATAGTTTCAGTTGAAATTTGATTACCAGTACTCATTACAGAACTATGTTACATGATGAACCAGGAAGTTGATTGGAGCAAGAATCTTCAGCAACGGTTACGAGGCACAGAATGGGAAACTCGATCCTTCAAAACACACGGCACGTGACTTTGTTGGCCACGGCACCCATACCATGTCAATTGCTGCTGGTAACTTTGCTCCTGGTGCAACTGTCTTTGGCAATGGCAATGGCACTGCAAAGGGTGGATCCCCAAAGGCTCGTATCGCTGCATACAAAGTGTGTTGGTCTACAAATGATGCTGGTAGCTGCCATGAAGCAGACATTCTACAAGCGTTTGATCATGCCATAAATGATGGTGTTGATGTCATCTCTGCTTCCATCGGTGGCTCTAATCCTTATATTGAAGCCTTCTTCACAGATGGGATTTCCATAGGGGCATTCCATGCAGTTGCTAGAAACATAGTTGTAGTTTGCTCTGCTGGGAACGATGGACCAGCACCTAGAACTGTCGTAAATGTTGCACCCTGGACTTTCACAGTTGCTGCCAGTACAATCGACAGGGATTTTTTCACCAACATTTCTCTTGGTAAAAATCACCACCTTAAGGTAAATTTGTGATTCGATGATATAAAGAAAAGAATAGTATTTATTCTTTTGGGATATATATATATGATCAGTGTATAGGAAAAACCATGTTGCATATATAATCTGGTTTAATTGATTCATGTACGTATGTATGAATATCAGGGAGCCAGTCTTAATAGAGGCTTACCATCACGGAAATATTATCCATTGGTTCATGCTGCCAATGCTGGACTTCTTAATGCGACAATTGATGACGCGTAAGCTAGAATTCACCAAAACTTGCTTCTAACATTTACTTTATTGATTAGATTATCGTTACTTGTTGTTTCTCATGAGTGTGATATATACTGCTGTAGTCGACTTTGCAAACCGGGAACGCTTGATACTACCAAAATAAAGGGAAACATATTGATCTGCATTCGACGTGATAAAACATCATCAATAGCTCAGAGTTACGAAGCTGGTAATGCTGGCGCAGTGGGAGTGTTTGTGGTCAATGACGACAAAAGTGGCAACACACTTCTAGCCGAGCCTTATAGTATACCAGGTGCAAATGTAGATCCCTATGAGGACGCGGATATAGATGAACGTGAATGGTGGGGAAAAGGAGGTTCCGACAAGAACAATAGCAGGTAATCAAATCATATTTCACTCTATGGTTCAACTTTGGATTCAAAGTAAGATAAAATATATGAATATTTATCTACAATCATCTTAATTGGCATTTCAAAGTCATTTTAGATTATTTGACATGAATCTAAACTCATACCTAGTATTGTTTCATTCATAAATTACACTGCAGGAAACTTGCTGCTTACATGACTGTAGCAAGAACACATTTAGGTATAAAACCTGCTCCAATTATGGCTGGATTCTCATCCAAGGGTCCCAGTGCAGTGCAGCCATTGATACTTAAGGTCTATAACTTATCTCGTCTTCACGATTTTTTTGTTTCGTTCTCTCAAGTTGAACACTTAGTTCTCTGTTTCAGCCAGACGTAACTGCCCCTGGTGTGAACATATTGGCGGCTTATTCACTAGCCGCAAGTCCATCAAATCTACCATCAGATAGACGCCGTATTCCTTTCAATATGCAACAGGGAACTTCTATGTCAGGCCCTCATGTTGCTGGTATCGCAGGTCTTCTCAAAACACTTCATCCTGATTGGAGTCCAGCAGCTATTAAATCAGCCATTATGACTACTGGTAAAGTTGGCAAAAATATATCTTTTCGTTCTTGTTCTTCTATTAACATCGTTCAATATTTAAAAAATTTAGTGGACATAACAAACACAATACACTTCTTAGATGTGACTGCATTAGGCAGCTGATTCTGTTAGAAAGAGAATGAAATTAGATGGATGAAACTTCTTGTAAATGAGAACAAACTTTAGTGGTACGTTGATAGAGGATCTAAAAGTGTAAATAAACCTAAAATCAATATGCAAAATAAAGATCTTGTTATAGATGATGAAAAAGAAAAAACTATGCACTTAAAATTTTGGAAGAGTTTTTCTTAATAGAAATTATTCTCTTTCTGCAGCTACCACACTAGATAACAACAACCTACCGATTCGGGATGCATTTGATCAGATAGCAAGTCCGTTTGATTATGGCTCCGGACATATTCAACCTAACCATGCAATGGACCCTGGACTTGTATATGACATGAGAACAAGGGATTACTTGAACTTCATATGCGCTCATGATCACAGCCAAACTTTTCTCAGATACTTTAACAGCATCTCGTACAATTGCCCAGAGTCCTACAACATTGAAAATCTTAACTATCCTTCTATCACGGTAGCAAATCGAGGGATGAACCCTATAAATGTTACTCGGACAGTTACCAATGTGGGGACTCCAACAAGCACATATGTTGTGAGAGCTAACATAACTGAAGGATTTAAGGTTCTTGTTGAACCAAGTTCATTGTCTTTTAAGACTATTGGAGAAAAGAAGACATTTCGGGTTATTCTTCAGGCAATGAGTTGGCCCAGTAACGGTTTTCCAGTATTTGGGAACTTGTCTTGGACAGATGGAAATCACACAGTAACCAGTCCTATTGTAGTTCTTTAACCTCAGAAATTACTCTCAAGAATGACATCATTACCATCTTAGTATGCTTTTGTGTTTGATTTTATTAGGATGCAAGTCCTAAGTGTTTTTTCAGTATTGGAATGTTGTATCGAACTTCGTTTCATTGGAGCTTTGCTTGTATTAGGCACCCTCAAATCGTGCATGGAGCTCATCTGCTAGTAGGTTTATTCTAACTATTAGAATGTGAGAAGTTTTCATGTGAATTTGTTGTGATTATGAAACATTTTGTTCTGATAATATATCTTAAATTTTCTTTTTCAATTTTTTAGAACTGGACAATGAAACCTTCTTTCTGATTAAATTTAATAAATTTTACAGCATAATTTAGCATACTCTCGCCATATTCATGATCTTTCATGTTTTTTCTTTCAGCATTCCTATAGTGTCGAGGAGTGTAGGGTATGTCATTTCATATCCTTTCTTCCTCACAAAAAAATCTGAAACATAATCACATCCTCCATCTGTGCTTAATACTTTTATCAGTTTCTTACTTTATTTTGAATTGCTTTAATGGGAATCCAGATCCACCGTTTTAGATTATCAATAAAGGATACTTTCCTCCGAGCATTCAATTTGAAAGGTTCACATCTGCCTATCCTTGCAAATACTTCTTTTAAAACAATATAACTAAAGGTTAATATGAATACAATTATTTTAAAAGTATAAAGGTATGGCATGCACATGGGACATGTCCCTGGAAATGAAAACAGAATTGCATTATCTTTACATTTTCCTTTTTTGAAGTGATGAAATACAGAATAAAAACAAAAAAGTATATCAGTAGTCATTGCTTTCACACCTTAGACCATTGTTTACAAGGGTTGTTACATCAGAAAAGTTTACTTATAAGAGCTATTATGTAAAAACAGGATGAGGCGGCCATGGAAACCTCAAATTTTCAAAATGCTCCAGGATGGAGGCTTTTATGAAAAAACAAAAACGGCATCTATAACAATTTCCATTATGCAAATCCACATGTGAAACTCACCAAAGGGGCTCCACTCCTACGGAACAAACCTTAAAAGGGCTCCACCAATTTGGTGAAACCTTAAAAGATACCCTCCCCTTGACCCTACCTACCATTTCTAGCTTAGTCAAGACAGGCAGCAACTTCAATTTGGCCAGTTCCTTCCCCCATCAAGAATGCTTATAGACTACATCCACATATTAGGCCAACTTTCCACGATCATGCACTTTCTGTGTGGAAGGTTATTTTTAAATAATTGCAGTATGTTATCTTTTTCTTTAGGCAATATCAAATATCAGAATGGAATTGCAATTATGACAAATAGAGAAATTTAAAACCTCACTTATCTATAATCAGATCATACAAGACAGAGTGATTAGGGACAGCACTCAACCAATTATTTGTAATGAATTTGGCTAATACTTTAACCCATCCCATAAAATTACTAATTATGTTTCTTACAGGCCAAGTTGATGCCAACCAGGGTTTTAGCTAATACTGTTATTCTGGAGCAGCACAGTTTCTTTATGCTGCAATAAAGGTTGCTTCTGGTACATGTTTGTTGTATATTTGAATGGTCCATTATTCTGGAGATTTTGTGATACTCTTATCTAATCCAGGTTGATACAGACAAATGAAACTTAAGTAGGTAAAGTTTAGGGTAAACTATGAAAAGGGAAAACTTGAGTGTCTTTCATTTCAATACGAATTTTCCACCAAGACACCAGATTAGGACGAGGAAAAATTACGTTTGATTTAAAAGAAAACCCTAACCTTTGCTTTGAAAATAGAAAAAGTTGAGATTATATTCGATACAGAAAGAATGAAGCCTCAGATAATGTGAAAATGTGCATCACACACCGTACAATAAGTATGGTTTTAAGACGGCACTTGCTACAAGCAAAAATCATCATTGGCTTCGATGAATCACCATTCATACATAAAAAAGAAACCGAAAAGGCAAAAGCTATGATAAGTTTTCAACGATCTGCAATGGCAGAAATTATTTGGGAAAACAAAAATAAACAAGGAATGAAATGCAGAAAATGGAAAACAAACCAAACGACACCGTAACGAAGACGGCCTCCGTTGGTGGCATTGCAACGCAAGATAGTAGAACAAGGAAGAGACTCTTTATATAGTCAGCCAAATAAACCCTAGGGATCTTTTTTACGGTAAACCCATTGTATATAATGCTATATTTTACAATAAGTTACAAAAAAGTTTAAACCCTTTCGTTCTCCATATTTAGTAAAAAAGTTTAAACCCTTTAGTTCTCCCTATTTAGTTGGATTTTTCTCAGTTTGATCTCTGATTTATTAGAATTCCTAATTAAATCTTTAAAAATGCTAATTTGAATCAATTAAGTCCTTACCGTTAAATTTACTTAACGGAGTTAAATTTTTACACAGATGAAAGGTGATGTGTCAATTTTTGAATACGTGACTCTCCCTCACGCCCTTCCCTATCCCTCGGTGTCACCTACTCCACTCCCAGGGACTCCTCCAACCACCACTCCCAGGAGGTGGGGCACATCTCCGGTGGCCTCCGGCAACTGAAGGCGAGATCCTTCAATCTGCCAAAATGCTACACAAATCACCGAGTGACCTTTTCAAGTCCTATGCGGGTTATTTCATTAATTGGGAAAAGTTGTAATTTTATTTTTGAGGAAGTGAGCATTTCTCCAGGATGAAGTTCGATAGTCCCTCTATTTTATGTGATAAAGGTATTTTTGTTCAGAAGTTTTGAGCACCTACTCACAGGTTCCTTAAACACAAAATGTCGATTCTCTTTATCATTCAACAACTCTTCACTGCATCCTAAACACTAAAATATTTAACTGTTAAACAAAATGATCAAGATAGTGGGAACTGAACATTTCTATATAATTGAATAGTGTCCCCACATCCAAGAAAATAAGATGTTCATTTCTTCTGGCCCTGTCAAAATCACCATCATCTCAGTAGAGCTCTACACCGCCCTGTCATCCCCGTTCCCAACCTCAAAGGCACAGTTTCAAGAACCCCTGGGGATCACACTCTTCGGTCCGCTCCTCTAATTCTTGCAGGATACAGATTCCTGCTTCTTGATCAACCTCTAGCATTACAACCTCTACCCTTTGAACCCCGAGATCCCCCTCGACATCGTGCTCTTCCAAGAATACCCTTTCAACTTCTGCAACGACTTCACCACCGGCGTCCGCTACCACAACCTCTTCGACGTCATGGTCGACGTTGTCATCGCCCTCGCTGTCGCTGGCTACGAGACGATCTGAGACACAGTGTGGTGTTCAATTAAATGGCCTCGGATCAGAGAGTGAGCGGTTGAGAGAGGGTTTTGATATGAGGAATTGGGAAGAAGGAGAAAATGGACGACATGGTGAACTTTCTGTTGGAGGAGAATACGTTCTCACCGCATTTAAGCTTCTTCACAAGCTTCTCGACGACGGCCGAGACGACCAAGCCATTCGCCTCAAACAGTACTTCTCCGATCCCTCTCTCTTCCCTCCCGATCTAATCTCTCGCCTCGGCTCTCTTCGAGGTTGTTTTTCCCTCTTTTCAATTTGCTTTAAATGAATTTTGTAAGGCACTTAGGGTCTTGTTGTTGGGAGAAGATGAGTTAACGTGGCAGGAGTGATGTGGCAAAAATTTCCACGTCAACGTTTCAGTTTATCAAAAATTTAACTCCGTTAAATAAATTTAATGTAAGACTCAAATTGATTCAAATTAGTATTTTTAAGGATTCAAATGGAGATTCTAATAAGTCTGGGATCAAACTGGAGAAAACCCACATAAATAGGACAATTAAAGGATTTAAACCTTACAAAAAATATAAAATGCCTTATTCAAGTAGTTTATAGAAATAAAAAATAATTAAAAAAATTACTTAAATAAAGTTGTATTTCATGAAATCATCACTAAACATTAAATTTAAATATAACTAAAAAAATCACGTTTTTTTAAGTTAGAAAGCCAAATTCATTAATTTAAAAAATATAACCAAAAGAAAAAAAAATACAGGAATCCAAAATATTTTTTCCTTTTTTACAAATTTGTTTTTTTTTTATGAAAACCAAAAACATTACTTTCCCCTTAAAATCGCACTATTTATTTGATGAAACAAACATAACAATTGCAGAAACTACATCAAACACGCTTACAGAAAACATGAACGTAAGAAAACCTTACACCACAGCAGAAAAGAAGGTTCAGTTATTGACAAGTTGAGCAAGTGTGACGATGGAGAGTGAATTGAGCGAAGATGATTTTGGCATCACAAAATCGTTATACACTTGTTCCATGCTTGGACGAAAACGTGGAGTTTCACTTAAGCAAGCAAATGTTACTTTGGCAATCAAAATCACCTCCTCATCAACTGGATTCTCTGGAAGGGCTAGTCTTTGGTCCAACATATCCTTCAACAGCAAATTATACGCTGATGTTGTTTCAGAAGATGGAAACAACGATGGAATGAGATCTCCTGGGTGCTTTCCCATCATTATTTCAAAGCAAAGCACTCCAAAACTGAACACATCACATTTTTCATTCACTTCCATTGTATAAGCAAGCTCTGTAATTGACCAAATACATGAAGATAATGTTATACAATAAGTAGCAGAAGAACTTGTTACTGAAACATGCATATATAGGAATCAATGCTCAAGAACAAAAGGGTCTAACCTGGTGCAGCATACCCATATGTGCCTGCAAAAGCTGTTAAATTGCGTGAATCAGGATTCAGAATTTTAGCTGTTCCAAAGTCAGAAATTTTTGCTTCGTATTCCGAATCTATAAGAACATTCTTGCTTGATATGTCTCGATGAATGATAGGAGGAAAGCAACCATGATGCATATGATACAAAGCATTAGCGACACCTTTAACAACCTTTACCCTCATGTTCCAATCAAACGTTGTTGCACGTACATCATCCATGAGTACTCTATCCAAACTACCACCCTCTAGGAACTCATAAACCAAAAAGGAGAAACGTGGATGTAAACAATATCCAAGTGACTTCACAATGTTACGATGCTTGATTTCTGCCAAGGCTTTAACCTCAGTCATAAAAGCTTTTAAATCCGGTGTTTCTTCATCGGGTGCAGCATGAATCTTTTTCACAGCAACAGTCTGTCCTGTGGGTAATTTAGCCCTATAAACAGATGCAGACCCTCCTACTCCAATAAGATATCTGTCATCAAAATTCTCTGTGGCTTCAATGATATTTTCATACACTAATTTTCCATCATAACTCCATATGGCATAATGTTCCTGAGTTTCTTCTTCTTTAGCATCCTCCTTTTTGCCTTCTGTTATTGTTCTTCTGTAGCGAATACAAAACAAAACTACAACCACGAGTACTACCAGAAGTAGAGCACCCAAAGTAAGGACTAATGCCAACATGGTGACATTTCTTTTCACTTTACCAATACGACTGTTGCAAGGCACCAAACCGTGGACATTTCCACACAAGCCTTTATTACCTTTCAATGCATCAAATGAAACATTGCGAAAGGCCCGACTGTTAGGAATTGGACCCTCCAATTGGTTGTTAGATATGTCAATCTTTGCCAAGCCATCCTTAAAATTAGATGGAATGCCTCCAGAGAGATTGTTGTGAGAGAGATTTAGCGTTTCCAAACTTTGCATACTTGCAAGTGAAGATGGTATTTCTCCATTTAACAAATTGACACTAAGATCAAGGCTTTCAAGAGATTGCAAACGACCCAATTCCAAGGGAATGCTTTCTGTCAATCTGTTGTTGCTCAAGTTCAAGCGAATCAACTTGAATAACTCTGCCAACTGTTTTGGAATTGCACCATCTAAATTATTTGCCGAAAGCTCCAGAGTGTCAAGGTTCGACAAAGCACCTATTTCTGTAGGAATAGAGCCAGAAAGTTCATTGTTGCTTACTGATAGCTTCAATAAAGATGTCAGCTTCCCGAGTTCTTTTGGAATTCTCCCAGTTAAATGATTTGAAGACAAGTTAAGATCTGCTAACCTGGGTGCCCGGCTGAGTTCTGGTGGTATACTACCGGTTAAGTTGTTGTTGGACATTATAAGGCTTGAGAGACTAGGACACTTTGCCCAATTTGGAGAAATGTCGCCGTAAAAATTATTCCCACTCAGATCAATGTAATTCAACAATGGATAAACACCAAAATCATCTGATATATTTCCACTCAACCGGTTTCCTTCTAGTTTGAGTCTCATAAGACTGGAGCAATTTTTCAGGCTTTTTGGAACTGGACCCGTGAAATTATTACCTTCAGCACTGAGAGACGTTAGTGACCCACCAAGGCAAATTTGTTGGGGCAGAGGGCCAGTGAAACTATTTCCAGCTAGTTGTAAGCTTATTAAATTGGTGAAGTTATTCATTCCTGGTGGTAATCGGCCTTCAAGTTTGTTGGTATGCAAAACTAAATAGATGGGGTTTGTCAAATTTCCCATGCTGGGAGGAACAACTCCGGAAAGATTGTTCCTGGAAAGTTCTAAGGCCTTTAGATTGACCAAGTTTCCCAGGGAGGGAGGAATTGGTCCAAAAAGCATGTTAGCGGCCAAGGACAAATTGACCATCTTTGTCAAGTTTCCAATATTGGGAGGAATTTGTCCTGTAAATCTATTTTGATCGATTTCAAGAGCATGCAAATTGGTCATCTCTCCTATGAAATGTGGAATGGGGCCATAGAGTATATTTTGTTGGAGCCTGAGGAATTTTAAATTTGTCAAGTTTCTAATTGAAGGGTGGATTGTACCATTGATAGAGTTGAGTTGCAGATTAAGTTCGACAAGGTTGGCCATCCTTCCAATTGTTGGAGGAATGGTACCAGAAAGGTGATTTGATTCAAATAACAGACTCTCTAAGTTCCTCAATTCTGCAATCTCTTCAGGAAGAGGGCCAGAAATGTTATTGTATTTCAAGTTTAGAATCTTCAAGTTGGCCAACTTGGTCATGGAAATGGGGATTGGACCACTAAAATTGTTTTTATTCATTATCAACTCAGAAACTCTGGACAGGTTAGCAATTTGTTGAGGAATAGTATCACTGAAACTGTTGTTACTGACATCCAGAGTTAGCAGGTTTGGAAAAGATGAGAAGTTGAGAGTGTGAAGAGTACCTTTTAGGCCATGATTTGCTACATTTATAGTGGTGACAGAGTTGGATTTGTCACAAATGATTTCTTTCCACTTGCAATGATTCACACCTTCAGTCCATGAAGACAGAGAAGCTTGGCTTTGGTTGTCAAGGCTAGCTTTCCACTCAAGTAAAGCACCTGCTTCCCTCACTTGGTTTTCATCAATGGTGGCAGCAGAAGAAAAAATGGTGAAAAAATGGAGGCCTAACAGTGAACAGAGAGCTACTGAAAGCACAGTGAAGACCATGTTTGAGGTACTCATGATTGAGGTATGGTATACTACAAAGATGTTGGACATGGAGACGGAGTTATATAGTGAAATACTATAGTAGAAAAGCTTCTCAGGTTCAATGTGAATGTTCGCACATAAATTATTGACCAAAGACACATTACATTTACACTCTACTTTTTCTGAAAGTTAAAGTGGAAAATGGTTATGTTATGCTAAAAATATAAACAAACTGAACGTTTTCAATTTTTAAAATATAATGAAATGACTAAATATTAAAAATAATTATTGTATTTTAATTAATTTATTTTAAAATTTTGATAAAACGAGATTGTAGGTTACATTGACATGAAGTATATTTTATTTATCATGAATAAATATAAACATTTAGGAGTAGAATATATGAAGAAAAATTTTGATATCTATAAACATAAACTTTTTTTAGTTCATGAATAAATATAAATATAAACTTTTTTTAGTTCATGAATAAATATAAACATAAACTTTTTTTAGTTTATGAAAAAATTAATTTAACCTTTTCTTCCTTATAAATATTTATAAGAAAATAATTCAAATATAATCTTACTTTTACTCTCTTAATAATGCTTATAAAGAGGCTTATTCAAACACATCCATAAATTTAAATTATCATATATCAATGTGATGCTCATAAACTCAAATGAACATATATGAATGTTAGTCATTATTATATGAAAAGAAGACTTAAAACTCATATTCCTTTCAACCATCTGAAAAATGATAATGACCCCATCATAAGATTGAGGAAGACCTATAAAGTCACCAAATTTCTTTTATGTTCATGATTATTTATTTTAAAAACTCTACAATAATTGTTGAATAACACAAAGATCAAGAACTGACAATATAATCAACACAAAAATTATACAATAAATGTTTAGTTCAATCTATAATAATCAAACATTTTAGATTTTCCGGTATGAATTTAAAAGTAATAGAAACCAGTTTTTTTATTTAATTTTTTTAAAAATGTAAATCAAATCTATTTAATTTTTTTAAAATGTACAATCAATTCTTTACCTTGACTCAAAGTCGTGATAGGGTTGTTAGAGGATAGGGATTACGTGTGTAACCTGTCCTCTTTGTGAAAATATCCTAAATTTCTAAAGGAGGAAAAAAGTGTTTCCATGTAAAAGTGTCTTTTCTTTCATCATTAACTTTTTTATATTTTATTATTTTCACTTTTTTCCAAAAACACAACAACTCAATATAATCCTTTCTTAATTAGATAACACAGGATATAATATAAATGTTGAAAACACATCCTTAAATAAATAAAAATGTGTTAAGATAATATAACATAATATTATTATTTTTTATGATGTGTCATTTTATCGTGGATGTGATATTATAAATTCTATATTATTTTCCTCAATTTTTTCTTGTTTTTTCAATTAAGAGTTTAATTTCATAAACTCTTTATTCACTATGTAATGTTTAAAATTTATTTTCTTTATTTTTTTAATCATTAACTTTTGTTTTATTTGAATAAATTTTTATTTTACTTAAATAATTTTTGTCATCCTTTAACGATTCGATTAATTTGATAAAAAAAAAATTATATTTGTATGGTATTTTATATCTTTTATATTTTTGCTTTTGTATAATTTCGTTGAATAACATATCATAGTGGAACTATGTTATAAAGTTTTTTTTGTCACAGTTTACTTGGATTATGACCAATGAAAATTGATTTGAATCAAATAATTTGTGCTTATTTGTTTATAGTCGGATGGTGGTTCGAGAATAAAAAGTCATCTTCAATCATATTCTAACCTGACATATTAAGTTTTAATGCAATCCCTTAATTTAATTTATGCCCGATATATATAATTTTTAAGAATAATGATAGTTTGAAATACTTAAATTTTTCACTCATTTAATACTATTTTTATCTAATTTTATTTCTTTCTTTTTTCTTAAAAAATACAAAAAATTATATTTTTGTGACCATTTTATCTAAAAATGTGTCAAATTTTAATGTTATCTGTAAATTAAAAAGCTTGTATGATTATATCAACAGTGTCTGATAAATAAATTTTCTTTTATTAGTTGCAATGATTTTTAACACGCTATTTAAAATCATGTTAAACTTTTTAAATTCTTAAATTATCTTTACCCTTTTATTGTAAAAGAAATTCTTTTTACCATATAATATAATGTTTCTTATCCTTTACATATGATATGAGGTGGGGTTTTACTTTTTTATATTATTAATTTTTACATGTTTTGTATTATATCATTTATTTTAACTATTATACTATTTATATAATCGATTTTATTATTTTAATGTTTTACTACAATATTGAACTATAGATCCTTTTCACATTTTCAATAGAAGAATGACAGAACCGATATCTTAATCAGGAAAGTATAATTCGACATATATGACATTTTATATAGATCCTTAATAGCCAACTTTAAAAGATTCCTTAACTTTTTCCTTTTATAAAAGTTCTCTTTTTTTATATTATATTTAATTTACTTAAGAAAAAAAACAACTGCCCACACATCCTTTTTCTTTATTTTGCTTCTTTTATTAACTTTTTATACATTGAAAATACACATATGATTACATATAGATAAAGTAATAAAATAGAAGTAAGATATGCACTTCATTTTTAGGTTAATTTTATAAGATTGATTTTATACTATTTTATTATATCATCAGTCTTTCATTTAATATAAATAAATATAGTTATACTTAAACAAGTACCTTTGTCGCTACCATTATTAACATCAGAATCCAAATTGTGGGAACCATAAGAGATATGGTAATGACTATATCAAGTCTTCGTCTAACTCATCGTAATACAAATATGAAGTTAAGATGTTCTTGTTAAATTATACAATATTGGGGTTTTATGAAATAATTGTTTATAAAAAACTATATAAAAAATTCCTTAAAAAAGCTAAAAAGAAAAATTATTATTTTCCAAAATAAATTAAATTAACTTAGTAGAACTTATAAATTACTTGTTAGGTCATATTTTTAATTAATTATTATTATTATTATTTTGATGATATATATTGAGTTAGCTATAGGGTTTTATTTAATGAAACATATTCATATTATTTATATAGGATTATAACGGTGAGTACCTTGCATCATGATCGCAACCTTTTAAAGATTAATATCAATAAAGATTCTTAAATATTTCTTAAGTTTTAATTTGTTAGAAACAAACACACGGACATAAAAGAATCATTCTTTGAGAGAGAGAGAGAGAGAGAGAGAGAGAGAGAGAGAGAGAGAGAGAGAGAGAGAGAGAGAGAGAGAGAGAGAGAGAGAGAGAGAGAGAGAGAGAGAGAGAGAGAGAGAGAGAGAGAGAGAGAGAGAGAGAGAGAGAGAGAGAGAGAGAGAGAGAGAGAGAGAGAGAGAGAGAGAGAGAGAGAGAGAGAGAGAGATGAGTATCAACTTGAAAATATTGAATATTATTTAGAGATGGGTCTCAATCCTAAAATTTCAAAAGCACAAGTTCCATAAGTGATTGTGCTTTTTACAAACAAGCTCAATGCAAAAAAGTTAAAAACTTAACACACCTTATTTATTGACAGGGTTCAAAACAAAAGGAGTAGGAAACACTCTTATTTAACAACCCAAGAAACACCAATCGCAAACACACAAAAATGACATCACAACAAAACAAGGACAATAGTAATATCTAAGGTTAAAGCACAGTGATTGGACTGGTTACTGTGTGTTTGCCATCTGTCCAAGATAAATTCCCAAATAAGGGTAACCCATGGGGCACTCCAATTGCCTGCAGAGTAACATGAAACGTCTGCTTTTCTCCGGTTTTCGTAAAAGTCAAGGAACTTGGTTCAACAACAATCTTAATCCCTTTGGGTGGATTAGTACTCACAGTATATTTCCCTGGAGGCCCAACGTTTGTAACAGTGCGAGTAACATGCTTAGGCTTTGAAGTGGGATGATGTACTGTAATTGAAGGGTAGTTAAGATCTTCAATTTTGAAAGACTTTGGACATTTGTAAGGGACTTCCAAATTGGCAAAAAACTTGAGAAGGGCTTGATTGTAACCAGAAGCACATAAGAAATTCAAGTAATCAGTTGTGTTTAGATCATAAACAAGTCCAGGTTCTATTGCAAGGTTAGGTTGAACGTGTCCGGCACCGTATTCAAATGGAGTTGCTACCTTATCAAATGCGTTCTGAATTGGTTTCTTCGTGTTATCTAAAGTAGTAGCTGAAATCAATCAAGAGCAGGGTTGTTAATAAGACACCAATTGTTTTCCACATAACATGTCTCACATCAACGTTTTGTATTTTATGAATACGAGAAAACATTTTGTTAAGAATGCATGGTGTACCTGTAGTCATAATAGCAGATTTGATGGCTGCGGGACTCCAGGTTGGATGGTACGTTTTGAGAAGACCCGCAATGCCAGCAACATGAGGACAGGCCATAGAGGTTCCTTGTTGCACATTAAAAAGAGTCCTTCTTGTATCTGATGCAAGATTAGATGGGCTGGCGGCTTGTGAAAAGGCAGCAATTATACCCACACCCGGACCAGTTATGTCAGGCTGAAACAGATTAAGAAACAAAGTACCTTACAAATCAAAAATCACGCATCTTCCCATGTTTCTATGACAAAATGTAAATATAAATTATAGACCTTTAGTATCAACGGTTGCACCAGACTAGGACCCCTAGATGAGAATCCAGCCATGATTGGAGCTGGCTTTACATTTAGATGTGTTTTTGCAGCACTCAAGTAGGCAAATATCCTGCAAAATACTTATAAATTCATAATACTTCATTATACACACAGAATTAATTCGACGTAATAATATATGACTTTACCCGCCACCGCTGCTTTTACCGGCGGCTGTAACATTGGCATAATTAGTATCCGTTCCACTTATACTTCCAGCAGGTAAAACTTGATTTTCGGCCAGAAGTAAATTTCCACTTTCCTTATCATTCTGCACCAAAACTGCCACAGCACCGGCAAGTTTACCCTGTTCACCCTCTTTAACAGATTGTAATTTATCACTTCGAAGGCAGACAAGTATTTTCCCTTTTACTTTGGTAGGATCAAGAGTTCCCGGTTTGCAAACACGCCTGCACCAACATACACATGTGAGGCAACGAGTATAAGTGTTTGAAGCAATGCTGGGAAACAAAAATAGAGCTTACGCGTCATCAGCGGAGGCATTACGAAGCTTTGCTTTGACCGAAAATATGATGGGATAGAACTTTCGCTCATTTCGTCGAAAGCCTCGATTAAGACTGGCAACCTGATAGAAGTGCAGTGAAATTATTAAGTTAATAAAACAAAAGTACAGATGCACGTTGAGATTGGATAGAAAGATGATACCTGAACGTGTTTGTCCTTGCCAAGAGCAAGGGTGCTGAGGAAATCCCTATCCATGGTGCTGGCAGCAACGGTGAAGGACCAGGGTGCGACGTTTGTGACAGATGAAGGTGAGGGGCCATCATTTCCAGCAGAGCAAACAACGACAATATTTTTTTCGACTGCATGGAATGATCCTATAGAAATACCATCAGTTAACAGAGCTTCCGTGTAGGGATCGGACCAACCAATAGAGGCGGAGATGACATCAACGCCATCATAAATTGCATGATCAAATGCTGCCAGTAAATCTGCTTCGTGGCACCCTCCTGTGTCCAGTTTATTCCAACATGCTTTGTAGGCCACAAGGCGAGCTTTTGGGGACCCTCCCTTAGCAGTACCTTTGCCATTACGTTCTACATTCGCACCAGGAACAAATCTACCACCTGCAGTTGATAAAGTGTGGCTCCCATGCCCTACGAAGTCACGTGCACTGCGGAACGCTCTCTCAATCTTCCCAACTTCCGCCTCCCGATTCTTCAAGAATATTCTTGCTCCAATCAACTTCCTGAATCTTCTACCATGTTAGCTTCTACCACATTACCCATACCACGACACCGTTTTTCAATGATAAACATTGCAGCAATAATATACTAATACATGGGCAAAGTAATCTTTCGCTTTACGATGATTGAAATATGAAAGAAAATTGACCTGTTACAGAAATTTTTCTGTGTAGTGTTATAACTGTCAATTTCACAAACACCTTTCCCACGCCACTTTTCAGGTACTGCCCCGTATCCTTTGTCGTTAAAGCTTGGGTGCTCCGGCCAAACTCCTGCTCAACCGTAAGTGAATTAGCATAAAAATGTATAGAATAATGGGGTCTCTATACATCACTCAACATATAGATACGAATTCAAATTTCAATAGCAAACTATTAGAAAGTATATTTATAAATTCATTATTTATAAAGATTTTAAGATTTTAAATTAAAAGTATACTTATGACTCCTCTCTGATGAAAGATCCAACATTTATCAACTTACAAATATTAATATGAATTTATTAATTAAAGAGAATCGCGAGATAATTATTTTAGCATTTTCTAATTATATAATTTTACTTAGTTTAAGGTTTGAAATTTATATGTACTTTTCTTTCTTCCTAGTATACTATTTAATCATTGAGCTATACTTATATTTTTTAAGTTATACTTTCAATGAAATATTCAATAAAAATTCAGTTTAAGAAAGCAATTATGAGTAAGTAATGTGCTTAAAAGCATTTGTTATCCTTTATAATGGTAATGTTGGGAACAATATTTTTGTCATAGAACAACAACCTATAAATAGGTTTCTTTTTGAAGATTCAGGGCAGCATCAATTAAACAACCTCGGTATTAAAAAGTCTTTGTTTTGGGATGAAATGTAATTAAAGTATAACTCTTGTGTATTTTTTTTTTATTTCTATCTATTCGTATGCAAAAAATTTATTTTTCACTTTTAACAGTTTTAGAAAGAGAAATGATATTGAACAAGATACTAACAATCCACCACCAAGAGTGGAATGGATGTATTTAAAATTTATTTAATGTGGTTATAAGACATGGTTAACTGCGTTAAGGAATTTGATTAAATGATATTTTAATTTCAAAATTATGATGATTAAATTAAGAATGATATTAATAGTTTGGAGATTTCTTTTATAGTTAATAAAATAGTGTTTCTCGGAAGCTTTTGACTAAAAGAAATTAAGTTAACATACATCTAAAATATAATTAGTTTTGTTGAATAATTATAGGCATAATTTTATTAATTATTATATTATAGTAGACTTGAAAAAGATTTAAAATATATTATAACAAAATGTGATTATTGTGAATTTGATTAAATAAATATTTCAATTTAAAACTGTCACATGATATAAAAATACCACTTATTAGTATAGAAGGGGTCTGTGTGCACCAAGTGGTGCAGGTCTTTCATCTCTCAAACTTTTATGGGTGATCATCACCATAAGTTTTAAATAAAGAGCAAGCATACCTGTATCAATGTTGGCTATGATTGTGTTTTCCCCATATCTTGCTTTGGTCCAAGCAGAGTTTTCAGCAACTTTTCCATTCTTTTCCAGTCCCAGGAAATCCCATGACCTGGTAGTGTGCAATTTGTGCTCTTTGCTCAAGAAAACAGAAACTACCTCTGGGTACTCTGTTTCAGACCAAAATCATGTGGCTTCAATATATGTACAAAACGAGGGACATGCAAATAATCACACAAACAATATCTTCTTACCTGCTATTTCTGCTGCTTCTTTCTCTTCGAGCAAGGCCGCGAAGCCATTGATATGCTTGTTGTAAGAGTACATAATTGCTTCCTTTGCGTCCTCATGACTGTTAAAGTAACAGACTTTAATTAATGCCAATGTCTGGATAACATCAATTTAATTAAAGTAACAACAAATGTGTTTGTTGTGTTACCTTCCTAAGACAGAAGCGAGTAATTCATGATGGGAATTTGTTGCTGTTTCAAGATCAGTGGGAGAAGGGTCTGGACCATGAGAGTGTCCTCCCAAGTACACAATGTACGTCTGAAAACAGAGCACCCATCATCAAATTTCTATGTTACATCTGTTCAATATATTAACAGTGAAAACATGAAATGCAATGCAGAGGTTACTTGCCTTTCTAAGGGCATTGGTGGGTTCCTGCAAGAAACTGCAGAGAAGGAATGAAGACAGAAGAAGTTTGAAGACGGAGAATGTCATCACTCTCATGTAACTTCAGCTCTTGTTTTGGTGTGCTCTGTTCCACTCCTCTGCCTCTGCTTATATTGGGAAAAAAAGTATCAACTGTTTACCCTGTTTTTTCCTTTCTATCATACTTCAATTTCACTTTTTCTTATCTTTCCCATTTTGTTTATCATGGTATCATTCAATAAATTAATATATAAATTATTTTTCTATTTTTTGTTATTCTTTTCACTTCATTGTACTTCCAAAAAAAAATCGTTGCACACTCATCAGTATTCCCTTTGGACTTTATTCTATATAACTCCGCTTTCCTTTAATTGGTGTATGATTATGACATGAGAATGATTGATGTACGAAAGGTACATATACTTAGCAACTGATGAATAGATGCTCATAAAAGAAAGTAGTGTATATAAAGATGGATATTATTTATAATTTAAGTCTGTATTTTTCTTAAATTTGAGATATTTTATCTTCATATAATATTTGTAGTCTTATCAATATAAAAAATATATTTGATAAATTTAAGCAAAAGTATCTTCAAATGTAAGTACAGTTCAATGAATGATTAAATATAAATTATAGTTCAATTAAAGCAATTATTTAAATCAACATGCATGGAATACGTTGTAAAGAAAACAAGATATTAAACTTAACGAAACCTAATAATTATATGAAACAAATAAAATAGGAAAACCTAAGTATTTCTTTAGCAAGTAATCTTCAAAATTATCAAAATGTTATTGAATTTATTAATTATATGATACCATTTAGATAAAATTGTTAGTATATAAAAGTCTTTTATACAGGTTAAAAAAAGTTTTTTATATCAATTTCAAAACTAGTATAAATACAAATTATATAGAAAGTCAAAAAATTTTATACTAATTAAGATTATAATCGATATAAAAAATCGACTTTGGATAATTTATTATTTTCTCCTTTCTCTTTATAGTGTATGTCATGTTGTGCTTGCATTGTGAAATGTATGTTTTCATTCATCTTTGTTTCATAATTGTTCAAAACCCACTATAATCATTTTCATATATTGCTCAAAATACTTTCTCTCCACCTATTCATAAGACACGTAGCCACCGGTTGCTTCTTTCACAATTTCACGTATACTATGCTGCACCTTCACCATCTTTTCTCAATTTCTCATCTTCTCCAACATGCACCAGAAAACATAAGGTTACAACACCTCGTTCAAATATGTTGTGAACGAATAGGTTCAAATTTTGAGTTAGGTATTAATCTCTACTGGACATACTTAATATGTTGCGAAATTCATTCAATCACAAGTTTAGATAAAATTCTTTAAATTCCTAGTCTTTAAAGAGAGTGCAAATTTGATTAATAAACTATTTATGAAGACAAGGTATATTTAGTGTTGGTTTTAATATATAGTTGTAAATTTTAAATTCCTAATATTGGATGCAAATAAGGATATCTATTTTACTTTTGTTGTGAGTTGTAATTGTGACTATTATATTTAACATAATGACATTTTATATGATTGATATGTTATTTAAAGGTTAAATATATTTTTAGTCTTTAAATTTAAACGTAAAATTGAAATTGGTTAGTATTCTAAATTTTAGTATATTTTGATCGTTAAACTTTGTAAATAAATGAATATAATCTTTTTAATTCAATATTTTTAAATTTATTTTACATGTTAAGCGACGTTCTAAGTTAATATTTAAATTAAAACGTGTTAAATAGTGTAAAGTGTTCAAACATCAGTCCAAAATAATGTTAAATGATGTTAAAGCAATTAAGTTAATAGAACTATGTCTATTATCTTTTAAAATCTGAAGACCAAAATTATATCAAAATTTGATATAAGAACAAATTTCAATTTCATGTCAAAGTTTAATTAAACACTAAAAATATATTTAATCATATTATTTAACTCTTCAAATTATATGAGATTATATTTATATTTTATCTAAAGTTATTGAGTTTCATATGGGCTTGTGTTTATATCTGTGTGAATTAAATTTTTGAAAACTTTCACATCAAAATTTTGAAAAATGAAATAAGAATTTAAGTAATTTACTTTTAATTAGCATCAATAATATAATAGAATAATGTTATTCCGAAGGTCATACCGTAAGATCTATCTCATTTTAGACATGCATCTTATAATTTTTTATATTAGAGTATATTCATATGACATAAGATTTAAGATACAAAATTTTAAATAAAATCTTAAATAATAAAAAGGCAACTGTTCACCCAATTCGAGAAGGAAAAATATTATTAAAGTAAATTAATGTCGTATTGAAACAAAAATTACATTAAAATCTCAGAAACAATATAACAGAGAGATAAAACAAAAAATTAAATTATAGTCAATTAACCATTTAAAAATTCGGTTGATTAATATATATATATATATATATATATATATATATTGGATTTTTTTATATAAAAATATATCATGTTCTTTTAAACGTTATATTTTTGTAGTTTCACGGTCCACGGTCAGCCCCGTAACTACCGGTGCTTCTATGTACCTACCATGACATAGAATAGAGAAAATGAAGTTAAGAGGAAGGAAAGTAACACGGACACTTAAAACTAAAAGAAGCATTATTCTTGCACCGTTGGCGCTAGTAACAGGGCAGACAATATGGGAAAGAAAAGTATAATTTTGTTCCCAATCTAAGAGCAAATTACCAAACCAGGCAAATTTACCTCAGATAATACAGAAATAGGCAAAAAAAACTTTGAAATACAAAAATAGGCAAATCGTGGGAGACCCAGACGACTTCTAACGAAAAAATCGTGTCTCCCTGCACGATTTTACCTTATTCATTTGATTAGGGTTGAAGTCATGCACTCCAAAAATAACTTTAGGATATGATAATCGATTACCACGTATTATAATCAATTATCATACCATTTTTAATAAAAAAATTAAAATGTAGGGGGTGTACAACTTCAATGACTTCAATAAGAGAAATCGTGCACCCCCAACACAACTTTACTTTTTTTTAATTTTTAACTTTTATTAATTAAAATCATTTATAATTTCTAAAAAATATTTTTAAATATATTTAAAATAATTAAAATTATATCTAATTAATAATTAAAGTTTTTCAATATTATTAAATAAATAAATTTCATACTTTTAATTATTTTTGTAATTAAATTAGATTTTTTATAAAAGAATTTCAATTAAATAATTTATAACTATAACTATTATAATTATCTAATTAAAAATTCAAAAAAATTTATATTTTATTATAATTTATGTTTTTTAATTTTTTTATTATAGTATACTTTTTTACAAATTATAATTAATTAATAATAATTTTTTCATTATAAACTATTTAAATTAATAAAATTATTAAATATAAACTAATTAAATTAATAAAAAAACTAAATCACTAAAATTGTGGAGGGGTCAACGACTTCTTGTATTGAAGTCGTGCTCCCCCATACACTTTCACTTTATTATTACTTTTTATTTAAAATGATTTATAATTTTTAAATTATATATTTAAATGTATTTAAAATATTAAAAATTATACATAATTAATATTTAAAGTTTTTAAATATTATTAAATAAATAAACTTATTTTTGTTATTAAATTAATTACATTTTTTAAAATTATTTTAATTAAATAATTTATACTATAATAATTAAAATTAAATTATACTAATTATTTTTTAAAATTAATCACATTTTTTAATCACATTATACTAATTATTTTAAAATTAATCACATTTTTTAATCACATTATACTAATTATTTTAAAATTAATCACATTTTTTAAAATTATTTTAATTATAATAATTTAAATAATTATAATGAAAAAAATTATTATTAATTAATTATAATTTAAAAAAAATATACTATAATAATTAAAATTAAAAATAATAAATTATAATGAAATATAACTTTTTTTGAATTTTTAATTAGATAATTATAATAATTATAGTTATAAATTATTTAATTGAAATTCTTTTATAAAAAATTTAATTTAATTACAAAAATAATTAAAAGTATAAAATTTATTTATTTAATATTATTAAAAAACTTTAATTATTAATTAGATATAATTTTAATTATTTTAAATAAATTTAAAAATATTTTTTAGAAATTATAAATGATTTTAATTAATAAAAGTTAAAAATTAAAAAAAAAAGAGTAACGTTGTGTTGGGGGTGCACGACTTCTCCTAAGTCGTGAACCCTCCCTACGATTTCAATTTTTTTATATTTTTTTATTAAAAACGGTATGGTAATCGATTACAATATGTGGTAATCGATTACCATACCCTAAAGTCGTTTTTGGGGTGCACAACTTGAACCCTAATCAAATGAACAGGATGAAGTCGTGCAGGGAGACACGATTTCTTCATTAGAAATCGTTTGAGTTCCTCACGACTTGTCTTTCGAAATATTTTTGCCTATTTTCGTAATATCTAAGATAAATTTGACTAGTTTGATAACTTGGCCCAATCTAAGTCATTGGTTGGCCACACACCATTCTTAAGTGGAAAGGGAAATTTTTCTACGAAACTTCTCTGCCACATTATCTCCAATAACGAAGGAGCTACTTACTTTAGTTCCAACGTTTGTGCCAATTACGAACTAGTTCCAATGCAACAAAGTTCAATACCATAACATTCTAAACATACCTTTTGTGACAAAGTTGAATGCAACAGGAGTAGGAAACACACCTAAAACTACAAGACACTTAAACAATAGCAAACACAAACACAAACAAATGACAAAGATGAGCGTAATTAATATGGTTACAACACTGTAATAGGACTGGTTACATTGTGTTTGCCATCTGTCCAAATCAAATTCCCAAATAAAGGTAACCCACGGGGCGTTGCAATTGCCTGCAGAATAACCCAAAACCTCTTCTTTTCTCCAGTTCTCTTAAAAGTCAAGGAGGTTGGTAGGACACGAACCTTTATCCCCCTGGGCCCATGAGCATTCACAACATACGTGCCTGGAGGCCCAACGTTTGTAACAATGCGAGTAACATTTATAGGCTTTGAGGCAGGATGATGCACCGTAATAGAAGGATAATTCAGATCCTCGATTCTGTAAGACTCGGGACATTTGTAAGAGATTTTATAATTGGAAAACAACGTGAGTAGAGCTTGATTGTAACCAGAAGCACACAAGAAGTTCAAGTAATCAGTTGTGTTTAGATCATAAACGAGTCCAGGGTCTATTGCAAGGTTAGGCCGAACAAGTCCAGCTCCGTACTCGAATGGAGTTGCTACCTTATCAAATGCATCCCGAATTGGTTTATTCGTGTTATCTAGAGTTGTAGCTGAAATCAATCAAGAACATAGTTGTTAATAAGACACCAAGATAACATGTTGCGCATGAACATTTTGTATTTTGTGAATACGAGAAAACATTTTAATAAGAATGCATGGTGTACCTGTAGTCATAATAGCAGATTTGATAGCTGCGGGACTCCAGGTTGGGTGGTACGTTTTGAGAAGACCCGCAATGCCAGCAACATGAGGACAGGCCATAGAGGTTCCTTGTTGCACATTGAAAAGAGTCCTTCGTGTATCTGATGCAAGATTAGATGGGCCGGCGGCTTGTGAAAAGGCAGCAATTATACCCACACCCGGACCAGTTATGTCAGGCTGAAACAAATTAACAAACAAATTACCTTACAAATCAAAAATCACGCATTTTCTCATGTGTCTATAACAAAATGTAAATAAAAAATTTAGACCTTTAGTATCAACGGTTGCACCAGACTAGGACCCCTAGATGAGAATCCAGCCATGATTGGAGCTGGCTTTACATTTAGATATGTTTTTGCAGCACTCAAGTAGGCAAACATCCTGTAACATATTTATAAATTCATGGAGTACTTCACTATCACACACACAAAGAACTAATACGATGTAATAATATATGACTTTACCCGCTACCGCCGCCTGTAACATTGCCATAATTAGTATTCGTTCCACTTATACTTGCAGCAGGTAAAACTTGATTTTCTGCCAGAAGTAAATTTCCGCTTTGCTCATCATTCTGCACAAAAACTGCCACAGCACCGGCAAGTTTACCCTGTTCGCCCTCTTTAACAGATTGTAATTTATCACTTCGAAGGCAGATAAGTATTTTCCCTCTTACTTTGGCAGGATCAAGTGTTCCTGGTTTGCAAACACGCCTGCACCAACATAGACATGTATAAGTGTTTGAAGTAATGCTGGGAAGTAAAAGTAAAAATAAAAATAGAGCTTACGCATCATTAACGGAAGCATTTCGAAGTTTTGCGTTGACAGAAGATATAACGGGATAGAACTTTCGCTTGGTTCGTGGCAAGCCTCGATTAAGACTGGCACCCTGATACAAGTGCGGTCAAATTAAGTTAACAAAACAAAAGTACACATGCATGTTGAGATAGGATAGAAAGATGATACCTGAAGGTGTTTTTTCTTGCCAAGACAAATGGTGCTGAGGAAATCCCTATCCATGGTGCTGGCAGCAACAGTGAAAGACCAAGGTGCAACGTTTTTGACGGATGAACGTGAGGGGCCATCATTTCCAGCAGAGCAAACAACGACAATATTTTTGGCAACTGCATGGAATGATCCAATGGAAATACCATCGGTTAACAGAGCTTCCTTGTAGGGATCGGACCAACCAACAGAGGCGGAGATGACATCAACGCCATCATAAATTGCATGATCAAATGCTGCCAGTAAATCTGCTTCGTGGCACCCTCCTGTGTCCAGTTTATTCCAACATGCTTTGTAGGCCACGACACGAGCTTTTGGAGACCCTCCCTTAGCAGTGCCTCTGCCATTACGTTCTACGTTCGCACCAGGAACAAAATTACCACCTGCGGTTGATAAAGTGTGGCTCCCATGCCCTACAAAGTCACGTGCGCTGCGGAACGCTCTCTCAATCTCCCCACCTTCCGCCTCGCGATTCTTCAGGAATACTCTTGCTCCAATCAGCTTCCTGAATCTTCTACTATGTTAACTTCTATCATGTACCCATTTGATAATAACATTTCCCAATGATAAACATTACAGGTATAATGTACCATTTCACGGGTAAAGTAATCTTTCACTTTATGATGACTGAAATAAAAATGTAAATGTTGAAATAAGAAATAGAAAATGACCTGTTACAGAAATATTTTTGTGTAGTGTTGAAACTGTCAATTTCACAAACACCTTTCCCACGCCACTTTGAAGGCACTGCCCCGTATCCTCTGTCGTTAAAACTCGGGTGTTCCGGCCAAACTCCTGCTCAACAGTACATGAATTATAAAAATTTATAGAACAAGGGGTTCTCTATATATCACTCAAAATATGGATACAAATCCGAATTTCAATGGGAAAGTATCAGGAAAACTATGTATACATTAACTATTAATAAAATTCTCAATATTTTGAGTTGACACTAATAAGTTCTCATTGAGTATGACTCGTTGGTGATGAATGAAAGATCCAGCACTTATCAACATTACAAAATATTAATAAAAATTTATTATTAATCAAAGAGGATTCAAAATAATTATTTTAAGCATTTTTGTGATTATCTTATAATTTTTCTTTGTTTAAGTCTTGAAATCTATGTACTTTTTCTTCCTAGTATACTTTCTTCATTATATTGAGTTATACTATTAATTAAATATCTTTGATTAAATTCAAACGTTATAAATATTGATTTTTAATATATATATATATATATATATATATATATATATATATATATATAATAACGTTAAAAATATATTAATTTCTTTTTTTTCGAACGAATACATATTTCATAGTTTGACGTGTATATATATGTAGATAGAATTTTTAAAATATTTAATTATTTATGTTATAAATATTTACAAAGAAATTTATTCAAACATTTTTTTATATTGAAGTAAAATATTAGTTATATATTTCGATATAGTTTAAAACACATTATTTCTAACCTCTCAACCATAAAATTATAAAAATGATTTTTAAATAATTTAAAATATGATTTTTATAATATCCCATAATATTATCAGATAGTCATAAATAGATTATGTAAATATAATATAAAATTAAAAAAATAATTTTAATTTTTAATCGACTTTTATAACAATTAAAATATAAATTTTACAAGATTTTTGCAATAGAGGAAAAATTGTAATTATATTTTGAAAATAATATGATATAGGAAACTTATATTTTTATAATTGAGATCGTTTTACAATAAGAAATAATCTTTTAATATAAAAAATGTATCACAATGCATAGAATTGAAGAAAACATACTATTTTTTTTCAAATAAAAACTTAAAATGATTTTTGTGTCAATATATCATGATATAATCGTTATTGTATGAAATTTTATCCGCGTTCAAGTTAGTAGATTTAATAAGTTTTAAATAAAGAGCAAGCAAACCTGTATCAATGTTAGCTATGATTGTGTTTTCACCATATCTTGCTTTGGTCCAAGCAGAGTTTGCAGGAACTTTTCCATTCTTTTCCAGTCCCAGAAAATCCCATGACCTGGTAGTGTGCAATTTGTGCTCTTTGCTCAAGAAAACAGAAATTACCTCTGGGTACTCTGTTACAGAGCAAAATTATGTGGCTTCAACGTATGTACAAAATGAGGGACATGCTAATAATCACATACACAATATCTTCTTACCTGCTATTTCTGCTGCTGCTTCCTCTTCGAGCAAGGCCGCGAAGCCATTGATATGCTTGTTGTAAGAGTACATGATTGCTTCCTTTGCATCCTCATGACTGTTACAGTAACAGACTTTAATTAATGCCAATGTCTGGATAACATTAATTTAACAGAACAAATGTGTTTGTTGTGTTACCTTCCCAAGACAGAAGCGAGTAATTGATGATGGAAATTTGTTGCTGTTTCAAGATCAGTGGGAGAAGGGTCTGGACCATGAGAGTGTCCTCCCAAGTACACAATGTACGTCTGAAAACAGAGCACCCATGATCAAATTTCTATGTTCATCTGTTCAATAAATTAACAGTGAAAACATGAAATGCAATGCAGAGGTTACTTGCCTTTCTAAGGGCATTGGTGGGTTCCTGCAAGAAACTGCAGAGAAGGAATGATGACAGAAGAAGTTTGAAGATGGAGAATGCCATCACTCTCATGTAACTTCAACTCTTGTGTACGGGTGCCTCTGTTCCACTCCTGTGCGTCTGCTTATATTGGGAAAAGAAATATTGATAGAGTAAAAATATCTTTAACTCTCATCATCACCTAATATGTCCAATATTAACAGAGTAAAAATATCTCAATATTAATTTAACCATTTTAAAATAATATTTCAATTAATATAAATAACTTTATAATTCATCACATAAAAGTGATTATATAAATATATAAAAACCAACATTCCATTATTTGCATGACTACCATTCATTGCCAAATTGATTAAAGTGATAAACTAACAATTAGAAAAAATTAGCATGAAACTAAATTTAGTTAGTTTGAATGAATATTCTATTGTTTGTAAAAGTCTAATCATCATTTTAATAATTCTGACAATGATATTTGTAACATCTTAATTTTAAGAGTTTATAACTAATTAATAAAATAAAATATTATAAAATTGATAAACAAATCATAGTTTTTTTTGTCAGACCCATTAAAACCCACTAAAAACCCCAAGTAGTGGGAGCCAAGTGTCAATGAGAGAGTTAGCATTTCAGTTAGTGAAAAACAGGTGGCTGCAGGAGAGTGGTCGTTCGGTTTTGGGTGACGACAATACTTAATACCAAATTTCAAATATCGTGTCACTTTTCTGCATGTTTTCCTTCTTCTCCAAACTGCTGAAAACGTTTCCTTCTCCTTCTCTCTAAAATCTCCACCTTCTCTCTAAGAAAATCACATATTCTTTTCTTTTGATCACCTCTCAGGCACCGTTTGAACACTCTCGGCGTCAAAAGCTTTCATTTAAACCGATCGATTTGTGGTTCTAAGTCGGTGAGTTTCTTTTTCTTTTGCACGTTCGTTTCTTCTTGCATGCAAACCCATATTTTTGGTCGTCTGAGCGAATCGTATTATTCTGAGTATTTTCTGGTCTTCTGTTTGGTTCAGTATTCCTAAAACGTGATTGTCGAACGTTAAGGTCGTTGGAGGTGGTGAGCTCTATTCTGCACTTGTGAGCGTTCGGTTACTTTTAGAGGTAAGTGAAGCGTATATAATTTGATTAAGATTCTTGTTTTGAACGTTTGTATGCTTGTATGATACTTTGTTTGATTATTTGATGAGTATGAAATATGCGTGTTACTTCATGTTTGGATATGTGGATGGATGATTGATAAATGGTGTGAAATCAGTTGAGATAGGGTTTGATCTCCAAACTGTAGTATTATGAGTAAATGTTGTAGTATGGTCGAACATCATTAGTGATCGTTCGATTCTTCATGGAAGTGCATGGTCTTAACGGATTTCTCATGCTTTATGGATATTGTCTGAGAGTCATTCTGTAATACTCTGTAGAATTAGGTAAACTATGACTGAGAGTTAGTATTAGCCATTCAGTTTTCCTTTGAGTGTCCGTCTATACTAAATTCTTCTTCTCGAGAGAATTTTGTTAATAAAGATCGTTTTATAATATTAGATATATGTAAATAAGCGTTCGGCCTAAGTGTAGTTCTCCTTTAGGTTTTCTAAACAGTTTAGTTAATGTATTCTATACTACATAAAGTCGTAGATGTTATTGTTATTTTTCATTAAAACTAAGTGTAGCGCAATTATATATATGTATATATATATATATATATATATATATATATGTGTGTGTGTGTGTGTGTATATATATATATATATATATATATATATATATATATATATATATATATATATATATATATATATATATATATTCATTCGTTTATGTAAGAGCTCGTTCAATAGTGTACAGTTTCTACAGGGTTCGGTCTTAAGCCAAGCGTTGGGTCTCGTTTCAGTAATCTATTAGTACCATTTTTGAAATAAGAGTCTTCAGCCAAACTCAATAGGTTTGTTTCTTCATAGTATCTCATAAGTTATTGGTATTTGTTGTCAACGGTGTTGGTCTTTAAAAGGTGGTCGGCTTAGAGTCTTAGTACTCGACCTAGGTTTCGTGACGTTCGAACCCTTAGGAGTCTATTTATTGAAGTGGACAAATTCGTAAATAGCGCTTGGTTAGGTTAGTTTCTAAGAAGTGTTATTCCAGTCGGACTCATGCTATAATGAGAAAGTGTGATCTTATTTCAGTTGAATATATTGATGATAAAGTATGAGAGAATTTGAAATGTGATGTGAATGAAATAGTTTGGTTATGAACGAGTATTCCAAGGAGGAATATCTCGAAAAGTGGTTATTGATTGGTAAAATATGAATGTGGGCAAAGCTTAGCGGGCGTTTATCCTGATATTCCATGATTACTCATTCTCACGTAGAGAGGAGTAAGTCATGTGTGGGAATGGCAGGAGATCCAAGTCCATAAGGTTAACTTGGACGGAACAGATTAATCTCGGGTGGCAGCTATTGAGGGTATCTCAGTTACTACATCACCCGGGTGCACAAACGTCGTAGCTACACAGGATTTATACAGTCCGGACAGTCAGAGTTAAGTGGTCAGTCTTTGCATGCCATGATGTATGAATTATGATTTGGTTATTGTTGATTTAATCATGAACGTTGTATATTGCTATTGAATTAATTAAATTACATAAGCTTACCATGTTTATCATTTTGTCTGTGTTGTGCGTTCGGTTGTTGTCGTGTTGCAATAATCATTCGTGTGGATGTGAGCAGAAGGAGAAGAACTACTAGAAAAAACATTAGAAGAGGAAGTGAGGGTCAAACCTTAGGAACGTTCTGTTTGTTGTTGGCTTCATCTTTTGTAAGACCGTTCGGTAATAGTTTATTTTGTAAATCGTTCGGTCTAGTTGTAGCTAGTGTTCGATTTTAATTCCCTACTATTATGTAAGGTCGTTCGGCCATAATAGTATCTCGTTATGTGTAGAATTGATCTGTAATATTATTGATGTGATTATTCTCGTATATGGTTTTATATTATATTTTTGAGATGTTACAGTTTTAACGTTAATATATTTATAAAAAAATAACTATAATAGTAAAATATATTTAAAATAACTTAGAAAAATTACTAGATGACTAGAAAGAATATCATCGTCTTTTAATAGAGATACTTCAATACTTATCCCTCCTCTGGTTATTACAAAAAAAAGATGATTATTACAAAAAAAACAAATAAAAAGATAAAAGAACACTAAAAGAGACAGAATAAACTAATATGCAAAAAAAAATTCATAAAATTAACATAGAAATATCATCATACATCACTCATTTATAAAACAATCATATCACTTGTAAAAACTAATTTTATACTCAATTATTAGAATGAAGCATTAATGTGAAATCTCGATGGGTCTTGTACTTGTAGTGACTTTCTATCTCTTTAGAATTATTGTCAATGAATTTTATCATACTACACACAAAGTTAATTTGTTAACATATTTGATGAAGGTAAAGTCCTTATTCTAAAATTTGTTGCACAAATCAAAGTCTATTGAAAAACACCAATTTTCTTGTGAAGGAACACTACATGCACTATTGGAAAAGACAATCTACTTTACTTCAAATCAAATTCATTTTTTTAAACCAATTCAAATGAGTGAGAGCATTTAAATTTACAATTTTCACTTTTTTAATATAACTTAAAATCTACGAATGAATTTGTGAGTTAACATAATTTACCATATCAACTCAGATAAATCAAGTTCTCATTAAAATGAGTTCAATTTTAACTCATACCAAAATTTACAATTTTTTATAAACTCAAACCTATAATAAACCAAATTTCCCAAAAATATTTAAATTGTTTTGTTAACACTAATCATCCCTATTATCTTTTTAATCTTTACAATATTAAATTCAATATCACCAGTCAAAATATTTGTCAATCATTAACTCAAACAGTAGTATTATATATTTTAAACATATTCACATATTTTAGGCACAAATAATGATTAACCTCTGATTATTTTTATTTTTCATTATTATTGGGTTGGAGTTTCCAAGCAAATCAAATGGAACCCTTTCCAAGTTCCAACTTTGCCTACACCAATCACCATTCATTAGCCTTCTGTCACAAAGCAAAAGTTTCCACCTCACTGTCTAGCTGTATGCACATCTTTCATCACGTACACCATCTGACGTGATCGATTCCACCATCACTCTTTTTACATCACCCACAAATTTCAAATTTAACATCTTAGTCTTATAGAACTTATTCATTAATTGTTAAATAAAACACTAGGTCAAGAGTAAATAAAAGTGAAAATGGCCAAAGAATTACTTTGAAAAATAATATTAAAAAATATTAAGAAATTTCTTCTTTAATAGAGTTGTAAGTCTAAACGTATGGCCCAACCCTTTGAAAATTTTGCAGTAAATAAGTTTTTGTTTTTACAAAAAGAGCCATGCAAGATGCTTCCATTCACCACTTTATGACTTTAGTAATTGCTATTGTTGACCATCACACCTGTCATATCACATGCATATAATTATTCTGCTTAGTAGTTTTAGCACTAAGCGAAAAAGCACCTTATAATAAAAATAAATTAGAAAAAGCCTCTTTAAGTACAAAACCCCTATTTCATCAATCAACCAAAGATGAGAACAAAAAATACGAGTGCAAGCACTCCAATATTATATAAAGACAATTAAAGAAAAGAAAAGAAAAGATGTTGTAAATTTTGATAACTATAAAATTGTTAAACAGTATTCAACGTTGTATTGTTAAACATAATGATAAACAAATATACAACGTGTGTTTATACTTCAAACGTATAGCCATAATATATGTATAAGAATTACAAATTATAAATTATCTTTAACTACGAATTTTATGCATATTTTCGGTCTCTATAATAGAACACATGAATGTTAACTATTTTAAACTAAAGCTATTCGTAGAAGAAGAACTTAATTAATTCAACAAACATGCACCGCAGTTCACACCAGGACCCCAATTATTAGGAGGAAGAAGCAACAAAGAATGATGAGAAACCATAAACATTTTTTTATGTCTTTCTCTGCTTTTTAGGAGATTAAAAGGACAATTTTATTCCAAAGATAAAGTCATTACCCAAATTTTCTAAGAAACTTCTCAACCCATATTCTCTCGAATAAAAAAAAGGCTACTTTCTTTGCCCACTTTATTTCAGCACTTGAATGAGATTAATGGAATGGTTACCAGAATTGAGAGAATTTGAGTCTACAATATAGTTTAATTCTATTATTGTTGTTTAAAGTTGGATATAAATAATAAAAAGGAGCAATTAAAATAAAATCTCAAACGAGTAGCATTTTAGTGACATGATTATTTAGGATAATAGTAGTTTAATCTTACCTACGAGCACTAAACATACATAACTAAATCAGTAAAATTCAATTGCATTATTATAATCTAGTTTCATTTATCAAACAGTAGCTACAAAGATCCAGAATCAGAAGAATATTAAAAAAAAAGAAAAAAGGTAGAAAGCTTGTTGGATTTTATTAAGGAATTATTAAAAAAACACAATATTAATAAGATTTTAATTTATTTAGATAAAAAATTAATAACTCTCAGTCTAAAAATTATAAAATAATAAATTAATTAATCTTAGTGTTTTTCTTTCCATTTTTTATTTAATCTAGAATTTAAACTCAAACTTAAATTCTCAATCCATTAAATAAAAATATATCCGTAAAATAGTGAAACCCATTAAATTATTAACTTATGTTTTAGAATAAAAAAAGTTTCCGGAACCTTACATCTTAAAGCATTATTCCTTGTTCGTTTTGGGTTTTCTACTTTGCACTCTCTTAGTTTATTGTTAAAAAAAATCTTAATTATAATTTAAAGGATTCGAATCTTTGAGTTTAAAGGGTTAATAACATACATTTTATTTTATTTTATAAAACATTGTTATTAATTTAAGGTAAAGCTTTGTACACCTTGAAAAGCAATTGCACTGCATAATACAATAACTTAAATGGCGTTTTGAGATGCCACTGATACTGGTCAATAAATAAATTAAGAAAGCTTTTTCTTAGAGAGGTAATCATGATGTTTTAGTATTAGATTCCAAGGATTGTGCCAATACTTTAACTATTATAAACATATTTTTTTAATATTAGCTTTTTATATATATATTTATTATTACAAATATTAATTTTTTTATTTTCCACTTTTCAGGGTGTGATTAAGATTACTTTGGTAACAGATTTATACAAAACTATACAAAATAATATAAGATTAAAATTTTGAAAATATAATAATTGAATTTATAATATTTTGCAATAACCATAACAATCAATTTAACTTTATTTAAAACTAAATAATTTATATTGATAAAAAAGAATCATTACATGTGAATTGTTTATTCCTAAATATTACACATAATTTTCTAAACTGGACATTGTGACATCCGGGCACTGACGAGGGCGGGGAGTGACGCCGGTGCAAGAGGCATGGTGCAGGGGCACAGACAAGGAGCGACTCCTGGCAGCTTCGGGTGGAAGGGGTACATGGACGAATCGAACATACACTGGAATGAGAGGAATCTGGAGACTGTATAGGTATGCACTAGTGCATAAACAGTATACGGCACCGGTTCATTTTAGTCATAGGCTTCGGTTTTTGAACCGAGGCATATTCAGACGAGACAAATAGTGGTAGTCCTTTTGCCTCTCATTTTGTTTGTCTCTACGGCCTCGGTTAGAACCTAAACCGAGGTAGTAGGATACTTTTTTTTCTTTACCCTCTTTCGTATCTGATTTCAATTTCAGATTTCAATTTCAAATTTTAATTTCAAATCCCAGACTGAAAAACGAACTGAAAAATGAATTGAGAAACGAACTGAAACGGACTGAAAATCAGCACACTGTTTCACAAAATCAGCACACTCAGATATGTTTCACAAAATCAGCAAACTCAGATAACACAAGAACCCCAAAATTAGATGAATAACTCAAACCCTAAATTGCAAAAACAAGAACAAAATCCCAAATCTGAAAATGAAATTTCAGAAACCCTAAAATGCAAAATCGATTCACTCCGCTGCCGCCGTCCTCGCAACGCGCCACCGCCTTCCTCGCCGCGCCTCGCATCGTCGCGCCTCGCCGCGCCTCACCTGGCCGCGCCTCGTAGTGCCTCGCCGCGCCTCGTAGTGCCTCGCCTCGTATCACCGCGCCTCGCTGCGCCTCACCTGGCCGCGCCTCGCTGCGCCTCACCTGGCCGCGCCTCGCAGTGCCGCGCCTCAAGGGAAGAAGAGAAAGGGAAGAAGCGTGGCTGCTGGGGCGCGTTGAAGATGAGGATCTGAGGGATCTGGTGCGAGGGAAAGAAAGAGATCTGCTACTGTGCGATGTGCGATGTGCGGTGTGCGGTTAAAAGGCAAAGAAGTTTCACCCTTAAATTAGGTCTAGGGCCACGAGGATCTGGGCCTATACGGCCTCGGTTCTTTAATTTAACCGGTGCTATTCTTGACTGATTTGACATGTTGCAGATCTTTATGCTTCGGTTCTGCGTGCAACCGAAGCAGTATTATTTTTTTACCATGTTTAGGCACCGGTTGCCTTTAAAACCGAAATAGTATAGCTATTTTGCACCGGTTTTTTTTGAACCGAGGCCTATAAGGTTTCTTTATTTACGAAACTGCCACCGCGTCTGAATAGGCAGCGGTTTGATATAAACAGAGGTATAATGTGCGAGTTTAAAAACACATTTTGTACTAGTGATGGGACTATACGGTTGAAGGATAGCTTAAAGGGATTAATTTGGCTACTCATATCACCAAATGCATTTGCTTTTCGGTAGCCTAACTCATAAGAACTCCATAGTTAAGCACACTAGAAAGCCTGGTGGTGATTTGTGGGGGCAGTCGATGGTTCCTGTGAGTTGCCGGGACGTTACAGACATCCCTATTTATTTTGTATTACTTAAGACTATTTAAATTTATATTTACACAATATCAATTATATTTGCATTTTCAACATTCTGAGAGCATTATTAAAAAAAAAACTACCACAAGAAAGCTGTGTTATTAATTTTATTGACTTATTCTTTTAATTTTTTTTATTAGGAATAGAGAGAACAAAATTTACATGTTTATTTAGCTAATTTTATTCATTTGCTTCTTCTTTTTTATTCATTTCATCTATTCTTTTAGGATAATATATATTACTTGATTCAGATTTATCAACATTTAATTAGGATTGGTTAATTATTATATTAAATCTGAAGAAATAAAAAAAAACAAGTTAAATTCAAAAGAATGTTCCAACTAATTCAAATAACTCTTTCATAGAAATAGTTTGTAAGGTTTTCTTTTCCTATCATAGTTTTCCAATTTTTCTCATTGCAAGAATTCTTTTATGGGGTGATTATTATTAATTAGTTAAAATTAAAAATAGAAAAAAACAATATACAAATTAAAATTAATGTTCTTTATGAATCAATTACTTCCTCCTTTAATAAATATAAAAAATTAATGTTAAAATACAAAATGCAATAATGGTTAAAATACGTGGTCACATTAAATAGTATGTACTTTAATTAAAATAATTTTGTTTTCTATTATAACATACTAATTTTAGCAATTACAAATTGATGAAATAAGATATTCATAAATAAAACAGATTGTCTCAATATACAAATAAATATATGATATTAATACAATTATTAAAAAATAACTGTAATAATAAAATATATCTAAAACAACTAAAGGAAAATTACTATATGTTAGGGAAAGAAACTCCATAATATCATTGTTCTTTATTAAAGATGCTTCAACAATTATTTTTCGTTTGCTCATACTAATAAGGTAAAACAATTAAGCACACAAAAAACACCAAAAGAAACAACAACGTAAACTAATATGCAATAGGATTTTCATAAAACAATATAGAGATATTATTATATAACACTCATTCGTAAAAAAACAAAAAAAAAACTAAATCACATATCAGGACTCTAGACTCAATTATTTGGGTAAAGCATTGATGTAAAATATTTGAGGTTTTGCACTTGTGGTGGTCTCTACTGCTCTACAAAGTCATTGACAATAGATTTCACCCTACCAAACACAATGTTAGTTTGTTAACATCTTTGGCCAAGGTAAGACTCATAGGTTAGGACCTCATACACCTTTCATCACATACCTCATTCTACTTGAGCTTGAATGGTTATTAGTAATTGCATGCATATTTATCCATAAATCTATGGACTATTCTAAGATAAACATCATAAATCAACCATCATTTTAACATTTACAAAATCTCACATTAAATATACAAGAAGAGATAATATAGATCTATTACTTTCGCTTAACAAGAATATCTACTCCCCTAACAAGTAGTGAATGAAATCATACTCGTTCAACTACAAGATAGATCGTCCAGCGACAACCAAATCAGTAGCTTTCTAACTTTGGTTTCGCCCAACAAATATATTCTCGCCTAATGACCACAAAGTCAATAGCTCTTCGACTTTGACTTCGTCTAGTCAGTAACTTTGCTTTTGGTACCACTCCAAAATACCTCTTATCAATGGAGATATGTTATGTGTATATAAACTCATGTTCATCTCTTATTTTATCCGATGTGAGACTTTGTTTGTACCCAACAATATCAATCATGTAACATTTCCAATTTCATCATATAGTTCAAGTAAACCAAATTACAACCCTAATTTCAATTTCCACTCGTCAATTCCTAATCACACAACTTAATCATACATGCAAAACACCATAAAAGCATACAATTAGCAATTACCATGTATCAATCACATAAAAATTGTTCAATTTGCTTCTCTCACCTAAGAGACAGATAAACTTGATCTTAAATACACTTGCTCTTAGGAATCTCATATCCCTTCATACTCACAAGATGCCTTTATATATACTTAGGAACAACACAAGAAACAATCAGAATATACTGTTATGATCATTGATAAACAAAAAGTCATACGTGTGACTAAAAACACACTTAAAAGTGGAAGTTTATCAAAATCCATTCTGAATCAGATTGAATATCCTTGTATATATGTTGTTTGAGATAAAATTATCTATTTTAATTGAAGTTGTTCTTCGTAGGATCGACACTTTCACTTGAAAATCATTATACTACAATTGATTATTGGTACTCTTGCCAAAAATTCAACACTCAATATGATAAATACCAACATAGTTTGTTTTTTGAAATGTATAAAATATATTAATATTATATATTATTTTAATGTAAATTATTCTATAAGTATAAAGACCTAGCAAATGATATTTTAGAAGCGATGTGTAAGACCCATGAAAAATATTTACTTTAATAATAATAATTTTATTACTAGTAGTAATAAATTTCTTTGTGAATGGAAAATATATAAGTTTATAAAATGTGGAAAGATTATTAAGAAATTTTGGTAACTTAATTTGTAAGACCCATGAAAAAAAAAATATTTATAATAGTAAATTTTAGCATTTTATTAGTAATAATAATTTTAATGGATAGAAAAATGTAGATTTTTGGATATAAAATTATGGTAATTCTAGAGGGAAAGCTTCAAATTTTTGATAACTTATTTAGGATTTTTTTTAAGAATAGTGAATAGTGAATAGTAAATAGTAAATAGTAAATAGTGAATAGTAAATAGTAAATAGTAAATAGTGAATAGTAAATAGTTAAAACAAAATATTAAAATAAATTGTGGAAGAGAACACTCCACGTAGAATTAATGATTCAGAGATAAAAATGGTGAATAAAAAATAATTTTTGAATAGTAAAAATGAATAGTAAAAGTGAATAGTAAAAATGAATAGTAAAATTGAATAGTAAAATTTTTTGGCTATAAATAGCCAAGGGGGGGAGGCTGAAGATTTACACCAAAATTCTAGAGAAATTGTGAGAGAAGAGAGTTGGAGGAAATTCTAGTTGAAGAGAGGAAATTCTGGAAATTTCCGGAGAACGGTTTGAGAAGAGGAAACTAAGTCTGGAATAGAGGTAAGGGGGAGCTAACTTTGAGTATTTCCTTTTGTATTATCTTGAGTCTTGAATATGCTATATTTTGCTTTTGCCTGATCTTAAATCTTGAATATGGAGTATTTTGTTTCTGTATGATCTTGAATTTAACTGAGAGTATGCTTTTGTGTTGATATCCAAGTGTGATAGTTGTAAAATGTGATGTTGATTATGTTATGTCATTTGTATGTTATTAGTTGTTTATTTTTGTATTTGGAAGGATTAGAAATTGTCTAACCGGCTCTGCCAAATTCAATTTCTTGTTTCCCCAAACATTTTATTATTTTCCTTATTTATTTTTATTGTAGTTTGGAAGGATTAGAAATTGTCTAACCGGCTCTGCCAGATTCAATTTCTTGTTTCCCCAAACATTTTATTGTTTTCCTTATTTATTTTTATTGTATTTTGGAAGGATTAGAAATTGTCTAACCGGCTCTGCCAGATTCAATTTCTTGTTTCCCCAAACATTTTATTGTTTTCCTTATTTATTTTTATTGTATTTTGGAAGGATTAGAAATTGTCTAACCGGCTCTGCCAGATTCAATTTCTTGTTTCCCCAAACTTTTTATTTCTTTCCTTACTTATTTTTATTACATTTTTGGAAGGATTAGAAGTTGTCTAACCGGCTCTGCCAGATTCAACTTCTTGTTTCCCCAAACTATTTATTGCTTTACTTATTTATTTTATTGCATTTTTGGAAGGATTAGAAGTTGTCTAACCGGCTCTGCCAGATTCAACTTCTTATTTCCCCAGACATGTATTGTTCTTGTTATTTAATTATATTGTATTTTTGGATGGATTAGAAGTTGTCTAACCGGCTCTGCCAGATTCAACTTCTTGTTTCCCCATAAATTTTTATATTAAGATTATTTTTATGATTGTCAAATATTGTATTCTTATATGACCATTTATAATAATATTTGTTTGATTGTTAATTGTTTATAATTATCTTGTATGAATTCTATTATGAATGTTTATTGTGATGTTTGATATGAAATTATGCATTTGAAATATAGTATGAGTCTCGGGGAGAGACTTTATAATGACATGGTATTAGTGTATATGTTGATGTTGAGGGTCCTGTTGTTGGTGGTGATCCTAAAACTCTAATAATCTTCCAGTCTCAATTAGAGAAGGATGTGTTATGTGGTGAGAGTAGTAGGAGGTCCTAGTCTATGTTTATAGACATTAATGGATTAACCTTGTGGGTGATGTGATATATTATATTTGGCCAAAATTTTTGTTATTGAAATCACCACAAGTGCATGACCACCCGAGACTTCCATCAACATTATATCCGGATAATAGAGTCTAGTATGATAATTGCATCTTACAAGAATTTATGGTGAATGTATTATGTATATTAATAGTGTCATGCTTTTCTTTGAATTGTGCATGGTAGCTCACCCTTACTTGTTTGTTTGTGCCGGAAAAATCTTATTTCTTGCGATGATCGTATAATGTTTTTCTTATACGGGAGCAGATGAGGAAACGACGTCTGAACCAATTCAAGTGAAGGAGGAAGCAGCAGAAAAATGAAGAATATTTTAAGAAGAAAAAAATAAAATAAAATTAAGAGTGTTTTATTTATGTGTGAAAACATAATGTATTTCTAGTGTGAACTATGTTACTCCTAGATGGAGGATTGTAATATTATACGATGTTTTCTTTATTAATGTAATAAATTTGGGTGTGAGATGTTTTATATTTTGGGGTGTTACACGATGTTAGTTTAAAAATAATGAGACTTGGTTATTTTAAGTTAAAAGGTTTAAATATAAATAGGTTTGTTATGAACGACTTCCACTATTTTAAAACACATAATCTCTCTAGAAACCATTTTTCTAGAATTCTTTGACTTCTTTCTATAACCGAGATTGTAAGATTGATCCTTGTAGTGAACTCCTTAGTTTGGACTCATCAATTTTTCGTTGAGTTTAAACTCTTTTTCTTGGTCTTTTATGGTTATCTACATGTGAGCCTTAATGTATACTACTTTGCATGAAAGTAAAATAATAACAGCAAATAAGTTAGAGAAAATTCAATATAAGAAGTTGAGATTGAATTCATTTATCTCACTCATCTATAATCTGAATAAATATAAACATATAGCATATGAAATTATCAAAATTGATGCAACACACAGAAGTCATTTATACTAATTCCTCACATATCCCACACACACATACACATAGATCTCTACACTGGTAAGAGGCCTTTTGGAGTGGTGCCAAAAGCAAATCCGTGAGGGGTTGGCCCAAAACATATAAGATGTATGGTTTTGGCTATCTACCACTGGCCACCTGCCATGGCTTCACCTGATCAAGGAGGGACGTACTCGACTGAGCCCGGTCACCAGACCTGAACCATGGGCTCTGATACCATTTGTAGGGAGGGTCAACATACACATACACGTAGATCTCCACCCTGGTAAGATATTGTCCGCTTTGGGCCACTCACGGATTTGCTTTTGGCACCACTCCAAAAAGCCTCTTATCAATGGAGGTATCTTATGTGTATATAAACTCATGTTCATCTCTTATTTTATACGATGTGAGACTTTGTTTGTACCCAAGAAAATCTATTCCTAGCATCATGGGATATCAAGTATTCTTGTTCAAATCAGATTTTAGACATACCTTCTAGTCAAGTATAAAATCCACCTTCATGAAACTATTGATTAGATAGAATCAAGCACAAAGAGCAGAACAAAAATACCAATATTAAATAAAAATAGAAATGCTCTATATAAATATCACCAGATTATATCCGAGTTCGAATTGATTACATTCAATCCCAAGAGAAAGGATTAGCCACTCATGGTAGCCATTATTAGCATTCTAAGAGATGAAGATGAAGATCCTATAGCTAATGTTGAAGACGAACTCTTTCAATAACCCTGATTTGATTATACGTTCCCGTCCTTTTTTCTTCCCGAATCATGAGTATATATATTGTCCGAATTCTCGCTTAAGCAAGAAGAAACTTCTTGGTGAAGAGAGGTCATTCTTGCTTAAGCTAAATTATTCTCGCTTAAGTGAGAATGACTTTTAAATTAATGGCTTCCTAATCTTGCTCAAGTGAGAACATTTTCGTTTAGGCGAGGGTGGCTAATTGTAGAAGATATTTCTCTAATTAGCTCTCGCTTAGACGAGATCATTCTAGCTTGGACAAATTGTTACTAGATTTGCTTTTCTCTCTTAATTTACTTGAAACATATACAAAATAGGGATAAAATAATTTCTTTTTAATCAAAAACTCAAAAACATATGATTACATTTCATCTTTCTTAGATTAGAAAAAATTGATACAAATATACACAATTAAAATATATATATATATATATATATATATATATATATGTGCCAAAATTTCATACGAAAATTTACTATTTTTTTTGCACTTATCATTGAATACAAATTAATTTTCAAAAATTTAAAAGTGTTATTTATATGAAAATAGGTGTGCCCGTTAACTAGAAATTTATGTATGACTTCAAGGTTTTATATTGAGTTAAATGATAAATTTGAGTGGTATGTATAAAAAAACCGCTAAAATAATTTTTGTTTTTGTGTATTTTTAAATTTTTTACTTTTAATTTTTGTTTTTTTAAGTTTACTTTTCACCTATTAAACCTGTTACATATCACTAGTGTCACAATTATCACGTGACAGTTTCAATATTTTGTATTCAATTTTGTTCTTGAAATTTTTATTTAATTTTCTTTCAATTCTTTTTTAAAATGAGACAATGTTGTCCCTAACATATACACGATATAATTTGACACGTGAAAATAAACTTAAAAAAAATAAAAATAAAAAACTCAAAATTTAAAAATATTATAAACTGACACATGGTATGTAAAGACGACATTGATGTTGTTTATAGAAATTTAATAAAAATGAGTAAATTGAATCAATTTAACAAAAAGGTCTTAGTTAACAAAAAAAAATTGAATAATAGGAATAAAAGTCTTAACGAAAAAAGAATTTTAACTAAGAAAAAAAAACAAGACTCATGAAATTTAAGCTTTAAAGTTTTGGGTTATATGTTATGTGAAATGTTTTATATAGGTAACTTACATTTTAAAGATGCAATTAATCTCTCTAGTTTATATATGAGAAAAACAATAATAATTAATAGTAGTATAAGAGCTTGATGGTCTTAATGTTTGACTCAAACAAAAACAGGGGTATGTCTAATTGTAATAAGACTCAATAGTTAAAGTTTTGGGTTATATGTCTATTTTATCTGAAAAAAAAATTCCAACATCGTTACTAATTGATTTTTTGTGTGTATGATTATATCAACATTATCTTTCTTCACTTTATGAAAAGTGCATCATTATATCACTGAATAAAGTTGTTTCTACCCGTTTAAAGGAAACATAAAGAATAAAGAGAAAACTAATGGAAATGAGACAAAGGCAGAATATTTATATACTTCCTTCCCACAGGGACACTTTTTTCTTTATTCAACCAAAGAATTATGCTAAACAAAGAAAGAATAATACTCTTCACCATGTGCTCGTGTAGATAATGTGATTTTATTTTATTTTCCTTTTTGTTCAAAATTCTTACTTATTAATTGTCTTTATTTATTCATGTAAATTATTAAAGTGTAGCAATCCCATTATTTTAATAAAATTAAATAAAACATAATTGCTAAATATATAACATGTATTTACAGATATGTATTAAAAAATAAAAGTACAAAACATTAACATATTTATAATTACAAAAGAATATATGATATCTCTCAAAAGTTTCTTAGAAAAGTACTTTCGTCTCTATTTTTATTTGTTTTGTTTAGAAGTTAAAATATAATTACAAAAGAAATTACATACAATATAAGATAATAATATATTTAAGTTATCACATGTAAACATTTAAATAACACATTTATTCTAACATGTTTCACAAAAAAATTATCAGTATAACTAAACAAAAGACAATAGTAAGTTATGAACTAAATGTATAATATACTTTTAGTTTTTTCCTTTTGGTTCTTTTTATTTCTACTACCACATTTTTACAGTTATCTAAGGAATTACCTCACAAGATAAATATCAAATCAAAATCAAAGATTTTCAATTTGTTTGATTCCTGAGTTTGTGATTGAATTGTTTACTTTTTCAACAATTTCTATATTGATCTTGCAATTTAATTTTCTTGCTTTTTACTGTTCTTACTTTTTAATGTTCTTGTTCTTTAATTAATTGCACTTTAATTTTCTACAATTTTGTCTTCTAGCAATTTCATATTTCAGCTCTTGAATGCATTTGATTTATTGATTTCAGATTCAAATTATTTTTTCTGTTCTTAATCCATTAAACTCTCAAATTAATTTATAATAAAACAAAACTAAAAATTAAATACAATTAAATATGTGTCCATTGATATTTAGTATATGTTATGTTTTATATTATAAAATTAAAAAAAAAACTTACTTTTATTTGAAATAATTTACTAGAGTGAATTTATTAAAGAAAAAATTAAAGTTAATATAATTAGCCTTTCAAATTTTATATTTACAAATAAAAAATATAAGTTTCTTTCAGGATAATTGTATATTAACATTAATTGTCTGTATAATAAACAAACATCACAATTACTAAATATTAAATATTAAGCACTTTTTTAATCATTAACAAAATTCAAACAAAATAATGAAATATGTTATACTATCTATAGTGAACCAATCATTTATCCTAAATGTTTTATTTATATATGTGAAAATCTAACTTATCCTTTTCATTCCTCCATTTCCCATTCCTTCTCATACACAAGATCTTTAATTCTACATTTTCTCATCATCCACTCTAATTGTGATTTCATTTTAGAAAAAAAAAAAAGGCCTCAACATCAATTTGGAGTTCGATGTCATTCAATGGGTTTCTTATTCTTTATTCTCCTTCTATATTTCATGCATGTCGATGTTTTATGGAACATTTTTTATTAGGGGTTGGATTTGAATTTCAAAGTGATGAATCTAAGATTTTGCATAGTTATATTTTGTAACATTTCAAATTTTATAATGTATTATTTTTCAAGTATAACATATCAAATTATATTATTTTAAAATTACTTAAATGTTTTGTTATTTTCTTAAAATAATATAAGACCTACTACTGATAAAGAAAGTTTTACAATATATATATATATAGAGAGAGAGAGAGAGAGAGAATTATTAAATAAAAGAGAGAATAAAGCTACCTTATCTATGTGTACAAGAGATAAGAAAGAGATTAAACAAATCTCTTATGTCATTGTCAAAAGTTTAAATTAAATAAAAAGGAAACTTTTTACTGTGGATTGAAGAACTATGTGAAAATATTTTAAGAGATAAAGAAGAGAGAGAAGTAAAGAGAGGGTATAAAAAACTCATAAAAGGTGCTTATCTAATTTTAGTGTATCTTATTCTTCAACCAATACTCCAAAAATCCAAAAATATCATTACTCACTGCATTTCTAGTTTTTCTTTATATTTTTTTACCGATATAATACAATTCTTTCGAATACATTCTTGAAATGAGTAATTTTTTATGACTTTTCATTTTCTTTTAAATTATTCAATAAATCATTTGAAAATTGTTTATTAAGTCTTTAAATATTTTTCAACTGTAAAAAACTTATTTAAAATCATTATTTTGAACCTTTCAACATTGGTTTAAAACGGATGTAGTTGAAAGTTATATATTATAATGGTAAATGATAACTAATTTTGAAAGTATGAACTTTAAATATTGGTTAATGTAAAACCAATTTTGAAAGTGTAATCCAAATATAAAAGCAACTTTGGGCCAATACATTTTTTTCATAACATAGTTAAATTAAACAAGGATTATCTTACACCTTGTGGATGGCTTTTACTTCCTACACCCCTTTATTACTAGATGTTCTATTATTCTAACAGAAATACCCTTTCTCATTGTATCACACCACCTCGGTCATTATTGTTGTTCTCACCGCTGCTCCATTTCCATTGCAAAGAAAGAAAAAGAGAGGGAGAATGTTGTAGAAGAAGAAAAGAGAAAATAACACTTTGCGGAATAAGCTCCTTCTAGAAAGTTCTTTTCCAAACATATTTCATATATTCCAAAAACTTCATTCTAGAAAATATTATGTATTTTTTGGAAAATTTATTACGGAAATTTGTTTTAGAAAGCTTATTTCCAAAAAATCTCATCCAAATATTCTGTTTTCGAAATTCTATTTCAAAAAAATTATTTTAAAAATCTCATTCAAAAAGTCATATTCCAGTAAATTCAAAAAACTTATTCTGGAATAATTTTAAAATAGATAATTTGAAATTCACTTTTTTATAAAGAATGAAATGTCATTTTAAAAATTATAGGAGTGTGCTAAGAAACTATAGGAGACACAAGGAAAAAGCCCTGATGGAGGTGCAGAAAGTATAAATTATTTAAAAGTTATTCTAGATACATAAAAATTGGCCCGTTTGGATGGCTTTTACTATTTGCTTCAAAATTTTAGAAACCATATCAGTTTTCAGGTTTAGTTTCAATTTCAGTTTACTTTGATTCTTGTTTGAAAAAATCACTACTAATTAAGAGATTGCTTTTTAAAACAACTAATTATATACATTTCATTATTAATTTTACTCTTTTAAATATAAATTATTTTAAAGGTTAAATATATTTTTAGTCTTGGATGCAAAATTGAAATTTATTTTTGAAATTTTGATATATTTTGATTTCTAAATTTTAAAAATGAATATATGTAGTCCTTTAACCCAATTATTGAAAATGATTTTAATATGTCAAACGAGTTTTTCAACTGATATTGAAGCAAGAACATGTTAAATAGTATAAACAATTCAAATGTTAGAATGAAATGTGTATCACACATACAAAATATTTAATCCAATTGGATTAAAATGGATTATATCTATTATTTTTCAAGTTTAGATACTAAAATGTATTAAAGTTTCGGAGATAGACTAATTCTAATTTTGTGTCAAAATTTAGAGACTAAAAACATACTTAAACCTTATTTTAATATTAATTTTACACTTTAAATTTCATAATTATTTTTTTATAATTATCTTTTAAGAATATTATTTTTTATAAATTTAATATTCTTTTATTTTAATAATAATTAAAAGATATAATTTTTATTTCTTTTGTTACCATAAATTAAAATTGAACCCACATATACTTATAAATGCATGTGCTTTCACTAATTTTTTTTTATAAAAGAAATATCAATAGCAACTCATATGTTTTGAAAATAAAGGTTAAATTATTTTAAAATTTATTTTAACCTCTCCTTAATTTTGTTTTGAAAATGAATTTTGAAACGTTTGCTATCCAATTCTTTGAGTAATTCAAATATAATCTAAGACCAACTCAATTAATTAATGAATTTAACCTTCACCACATTATTTTATTTAACGTTCAACTTATTTCACATATATATTTTTTCCCTAAAACCACATTTTTAATGTTTAAAGCTTTCATTTGTTGTATTTACATGCATATCTTTAATTTATCTGAATTTATATTATTTTCCCAGAGTAATTAATATGGTTCTTTTTATTACTTTAGCTTAGTCAAATATAAATGAAATGCGATTACTGAAACTATCAATCACCATAATAGCAAGAAACAAAATAGTAGGCTTTTAACATTTGCAGTTAAAATATATTAGACAAAAGGTGGACGTTACCTATTTGTATTAAAAATAAACGTTTAGTTTAAGCCTTGACTTCAAAACAAAATATTTAATTTTTCTTTAACTAATTTTTTCTTACAATTTAAAAAAATAAAAGATAACATTTAAAAAATATATTTTAATTCTTTAAACTATATATTAAAGACACCTGTCAGTATTTTTTAAAAAATATAGTACATTTACACCAAAGGAAACAAACAATTGAAGATTGATAAATCAACTTAAATGTCACCAATATAAAAAATAATAAGAGTTCCAACATCGATTATTAATCGACGTAGAAAATGGATTCAATTGTTAGGAAGTGACCAATGTAAAAGGTGGTATCTTATTTAAAAAAATAATGTATTTATTTTAAATTTTCCATCAACCAAAAAACTATATTAAGAAGAATGGTATTTAGATTTACAAAATTATTAATAAAAATATGTACAATAAAAGGTACGAAAAATTATTTATCTTTCAAATATAGTAGTATGTAAAACTAAAATATATTTGAAATAAAAATAAACATGCAAGATATCATAAATAAATTATAGAGGGATTATAATTGGAATAGAAACTCCGTTAATGAATTATACTTTGGAAAGAACTGATATCCATAGTCAAAGAGGTATAAATACAAAGACTTCAACTTTACAAACATATTCAATATTTGTTTTTCAAAGTGTTCGTCCTCCTCTCCTCATTAGTAAGATAAATGAATGTGGTGTTTCTAGAAGACATTTTAGCGCTCAAGTTAGTCTCAAACGTCAACAAAGTATTTACTGTGTAATTAATGATAGCGTACCTAAGATATATTGATGATTGTGTTATTTATAATATAATTTATTACTTTTGTGGACTCTTACATTGATAGGTTGGGCTTGAGTCGAATGACACATTTTCCTTGTTTTAGTTAGTGTTTGATCACATTATGTTAAGTTATAGAGTAATCGGTACACCATTAATTATGGTAGACCGACAGGTAATCGATCATGCCGCCTAATGGTAGTCACATATCATGTCGTTGATGTAATTAAACTAATACGATTAGCAATTTTAATAATATTAAGATACTAACCCACAAAATAGTAACAGTGAAGTCAATTGATTTTTAAAGATTAGTCAAATAAAATAAAAATAGTGTAAGAAAATAAAGATAAATAAAATAAGTTAAAGATTAAATAAAATAATAATAAATGATACAAAGAAATAAAATTGGAAAAAGATAAAATAAGATAAAAAAAGGGTTAAATATGTTTTTAGTCCATAATCTATCAAGCAAATTTGTTTTTAGTTCATCTTTCAAAGTAAGGTACATTTTAGTCCTCCTCCTTCAGGAAACCTTAACTTTTCGTCTTCCAAAACTAACGGTATTGAAAAAAAGCTGAGCTGGTTAACGGTAAAGTGTCACGCCATTTTTTTTTACATTGAGTCAATCTTCCCAGCTTTTCTGTCACGTCAATCTTTCCCGCCTTCAATGCCATACTGCCAACACAATGTTGCGCCGGCCAGCCACCATGCCGCCGTGAAGTCGCCGCCGCAGAAACCCTAGCCGCCGCCATCCTCCATTACGCACCTCCACCATCAACACCTAGACGCGAGCAACCTCATCGCGCCACCATCCAATGCGAGCAGAGTTCAATCTCTCTGCCACCACTCTCTCTTCATCATCGCGAGACTGCCATCAAAACCTCATCATCCTCCAAGCTCGCATCGGACCATCACCACGAACAACCATTCATCGTCGTTGCGAGCCTCCACAACCATAACCATCAGCATCGCAAAACCCCTAATCCTCTAGGAAACCTGCACCGTGAGGCTTTTCTCTACGCCGCAAGAACGTCGTCGAACATCCAAACGACGAAGCTCCTCGTGACTTTCTCTTTCTAACCTGCAAGATAAAACCCAGAAAACGCAGCAGCCCAAAAAACCCCTAATCAAACCCAGAACAGAAACACTAACACATGCCTTGAGCTCGCGTAACCCATATAGCGCCTCACCACCTCCATCTGCGACGCCATCATACTTGCAAGCAGACCCTAAATCAGAACCTCCAACGTGCTACTACAGGAAAGAAATTCCAGTGTGTTTCTCCTTTGCGACAACAACCCTCGTCCCTTTCACCGACTTCTTCTCCATGATGGTCGCGCTCTTCACTCTCCTCCTCGATTTCGTGGGAACGCAGTACTACGAGCGTTAGATTAGGGTTGCTGTTTTGGGGAATAGGAGTGGGAAGCGAGAGGGCATTATGGCGAGGCTCCAAGAGGAGAAAGGCGGTTTTGGGAGAAGATCGTGGGGGGCGAAGCGGTGGGAGAATAAGTAGGAGAGAGGGGTGAAGTGAGGGTTGGCGTGGGAGGTGAGGAGGGTCTCGCCGTGGAGTCGAGGCGGATCTCGCCATGGAGGGCCAGGTTGGTGAGGAGGAACTGCTCGGAGACTGCAAAGGAGTCGAGATGACGCCAGTGAAGGAGGGAGATTGACTCAGTGTTAGAAAAAAAAAAGGCCGTGGCATTCCACCTTAGCTAGCTAAACTTCTTTTTAACCCCGTTAGTTTTTGAGGATGAAAATTTAAGGTTTCCTGGAGGATGATGACTAAAATATATCTTACTTTAAAAGAGGGACTAAAATCAAATTCGCTTGATAGATTAAGAACTAAAAACATATTTAACTCTAAAAAAATAGTAAAGAAAATAGGTCGATTTCACTATTTTTTTTCAAAATAGATTCATAATTGGTTTCCTAAAAATGATTGTTATTGATTTCATGTCTAGGATTTCAAATTAATCAATCTAATTTTCAAATTAATCAATCTAATTTCTCAATTAATTTGTTAGCGTCCTCCCTTTTAACCAAAGTAACTTTTCGTTAAAAAACAATAACATTTTAGACTAATCCTAACAAATTAATTAAATATTATTATGTCTAATGTCTATTATTTTACATCTTATATATGTGATAAAGAACTAATTAAGCAAAGTCACTTCTTGATTAATTTTAATTAAAGTTTTTACTTTAATGGAAGTAATTTCTCAATTTTTGGAAAAAATTCATATGAAAGTTCTAACTTTAATTAAAGTAACTTTCTAATTAAAATTAAAAACCCTTGCACGCTAATAATTGTTATGAGGTGTAGATTTAACACCGTGTTAACTTACTATAATATAAAAATTATTACTTTTAATTGATTGAAAAAAAATACATAAATAAAATATAAACAAAAGCAACAATAAAAAGAACAAAAAAAACTATTTCATTCTAACATCATAATCTATAACGAAGTTACAATAATAATCAACCCTAAAGATTTACTACTCCATAAAATTTAAAAATAACATAAAAATATAAAAGAATGGAGGCTAAACGTAATTTAGTTCCCAAAAGGTTGTTAAGCTCGCTTAATATTTTTTTTCTAAGTTTCTTTATAAAAATTAGATTGATTTTGTTTAAAATTTTTCTGTTGTTATGATTTTTTTTTCTGATGATGCAATATCTTTGAGAAACATTATATCTACATCAAATCATATAAAATTATTTGAGATACAACTCGTTATATACACAAACAAACTTTTTAAAAGCTATATGATAAAATCCAAACAAATTAATTAAACATATAATTAATTAGATATTTAATTACATAACAGTTTCTATTGAATATAAGAGATTTAATTAAAATTTATATAAATAAAATTCATTAATCACATGTGAGTGATGGAAATGTTCTCTTTTTTTTACCATATGAACGATAACATGGAATCAATCTAAATTATTCTTTAAGTACTAAAGGTATATTATTTGTAGAATTAGTTTATGCAACTTTTTTTAAGACTAAAATAGCCAGGTGTGAAATTGAAAGAACATGTTTAGTCATAAAATATAAATATTGAATTTTTTACGTTTGAAAATCTTATAATTAATTTAATCAGTGAAGAATATTTGACGACAATTTTAAAATATTTTATTACGGTCATTTTTAGCAATATCAGTTTAACTATTAAATTAAAAACTAATAAAAAAACCTCATTTTTAATGGATAATTAATTAAAATAATAATACTATTACTGACATAAATATACAATACTTGGTCAATTACTGTATTTGTATATTATTTTGTATTGAATAGCATATGATAGTTATAATTTGTATTGATATAAATGATGATTTCCATTATAGTCATTACTCTTTACTCATAAGTTTACTTTAGAAGGAGAATAATTGATGAAGAAGTTGGAAAAAAGTATAGTATGTTAAGCATTCCATCATCATTGGCCAAGGCTTGTATCAATTAGTTGCAAAGCCCAAGCTACACACCATCTTCACTCAAAGCTTAAAAATTAACAAAGAATCACAGAAAAAAAATTAAATTATTTTTTAAATCTCTCTTCGCATTCGTGTCAAGATTTGGAGAGAAACACTAACATTCATAATATATATAAATTTATATATATATATATATTTTTATCACATTATTTATAAATTTTTATTTATTTTTTCAAATACCATCATCTAACTTTTATTCATAGTTATATTTTATTTTAATCATCCAATCTTTTTTAATTAAAATATTTTTTTAATCTATCAAATTTATAACATTATTTATAAATCTTTAATTTTTTTTCAAATACCATAATCTATCTTTTCAAATATCTTAATTTAAAGAATAAGATACAGAACAGAACCTTTATCCATTCTTTTGAAACCCCTCCACTCACTTTTTCTCTAAATCCTGAACTCAATCTAAACTCAGCCTCAGTTATGGTGCAAGTGTAAGATGCTATTCAGAAAGATAATGATGTAATATTGGATGGTTACCATCTCTTTAAAAGGGTGCATCAAATTAATACGACCATGTTTTTTTTGTTCATCTTTGTCATTGTTGGATGATAGCAGTTCTTCCAAAACACTGCCCTTTTGAGGTCCAGAACTTCAATACACTAATGAACAAAATGCCACTGTCAATTTTCATTCTTATTCTTAAATTGGCCTTTTATCACTCTGCTTTGGCTGTTTCTTGATTAAGAAGAATGGAAAATCATGATTCATGAACCACAAATCTAATGCATGTGTGAGTACATAATTAAAAAAAATGTATGAATATAAATAATAATAATAATAATAATAATAATAATAATAATAATAAGTTGGAAATCCCGATCTCCAAGGCCCTGTTTGGTTCAGTGTTCGTCAGCAGCATGAAGGCCAACTGGCCTAGAATGATGGATGGTGGTCCTATAATTACTCGTCCATTTCTTACTGTCAGTAATACCAAAGGGTCCCACTTACCCTCTTAACCTTTTCCACCACCACCTCGTTTCCTGAACTTTCTCTCATAGATATACTAACAAACACCACTCTTTCTCACGTCACCCACTTGCACCGCAGGAACACACTCTGGGCACCACTTTCACACAAACATCGTCAAAAACACCGAAAACAAACACAAGACACAACACCAACACAAACCTTCTCTCTCTGTTTCTCCTCACAGAAGCAGAGAATGCAGCGCCTCACCGTCTCCACCCTTCTCCTTTCCCTAACACTTCTCACCCTCGCAGGCAATGCTCGCCTCTCTCACCTTTTCTCTCTCTTTTATTTACTCTGTTTACGTAATGTCACTGACCAACTATCCTGTGTTGTGTACATTGTTTGTTGTTTCAGATGGAGGTTCCATTGGAGTTAACTATGGTCGCATTGCGAACAACCTTCCCTCCGCGGTTAAGGTTGTTCGTCTCCTCAAATCCCAGGGGCTGAACCGAGTCAAAGTCTACGACACCGACCCGGCAGTGCTTCGGGCATTATCCGGATCCGGAATCAAGGTGACCGTTGATCTTCCAAACCAGCAACTCTTCGCAGCAGCGAAAGCTCCCTCCTTTGCATCCTCCTGGGTTGAAAGAAACGTCGTCGCTTACTACCCTCACACGCAAATCGAAGCCATTGCGGTTGGGAACGAGGTTTTCGTAGACACACATAACACCACCAAGTTCCTGGTACCCGCCATGAAAAACATTCACCAAGCGCTTGTGAAGCATAACCTCGACTCCGACATTAAGGTTTCCTCCCCCATTGCCCTCTCTGCGTTGGCGAACTCGTACCCATCCTCGTCCGGATCGTTCCGACCCGATCTCATTGAACCCGTTTTCAAACCCATGCTGGACTTCCTCCACGAAACCGGGTCGTACTTAATGGTAAACGTGTACCCGTTCTTTGCTTACGAGTCCAACGCTGACGTAATCTCTTTGGACTACGCTCTTTTCCGAGAGAACCCGGGCGTGGCGGATCCGGGTAACGGGTTGAGATACTATAACCTATTTGATGCCCAAATCGACGCCGTTTTCTCCGCGTTAAGTGCTCTGAAATACGACGACGTTAACATTGTAGTGACCGAAACAGGGTGGCCTTCCAAGGGGGATAGTAATGAGGTGGGTGCGAGCGTAGAGAACGCCGCTGCGTACAACGGTAATCTCGTCCGTAAGATCTTAACCGGTGGCGGTACCCCACTTCGACCCAAAGCCGATCTCACCGTCTATTTGTTCGCACTTTTTAATGAGAATCAGAAGCCCGGACCCACTTCCGAGAGAAATTTTGGGCTTTTTAATCCTGACGAGACAAGGGTCTATAATGTTCCGTTAACGCCGGAGGAGCTCAAGGACTACCACGACCGTCCATCACCGGTGAAGGGTGGCAGTCCGAAACAGACCACCCCGGCGCCGGCACCCATCGTGAGCGGCGGCGTGTCGAAGAGCACCACCGGTAACACTTGGTGCGTTGCGAACCCGGATGCGGATAAAGTTAAGCTGCAGGCAGCTCTAGATTTCGCTTGCGGTGAGGGAGGAGCCGATTGCGCTCCGATTCAGCATGGTGCCACGTGTTACGATCCTAACACGATCGTTGCACACGCTTCGTTTGCGTTCAATAGTTATTACCAGAAGCAATCACGCAAGGGCGGTAGCTGCTATTTCGGGGGTACGTCCTACGTGGTGACGCAGGAGCCTAGTGAGTATTCTAAAAATCCCTTTTTTACTTTTACATAATTTAATTCATTTTTAATATGTGTGTGCTTTAGAATAGTGTTTGGTAGGGTTACTAACATGAGCGGGGTGAGGAATGCACACGATAAAGAGGCACGTGATAGGGTTGACAAGAGGGAATCTTTTGTGATAACGACGTGGCGTAAATTTATTGGGTAGAGTGTACTTGTAGGACATTATAATTACGGTGCTACAGTGTTGTGTTACTCGGTCTACCCAAATAATACCTCTTTCTCACTGTTTTGGTGAACCCTATTCCCGAAGGGACTAGGGTAATGGACGCCAACTAGATGGAAACTTGTAGCTGTAAAGGTCGTCAATTAGTCAAACATTGGATTCTAAAACCTTTGAAAAACATGGGATTTATGATTGTACTTTATGGTCTTTAATTTTTAGTTTAATCTATGGATTTGTGATAAAAATGATTAACCATGGTTATTTTTGTGCAGGGTATGGTAACTGCGTGTTTCCTACAGGATACTAAAAAGCTGAAGAAGACTGACATTCCCGCATGAGAATATGCATATGCCTGATTTTGCTTTGTGTAAAGTATGTCATGAGAATGAATGTGTCTGGAAGTGAAGCTAGAAAAAGTGGCTAAATTAGTTTGAATATTTTTTTGGGGGTTCTGATTATGTTAGTTAAATAATGTTGACTTTTCATCCAGTTGGGTAGTTAAATTAATTTTACTTTAAAGTAATTGTATCTAAGTTTAAGTTTTAACTTTGCAGTAGACTTTATCTTTTGATTCCTCAACATCGTTCTCATGTTTCCTTGTATTTGAAACCAAGTTCCTTTTTCTTACAAAGCCTCTGTATTTTCTTTTCTTTCACCTTATACACTACCATCGTAGAGTGAGTAATTCACCGAAGCCCTTACAAATTAAGGGCAAGTGTACCTAACATTCGCCCACGTGGGACCTAAAGTCACAACTTGCACCCTTTTTCATCCAACAAAAGAAGTAGGGCTCGTGTTAGATAAAAACTAAGTGGCCATCACATGCAGTGTTGCCGAAATTTATAAATGAAAAATGATTTCGATAATGAGCAGTACACAAGCGAATAAAGTAATAATATCATGATTTTTTTTTCACAGATCATTAATTTAGTTTGTGACAATGAGATTGGTTTTAAAATATACAGTAGGAATGACTTTTATAGTAAAAAATGCATAATGATTTGTGACCATACATTTCATTCTTGGCTATAGTTACTGTATGAGTGGTCTGAAAAAATATTGGCTCAAATCATACTTTGGCCAATATATTTCTCTATTATAGCAAGTTATGATACACTTGAAAATATATGTAACTTTTAGCAACGGCTATGTGTTGTTTTCTTAAATAAAAAAATTGGATGCAGTGATGTTACTGTGTCTTAGTGCCTTTTCTGTACAAGTTTGTCTGTCGCTGAATTCTTTTATTTTGGGTATTTAGTATTTATGGTTGAAGAGGCAGAAACTATAATGAATAGCTATGATACCAAAACCTGTCTTTGTCAGAAGATGTGTACAATGAGACCAAAATAACATAAACAAATTACATCACATCCTGAAATGTAATTTTGATATATGACAATTACGGATTTGAGGGAGTCATGTTGTATTTATTTATATGAAAAAAATAGAGTTGAAATTGGTTACATCTCCACCCTCCATTATTGATGATTGTTGAATTGCTGAAGTATTGTGTTCCATTACCCTTGTTACTGAATGAGCTTGTTATGGCACCCACTATGCTAGTTTTACACCTTGTAAGCATTAATCAAATTCAAAATTATGAGCTATGAATTAAGGACAATATAAAAGGTGAGGAATTTTTGCATTTAACTAACTCTATTTTAATTACTTCTCATTCTTATAATTATATTTAAAATCATTCTTTTACCATTTATATATTTTATTCTTATTCTCTCAATCTGGGCTCAAATAATAATTTCTAAACAAATATTATTTTAAACTCATCATGAAATGAATAAAGTAATTGTTGAAGTGACCCTAAAAACGGCTAAGGATAAAAGTCAATGGGAAAAAGGGAAGCTTTCAAAGTTGGCCAACGGCCATAAAAAGGAAAAGATAACTCCCATAAACCAAGGTAACAGTGAAAGGTAATAGACTATGATCTGCAACAAATAGTTGATGTTTGCAATTTTAGTGAATGATTTGCAGAGTTCATTTTCAACAAATACTGCTAAAAGTCGACATGAATCTCGATTGCATCAATATATTCTTTCTTTCATTCATCCAAAGGGTGAGATCAGTTTTTATCTGTTTAGTTTTAATCTATATGTAAATATTTTTATTACTTTAAGTTTATGACACTTTCACTCTTCATTATTTTAATTTCGAATATTCTTCACTGTTTAAACTGTTTTAATTAATAATTTATTTTTTAACGTTAAACTAGGAATTATTAATAGTAAATACTAAAAACTAACAGCTATAAAATTTGAATATTTTAACTAACAAATGTTTTATAAAGACTAAAATAGGTTCGTTAGAAGAAATTAAATGCTTAGAAAACAGTTTCGTTGATCATTACGAATTAGCTAACTGTCTTTTTATGAATAAACGAAAAATAATATTAAAATAGATAACTGTAGCAATTAAGAAACTAACGACCAATAAATTATATATATATATATGATAAAAAAATTAAAATTAGCAAGTTTGACAACTCGCAAGTCAGGTTATTACTTTGAAATTGTTTTCAATTGAGAGTCTAACCCGACTTAGCCCGTTTTAAACATACCTATATCAGTCAGATTTAAATCCGTTTTGTCATTAAAAGGATAAAAACTTTTTACAATTTTTTTATTTATTTTTGAATTAAATAGTTTTATTCTTTACTAAATTATTGTAACATTGTAATTATAGAAATATATATAAGATGTATATTTTCCTTTTATATATATTTCTGCCGACTATAATAAGATGTATAGCTAAAAATTAAGGAAGCAGTTTGTTAATATTATATTATTTGTTGGGTGAGTGAGATAGCAAGTTAAAGGACAGACTTGGAAAAGTTGGTCATGAAAATTTGTTAAGCTAATAAAGTGAGCTATCTTTACTATAACAATTTTCCCAATATGCCCTTATCTGTGGCCCCCCTAACTTCAATTATGTGAATAAAGATTCATACACTTAACTTCTGACATTATTTATACTGCAACCATATTCTTCTCTCATAGTTTATGTGTACAATTATTTCATGCTTTCTTTAATATTGTTTTATTATTGATTATTTTGTACATTTTATTGATAAATTGGTATAGATGGTGTTGACATACAAAGTACAAGGGTTTCAATGTTAATTAATAAGTGATATAGAAAGTAAATTTTTAAATGAAAAGACATAACTGATATAAAGTGTATTATGATTTATATTCAACTAACCTATCACATTCTACATCTTTAGAATTACGACTTATGTAAAATATTATATATCTTAAGAAAAAACATTTTTACTTTTACATGCACGAAAATGATTTACTATCAAAATCTAAAATATTACAAAACGAGAATTAAAAGAGCAGAGACCTAAAATTTAACTAGACAGGTGAGATTATTGAAATAACGATAAATGTGTAAGATATTAAAAGAGAATTGTAGTTGAAAAAAAAACCTAAGAATCCATGTTCAAATGAAAGAAAGAACAAACAGATCAAAATGCCAATAAAATTTTTTACATAAAGGAAAAAGTTTGCATATTATTTAGTTTTATTATGTTTAACTGTTTATATACTAATATGTTTTTTTAATTTATTGAAAGTAAATAGTAACTTCTGAAAATTTTGTGTGTATAAGTTTGAGTAGAGTTGAGTTTTATATACCTATAATGACTCAATTCAAAATATGTCAATTTTTGTCTCAAGTGTTCAAGAATGACATTTTAAGATATTTTTCTTATAATGTTTATTTATTTTTGTTAACGTTAATTTCCTTTTTATTTTCTTATCATGTAGTTTTTAGTAATATGATATTGTTTGTATTATGAGTTATTTATAGTATAAAACTATGGACTTTTCTCTATGCGTGTTATAATGGGATCTTACGAACTTTTTATCATAATTTTTATTTACTAATTTTAACGTTTTCAATTTTTACTTGTTTAGCCTTAGTTTTTACTGTAATTAACCTATATTATAAAAGCTAATTTGAAAATATCACAGCCCATTAAAATATTCTCTAGCTTCTTTGTCTTATAACTACTTTTTCCAATTTCTCTCAAACTCAATAATATTTTCTCAAATATTGTTTTTTCTTCAAAAAAAAACTAACTACTAATCAGCTATCCATATATTCCCTGTTTAAAAAACTTATATTTACATTTACAAATTTAACTGTGAACTTAAAATTAGGTTAAATTGTTGTGAGTTCTATAATCTTGTGTAGCGGATGGGGAAAGGGGAAAAAAGATAAATGTGAAGGGATGCTTTCATGCTGACCTGACAGTCCTAAAAAGGAAAACCAACTCCCAGAAGTAGATAAGGTAACAAAGAGAAAGTTTCAGCCATTGTTCAAGAATATTTAAATAAAATCTTTTTTCTAACGAAGTATCAAGTATATTTACAGGCTTGAAAATTATTATTTTTATCATGTCCCATTGTTTATTTTAGAACATGTCTCGAAGATTAAAGAAAAAACTGTATTCAAATTGATTTTAATTTCGATTTTTAAACAATGTGAAATTATTAAATATTTCAAAACAAATTTCTAAGATTAAGAAAATTTTCATCTTCATAAACAAAATTGATGTTGGAACCTTAAGTCGGTTGAGATAAGATCGTTAAAGTGAATTACCTCAATCCATTATTGTTTGCTTCAGAATTTGAAATTCTATCACATTTATTTTAAAAATATTTCAAATTATTGAAGGAGAGAAATGTATGTAAAGTAACCTTAATTTTGACTCTTAAATCATATAAAACTATTGGTATAACCAAACATAAATTAATCATTATAAATCTTCTAAAAATCAAGGGTGAAGACATTGAATAAAAACAATTACCGATGTACACTGAAACGAGCATCTTTGACAACTATTTTTAGAAAGAGGTAGACGTTGAAAATATAAGTTAGACATAAATTATAGATAACATTCTCCACATCATGATGGGAGTCTCAGATAACCTAAAAGTGCATCTTCTCCTCTATGGTAGTTTTTCCTATACGTCCTTGCCTGGGCCAGGGAACGTGAACCCATGTGAGTAAAGATTACCTTATCTATGCTAGTTTATGTAAATTATAAAAGTGCTAACCTTTTAATACAAATTCTCATGTACCGTCTAATGGGATTAGGTATAGGTAGTGTAAAAAAAAACCTTCATTGCATGGCTATATATACAGGCAACAAGTCTTCTTTTATACGTATATATTTTTATAATAAATTTATTAATCATATGATAATTAGTTACCTGTCCTCTGTTTATATTGCAAATAAAAACATTATCAAAATGTTCAACAGTTTTTTTTCTTTTTTTTTCCAACATTACATTAACTAGTAAGGTTGTATAAGAAACTTGAAAAAAACAACGATGGTGGCATAGAAAATGGAGAAATAGAGTCGGTGGTGCGCCACTGGTCTGTGTCGGGCTATGTTTGAAGGTTGAAGCAGTGAACTAGCTCTGTTACAGAAGTGGGTTTCTCTCTCCACTGCAACCCTAATTTGTCATTTACCTCTAAGTCACATGCTCTGTTCTTCCTAACAGTGAATCATAGATTCCAATTTCTGAACATGCATTATGGCCATTGTCTTGTACCACGGTTTCTTGTTTTGGGTCCAATTATAGTACGTGAATTGCTAAACAACGTCAGATTGGGAACTATACACTGGTATTCAAGATCGCACGATCATTTTGACAACAACTTCTTCATGTCATCTTGTGGTTTCGGATTCTGTCGCTGTCGGAGAAAACATATTTAGGGCTTTTGTGACATCACTTTTTGTCTACTGTGCTCTCACTATACGTAGTCTCTTCGGTGCATCGTAATTTTAATCACTACCTCTTAGTTTTTTATTAATATATATATTTAATACTATTGCTCATTTTACATGCTAGACCTGTGGCGAATAATAATAACTAATGATTTTAATAATTTGAATGCATGTTTGTAAATACAATCACATGTATGGTAATTAGAAAATTTTGATCGCTGATTTGAGTTTCTGTTCTCTACTAAGATACGTCTTATGTCAATAATTTTTTTTTTGAGACCTTTATACCTATTAGAAATGAATCATGTAATAATAAATCTATGATCTTCTCCTAATAAATAAAGTTATTTTTGTACAGTATCATTGTCCGATCAGGACAATCCTTTATGTTTATATTTTTCAAACGGTTAGCTAAATGATTTTAGTTAACAACCATGACTTCAATATATTCATTATGTGCACATCCTTCATCATCGAAACAATCACTTCCCTGATGATTAAAACCTCTCCCGGTCAAACCACATTTGCAACACATGAATGACAGGAGGCAAGGAGTCAATTTCAAACTCTTTCCAATCATTTAAGGTTTGGATTTGGGGGATATGTGTACATATCACCGTTAAATCAAACACAGTCCCAAATAGTCAACGATTACTCGAGTGGTCAACTAATAAGTTCGACCAACCACCAAACAGGCCGACATGTCATGCACTAACCTAGAGGACAAGCTAATGAGTCTGGCCAACCACTAGACAAGCTGACATGTCATGTACCAGCCTGAAGCACAAATTAGCGAGGCCGACTAACCACCAGATATACCGACAGGTCATGCATCAATTTAGAGCACAAGTCACCAAGACTGGTCGGTCACTAAATAGGTCGGCCAATCATATACCAGCTCGAACATTCAATCACCAAATCGACAAACAAAATAACAAACTCGGCTAGCCACCACATAGATCGGTCGACCATGAATTAGACTGATTGAGATGAACAACCCCAAAAGTAAATTAACCTTAAAGCTAATTAACTTAAGGGTAAAACATACTTATTCATAATTGGACCCTAATTAGACCAACATTAATCAAAAGTCCATCACGAAACATATAAATAAATGTTTGAAGTAAGGAGGTAGGTTATAATTGAATTAATTGCTATCTATCAAACGTTGAAGTAACTTTGACATTAGAGTGTCTTTTACATGTATTCTCCGAACGGTGTTGATGAACGGAAACTTGCTTTTAGGATAAAATTTAAACTTCAGACAATACAACACAACCCAAAATATTGACTTCGACCCCGTTCCGAAACAATTTCAATGAAAAAATTGATCCCATAATTCTATAGTTTATTTTGAGATATTAATTAAATGTTTTAATGGTCATGATTAAAAAATCATAGGCATCTTCAGGAGGCTTAAACTACAGTGAAATGTGCATTTTAACAGAAAATGAGTAAATTTTTCATAAATTAAAGTTAATTTAAACATCTTAACCCTGAGAGAAAAATAAGATCTTTATAATGATGTGTAGTATTTGAATGCCCTGAAACACAGACACCGGTTCGGTAATTAGTTTGAAATGAAATAAAAAAAATCACTTGACATAGAAATATCACCCATAAGATTGGCTATTCTATGCTGATATAGCATAAAACAGCACCACTTTCGTAAGTGGTTTGAAAAGAAAAACTTTTTCTAGTATATACCACATCATAGAAAAGTGAAAAGCAACGAGAATAGAGAACAGAACACAACCTGCTTCATCCGTTTTTGTGTACTTATTAAATACTGAATTTGACCCAACACAAAGTTTGATTCACATGATCATAAGATGAGATTTAAGACGTTTTGTTTTGGAGCATATTGTTAAGAGCATGTTAAGTGTCATTATTTGTATTGTACCTTTAGTTGGGATATGTGGTCCTATACAATCTATTTCTGTTGCTTGTTTTATTTATTTTAAAGTCATAACTTGTTCAAGTTTTCTCAATTTCAAGGTTTGATCCCCAATTTATCCCACAAGTGAAATTTCAACATATTAAACGGAAAATTAAATGAAGTTGAGGACACTAACTGGGAGGTGAAAAGCGAAAAGGTGACAAAAGTGTGATAAGTTTTGGTCCTCTACAAGCATAAGTCACAAATTGTAATGGAACATTTCACAGATTATGTTGAAACATGTTGTAAACTATTATTATGAAACAATTCATCACGACATTGTGATAGAAGTGACAAAGTAAGTAAATTATAAATTATGATAAAACTTCTCAGACTCTCAGCTGAAATATATTAGATGAAATTATCAAACTATAAAGTGAAACATGTAAGATGTTCCATCACTATCAGTAATATACAAACCAAATTATTACTTGTATATTATGAACGTGATACAGTGAGATCATTTACCAAGGGTAGTTTGTCCTTCTGTTTTCTCCACGGGAGAGAATGTGTTTGGAGAAGTAGGTTCTTCCACCTGCAATTCATGACGTTCCTCATCTTGATTCGTTTCTGTTATTCTTGATATATTAAGACCATCTGAGAGCTTCCTCCATTCTTCAATTTTTTCCTTACATATCACACGGCACCCACACTTCTTTATTCTTGCCTTGCATGATTCAGAAAAGTTTTCAACAAAAAGTATCACTTCAAGCTGTGTTTGCTCCCCACTTAGATAATGCTGAATATACACATGATCAGCATTCAAGAATATAATATGGATGTAAGGGTCCTTGAATTTATACAGCATGTGCCCAAACTTGGGTGCTATAGGAAAATTTGGGTCAGGATCTTTATCAGGAGCTTTACAGACCCAGTAATAAATGCCAATTTCCTCATTGACAGTAGAAGTTGACCTTGCATTAGATGAAGATGGCACATCCATGTTCAAAGGTTCTATTACTAGGCATACTGCAATTCCCCACCATTCACTTAACTGGAAGTCCTCAGATACATCCACTGTTATTGAAGTAACTGAATCACAACACAACTTCTCATACGTTTGATCTGATGAATCAATTTCAAGAAAGTTTTGATTGTTGAACCAAGATGGAATTTCATTCCCTGGTGTTATGAACCAAAGCTCTGGCCCTTCAATCTGTTACAATGCAAGGATTTTTTTGTTGTTGTAAATTTAACTAGTTAATAAAAGAGTTATTCAGTTTTAACTTTTAATGTATGAGAAAACTTGATAGTTTTAATCACTACAAACAAAAAAGTTAAGTTTTGGTCCTGTGTATAAGAAACATACCGGATCCTCATGTGAATGTGACTCAAAGATCTTCCATAGAGTATCTTCAACCAAGTGAAAGGGTTTCAATTTAGGACAATTAGTTGTGTACAAAGATTGTAAATTTGGTGGAAGCAATGGCAAGGATTCAAGTCTTGGGCAATCATTGAAGGACAAAGTATGCAACATAGAAAGACTAATAATGAATTGGGCAGGTGGGTTAACAAAATTGTTACCACTTAGATCTAAACGCTTCAACAATGATAAAGGACCAAGATCACTAGGAATTGATTCATCAGTAAGACCTCCATAATTTAAATCCAAGGACTCCAAGGCCAATAAACTGGGAAGAGGAGGCATAAAGTTTTGTGATTTGGGTGTTGTTTCTTTCCTTCCACCAAAGGAGAGCTCTCTAAGTTTTTCTAAACGTGAAGGAATTTCTCTTATGTCAGTACCACTCACATAAAGCTCCTCCAATGACTCATTTTCATTCATACCATCTGGCAGTGTTGAGATTCTTGAGCAGCCAGAAACGTAGAGTTTTCTGAGAGATCTCAAATTGCAACTGGAATTTGGCAGGGAAAGGAGATTTATGCAGTTCTCCACATTAAGCAGTGATAAAGATTTCATGTTGTCTCCAAATTCTGGGAGTTTTTCAATTTTTGAGCAGCCAGAGAGAATCAATTCCTCCAAAGAATCCATTTCCAATTTTCTTGGCATGATTTGAAGATTTTTGCAATCTTTCAGCAACAATAGAACAAGTCTCTTGTGTTGTCCAACTGATGGGTGAACCTCAACAAGGTTTACACAACTTATACGAAGCAATCTTTCAAGAGATGGAGCCCCAGAAACTATTGGGGTTTGAATTAGATCTTCAGAATAGCTCAAATCAATGAACTTCAGCTTTGCAAAATCCTGACCAATCAGAACAAAAGGTAAATGAGAGAGTAGGGAGTTAATTAGCTTTTCTAGACTTAACTTATTCTAGTATTAAGTTAAAACAGGATCGTGATTGAACTACTGACTTGATTTCCATTCCAAATCCTTTTTATTCTGCTGGAATGCATTTTCAACTCTACAAGTTCATCTAGCAGCACGCCAAGCGGTAGATATTCCAAAGGATAGTTCATCCACTGAAGAAATTTCAGAGAACTGCAAAGACATTTGAGGCTAGTAGGAAGATTTACACGATAGTTTATGATAAGTAATTGAAGATTATACATCCTTGAGAACGCTTCAGGATCCCAAATAGCTTCTTCCTTTTCAGGCGAGTTCAAAACAATACCTTCAATTGATTCATTTGCCTAGCAGAGAATAATAGTAATGCAGATGAAGTTAAGACATGTCATAAGAAGTTAAAATATAGAGTAAAAATACATTAATGGAATTGGACATTAGCTTAAAAAACTTGCCTTATTGTATTTTAATACTTCATTTGTCTCCTCTAGAGTCCACAATCTACTTCGTTTTGCCGGATCCACATAACTTTCTTCTTTAACAATTTCCCTTGCTGATTCTTGAAGCAAATCATGCATCCCTATAGTAAAGCCATCATAAGTTGCCAATGATTTTTCAACCAGAAGGTCAATTCCAACTGGTGGATAACGTTCACAAATTTCTAGAGCTTGTATCACAAGCTCTTTTATTCTCCCTTTGAAGAAACATGCAATATCAAGAAACAAAGTTTTATAACGTAGCGGCAACCCATTGTAGCTTATTCTAAGCGATTTCATCGCAATATGACTCGGGGGCACTTCTTTTATCATATCCACTACTTCTTTCCATTGGGATTCACTTCTTCCACACAGAAATGAACCTAATAGCTCCAAGGCCAAAGGGAGGCCTCCTGCATATTTGGCAACAGCTTTTGACAACTCCAAATAATGTTCATCAGGTTTATCTCTTTTGAAGGCTTTCTTGCTCAAGAGTTGAAGGGATTCGTCAGAATTTAAGATGTCAATTTTGTAGTTTTCAACTATTCCATGTGATATTAGGACGTGTGTGTCTCTTGTGTTATTATAACTCTGCTCCCGGGGCCAAACCACTCTAACCTCTCAGCCAAACTCTCTAGTTGGCTAGTATCATCAACATCATCAATGACAAGAAGAACTTTCTTCTTGAATAGAAGTTCTCTTATTGTGTTCTTTCCCTCGTCTAAATCTCTAATTTCTAAGCCTTTTATACCCAGATGAGAAAGGAGTTTTCCTTGTAAACGAAGCCTGCCACCACTTTCTTTTGAAATCTCTCTAACGTTGTCAAGGAAGCAGCTAATATCAAACTGGTGCTAGATTTTCCTGAAGACAACTCTCGCTAGGGTTGTCTTTCCAATGCCACCCATGCCCCATATTCCGATAAAGCGAGCGTCATCCTTCGATTCTATCCTTAAAAGTGAGTCCATTTTCTTAACCCTTGAGTTAATTCCGACTAACCCATCATTGAAAGATGGCATTTCAGGACGTAGCTTTGTCCATACCGATTCAACAATGTTTTCAATGAGCTCCGTTTGATGCCTGTGGATGAAAATGTATAATCATGTTATAATTTAAACATGAAGAGAAATAAGATAAAAGTTTACTACTTGTCACATGTATATTTCACGAAAACTATGATATATTTATATATGTATATATATATATATCCATGATCCAATTTAGAATAAACGAAATGTAACTAAGCATAAGAGAAAAAAAGTACAAGTATCGTTGCTAAAAGAAAAATCAATGCTGAAAAAAACTTACTGGTAATTTTTGGACTCCCAGCCAGCAATTTGGCTAACCTCCTTCAAGGAATCTCTCCATTGTTGCAGCTTTTCTGTGTCTTTCTCAAATCTTCTTTCATGTTTCTGAAAAGCCTCTTCAAAACTCTTTGTTGTCTGGTGCTGAACCTCACTAGGACTAACCCCACAGAAAACTGGGAAAACTTTTCTCCCCAGAGCTCTATTTGATTCCAGAATTTTGTTGAGCTCATCCAAACACCAAGAGGAAGAGGCATAGTTCTCAGAGAGAATCACAATGGCCCCGAGGGACTCTTTAATTGCTTTAAATAGTTCTTTATCTATCTTATCTCCTTTCTCTAGATTTTTGTCATCTCGGAAAGTTATCATTCCCTTTCTCACCAACGCAACGTACAAGTGATCTGTAAAAACATGGTATGTCCATCTCGAAAACTCAAAAAAACATGGTATGTCCATCTCGAAGAGTTTGAGGAAGATTCTCCACTTAACATTGAAGCCTTGACATGCACCCTCGGACAAAAACAGTTCAATTTATGTTCAAAGCTTAAACCGATGATTATATAAGATCATATGTTTTTTTGAGTGGATACAAGCGCTGTTGTTGTTTGAATTATACAGTTCTAAAATCTGCCCCTGGAAGAGAAAAAAAGTAGATAGAAAATTTACAGATAACAACTAAGGAATAATATTTTCGTGAATGGATAGGTCATGATGGGAACATGCAGTGTAAATCAGACCATTGATGCAGGTTGAATGAATACTTACGCATGGTTGACACTCAATTATCTCACTTTTCTGTGACCGCATTTCTGGCATTATTATGATTATTTATGTTTAAACTTTCTATGATTTGTGTATTTGCTGATGTAATTAAAATTGAACAAGAATTATAAAATATATTTTAACTAATTCGTGTTTGGCATATTATCTGCTTTGTTGCAGGCTTATAGATTAAGAAACTACTGGAAAATGGAGATGTATACTAAATTTAAATTATTTTTACAACCATTGACTAAATTGTATTGTATTATTGCATGACCGACCATAGAGGTGATTGGGTATAAAATGGTGGTTTTCTTATTTCATGCGAAATATTTTATTATTTTATGCAGTAGTATTGGGTACTCTTAATTAAGCAATGGTTATACAAGGAAGTTATTGACTGAAATAAAAACTCTACTGTATCAGAATATTATATATCTTTTTTTTCTTTGTCGGCAATGAATATATATATAATTTGATTGGGTTAAATTTGATTTTACATAAATAATAACCCTTCTGAACATTTTTGTCAAAGATGAACTTTCTTTCGAAACGAAGTATATAACTATAGGAAGTTGTATAATTTTAGAGCTTACTTGAAAATATTCATATATAAAATTTATCAGTATGTCTTCAAATAGCTGCAATAAAAAACCTAAACAGTAACTGCTGCAAATAATCATTTGTGTTTCTTGATGAAATAGGACCACTTGGGTGCTGCTAATTGCACCATTCTTCAACATCTTCCTTAAATATAACACTACACCCACACTTCCTTATACTTGGTTTCCATGCCTTAGAATGATTCTCCACATAAAATATCAGTTGAAGAAGGCATTTTTCTTCATTGCATTCATGAACTGAGTGGCTATGTTCAGGTACTATGGGGAAAATCAAGTCAGGTTCACCATCATGAGCTTTACATGCCCAAAAATAAATGCGAGTTTCCTCATTTCCCTTGGAATGTTGACTCACATGTGATTGAGGAGAAGGCTGCATATTTGAATGTTCTAATGCTAAGCATATTGCAATTCCTAACCATCCACTAGATTCACAGTATTGAGGTGCTTCCACTTTTATTGATGCAGCTGAATCACAACCCAACATGTTATATGGATGATGTGATGGATCGACCAGAAAGCACTCTTCATTCCATTTTTGAGTTTCTCTCCCCGGAATGATGAGCATAAAATGTGGCCTACCTTCCATTTGGTAAACACAAACTTTATGGAAATGATTAGGGTGGATAGGGGGCAGATGAGGGAGAGAATGAGGTGTATATAATGAATATACCTGATTCATGTGCAACTCAAAGATCTTCCATAGCATATATGCATCTGAATTCAAGGGTTTCGTTTGAGTACTGTTAGCTGTACACAAACATTGAACGTTTGGTGGGAGCATTGGCAAAGACTCAAGCCTTGGGCAATCAATTAAGGTCAAACTCTTCAAGGCATGAAGATTTCTAATGCAGTAAGTAGGCCTAACAAAATTGTTACCGCTTAGATCTAAGCCCAACAAAGATGATAGGGATCCAAGATCATCTGGCATTGATTCATCATTAAGGTCACAGTAACTTGAATTCAAGAACTTGAGGCTTGTTAAACTAGAAAGAGGAGGCAAGATTAATTCCTTCGTAACTAGTTTCTTCCTACATATTGATGAGTTTTCCTCCACCAAAAGAAAGCTCTTTAAGATTTTCTAAACGAACTTTTGTCCCACTGACATAGCAAACAGACTTTGGTAGGAAGATAAGATTTTCTGATTTCTTCAAATCAATCAGTGATAAACATTGCACATTGTTTGCAAACTTGGGGAGCTTTTTAAGTTTTGAGCAGCCAGAAAGAATCAATTCCTCCAAAGAATCCATTTTAAACTTTGTTGGAAGGATTTGGAGGTTTATGCAATCTTTCAAGTTCAAAACGACAAGCTTCTTGTGCAGTCCAACAGATTGGTGAACCTTGACAAGGTTTTTACAACCTTCAAGAAGCAAAATTTCAAGACATGGAACCTCAGAAACTATAGGACTTTCAATTAGATCTTCGGAATGGCTAAGATCAATGAACTTCAACCTTTTGAAATGCTGATCGATTAGAACGGAAAAATGATTAGCTTTGGAAGATTATGTGCTAGTATTAAATTGAATGCACAAGATGTTAACTGAGCTACTTACTTGAGAATCACTCCAGATCTTCTTTATTTTGCTGTAACGCATTTTTAACACTACAAGTTTCTCAAGCTTAACGCCAAGCGGCAGAGCTTCCAAAGTACACTTTGTCCACTGAAGAACTTTCAGTGAACTGCTAAGACATTTGAGGCCACGGGGAACTTGTATATTGTGAAAATTAATTTGAGAAGGCTTCGGGATCCCAATTTGCAATGTATGGCTCAGTAGACGACTTCAAAACTATACCCTGAATCGATTCTTTTTTCTGCAAACAACGTTGAAGAGGATTAATCCTTCCTCTTATGACATACAATTGTTCTACAAAAGTTTAGACTGCAGAGAACTTCACAAGCTCATTATAAATCTCAAGTTCAAAAAGGGTTTAAAATGAAATAAAAGATTATCCAAATTCAAGTCATGACATTATATTATAGTGAATGAAAGATCAACCAAGTGAGTTCACTTCTCTTATATGGAGAGGTGAGATACAGATTCATATAAAATTTGTGTAAGATCAAATCAACTTAAAAGTTAAAAATCTTACCTTCTTTCTTTTTAGTGCTTGATCAATGTCATGGGGTGACCACAACCTGCTGCGTTTGCTAGCATCTATCAGACATTTTTCGACAACAATTTTTCTTCCCATTTCTTGAAGTAAATCATGCATCCATAAACGTGATCCATCACAACTTACCAGTGATTTACCAATTAGTACATCAATTCCATTTGCTGGACAACGGCAACAAATTGTTAGAATTTGTTCCACGTGCTCTTTCACCCACCCGTTGAAGAAACATGCAATATCAAGAAACAAAATCTGATAACTTTCTGGTAACCCATGATAGCTTATTGTAAGTTTCTCCATCACAATATCTTTCTTTGAGTATTCTTTCATATCTAAAAGTTCTTTTCACTGAGATTCGTTTCTCCCACAGAAGGATGAACCCATCATCTCAAGGGCCAGAGGAAGGCCTCCAGCTTGTTGAACAGCCCCTTTTGACAACTGCAATAGTTGTTCTGATGGTTTATCTCTTTTAAATGCTTTATGACAAAAAAATTGAAGGGATTCATCAGAATTTAACAGATCAACTTTACAAATTTCAAATTTTCCAAGTGGTTTTAGTACTTCTATGTCTCTTGTTGTTACTATAATCCTGCTCCCAGGGCCAAACTTCCCTTGATCATTCACACCCAAACTGTCCAGTTGTCTTGCGTCATCAACATCATCAAGGACCAGGAGAACTTTGTTGTTCCGTAAGATACCTCCTATTACGATCTTTCCTTCATCCAAATTTTGGATTGTGAATTCTTTCACTTCCATATGAGAGAGAAGTGTTATTTGTAAGGTAAGCATGTCATGAGTTTTCCCAGAAATCTCTCACATTTTCAAGGAAGCAACTAATATCAAATTGGCTACATATTTTCTTAAATACAACTCTCGCTAGAGTTGTCTTACCTATACCACCCATGCCCCATATTCCAGTGAAGTGAACCACGTCTTTCAATTCCAGCTTCAAAAGTGAACGTATTTTCTCAACTCTTGAATCAATTCCAACCCTTTCCTCCTCGTATGATGGCAATTTAAGACGTATTTTTGTCCATACCGATTTAATAATGTCTTCAATGAGTTCTTCCAATCTCCTATTGATAAAAATTTATAATTTTCTGATAACTCCAATGTCAACAGACATGAAATATAACAGAGCCATTCGCTAATTATTATAGATTGAGTTAAAATTTTCAATAATGATAAGTAATTACCGAAATCATGTAGTATTTTGTGTTGTATCTTCTTCTTAATTATGTGTTTGGTTATTGTAGCTACCAGAAAACTGAAATGATGATTACTTATGTAGATAAATTAACACAATCAAAACTCACCTATCCTTGGACTCCCAGCCAGAAAAGTCCGCAACCTCTTTCAAGGATTTCCTCCATTGTTGCACCTTCAATTGATCTTCTTCTGATCTTCTTTCATGTTCTTCGAAAGCCTTAGCGAAACTATTTCTCTGGTGCCGAACATCGGAAGGAACGACTTCATAAAACACAGGAATAACTGGTTTTCCCACATCAAGAATCTTTCGGAGTTCCTCCAAACACCAAGTGGAGGCAGCAAAATTCTCGGAGAGAATGGACAATGGCAACAAGGTACTCCTCCATTGCCTTCTGAACTTTTTTCAACATCACATCTCTCTCAACTAGCTTATCATATTTGAAAGTTGAGATTCCCTTTCGCTGCAACGAAACACATAAGGTGTTAGCAAAATCTACGTTAGTGCCTTCCATTCCAAAACTCAAGTAAACATGGTAGCTCCACCGCGAAGATGCATCAGAAGAACTTGAGGAAGATTTTCCACCTAACATGTCGAAGCTTTCACATTGACAAGCAGCCTACGCAACACATATATAACAGTTTTACTAGAATGTTTTAGCAGAAACTAAGAAGATGTGTATGTTTCTTCGGTGGATTATGAAGTGTTGTTTGAGTTATGTAGCTCAACAATTCTTCGCCTGAAGAAGACATTAAACAAGTTTTCAAGAGTTGGATAGGTGATGGACAGAAACAAAGTACCTTCATAAGGTCAAATAATGTTGATGACGTTCTTAAAATATTTCTTACATTAATATGTACTATTCTTTTTACTTTTTTTATAACTTTGTTATATGGTTGCACGCGGTTTTATGTTTGATGTGAGCATATAGATACTATACGAAAACCAATCTTTATGAAATAATATATATATATATATATATATATATATATATATATATATATATATATATATATATATATATATATATATATATATATATATATACACATTATATTAAAGGATGAAAGATTGACTCCTATTACGATTAGTTAATATGGATTTTGTTGAGTAGAGGATATCTTCTCTCATTCTTTGATTCCTATATTTCAAAACTCTTGAGAGTTCTTTTTTTTTTTAATTTCATAACAATATATAGAGATATTAAAACTTTTACTATTATTCTTTAAAATAATTAATATGTATATTTTGTAGAGCTGTACATTAGTATAGTACTTCAAAGATCATCTCTAAAACTTCATATATTTAACGGCCAAAACCTATAAGCAATTGCAAAGGATTTAAATCTTTATTTATAACTTAATTGAACTTATTCCATCAAAAACATACTTTTACAAAGTATTTGGAACATTGATGTCCATAATGAAAATAGTCAACCCTTATGTCCTATTCGAATTTAAAAGCAAGTATATGTGAATACTACCACAATAAACATTTTTCTAAAATTCTACTGCAAAATTATTTAATCAAGCATGCCCATATGAACACCTCACTAAAGCACCCGAGAGCACCCAAAGTCACTGCTGAAAAAAGTTAAATTCAAGTTCCAGTCTTGTGGGCAATCGCAAGGAAATAACTGGGTTAATTGTGTTTTTATTTTATTTTTCCACTTATTAATTACAAAAGACCACTTTACGTTATATCTGTTTTCTACTTACAAATATTTATGCAATTATTTTTTTCTTGTTTTATTCATAAATATCAGAAAACAATGTTATATAAAGTCTTGCTTTTGCCCCCTTCAGCTAAGGACATGGAGTCAAGTTCAACAGTTAACAGAAAACCTTTAAGAACATCATCGGTAGAAACACTGATTTCAAGATCACGAACCACTGGTAAGACAAAAGGGAAATGATTTACAAATATGAAGTACAATATGAGCTGATAACTGTTGATTTACTTTTTAACAAACTAGATGATAGATGTCGTAACAGCAGAAACCAAAATAGAATCGAAGTCATCAGAAAAACAGGCTACCCCAAGCTGCTATAAACGCAAAGCCACCAAATGGAGCCAAAGTTGAATGTTTTCTGTCTTCAAGAAGTGCAACAGTATAGCACCTAAAAATTCAATACAGCTTAATGATCATTCATCATTCCAATACTTTTTACCAATATTTCCAACCAAAAATCAGAGCATGCAGCAACAAAATATTGTTATAGACCAGGCTAATTAAATGGAGAAAGGTTATGAAACGAATGGTAAATCAAGGCATAAGTTATTCTTGTGCTCAAGAATGAAAAAGTTAAAAAAGCATCCAACCTGCTTAGCACATCAAGCAATCAGCTATTGGATACAGTGCCTGAAAATAACTGCTTCAAACAAGGGGATGTAAATTCTATAACTTTGTGTTCGTTTGTTGTGCGGAGACGAAGAAACAAAATTTTGGGTCTCCAAAATGTAAAGGTAATTGGATTACCTTCCAAAAAGATATTGAAAGTCAGATAACATATAAATGTTAGAATTTCCAAAGCTTCAACCCACAAACTAGCCCTAATTTGTGTATTTCTCGAGATCACTCGGACTCATTGGTCTCATATAGGGAGTAGTGACATGCCCTAGAAATGTTGCAACCATCTACATTCTTCGGTTGGGGCGGGCAAAAACCCAAATTGCTAGTTTTTCCTTTTTCTTTTCCCCACTCAAAAGGCATGCCTTAAGAATCTTAGAACACACTCACACCACCCTTCTACCTAAGTGGACAATTTAACTTTGTTGAAGTATTATAGGTTAGTCACATCTTATAGGTTTGTTGACCATCCATTGTTCGGCATCCCTAACTCCAAAATTAGCGATTATACTTTCAGAGTTTAGACCCAAACGTTGATTCAGTAAGAGAAATTATATCTGATTACATCATCAACATAAATAAACTTGATTAACATAAAATTATGCAGCAGTTCCCTTCCCTTTTTGAAATCAATGTCTCCCTTCTAAATTTGGTTCAACAACCCCTGACATGCTTAATTTTTTCATATGGAGGACTCCTTCAACCAATAGTCAACAACAATGTGTCAATGGCTCAGCTTTTAAACCTTGGTGGCTTAAATATAAGCTTCAACAATATCCTGAATCCTGAACAGATGTACATCTTGACCTTCTTAATCAAACTTTAAATATCTTTTATTCGATTGAAATTTGTCTCCAAGTTCCCAAAATGGTAAGAACCTCTTTCACTAAGCCCACCTCTAATTTTTCACATCAACTCCCGTCCCCAAAGAAAAAAAGTTGAAAAACATTATCTCTAGTCCCAAAATAAGGTTAACAAATAGCTGGAAAAGACATCCCTGGTAAAATACAAAATACGAATTGAAATAGTAAAGTTTGAGATAAAACTTACGTCCCAGAGAAGGCCAAGATCCCAGTTGTTAGAAGGCCTCCAAACTGTAAAGAAGAAAACCATGAGTGAAAAAAAAATGACGTCTTTATTTCATAAACACTCATCATAACAATAACATTCAAAGGGTTCATAAGGGAAGAGCAAGTAAGAAAAATTCTGAACGAGAACATACAACAGTGGGGTGTTTTGTAATTGGGGCGGCAACTAACGCAGCGGTGTGAACCAAATGGTAAAGCGATGCTGTGTGCCAAACCTTCACACACAAATTCCAATTTAAGCAGGAAGAAAAAACCAAGCTTTTTGATGGAACAGAAATGGAAATGAATGAGGAGAAAGTTCAGAGTAGAAAGAGACTTCTTTGTAAGCAGGGTTTTGGGGTTTGAAAACGTGAGCACCATAGGTTCCCAATCCAAGTGCTGCAACACCTGTTTAAGTTTCAGTGAATTATAGTTTCTGAAGAAAATTATGTTAATTGTGATCAAAGAGGGAAGACGATAAGAAAGGAATTGAACCTGAAATCGCTGCAACTTTGTGCCACACCTGAGGATCCATTCGCAAGCAACGTATTCTCTCTTGGTTCACTTAAGCCAAGGGCGTGGAAATACCTGCGACCATGTAACTCTTGCTTATTTTATTTTAGTTTTCTTAAATTTACTTTTCTAATGGGTTTAATTCATGACACAGGAGTACTTTAGTTTTGATCCTCGTTTTATTTTTTTATTTAATTTTCATTTCTTTTAATTGTTTTTTTTAAGATTTGGATAAATTGAATGAATTTAGAAATGAAATTTATAAAAATTTGTGAATGATTGGAAAAATATGATAAATACATTTTTTTCATAGATTAAAATATAAAATTAATATTTTATCATTATAATTAAAATTAATATATTATTATTATTATTTAATATTAAAATTAGTAAAATGACATGATATTATAAAAGTAAAGTATTAAAGTTTTATATGATATCCAACAAAATTGATAAATTAATATTGTAGACATGATAAAATGACATGTTATTGTAAAAGTAAAGTATTGAAGTTTTACCTGATTGGACATGCAACCAATTCAATGTTTCCAAACTCTTAAATTATTGATTATTATAAATTTTTATTTTTTATGTTAATTTTTCTCTCTCTAAATTTTATTCTCAATTCCCAGATTAATTTTTTCCATAATCTCTAACCATAATAAGATTTTCTTGACTATATTATAATAATTTATTCCCTTTATTTTCTTATCCGTGATGTCGACTTCTTTTTTTTCTCTCAGTATTAAATTCTAGAAAATTATTAGTTTAACTTTCAGAAAATTTGTAATTTTGATGTAATCCGGAACTTTAAATATGTTTTCGTTATTTTCATCTAATTGAATAAAAAAACTAATATGTCCATTTAAAAGTATCACGAAGAATAGTTTGAGTAACTAAAAGAAATAAATATAAGCAAAAAATGAAATCTGATTAATATTGCGAATTTTCTGAAATCTAGAGACTAAAATCATAGGGGGAAATAACAAAACCAAGATCTCTGGCTCTGAACCAATTTCTGGTAAGACGAGTAATACACAAAGCTGTTACTGATTAATAAGTCATTAAGTTTTGGCACAGATCACAAATTAATCAAAGCCTAAGAATCCTATGACATGGCCAAATACAAGTGTACATAAAAAACAAAAAATAAAACTAAAAGCAGTGCACCCTTGAAAAGTTTGAACGAGGAAAAAAAAAACTAAACAACAAAATGAGTGAAAGATAAAAGAGATCAGGTCCAAAATCCTAGTGTTTAATGGGCAGAGTGGCTGGTAGTTGTTTTCTTAAAATCAATCTTATCAACCTTAACCTCTCCATCGATAAGTTCATATACATAAACCACAACTCGCAGACCATCGATATCCATAAGGACAAAGCTTGGGTTCACGTCATAAGTGATACTGCTGTAGGCACCTGTTGCAGAACCTGGATTTATAACCACACCTCCCTCGTGTTTGTAAGCTGTAAATTGATGGGTGTGACCTGTGACAAGGATGTCTACATCCAGCTGCCTCTGTAGCATTGCCAGTGAGTCTAGGTCTCCCCATGGAATAACCTTCACAATCAATAAAGACTCATATTATCATATATAAATGCATTTTATAGCAAGGTTTAGGTTTCTACTAAACAGAAGCAATAACAGTTTCCAAAAAAAAAAAAAAAATCTAATCACGGCAGGAATACGGTTGAAAAAATAAAATATAACAGATCCAAACTATAACTGTTAAACTTAAACACCATCAAGAAAGACGGGAAAGAGACTATAAATAAACCTATAAAAGTGCAGCGTAGCAGAATGAAGTATATCATTTAGCTCATATTAAAGCGGTCAGCTGTAGCAAAGTAACATACAGCAGGAATAACTACAACTCCAACCCACAAACCTTTGATGGAAAGACTCCAGTGCTGCACCCAAAACGGCCAAGAAAATCCTATACGATAATATCTAGAAGGCGAAATGGTGCAAATGAGTTCTTCTAACTAGAAACCACTGTTTGTGGCCCCATCCATACTACTCGATTTTGATCTATTACAGTAGCTTTTGTGGTTTTAACTTTTTTGAATTGGTCCCAATTTTGTTAAATGTTACATTTCCTTCATCTCATCCGGTTACCCATTCCCGTTGAGTCCAAGTTCGACAGAAATCAATTGTTCAGAAATCTTAATTACATGTTCTTCTTTATACAGAAAATAATAGGGGAAATGGTGAAAGGATGTGTGTAGGACATCGGGGCATGTTGGAAACTGATTAATTCTGTGTGGTGCCAAAACAGTTTCAATGGAGAGTGCCATTTGCCACAAACTTCGCTCTAGGGTTGCAGGCTTGTGAGATGTGACAAATTTTAATGGACTGAAATAAATTAACTTTGGCTTGGGTTGTAATTGATATTTTAAAACCTTCCAATTCATCCCAAATAAGTCCCAAGTTATCTTAGATATTCGATTTTCTATTGATACATCAAAAGGTAATTTCTTTATGATTTATCCATGCTACCAATTTTCTTAGGTCCATTTTAGATAAAGCCGGGAAAAAGACTCAAAATCAGACCTGATGACCATGGCATAGTCCGAGCTTAAATTGGCCAATGGTTAGTGTTTTGGTCTCTGGATATTTCGTCTCTTCATCATACTCACCGCGGGTTATATGCAAGTCTGGACAAAGAGTCTTTAAGTAGTCATGAATTTCCTGAGCAGAAATGAAGTAAAATTAGCTTATGCATTCAACCATAAAAAAATCTAACTTTATATCAAGTTAATGTGAATAAAATATGCAGTATATAAAGAAAAAAACATAACAAATCTAATGAATTATTTTTATTAGGTGCAGAGAGATAATTAATGCATTACAAAGGGGGATAAATAAAGCATAAACAGAAGCTGTTGTCCTACAAGAATGTGACAGTACTGTACCCCTGATACCAGGGGTAGTATTGTTGAACAACCTAAATCATTATTGCTCCATTCTGTTGTCATCAATAATAACACAGTTTCACTGATCTTAACAGGCTTGATAACCAGTTTTATATGCACATAAAAATGTTTTGGGCTACTGAAAAGAATGTTCAATAATATATACAAGAAAACAGGGTGTGGGGAGACAATGAACAGTCTTTCAACTTGCCCTTTGGAAATAGCAATAATGGATGTTATAGGAAAAATCAGGGAGCATCCCACCAGGCCTCAACACAATGTCACTGCCCACAGAAACCATCACAAACCTTCCATGCAGGCACCAACGATTACCCCCAAATTACTAATTGTTCAACACTCATCAATTTTCAACCATTGAATCACAATGATAAAATAAACAACACAAACACTGACAAAACAAAATTTGATGTGCTCCACAGCAAAACGTTCTTGTAAACACATGTAATGAGAGCAAACCTTTCCAAATGAACTCAACAACTACAAGATTTTAGAGAGAACATTTTATTTGTCAAAAGACAAGGGAAGATGAAAATTTCAGACCTTCTAACCTGTGTCATGTGTTCATTCATAATAAAGAAGTTGAAAACCATAAAGCAGAAGATATTGATTATATTCAAACAAAGCATGGCAACAGTCAAAACTGAACCAAGAATAATTATTTCAATAAGATGGACATACTTTAACACATAAATTTCCAGTACAAATTATGTGTTGGATCTTGCCAGGGACAAGCATGGATTTGAACTTTGCAGGAAGATCAGGTGCCCTGTGGGGTATGTGCAAATCCCCCAGGGCTAAAACAAGCACCATCCTCAAGAATCAAAAACCAAAAGTGTACTCGGGGAACCTGCTGAAACAATCAATTGCCCATATATAAAGAAACAGTTATTAACTGCTAAGACAATTTATCGAACAGAATTTACCAATTGCGGTAATCAGAAATTCATATCAACGTTAGTTTGCTAAAATATAACCTGCTTTGAAGAGAGAATGAAAACCTATCCACAACTTCATCAAATCTCTTATCAATCAATAAATCCTTTTTCTATCGTTATATTTTATTACAACAGCCCAAATACCAACCCATGCCAATCGCTTGACCTGTGTCCAGGGGGCTAACTATCCCACATCTTATGTGGAAAAAAGAAAATTTTTGAGGACAGAGGAACATGTATTATAAGAGAGGATAAGATATCCTCCTGAACAAGAATGAAAGCAAAACAAGCCTATAACAACTTGAGCAAGATAATTAACAAAGAAAAGCTTAAACATTCTCTCAGCACATAAAGAAACCACTATGGAATATCTGCTGGCTGAACACCATAAAGCAGCTAGGAAGAATACTTTATACCAAAGCTAATGTAGTTTGAAAAAATTATCTTTGAAAATTATGGCACTCCTCTCTGGCCTAGGCACCAAATAATGGCACCCATTGGGCACTTGTAAAAGGTTCCCTCTCATTTTATGAATCTCAAACCCCCCAAATGGACACAAGAGAAACCCCCGCAATTTTTGAAGTAATTTTAATATATCTGAATGGTGAAATGAAGTTTCATACAATTCAGGCTTGCATGTCACCGAAAAAACAAGACTGTTAATGTGAGAGGTTTTAGTCCCTTAATCTTCATAGGTATTTCCAACTTTTTATGGGTGTGATTCACATGAAAGAAACTATTAATCCGAATATAGAATTTGTGAGAAATAATCCAATAAAAGCTTATCCAGTGTTAATCAATCCCTAATGACCTATTCTATATACAAATACCATTCGTTTCCTGCTCAAAAACCACTATCTTGCTCGAAAAGGAAAAAGAATCTGACCCTAAGAATGCCTGGTTGGAAAGAACAACGCCAGTTAGTGAATTCTTAAAGTTTAATAGTCTTTTACTTGAACAGCAAGAAGCTGAACTTCAGAAACGAAGTTAAAAACATTTCCTCCAAATTATACAATTCTCCATTCGCCTAAAAACATAATAGAGCCACATTTCACATTAACAAATCCACATTTGTTACCACAGAAGTTACATCTATCCTAATTCGAATTCACTTCAAGTTCATTTTGTCACCAAAAGCGAGGAGCAAACAAATTAACCAATTCTCGGAAACCCAAAACGAGCCTAGGGAAACTAATTCCATTTTCTGGGATAAGATTCATGCAGAATCTCACCGATCCAAAAAAATAAAATAAAATATATTAGTCAAAGGAATTAGAACACGGGTCACAAGCCTAGAAATCTCTCTTTAAACCGAGTGCCTAGAAATCGAAAAATAGATCAGAGTGACAGAAACGCATCAGATCCCTAAAACAATCCACACTCCTAAAATTCGAAATTAAAACAAAAACGCATACGATCGAATATAAATAATCAGAGTCAGAATAAAAAAATTGATAATAGGCGACGGGTGAAGAAAGAAAATCAAAGGACGATTGAAGCATAGAGAGAACCTGAGAGAAAGCGCCAGATTGGAGAAGGGTGAGATCGAGAGAAGCTAGAGCAAGACTCCACAGAAGTTGCTCGCTACCATTCCAAACGCAAACCCCAATTCTAACACTGGCACCTGCACCAAAATATGCTAACTAAAAATTTAATTCCATTAATTAAGTGATTAATTGTGATTATCATTTATTATTATGTAATAATAATAGTATTATGGCTGCTGACTAAGGCTGACTAAGCCTAAGGCCACGTTATTTTTTCACAAATTAAAGATAATTTAGCTTAATTAGTACCAAAATATTTATATAAAAGTAAACTGTGAAATATGAAAGTTTATACGCGACTTTAATTATTATTTGTAAAAAGGTCAGTTACCATCTCCGACTTCTTTTCTTTGAATTTCAAGTGAATTGGATTGAATGAATTTGAAAGCCCAAAATTGGACCCAGATTTGCACGTCCATTGTGAAGCTTCTTCCTGCACCTCGTAATTTCTTCCTCACCTCCATTCGTTTTAAATTTCCAATTTTATTCTCTTTTTATTTTGAGTTTTGGAACCTGTAATTCAGAAATATATAGAATGGATAATTCGAAATGCAAAATTTATATTATGAATTGTATATTTTAAAATAAAAAAAATTGTAATTATTGCTATAAATATTAATAAGTCTTCCACCCACGAAAGTGAAAAATTATTTCAATGATAGATATAATTTGACATCCAAAAAGAACACTTTACAATTCAAAATGATAATATTTCATTTATATTTATTTTACTTTTTAACTTAGAATACTTATCAATATTCTTATATTATTAAAATAGGTGTATTTTGTTTAGACCAAAATCAAAGTATTATTTTTCTTATTTTAGAATGTAAAATAAATCGTTTCAATTATTTACCGAAAAACTCTATAATCATTGTTACACAAACACACTAACATTAGTTGTTATTTTTTTATTATCTGTACTGATAGGTCCTCCCGGCATAAAGACACGCCGTCCAGTAATCCGGACGTCCGCCAAATAGTCTAGGACCGTCCGTCCTTGGAAACCGGACGACCGTCCAAGGACGTCCGCCCAGGAATCAGAACCGAACGAGCGGCCAACCATCTGAGAGGTGGACGTCCGCCCAAGGTTTGCATGTCCGCCCAAAGTGGAGTGTCCGCCCAATGTGGAGCGTATGCCAGTGTGGAGCGTCCGCCAGTGGAACATCCGCCCAATATGGAACGTCCGCCCAAGGAGTGGACGTTCGCCCAAAGAAGTAGGACGATCGCCCAAGGACTGGGTCCGCCAATGTGGAGCGTCCGCCCAGTGTGAAGCGTCCGCCCAATGTGGTAAGTCCGCCCAAAGTGGAGCGTCCGCTAGTGTGGAGCGTCCGCTAGTGTGGAGCGTCCGCCCAATGTGGAGCGTCCGCCACTGGAACATCCGCCCAATATGGAACGTCCGCCCAAGGAGTGGACGTTTGCCCAAAGAAGTAAGACGTTCGCCCAAGGATTGGGTCCGCCAATGTGGAGCGTCCGCCCAGTGTGAAGCGTCCGCCCAATGTGGTAAGTCCGCCCAAAGTGGAGCGTCCGCCCAATATGGAACGTCCGCCCAAGGAGTGGACGTTCGCCCAAAGAAGTAGGACGATCGCCCAAGGACTGGGTCCGCCAATGTGGAGCGTCCGCCCAGTGTGAAGCGTCCGCCCAATGTGGAGCGTCCGCCAGTGTGGAGCGTCCGCCCAATGTGGAGCGTCCGCCACTGGAACATCCGCCCAATATGGGACGTCCGCCACCCAAGGAGTGGACGTTCGCCCAAGAGCTGGACGTCCGCCCAGTGTGGAACGTCCGCCCAAGGAGTGGACGTTCGCCCAAGAGCTGGACGTCCGCCCAAGAAGTAGCACGTCCGCCGCCCAAAGAGAGGACATCCGCCCAGAGTAGGACGTCCGCCCAGAGGAGGACGTTCGCCCAAGAGCTGGACGTTCGCCCAAGGAATTGACGTCCGCCCAAGAGCTGGACGCCCACCTAGGGTAACATCCCTGACCGACCATCATTCCCAACCGACGCACTTCGCTGATTACACGGTTAAATGCTAATGACACATTAAGTCCTTAATAGAGATTAAGGTATTATTGGGCCGTTTAAAGGCCCCCAAAAGGTAAAAGCCCATTACGATCAGTATAAATAAAGGTCTCAGGTATGATTTCTAGACAGATTGCTTAGAACGCAACACATGCATGCATTATTCAACGCCTTGTCATATTACTGACTTGAGCGTCGGAGTGCCTTTAGCAGGTACCCGGCCCCTTCCCACTGGGAGGGTGAAGCAGCGCTAAGGAGAGGAAGGACGCCCGTCCAGTTTGGAGCTGAATGCTAAGGATCACCCGCCAGGAGGGGAGGACGTCTGTCCCGCTTGGAGCAGGGAGCGAACGTCCGGATTGGAGGACGTCCGCCCAGTTTGGAGCACAGAGTGATCGTTCATCTTGGTGCCGCCCGCCAGTGAAGCTTGCTTCGGTTCGTGACCATTCATCCGCCCGGCTTCAGCATTCGTCGTCCGCCCGTCCGCCTTCAACAGTAAGCTCGTGTGTTTTTGCAGGGTCCGCCCGGACACAGTCGAAACATATCTAAAACTACTCTATTATTATTATTTTTACTCAATTTAAAGATGCAAAATCCAAACACAATTTGAGAGTTAATTTAAGAGTATAACATATCAAATGCAAAACTACTTCTCTCTTTGTTCTCTAAATAGCTTGAAAACAATTACACTCTTCATGGTTACTTTGGCAAGAGCTTCCAATTGGTCAAGTGGTCAAATTCTTGACTTTCTGCTTCAATCAATCATGTTGAGTTGACTCCTTAAGTAAAATTGTATCAAGAATTAGAAAGATACCAAAAAATGAAAATATATAATATAAAAAGAGATTTTCATGCGAGAATAATGGATTAATGGCGTCCAGCCGTCCAATTTAAACAGTGTTAGATTTTTTAAGTTCAATTAAGACGGCTAAACATGGTCTGAACAATGTGATTCTTTTCTTATACAGAGTTTAAATATGTTTCTCATTTCCATAAATATATTACTTTTATAACATTTTTATTGACTAAAATTAGATAATGTTTCTCATATAACACCAACTATTATTTTGAATTACGTATAATATTTTTTAACCTGATTTAATACAAATTAATTATTATTAATAATTAACACGATCCACTTTATAAAAATGATCATAATGATCCGGTTTGTTAAATCAGCTAATGATAATTTGCTAATGTATATGGAGTATAAATTAATTTATGATTGTAAAAATTATTCAGTAGACGAGACAATTGATTATATATGAATACACTAAAAGGAAAATATAAATACACAGATTATATGAAAAAGTATTTAAGTAATTTCTTGTTTTGATCATATTTAGTTTTTTTAGCATTTACTTATCTTATAAAGCTAAAATAAACACATTGAAAATTAAAAAAAAATATATTAAGCAAGAGATTTTTTTTTTTAAAGCAAGAAGCTGCAAGTATGAAAGGAATTGTTGGTATAGAAGAAAAGGAAGTAAAGGGAAAAGTCTCTTTTTCACCCGTGATCGGATATGGTAGTAGTGGAACAGAAAGTAACTACTTGTTCGACTGCTGACCAATGAAGAACGATAAATGTTTGAAAGTAATAAAGTAATAATAAACTGTTGTTGATAAGACTCATTTTTTAAAAGTTTTGACAAATTTTTTGTTATTATTCATTTGTTCAAGAAAATAATCTAACACTAACCTAGTATACATTTGAGAGGTCGGTAGAATCTACCTCAATACCGAAAGGTTTGAAAGGTGGGAGGACCCTTCATATAACTCCAATGTTCCACGTTACAGTTGATAATTCAATGACACAAAATTAAATGATCAAGAGACTTCGTGATTCATGTGCCTTAACCTAACATCATTCTTCCTATTTTTCACCAGTACTGTACACTTAAATTTCTATAAATACCAAACACATAGTTTCCAATCCGCACACAGAAACAAACTCTGATTACGTCGAGTGACAAGAGAGATAAAGAAAGTGAGAGATGGAGAAGTTTCCCGTGATCAACTTGGCGAATATCAACGGTGAGGAGAAGAAGGCTACGCTAGAGCAGATCGAAGATGCTTGCCAAAACTGGGGATTTTTTGAGGTACCCCACCAACTTCCTCATAACACCTTTCTCCGTATACATTTGCAAGCTAAGGTTTTGTTGATGTTGTTCATTTTGACTGTGCTAACGAAGATGCTTTCGTGATTGTAGTTGGTGAATCACGGAATACCCCACGAACTTCTTGATAGGGTGGAAAGGTTAACAAAAGAGCATTATAGGAAATGCATGGAGAAGAGGTTCAACGAGGCTGTGGGAAGCAAGGGGTTAGAGCGTGTCCAAGACGAATTGAAGGACATGGACTGGGAGAGCACCTTCTTCTTGCGCCATCTTCCAACGTCCAACATCTCTGAAATCCCTGATCTCACAGAAGAGTACAGGTAAACAAATTGAAAACTAAGAGATTCACGTATATGCATGAATCCTGACATATTGCTCGTAATGTGACACATATATATCACTGTGTGCACTTGTCATGTCTTAACTGGAGGAGGTGATGATGCAGGGATGCAATGAAGGAATTTGCAGAGAAATTGGAGAAACTGGCAGAGGAGTTGCTGGATATGCTGTGTGAAAATCTTGGATTGGAGAAGGGGTACTTGAAGAGGGCGTTTTATGGATCAAGAGGTCCTAATTTTGGGACAAAGGTGGCAAACTACCCTGCGTGTCCAAAGCCAGAATTGGTGAAGGGTCTTCGTGCCCATACAGATGCGGGTGGGATAATCCTTCTCCTGCAAGACGACAAGGTGAGTGGCCTTCAGCTTCTCAAAGATGGGAAATGGGTGGACGTACCTCCGATGCGTCATTCCATTGTTGTTAACCTTGGCGACCAGATTGAGGTATGCTAACTAAAGACGTTTCTTGTTTATTAACTGTTTAACGTAATGTAATTGTAGTAATTGTGATGAAACATTTGACAGGTAATAAGCAATGGGAAATACAAGAGTGTAGAACATCGTGTGATTGCTCGAAGTGATGGAACGAGAATGTCGGTGGCGTCATTCTACAACCCTGGCAGTGATGCTGTTATCTATCCTGCACCACCATTGTTGGAGAAAGAGGCAAAGGAGACAGAGGTTGTGTACCCTAAATTTGTGTTTGAGGATTACATGAAGCTCTATGCTACGCTCAAGTTCCAACCAAAGGAGCCTAGATTTCAAGCCTTCAACGCTCTCAACTCCTCTTAGATTCCTTCCAACTCCCCCGCACCTTCATTATAAGTCTATTACTCTCTACAAGAAGAATTTTTATTTATTTAAAATAGAAAAGGATAAAGACTGCAAGACATTTATTTTCTAATTATTCAGTGCTTATTACAACTGCTGTTTGTTTACCTTCTTTATAATACAACGCAATTATTCTTATAATAAACAGTGTATTTTCCTCTTCCCTGGAATATTTGTTAGGTATGTTGAATTCTAGTATTTTTATTTACTCCATTGTTTTTGGAAAATAATAAGAACTGACATTACAGGGTTTTTTTACGAGGCAGATTTAATTGCCTTATCATGGAAGTAGGGAAAAAAGTTTAAAACTAAACGTGCAGTCTCCACACAACTTCAAGTGAAAGAGTCGTATTCTTGCTTTCACATGACTTCAAATTACGTTTAGTTGCCCACACAACAAATATATTGTCTCGTTCAACGAGACAAATAAGTTAAAAGTGAATTTGGTTCTCACTCAGGGAATATGTATTCTTGTCCAATGAGGGGTTAATTTCTGAAAGTGATTAATGAAAGAAAGAAAGGGAGTTCTGATGTGTGGAAACACAGATAAACTTGAAATTCTGTCAGATGTGACTCTAGAACATCAAAACTTCATTCAATCATCAATTCCATAAAAAATGTACGTTTTGGATCAATATGAGTAGTTAAATTCCCATTTTATTAGGATTGAATGTAATAATAACTCAACTTCTGTAATATAATTTCTATTTATTTATATGTTCTATTTAGAATAATAATGTATATGCTGGGGTATCATATTTTTTTAATGTATCTAATCATTAGAAAATGAATTGAAACATAAATATAGATAAAGCAATTAAGAAGATTGATTCTAGGAATGAATTTAATTTTTGATCATTTTAGACATATGATTTTAATGTAAATTGTATGTTAATTTGACTAAGAAATTAGTAATTTAAGATATAGATTTAAAACTTTCTCCTAAGGAATTAGGACTAGTATGTTTTTGATGTGAATGAGTGAATGAGACACAGATATTGTATAGAGATATTCCAATTTTGATAAAACTTTTACTGAATCATTTTAATAAACTTATAAATTTGTTGTCAAAAATGCGTTTTATTTTGCTATGAATCAAACCATACTTTTATCAAAGCTATAATTAGTAAATAACAATAATTAGACAAACAAGCATAAATTCATTAGGAAAAATGATACTTAAATTTCTATTTTACTACTTGTAACAAATTAGTTCATTCGCCAAAGAGTTAACACTAACTCCGAAACTAATTGGGGTTGAAAATAATGTAACTCAACTATATGATTTTATCTATACTATTTTGTGGTATCTGTAACATCCCGATTATATAATAATCAATATTATATAATAAGGACGTTAACATTCAAATATAGAGAACAGTCGGAGTATGACGTGTAATTAAATGTAATAAATTACAGTCATCCAAATAAAAGAAACTGAAAATTCAAACTTAAACAATTGAAAGGATTAAACACTACAAGTGTTCAATCAATAAATTCTAAGAAGACTATTCTGCGAAATCAGTAACCTCCAGCTCTTGCTCCAAGGGAAACTCCAAGTGGATGATCATCGCCAAAGAAACATACCCAAACAGCACATAACAAAAACAATGCAAGGGTGAGCTAGATATAAAAACATGTTATACAGATAGCACAATTAAATTCAATGTTATCATACTTAGATTCGTATAAAAGAACAATTAGAGCATATTCATTAAACCATAATTCCATCCACTCATACAACATGCAAAAGTCATTCAACATGGTAAATTGACATCTACAGACTTGTTACTTTATAGACCGACTCGTTACTTCATAGACAGACTCGTCCGGACTTGTATGAATTCTGTGTAGCTTCGATGTTCGTGCACCCGGGTGATGTAGTAACTGGAACTCTCATCAGCTGCCACCCGAGGTTAGTCCTATCTGTCCAGATAATCCCTAGGACTAGGACCTCCTGCCGTTCCCACACATGACGTACTCCCCTCTACGTGAGGACGAGTACTCACGGAACATCAGGATGAACAACCGGCTAAGCTTCCCACATTCATACTTTACAAATCTCAATAATCAAATTCTGAGTCGTTCCTCCTTGGAACGCTCATTTAATCATTCATACTTTCATTTCATCTCATATATAGTTCATCATTCACTTTTGATCATATATTCATAAATTGTAACCGAAATATTTAAATAACATAACTTACTGTTACTTTGAACCTTAACCCCAATTATGAAAAATCACATACCACCATATTATCCCAACAATTCCTACATATCTCATACATTCACATAATTCATGTCATAAATAATATTCCAAACATTGGTACACATAATTCAATCCAAAAGCAAAGGAAATTAAAATTCAACATATTTGTAAAATACTATTTGGACGAGCACCATTCACTGGACACTATTGGACGAACGCTCACTCACTGTTTGGACGAACGTTCAACTATTCGGACAAACGCTCAACAACTCGGACGAACGCTCAACTATTCGGACGAACGCTCAACTATTCGGACGAACGCTCAACTATTCGGACGAACGTTCGACATGCAACCTAAGGACGAACGCTCAACAATTTGGACGAACGCTCAACTATTTGGACGAACGCTCAATATGCAACTTAAGGACGAACGCACATACTATTTATTTAAGGACAACGCTCACTGGACGAACGCTCACTAGGACGAACGCTCAATGGGACGAACGCTCAATGAGACGAACGCTCACTGGACGAACGCTCATTGGGAAGGACGAACGCTCACTCAGTGGGAGGACGAACGCTCACTTAGTGGGAGGACGAACGCTCACTTCTATATTTAGGACGAACGCTCAGACTGGTTACTTAAGGACGAACGCTCAGAATACTTAAGGACGAACGTTCAAATACTTAAGGACGAACGTTAGCTATTTTGGACGAACGTCCAATTTGAAATCAAATTGGACGAACGACGTTTCTGCAGAATTCTGCAGAATCGCGTGCAGTGTTCCAGAAACTCAGAAACTTCATTTTTCAACCCAAAAATACCCAGATTTGCATCAACCACAGCATCATTCAACAATCAAACGAATAAAATCTAACTCCCCTTACCTCTTGAAGACCTCCTAGCAAATCTTGAACCAATCTTTGCACTGTGTTCCTCCTCCCTCTGCTGTTCCAGTCCTCTGCTACAGTGCCAGCTCTCCCTTTCCAGATTTTGCAGCAAGCCTATTGCTCCTCCAGATGCAGCACCGAACACCCCTCTCAGAGATATGGCAGCAAGAATTCTACTCTTCCCGAAGTTCAGAACCAACACCCCAAGAATCCGTGGCTTCTTACCTTTAAGGAAAACAACTAAATTGGACCCTCCACTGCTGGAAGAACCACAACCGTTCCCTTCTACTCCTTGGTGCAGTGTCCACTGAGCTCCTTCCCCCACTAATCAAAGTGCAGCAGCCCATTAGAAAGGCTTACCCTACCATTTTCATTTTTAAAAAAAAAATAAAAAGGACACCCGTCCTTACATTATCAAAACATTGAAAAATATTTTTTGAACTTAGACAAGGATCAAACAATTTAGAGTTTTGGTTCTAAACATAGACTATAATCTATTCTGAAAAACATTTTCTCAATGCAAATTTTGTGTTAAAATAATTAAAAGATTAGTATTTAAAGAATTAGGACTCACTTTGTGCTTAAGTTATTTTAGAAATATATTTAGAAATATATTGTGTAAATTATTATATTGAGTTTAGTTCGTAAATTCCAACTTCAATGAATTCCAAATTCTAATATTTTTGTATATATTAATGGTATAAAAGTTTATTGAATATTAACGGGACAAATTTTATTAAGGAAAGATAATAATTTTATTCCTTTATAATTTCATTCTCCATGAATTCTATGGTGGAAAGACCTTTTCAAAATTAAGAGTGACACTAACTCATTTATACGTTATCTAATGTCTCTCGCCAAATTAGAACAATTATTCTTAGATATTGTGTTGATGGTTGGATTTTTTTTTTATTAAGATGATTAGATTGCATAGTATTTGGATTTTTCATAAAACAATTTTTCTTAGATATTATGTTGATGGTTATAGTTTTTTATTAAAATGGTTGAATTATATAGTATTTGGATTTCTTACATTGTTAAACTTAGGTATAAACATTGTAATAACAATTATTTGCTTTGTTGATACTCTTAATTATCTATTATAATTTCTCTACATTTGTCATTGTTATAACTATTTTGAACTTTTATGATGACTTCCAAAATTACGTTTGTATTGCACAGAAAATCAATTTAATTAAAACGGTTAAATACATTATCTATAGATCAAGTTAGTAGGTAATTATTTACATACCAGTTCCATATCTGTTTTATGTTTTCCTTCTCATTTCTGCTTGTCAATCAGTGGCGAGGCAACTGATTAGGCTATGTGTTTGTCTTAAGAAACTATTAAATTATATATGAGAGTTCAGTTATAAAAGATTTATTGGTATGATTTGTATCTTGGACACTGATTTTAGTTTTTGTAAATGAGTCAATACACTTTAAGATGTTCTTATATTTATTTACCTAATAACAATTTATTTAATTTCTTAAAAATCTATATAAGAATAAATATAGAATTTTAGATTAAATTGAGTTTAATAAATATTAATAAGTAGCCTATGAAAGTCACAAAATAAAACCTATTTAACCCACATATATATATATATATATATATATATATATATATATATATATATATATATATATATATATATATATATATATATATTATATTAACAAAAGCTTACATTAATATAAGGATGATCCGTAAATCATCCCCTGTTATTTTATTTTTTCAATCAAAACTATTAAAAACCTATTTAAACTCTTTTTCACTCAAGGTTATGGTTAAATAACAATTTTGCTGCATCCTATCCAATCTATTAAACTGTGATAAAATTGTAATTATCTATTGATATTGTTAAATAAGACTTTTAGTTTTTCTTTAGTTTTTCTCTAATTTTAAAATATATTCAAATTTATTATATTTTAATGAAATGATATTTACATATCTTATTTTATTTAAATATTTATATATTGATTAAATTTTAAATAAACAAAATTGTAAAATGTAAAATTTGTAACTTAAAATATGAAGAATGAATATTTTTGTATCTTTTGGAAGACAAACTTAAACAGTTTTAATTATTAGTTATTAAAAATGTAAAAATAAATAAATTTTACCAATTATATATAAAATATAAAGAGTTATATTTTTTTAAAACATTTTTTATTGTAAAAATAAATAAATAGTTATATTACGTGATTAAATTTATTATTATATAAATATAAATACTAACACAATGAGATATTTGTTATTTTATTAATAACATAATTTGTAAAAATTTATTTTAAAATTGAAAGGAGTACAAATATCATTTGAAAAAAAATTAAGAGCTATGGACACAACTTTTCTTTATTAATTGTTGTCATAATTTAATCTAAATAACATTGAAATCAATACAATTAAAAAAAGAAATAAAACAAAATTTTAAAGATTAAAATTAAAATGTTAATCTAAAAAAAATTGTTATATTGTCATCAGTTAACAGTAAATTTACTGATATTGGATTAAAATTAAAATTTAATTATATTTAATTAATTTATCTTAATTTAATTATAACTAAATAATTTAATTTAATTATAATTAAAGTATTTAATTTAATTAATTTATAATTAAAATATTAATTTAATTAAATTATAATTAAACCTTTAATTTAATTATATTAAAATAATTAATTTAAGTAATAGTTTTTTTTTCTCTTATACACACTTTATATTTAACAAATCTCACTTTTAAAGTACATGTTTTGTTTATGTAAATAGTTTTTATATTTTTAATTTCGTTATTTTCATCAAAATACAAGTATTTTAATTAAAAAGTTCCCTGAGCTACAAATAAAAATATTGACAAGAAAAACCACTAACACGTTATAATTTTATGATAATATTTTTAATATAAAAAAAATTGATAAACTCATTAACTTTGATATCAATAAGTATGTATGGGTCGATATATGTTATTTTCATATATCTTGTTTAATCCTCTTCACTTGTAACTTTTTAAAAGCAAATAATCTATATTTTTATTTTCCCTGATTAAATCTTAAACTTTATCATGTTTCCAAATAGCACTATCAACTTCACTTTTATTCCAATATTGATCTTTAAGCTTTACATATTTTGAAAATAGTCACTTAATTAATTTTATCTTAATTAATCCTTAAAATTTACCCCCTTTTTTAAATAGTCTCTCATAGAATTGGTTTAAATTCTAAATCATTTTATTTTAAAACCTAGTCGTTTTATTTTATTTTCACAGAAAATTTTCTACATTAAAAATATAATTAATTTTATAAATAAATCACTCAATATAAATTTTATTACTTTTATTTTATCCCCTGTCTCTTTTTTTCCCCGAAATTATATCTTAATATTTAAATAAATGAACTATAACAAAATAATTAAATGAGTGATTTATATTGAAAATAAATAATCTCTCTCTAATTTGATAGAAATAACTATTGCCAAAAAAATATATTAGAATGCAATTAAAGTCAAGGGTCAATTCAAAAAAATGATAAACTCAAGGACTAATTTGAATTAGATTAAATGTTCATGATGTCTCCTTTAAATAACATTAAATAATTTATTAATTAACAACAAATAATTAGGTTTATTTTATTTGAGTTTTTCTTTCACGTTTCTCTCTCTAACTTATGTTATTTCATTAGGTTTGTTTCCACACGTGTCAAAACAATAACGTACGCAGTTCGCATACCATGAGAGCCTCCTTGCCCCACATAATTAAAAGACCATATTCAACTTACATGTTGGACTTAACTTCAGACACTTCATTCAATTTTTATGTGCTAAGAGAAACAAATTAGAGTAAAGAAGACTATTAGTATATTCTGGCAATATTCAACGTCTTCCCACTAAGAACAAAGTTTTCAAATTATGCACAGCAGAAATGTTCCTTTCAGTCAGACTCACAGCTTATCTTGTTCGGTGCCTCTTTCCCAAATGTTCAAATGAAATAATTTTCTTCCTTCTTTTTTGGATTTTCACTAATAATTTTCTTCCAGAATATAATATTAATCGTCCACTTGTAATTTTCAACCGATGGCATCCAACTCCTACTCACCAAATTTTTTATATATTTTCCAACTAAGAAATCGTGTATAAAATGCAGAAACTGTAGCTATTAACTCAGCTCACGCTTGAAAAATCACATCAGAAATATAAAACCACAACACGTCATAAAAAATATGATTTTTTTTTCACATCCTTTTGAGGGGTAACTTGTAAGCTATAGGTTCCAATCAGTTATAGATAAAGGTAAATTTTTTGGGTACCATACACAATAATATCATCGCAGATCTTCTGTTAATTAAATACTTGTAATATATCTGAATAATTGAGTTCACAAGTATTTATAAAAAGATAGAATAACAAATTTTACAGATTTATTTGCTTGTTCCATCTTCTAGGAAACCACGTTCTGAAACACTATAGTACAATTTAAGGGAAAATGCAAGGAAGATTGGCTTCGCCTCCACCCAGATGAATCCAACGATACAAAAAGTAGACAATTCAACCACGCAAATGACCATGTCGCATAGATTGTCCTAAGAAAGCATGCATCTCATGATTCATGAGGCACACAGTAGAATTTTTTATATGTCCTCTTGTCTTCACTGAACTCTTTGAATCACTATAAATGCCACGCACCTAGCTCCCCAATATGCACAAACAAACACATATACATCAAGATTACTTATTCGAACAAAAGAAAGAGAAGGCGCGAGAGATGGAGAAGTTTCCCGTGATCAACTTGGCGAATATCAACGGTGAGGAGAAGAAAGGTACCCTAGAGCAGATCGAAGATGCTTGCCAAAACTGGGGATTTTTTGAGGTACCCCACCAACTTCCTCATAACACCTTTCTCCGTATACATTTGCTGTTGGGTAAACGTTAAATGGATGGGGCCCACTTGTTGAATAAGGAAGCCAATGTTTCCTACTTTGTAAAGTGGAGGATTTTGAGGAAAGTGTCTTTCCTTTGTCTGCCGAAAATCTGCACCAATGCTTCTTGGAGTTTAACTCTTTTATTGGTTATAAAAGGAGAGTAAGGTGTGCAAAGAAAAACACACCACCGAGAAAGAAGTAGGCATCCTTGCAAAAGAGAAGAAAGAGAGGAATATTGTGAGTGTGTGAAAGAGAGAAAGCTAGAGGAGTGTGGTGTGTGTGTAGCATGAAATTCCAGAGAAGAAAAGAGTGGGATTGTATGTTATTGTGTTGAGTTATTGTGAGTTGTGATTATTGTGTGCACCACTGTGAGAGTTAAGAGTGATTGTTGTATTTCTGAAAGCTTTTATTTTCAATAAAAGTATATTTGATACCAACATTTGCAAGCTAAGGTTTTGTTGATGTTGTTCATTTTGACTGTGCTAACTAAGATGCTTTCGTGATTGTAGTTGGTGAATCACGGAATACCCCACGAACTTCTTGATAGGGTGGAAAGGTTAACAAAAGAGCATTATAGGAAATGCATGGAGAAGAGGTTCAACGAGGCTGTGGGAAGCAAGGGGTTAGAGTGTGTGGAAGACGAATTGAAGGACATGGACTGGGAGAGCACCTTCTTCTTGCGCCATCTTCCAACGTCCAACATCTCTGAAATCCCTGATCTCACCAAGGAGTACAGGTAAACAAATTGAAAACTAAGAGATTCATGTATATGCATGAATCCTGACATATTGCTCGTAATGTGACACATATATCACTGTGTGCACTTAACATGTCTTAATTGGAGGAGGTGATGATGCAGGGATGCAATGAAGGAATTTGCAGAGAAATTGGAGAAACTGGCAGAGGAGTTGCTGGATATGCTGTGTGAAAATCTTGGATTGGAGAAGGGGTACTTGAAGAGGGCGTTTTATGGATCAAGAGGTCCTAATTTTGGGACAAAGGTGGCAAACTACCCTGCGTGTCCAAAGCCAGAATTGGTGAAGGGTCTTCGTGCCCATACAGATGCGGGTGGGATAATCCTTCTCTTGCAAGACGACAAGGTGAGTGGCCTTCAGCTTCTCAAAGATGGGAAATGGGTGGATGTGCCTCCGATGCGCCATTCCATTGTTGTTAACCTTGGCGACCAGATTGAGGTATGCTAACTAAAGACGTTTCTTGTTTATTAATTGTGTAACGTATTGTAGTTGTAGTAATTGTGATGCAACATTTGACAGGTAATAAGCAATGGGAAATACAAGAGTGTGGAGCATCGTGTGATTGCTCGAAGTGATGGAACGAGAATGTCGGTGGCGTCATTCTACAACCCTGGCAGTGACGCTGTTATCTACCCTGCACCACCATTGTTGGAGGCAAAGGAGGCAGAGGTTGTGTACCCTAAATTTGTGTTCGAGGATTACATGAAGCTCTATGCTACGCTCAAGTTCCAACCAAAGGAGCCTAGATTTCAAGCCTTCAACGCTCTCAACTCTTCTTAGATTCCTTCCAACTCCCTCCCCCACCTTCATTATAAGTCTATAGCAACACAATACTCTACAAGAAGAATTTTTATTTATTTAAAATAAAAAAAGGATAAAGACTGAAATACTGCAAGACATTCTTATTACAATATTAGTTGATTTGTTTACTTTCTTTATAATATACAAGTAATTATTCTTTGTTGGGTATAGTTGATTTCTAGTATTATTTATCTACTCCATTATTTTGGACAATAAAAGCGAAGTTTCAAATTGGCTGCCATTACCAAAATGGATTAAGGTTTAATATTGTATGTGAAGATGGCATAAAAGTAAAGTATTGAGCACAACATTAAATTTAAAGTTGAAATCAGGATGATTGACGCAGGGGATGTCTATAAATTTGTCTCCTTAATCTCAAACATAACACACCATCTAACAAAAAATGGGTACAATTGAAAAGCTCTATTTCGCAGCTGATAATAATAATATATGTTTACTGCACAAATGTGTTAGTTTTTGTGTAGTTTGATTAAGTTTTTGTAGTGTGTTTTAGTCCCACATTGTTTAGTATTGTGAGATGATGTTCTTCACTTTGCTATATAAGAAAGCTTATGTAAGGTTTACAAATGCACCAAAACAAATACTTCTTAGTATTGTTTAAATCTCTCTTCTCTCCTTTATTGCCCTTGTTCCCAACAATTGGTATCAAGAGCCCATTTCTTAGTATGCTCTGTGGTTGCAACAGCGTTTGATCTTCCACATTAGAAAAGATTTGGTCAGAGTAAATTTTCTTAGTATGCTCTGTGGTTGCAGCTGTGTCTGATCTTCCACATCAGAAAATATTGTTTCTCTTGTTCTTGGGATCTCAGTTTAGAGAACTAGTGGGGGCTTTTCTTCAAAAGCAGTAGGAGCAATGGCAATGGACGAAGGCAAGATGAAGATTGAAAAGTTCGATGGTGCGGACTTTGGCTTTTGGAAGATGCAAATAGAGGACTACCTGTATCAGAAAGGTATGCAAGAACCTCTCACAGGCAAGAAACCAGAAGATATGAAGGAAGATGAGTGGAGCTTTCTAGACAGAAAAGCTCTCGGAGCCATCCGTTTGACGTTATCTCGTAATGTTGCTTTCAACATTGCAAAAGAAAAGACTACAGTTAGTCTTATGGCGGCCCTTTCCAGCATGTATGAAAAGCCGTCGGCCGCAAACAAAGTTCATCTGATGAGGCGGTTGTTCAACCTACGGATGACAGAAGGCACATCAACAGCGCAACATATAAACGAACTCAACACAATTACAATCCAATTGAGTTCAGTTGGAATCAATTTCGATGAAGAAGTACAAGCTCTAATACTTCTTTCTTCCCTACCAGAAAGTTGGAATGCTACTGTCACAGCTGTGAGTAGCTCCTCAGGAAGCAACAAGTTAAAGTTTGATGATGTTCGTGACTTAGTTCTCAGTGAAGAGATCCGACGGAGAGAGTCGGGTGAACCCTCAACCTCTTCAGTATTGCATATAGAGTCAAGAGGTAGAAGTTCAACCAGAGGAACTGGACGCGGCAAATCAAAGGAGAGACAGTCCAAATCCAGAAATCATCAAAGCTCTAACAAATCGAAAACTATCGAATGTTGGAATTGTGGGAAGACTGGCCACTACAAAAATCAATGCAGGAGTGCCTCAAAGAAACAGGAGGGGAAAGATGAAGCAAATGTTGCTACGACCTCAGGAGGAGGTGATGCGCTGATATGTTCCTTGGAAAACAAGGAAGAGTCTTGGGTGTTAGACTCTGGAGCATCCTTCCATGCAACCTCACAAAAAGAACTATTCGAGAATTATGTTTCTGGAAACCTTGGTGTTGAGACCTCGGCAAGCGTACCGGATCGTTCAAGTAATAAATCAGTAAGTCCGAATATCGTTTTCCCAAGGGATTTGTTTTGATTCACAGATTGATTAAAGTTTACTAATTTAGCGATTAATTTTACAACACAAGTAAGATTTGCATACAGATGAAATTAAAGAGGTAAAAATAGATGAATTAAAGTTCACTGGGGTTGAAATTCAAGTTCATCACTCCGGTAATTTTCTACTAACACAATTTCTCAAAATTAAGCATCGACATCCTAGGCGCATGCAGTCCTGATTCCTCAGAGACAGTTCTTAATCAATCAAACTAAATTGCTAATTCCTTAGCTAATTCAATTATCAGATTTGCCTTAAACACAATGTCACAGATGACTAAAAATTCCCTCCTATGTCTAGGACTCGAAATCCTTTAGCAGTTCTATCCTAGGTCCGCGGTCTCATACATTTTCCAATGATTTAACCGTTCAAATAGCTCAGATTTCCATCAAAAGCATGAAAAATAAAGATAAAACACAAAATTCAGACAAAATCATGAATTAATAGAGAAATTACAGAGTTTCAGAAATTTACTCTCAACCCCAGTGAAATGGAGTTTTAGCTACACATATACAACATAGAAGAGAGAAATGATGGATTGGATGGTGGAAATTGGTAAATTTCCACCATGAAAGCCCCTTGGAGCAGCTGCAGCAGCGTCCCTGGTCTTCTCCCCGTTCCAGATCCCCCTTTGCAAATGGCCACTGGATTCTGATATAAAGAAGATCCAATAATTGAGTCACGGGTGATTTTCTGAACGAGCGTCCAAATTCCTGGACGAGCGTCCAACTTCTGGACGAACGTCCAATTTCCTGGACGAACGTCCAACTTCTGGACGAACGTCCTCTCTTAGTCATTTTATGGACGAGCGTCCAAGTGCTTCTGCTGGACGAACGAGCGTCCTCTCCTGGACGAGCGTCCCATGCTGGACGAGCGTCCCCTGCTGGACGAGCGTCCTCTGCTGGACGAGCGTCCCTGGACGAGCCTCACTCTGGACGAGCGTCCCTGGACGAGCGTCCTCACTCTGCTGGGCGAGCGTCCTCTGCCGCTCTGGACGAGCGTCCTCACTCTTGACGAGCGTCCTCTTCTGCGCGCTGGACGAGCGTCCTCTGCATGCTGGACGAGCGTCCTCTGCACGCTGGACGAGCGTCCTGGACGAACGTTGGACGAGCGTCCTCTGCATGCTGGACGAGCGTCCGCTCATTTGCGACGAGCGTCCTCTTTCTTCTATGTGGCGCCCAGGCGCCCCTTTGTATCTCGCGCCCGGGCGCGACCCTCTCGGTAAAATCACGCCCAGAGCCCTTTTTCTCACGCCCGGGCGAAACTTTCGGCAAAACATCGTCCATTAAGCCTGGTCCAAGTCTTTTATGATATTCAATCCTTATTTTACATCAAAATAAACAACAAAAGCATCAAAAACATTTAAACAATCAAAATTATACTAATATCAACAATTATACACTTTTCATGAGAATTAACACTAAAACTTACTCAAAAGCCACACAATATAAGCAACAAAAACAAGTAAACTTCTCACCTATCAAACTCCCCCAAACTTATATATTTTCGTGTCCTCATGAAAATAGACAATAACAACACAATTGAACCCAACAAAGCAGTTAATATTCCATCACATAACCTCTGTCACAAGAGTAAAGATTGTACCTACACCTCCAAATATTCAGATCAAATGTTATAACTTCTATATTGACAAGTTCTTGAATCCAAAATGATAAGACAACCAGAAAAAGAATAAACCAGTAATGCTCAATCTGTGTTTATCTCAACCTGCAAGTGTTTACAACTCCAATTCATACTCAAATTGTCATCAACTACTTCATCAACTTTTGCAAGTCATCTCATATACACTTCAAACATTCTGATTTAAATCAAAAGGACTTTCTCAGGTTATAACTTGGCTTGGCTAGAAGAAACATGGTTTTACAGGGAAACAAAACAACACTAAAGAAGAGGAGAACAAGAACATAACACCATTGAAACTTTATTCATCAACTACCTCTTCATTCATCTCATAACACATTTTTTTTTTTTAATTTTTCTCTAATTTTGATACTTTTTTTTTTTAATTAATTTTTTTTTTCATCAGTTTAAGACTCAACTGATTATGATTTCCCCCAAACTTAATTTCTACCTATCATCTTGACAAATATGTTTCTTGTTCTCTTCTCCAAGAGTGTTGGATAAGGTAGATTGTTCTGTAATAAGCTCAGGGTTCACAACAAATATATATAAGGCTCAAACAGGATAACAAAGGATTAATATTCACGTATGGGTAGTCATCTGGCCAAGTAGCTAATTTCATCACACAAAACTGCCTTTCTCATTTCTAAACCAGAATGTATCTGTGTTAATAAGAATTATGCAAAAACCAAATTCATAGCAATAACAACTTCTCACTTGCTCTCAAAGCTTTCTCAATACACTCAGCTATTCAACTTCTGGGTCACAATCAATCAGATTCAAGAACCAGTCATATATAATCATAACACAAGCTCTAAAACTCAGATTTTTCAATAACAATCTCACAATCGTGCCAGTTATCATGGACAAAATTCCAAATTCAAATTCAAACTTCAAACACACAATTCACAATCAAATCATTGCAGAAACATAATTCAATCCACACAACCAACAGATTCAGATTCAATCCACACAACCAAAATAACTGAAAACATAAATAGATAGAGTTAGAAAGTTGGGTTGCCTCCCAGTAAGCGCTTGTTTAACGTCTTTAGCTTGACACTAAGAAGCACTCTGTGGTTGATCCAAGGGTTTGACATCATTCAGAAGTGAAGGTAGCAACTTCAAGTGCAACTTCTGTTCTCTTTTCTCTTCTTCCTCAGATGGAATCTCCTTTAAAACATCCAGATTAAGAGGTGAGGATATATGCTTCGTCTTCCGTGCAATCATGCAGACTTCTTCAAGTTCATCAATTAGAAAGCATGTATCTTCATCATTTGGGTGAGACATTGCTTCAAAGACATTGAAATTTACTTCTTCATCCTCAACTCTCACTTTGAGCTTTCCCTCATCAACATCAATCAACACTCGAGCAGTCTTCATGAATGGCCTTCCCAGAATCAGAGGAATTTCTATATCTTCTTTCATTTCCATGACAACAAAATCCACCGGAAATAAGAATTTATCTACCTTTACCAGAACATCTTCTACTACTCCCTGCGGATATTTGATCGATCTGTCTGCTAATTGTAGAGTCATGCGTGTGGGCTTCAACTCTAACTCTCCAATCTTCTTAAACATTGACAGAGGCATAAGATTGATGCTGGCTCCAAGATCAATTAACGCATTCCCAATAGCCAGTTCACCAATGGTGCATGGAATTGTAAAACTACCTGGATCTTTAAACTTTGGAGGAAGCAACTTCTGAATGATAGCACTGCATTGGCCCTGTACTTCTATAGTTTCTTCCTCAATATACTTCTTCTTCTTCTTAGTGAGCAAATCTTTCATGAATCTTGAATAAGCAGGTATTTGTTTCAGTGCTTCTGAGAAAGGCATCTTGATTTCCAATTTCTTGAAAATATCAATGAAACTCTGGAACTGTCTTTCCTTATCCTTTCTAGAGACAACCATTGGATATGGAAGAGGTTTCTCGTACACATGTTCTTTCTTTTTCTCTCCCTCTCTCTCTTTTTCTTCATCTCCCTGTTTACTCATCTCATCTTTTTCTTCACTCACTTTTTTCTCAATTCCTCTTTCTTCCAGAATTCTTCCTGATCTTGTAGTAATAACATTGCAGTCTGCCTTTGGATTTACTTCAGTGTTTGCCCCAAAGTTCTTCTCTGGTTTTTCTTCCAACTTCTTAGCTAATTGACCCACCTGAATCTCCAAATTCCTAAGTGAGGCTTCTGTGCTTTTATGGTTGGAAATTGATACCTGCATAAACTGCTGAAGAGTTTCTTCCAGTTTTGAAGTTCTGTCTGTCAGAGTAGGTTGTTGCTGAAAGTTCTGTGGAGGTGGTTTGTTGAAAGGAGCAGCTTGTCCCATACTCGGATGAGGTCTCCATCCTTGATTAAAACTTTGACGTTGATCATAGTTTGTCTGAAGACCTTGATTTCCCATATAGTGCACTTCTTCATGAGACATGCTTTGCACTGCACATTGACCATTATTATGATTTCCTCCGCACAATTGACAACTCTGAACCATCTGATGTTGAAATTGAGATACATTCTGCAGTTCTTTAGGTAGCTGAGATAACTTCTTCATTAATGTCTCAAGTTGCTGAGTCATAATCTTGTTCTGAGCTAGTAAAGCATCTTGAGTTTGAAGTTGAAGAACACCTTTTTGTTGAAATTGAGCTCTTTCACTCTGAACTTCATTATCATTTGCAGCCATGTTTTCAATCAGTTCATGTGCTTCTTCAGGTGTCTTCCATCTGATATTACCTCCAGCTGAGGCATCTAACATTAACTTTGTTTGAGATTTCAGCCCTCCAAGAAACAGATTTAACATTGTAGGCTCATCAAATCCATGAGTAGGGGTTTTTCTCAGTAGGCCTTTGAATCTATCCCATGCTTGACCTAGAGTTTCATCAGCATCCTGTTGGAAAGAAGAGATCTCCTGCTTTCCCTTATTGACTTTGGACTGAGGGAAGAACTTGTTCAGGAATTTGGCAACCACATCATCCCAGACAGTCAGACTATTCTCTGGAAAAGAATTCAGCCACATTTTTGCATTACCAGCCAATGAGAATGGAAATAAGCTGAGTCGGATTGCTTCATCTGGAACCTGGTGAATCCTCACTGTATTACAGATCTCCATGAAAGTAGCCAAGTGAGTGTATGGATTCTCGTGAGATAATCCATGAAACTGATTATTCTGCACCAGATGAATAAGAGCTGGCTTCATCTCCATGTTAGCAGCATTCACCACTGGTCTTGCAATACTATTGAAGTGCAGAGGTCCTGAGAAAGTATTATAATCTGCAAGAGTACGTCTTCCTTGCCCAGAACCTTCTCCAGTGCGATTATCTTCCATTTCTTCTTTTTCTTGCCCGGATGAAAAGTCCAGAATTTCTTCAGAGATAGCAGATGATTCTCTGGATTCTCTACTTTGTCTCCTTCTTCTGCTGTTGTTCCTTCGAGCAGTTCTTTCAATTTCCGGATCGAAAAGTAGATTTTCAACCTGTTCTCTGCTTCTCATACAAAACACAAACTAAAAGAAAACAATCCAAAAATACACAATCTCTACAGATGATAACAAATATGTACAAGAATTCAAATAGAATCACAATACACACTTAAACAACAGATAGCTAAAATCAACTAAACCAGATAAACAACAAACAATCAACGAAAACAAAAACAAATCCCCGGCAACGGCGCCAAAAACTTGTTGAGACCTCGGCAAGCGTACCGGATCGTTCAAGTAATAAATCAGTAAGTCCGAATATCGTTTTCCCAAGGGATTTGTTTTGATTCACAGATTGATTAAAGTTTACTAATTTAGCGATTAATTTTACAACACAAGTAAGATTTGCATACAGATGAAATTAAAGAGGTAAAAATAGATGAATTAAAGTTCACTGGGGTTGAAATTCAAGTTCATCACTCCGGTAATTTTCTACTAACACAATTTCTCAAAATTAAGCATCGACATCCTAGGCGCATGCAGTCCTGATTCCTCAGAGACAGTTCTTAATCAATCAAACTAAATTGCTAATTCCTTAGCTAATTCAATTATCAGATTTGCCTTAAACACAATGTCACAGATGACTAAAAATTCCCTCCTATGTCTAGGACTCGAAATCCTTTAGCAGTTCTATCCTAGGTCCGCGGTCTCATACATTTTCCAATGATTTAACCTTTCAAATAGCTCAGATTTCCATCAAAAGCATGAAAAATAAAGATAAAACACAAAATTCAGACAAAATCATGAATTAATAGAGAAATTACAGAGTTTCAGAAATTTACTCTCAACCCCAGTGAAATGGAGTTTTAGCTACACATATACAACATAGAAGAGAGAAATGATGGATTGGATGGTGGAAATTGGTAAATTTCCACCATGAAAGCCCCTTGGAGCAGCTGCAGCAGCGTCCCTGGTCTTCTCCCCGTTCCAGATCCCCCTTTGCAAATGGCCACTGGATTCTGATATAAAGAAGATCCAATAATTGAGTCACGGGTGATTTTCTGAACGAGCGTCCAAATTCCTGGACGAGCGTCCAACTTCTGGACGAACGTCCAATTTCCTGGACGAACGTCCAACTTCTGGACGAACGTCCTCTCTTAGTCATTTTATGGACGAGCGTCCAAGTGCTTCTGCTGGACGAACGAGCGTCCTCTCCTGGACGAGCGTCCCATGCTGGACGAGCGTCCCCTGCTGGACGAGCGTCCTCTGCTGGACGAGCGTCCCTGGACGAGCCTCACTCTGGACGAGCGTCCCTGGACGAGCGTCCTCACTCTGCTGGGCGAGCGTCCTCTGCCGCTCTGGACGAGCGTCCTCACTCTTGACGAGCGTCCTCTTCTGCGCGCTGGACGAGCGTCCTCTGCACGCTGGACGAGCGTCCTGGACGAACGTTGGACGAGCGTCCTCTGCATGCTGGACGAGCGTCCTCTGCATGCTGGACGAGCGTCCGCTCATTTGCGACGAGCGTCCTCTTTCTTCTATGTGGCGCCCAGGCGCCCCTTTGTATCTCGCGCCCGGGCGCGACCCTCTCGGTAAAATCATGCCCAGAGCCCTTTTTCTCACGCCCGGGCGCGAAACTTTCGGCAAAACATCGTCCATTAAGCCTGGTCCAAGTCTTTTATGATATTCAATCCTTATTTTACATCAAAATAAACAACAAAAGCATCAAAAACATTTAAACAATCAAAATTATACTAATATCAACAATTATACACTTTTCATGAGAATTAACACTAAAACTTACTCAAAAGCCACACAATATAAGCAACAAAAACAAGTAAACTTCTCACCTATCACTTGGTAAGGTTTACCTTGGTAATGAGCAGTCATGTGAGATTGTAGGTAAAGGTGTAGTAAAGATTAAGTTAAATGGGTCTGTATGGGAATTGAAAAATGTCAGACATATTCCCGACCTGACGAAGAACTTAATCTCAGTGGGCCAGCTAGCTAGTGAAGGCTACACGACAATCTTCCACGATGATGATTGGAAGATTTCAAAAGGTGCGATGACAATTGCTCGAGGCAAAAAGAATGGTACTCTTTACAAAACAGCAGGAGCATGTCATTTGATTGCAGTTGCAACAAATGAAAGTCCCAATCTATGGCACCAAAGACTTGGACATATGAGTGAGAAGGGGATGAAGGTCATGCACTCAAAAGGAAAACTACCAGGTCTTCAGTCAGTAAAAATTGACATGTGTGAAGACTGTATACTTGGAAAGCAAAAGAGAGTGAGCTTTCAGACAAGTAGAAGAACCCCAAAGAAAGAAAGGCTTGAGCTCATCCACTCCGATGTTTGGGGACCAACGACTGTCCCATCCGTTGGTGGGAAGCAATACTTCGTGACTTTTATCGATGATCACTCCAGAAAGGTATGGTTTACTTTCTGAAACACAAGTCTGAAGTATTTGAAGCTTTCAAGATTTGGAAAGCTATGGTGGAAAATGAGACAGGATTGAAGATTAAGAAGCTCAGATCCGACAATAGTGGTGAGTATGTAGACACCAGATTCAAGAAGTTTTGCTATGAGCACGAGAATCAGAATGGAGAGAACCGTGCCAGGTACGCCTCAACACAATGGTGTAGCTGAGCGTATGAATCGAACGTTGACTGAAAGAGCCAGAAGCATGCGTGTACAGTCAGGCTTACCAAAACAGTTTTGGGCAGAAGCAGTCAACACAGCAGCTTACTTGATCAATCGAAGTCCATCGGTACCATTGGAGCACAAGATACCGGAAGAGGTATGGAGCGGAAAAGAGGTAAAACTCTCACATCTTAGAGTTTTCGGCTGTGTAGCATATGTGCATATCAGCGATCAAGTTAGAAACAAACTTGATCCAAAATCAAAGAAGTGTACTTTTCTTGGTTATGGTGAAGATGAATTTGGCTACCGCATATGGGATGATGAAAACAAAAAGATGACCCGCAGTAGAGATGTAATCTTCAATGAAAAAGTGATGTACAAGGACATGCATAATACTGACACCAGAAATTCAGAAACGAGTGAACTAGTTTATGCAGAGGTGGAAGATATCCCAGAAAGTCCTATATTGAGGAGTCCTCAGCCAGAGGAATCAAATGAAGAAAACAATGAGCAATTAGAACCTCCTACTCCAACTCCTGTATTGAGAAGATCCTCTCGGCCCCATGTGCCTAACAGGAGATACATAGACTACATGTTACTCACTGATGGAGGGGAGCCTGAAGATTATATGGAAGCTTGTCAAACCACGGATGCCGACAAGTGGGAGCATGCTATGAAAGACGAGATCAAGTCTTTGATCTCAAATCAGACATGGGAACTAGTTGAGTTACCTATGGGAAAGAAAGCACTTCACAACAAATGGGTGTATCGAGTGAAAGAAGACCATGATGGTTCCAAGCGATACAAGGCCCGACTGGTTGTCAAAGGATTTCAGTAGAAAGAAGGAGTTGACTACACTGAAATCTTTGCTCCAGTTGTCAAGCTCAATACTATCAGGACTGTGCTAAGTATTGTGGCTAGTGAGGAGCTCTACCTAGAGCAATTCGATGTGAAGACTGCATTTCTTCATGGAGATCTAGATGAGGAGATTTACATGCACCAACCTGAAGGCTTTTCAGAAGGAAAGAAGAAAAATATGGTGTGCAAATTGAAGAAGAGCCTGTATGGCCTGAAACAAGCTCCAAGACAGTGGTATAGAAAGTTTGAAAGCTTCATGCACAAGGAAGGTTTCCAGAAGTGCAATGCTGATCATTGTTGTTTCTTCAAAAGGTACAAGTCCAGCTATGTCATTTTGCTGCTTTATGTTGATGACATGTTAGTAGCAGGATCAAATATAACAGACATCAGAAATTTGAAGATGCAATTGTCAAAAGAATTTGACATGAAGGACTTAGGCCCAGCAAAGAAGATTCTTGGAATGCAAATCACGAGAGATAAGCAAAAAGGAGTCTTGCAGTTATCTCAGGCAGAGTACATCAACCGTGTTTTGCAGAGATTTAACATGGACAAGGCCAAACCAGTCAGTACTCCTTTGGCCAGTCATTTTCGTCTATCCAAGGATCAGTCTCCTCAGACAAAAGAAGAAGAAGAGATTATGGCTAAGATTCCGTATGCTTCAGCCATTGGAAGTCTGATGTACGCGATGGTATGCACAAGGCCAGACATTGGCTATGCAGTAGGAGTTGTAAGCAGGTTTATGTCAAATCCAGGTAAAGCTCACTGGGAAGCTGTGAAATGGATTTTGCGATATCTACGAAAAACTAAGGAGAAGTGTTTGTGCTTTAGTAAAGGTGAACTAAAAGTACAAGGTTACGTAGATGCAGACTTTGCTGGAGAAATTGAATATCGAAGAAGTACCACTGGCTACATATTTAATGTTGGAACTACAGCTGTTAGTTGGATGTCAGAAATACAAAAGATCGTTGCTCTATCCACTACAGAGGCTGAATATGTAGCAGTAACAGAAGCTAGCAAAGAATTGATATGGCTTCAAGGATTGTTGACGGAGTTGGGATTCATCCAGGAAAGGACTGTTTTGCACAGTGATAGTCAAAGTGCAATACATCTGGCTAAGAATTCAACTTTTCACTCCAGAACGAAGCATATTGATCTCCGTTATCACTTCATCAGATCTCTGCTTGAGGATGAAGTACTAACGTTGAGGAAGATACTGGGAAGTAAGAACCCAGTGAATATGTTGACAAAGGTTGTCACAATAGAAAAATTGAGGCTTTGCAGTAGCTCAATTGGCCTTCAAGAATAACTGATGATGAAGGAAATTACACTATGTAATAATCAAACTCCAAGTGGGAGAATTGTTAGTTTTTGTGTAGTTTGATTAAGTTTTTGTAGTGTGTTTTAGTCCCACATTGTTTAGTATTGTGAGATGGTGTTCTTCACTTTACTATATAAGAAAGCTTATGTAAAGTTTACAAATGCACCAAAACAAATACTTCTTAGTATTGTTTAAATCTCTCTTCTCTCCTTTATTGCCCTTGTTCCCAACAAAATGCACACACACCACACTCTATGCTTAAAGATGAAAGTTGCATGATGAAAAGCGAGAATAAAAAGTATTTGCCAAAGCTATAATGATATGATAAGATATGACTCCAACACGACACTGATATGGTAGAATGTTCTAATAATTTTGTCCGTCATCATCAGTTGCATTTGGCACCGTAGAAAAAATGGCTGCCAGAAGGTCAACGTAGAGTTGCACCTGATCCAGGGCAAAGAAAATAACAGGAAAACAAGTAGCAACATAAATTGGGAATATGACCTTCTTGTATTTGTGATTGAACAGAAAAGAATGGCCAATGCAGAAAGAAGCAAGCAATGCAATAATGGATAAGAAAAGAAAACTTAAGCCGAAAGCAAGTTTGAGTGGCAATGATTTGCGGTATTCTCTGGGTAGCTTTCGTGAAGTGATGACGGTAAGGAACATTATGAGTCCGGAGACTGAGAAACAAAGTCCAAATAGCGAAGAAAAAACAAATGCATCGAATGCAGGCTTGCCTTCAAAATGAGGCATACCATGGTCATCTATGCCACCAGGAACAGTGGTGGCGGTTGCAAAGGAAGCAGCAGCAACAAGCGCAGTCACTACAGAGCAAGATTCAGATGTCTCCTTCAGCCACTCCCCACTCTCCTTCCTAAGATTATCATGTGTTTTCTTGAAGATTTCCCACGGGATTTTCTGGTCTTTATCACGCAAAAGGTAATAGTGTCGTGGTACAAGGCTTGCGACATACTGGTCCAAGGTAAAAAGTAGAATCATCAGCAATATCGTTCTTTCCTCAACATGAAAATCAAAATGTTATATATGAATTTGTTTGGGTACCTGAAACCATTTTGCGTCCCACACCATCTCTAAGGCAGAATAAGAAACTTTGGAATGCATATCATCTGCTAGAACCTCTCCTGCCATGTGTAACACGGTCTTCCCATCCTTATTTATTGCCATACATAAAGTTCTCCAAACTTCACACTTCAAGATCTCTTTCAGACTTTCAATTACAGCGGGTTTCCTATTCTTCGCAGCAACCAGTAATACATTCTCTCCCTGCGAGTTAGTTTCATGCACGACACTTGGACGTCGCTGAAACATTTCCTTCACCATTTCAATTATGCCATTCCTTGCTGCTTCCAAAAATGGCGTTTCCTTTTTGTCAATCATCTTAGCCTTTGTTTTGTTTACTCCTTTCTTTTGCCTTTTATCGTCTTCGCAATCCTTGTCTTCCTCTTCTTCCTCTTCTTCCAACCACCTCGATTGACTGGTTTCTCCCGCTGTCAAGTGAATGTTGTTCTCTTAGAAATTTAAGTTGGACATTCTTAGTTTGACACTCACAAAATGGTCATATATTTTTAGGTACATATATACAGATATAACTAAATGGTTCTGTTAGATTACTAAAAACGAGTTTAATGAATATAGATTTTGTTATTCTTATCTCACTTTAGCATAAGGAACTTAGTTCGGTTAACATAAGAATTTTTTATGTACCATTACTTCACTACAAGCAAATAATTAAATAGAAACCAATTTTCGAAAAAAATAATTAATTACTGTATTAGCTAATTCAACTATTATTTTATAATTAAAAATTATGTATCTAAAATAATGTTTATTATTAATATAATTAATTGGTAAATTAAAATTAAAATTGATCTTTTTAATATTAATTACTAAAAATTAGTGTTTAAATTAGTTTTTAATTTAAAATTAGAGAATAATTTAAAATTAATAATAGAGAATATATTTTATAATTAAACTATAATTAAAGGAGATATGATAGATGAGTTGAATATTGTGTAATAATATTGTGTGATTATTAATTGTGATAGTCATAGTAACTTACATGGAAGTGATAATGAAATATACGATAAGAGAACCAAGATAGATTGCACTTCAATAATAAAGATATTGTTGGGTCTAGAGTGGTCAAGATTATAAAGATAACCTTTAAGAAAAATTCAACACGTATTTGTGAAGCATATGTTGGATATAAACAAAGTCTTAAATTAGATAAAATAAAGTTGGACATGAATTTATATACACATAACATACCTCTCTTTTAGTAAGAAGCTTTTTGGAGTGATACTAAAAACAAATCCAGTCCTTTGTTTGATAATATAATTTTTCTCGTGATTTAAAGTTAAGTTGAAGAATTATGATACATTATTCTTAAATCATAAAAAATATAAAGAAAGCATCTACTAAAAAGTATTTAATTAGTAGTTTCAAAGTTGCATTAGAGAGTTCACCAATAACTCATTGTATTATTGTAAACAATAGTTTCTCTTAACTGTTTTAACTTTGATATCCCTAGATTCTATGTATAAGAACCTGTTATATTTTTGAAGTCCAAATCAAAAGATATCCTTTTTGTAAAAACTTCTACTACAAAAAAGTTGAGTTCTTTCACTTCTGTTCTTATGTTTTTCTTGTGATATGTGGTATTTGTTTTTAGTTCTGTGACATTTAAAACTCTACAGAAAATGGTAAGCGTGATTAAGATGGGTATGATAAGGGAGATTAAGATAATTTTGACATAAAATGGGAAGAAATATAGTTAGTTAGAAAAGTGTAATATAGATAGATACCTTGCATCGACTGGATATAAACATAATACATATCTGTATCAATAAAAGAGGGTACACCCCCTCCTACCGTGGTTGCTTCATAAGCTCGCATCGACTGGCTATAAACATTATACATATCTGTATCAATAAAAGAGGGTACACCCCCTCCTCCCGTGGTTGCTTCATAAGGTCTTTCCAATAGTTGCTTCAAGAGTCTTGGACCCAATTGGTGCTTCTTTTTTGTCTCTTTTAGTTCATTTATCCCTTAAAAAGCAGATGCAACGAAATCAACTTGCCAAAAACCAATAGCTAAAGTAGCTACCAATAGATCAAGAAACAAGTAGAATATATACACACCTCCAATAGCTGCTGAAATAAGAGCATATACATATTGGACAAACTGAAGAATAGTTTTATAGTTTGGGGGGAAACGCCTTTCCTCAACATGGCTAATCGGTATTAAGTCTATCGGGTTCTTTTCTGGGTCACGTCTTTCACTATTCAAAAGCAGTTTTCCTGACCGTACTTGTAATCAATAATGCATCACCATTGAACTCACAGTAGTAATAATTTAATAAGTTTGTCATATCATGTGCTATAGAGGCAGAATATCAAATACTCGACTACTGTTATACAGTTTATGAACATTTTGACAAATTAACGACGAAACAAATTAAGGAAATAGAAAAGAAACGGGATGACACAAACACATTTACATACCGGATAAACCGAAGAAACCGAATAAACCAGTAAAGGCTGAAGTCAAGACGGCGTAGTTCCGTGGACAATTTTCATTCAGAAGCTTCTGAGGTTTCATCTCTCTTAAAATCGCTCGCATTTCCCTTTCAGGCTCAAAGGGTTCCACGTGTACACCTTTAACAAGACAAGTATAATTAAAACTTATGTATATACATATACAGATTCTTCTATTTTAAGGAAACAATAACAATTGTGAAAGTCAAGTCAATTCATTTTTATTACGAGAAAAAAAGAGTCCTGTAAGCATATTCTGTGTGAATTTACTTACGTAGGTACTGGACTCGCCTCAACAATGAAAGATAGGTTGAACTGTAGAAGGCGGAAGGCTTAGTGGCAAGGACTTTGAGGGGAAGCTCTCCATCTTTATTCATACATACGCCAAGGAAATCATAATAATGCAATATTATGACTGCCAAATCTGCAGCATATGTAGCAATGCAGTGATGAGTGCGATTCAGCTTTGATATGTATATATAGAGGTAGAGAATGTATATATGTATATGCATACCGAAATATTCATTCCTGATAGCACAATGAAGAATACTGTCACCGTTGTATCGCACAAGATCTTGCAAGGGAGCGCTGTGGCCGTAAAGGTCAGAAAGATAAGCAAAGGCCTGTTTCTTCCAGTTGAGAGCGGCTTGAAAGAGAGGAGTCTCTCCATCATTGTTCTTGCGATTCACTAAGTAAATCCTCTCCCGATTCTCTCCTACGATGATCTGACATATCTTCGTGAAACCCCTGGAAGCAGCAACATGCAGAGCGGTATCCCCTCGAACATTCCTCATTTGCAGTGCCTCCTTCGTCTCGTATCTCATAATGGCATTCACAAGCTTCTCAACCACAACTTCTTCGTCCAAATCCACCGCTACGTGCAGTGCAGTGCCGACGAAATCGTCAATCGTTGCCGTGTGACACGCTGGGTCTACATTGTACATCTTCTCAACCTCATTCCATTTCCCATTGAATGTGAACTCCGCCAGACGGTTCACTTTATTCGACAACAACTCCTCAAAATTTTCATAATTGGTCGTTCTCATCCTGCTTCAACTTCCGATTATCAGAATCGTGTATACTGTTTAACTTGGCAGGAAACATTGTAGTAGTGATACATCTTATATACTGAGAATGTATATGTGATACCTAAGGAACTTGATGCTTCAAATTCACATGATTTCCCACTTTTCTAGTTCACACGGGAAGTATAACTTCATATAGTAATCAATAAGTATCTTTGATCATGATGGACACCACTCTCAATCATCAAACTCTACCAAACACAAAACAGAAGAAAAATAACATACTTATTTACAATATATGGTCATTAATCTACACATAATTAATGCCGATAAAGCAAAATATATGTACACGTAATTAACACTTTTTTAGTGGTAATTTATTAAGAATTACAAATGATATATTAGTCTTACCTTTTATTTAGTGTAAGTTGTATGACATAAGAGGAAAAAAAGAAGAAATACAATTTCGTTTGAGACCAGTCTGAATATGATTTTACTTTTTTTATTAAATCACTTTACTACTAATGAATAATATCCTTCAACCACTCCACATTGTTGGGAGTGGCCAACTAAGTTTATTGGATTCCGAAGAAAATAAAGCGTTACTACTGCAAAAAAGTACAACCTCGTTGTCCTCTTCTGTTTTTTTTTTCAGTAATGCTGTAATGACTTTTTTTTTTTATTTTATCTTTTCTACTTCTCACTGTAACTGAACAACAAAACTGGGAAAAAGAAATAAGCAGAAGAATAGTTCTTGTCCAATGGCTCCAGAGAACTGTTATATATGTAGATGGCCAAGGTTAACAATTAACCAATGATGTGTTTGGAATTTTGTAACGAATTTCCAGAGAACTTAAAATTTGAGTGTATTAAAAAAAGAAAAATTAGTTAGAGCTTAACTACTTAATAATTGTAATGTAATGATTGGTGGATCTCGACTTAGTCGATAAATCTGATTTTTAAAAATATATAGTAATTGGTGAAAATCTAATACATTCAAAATAATAGTTATCATAAAATTAATTTAAAATATACTCGTACGAATATATATTAACAAATAAATGAGAAAATATTAATTCTTTATAAAAAAGAATTATTTTATCACAATAAAAAAATCACCATCTTTCTTGAATTAATGTCATCTTAAACAATTTAAAGTTAAAAATAAATCCTCTAAATATTTTTTAAAATTTGTCAATACACCTAAAAAGCTTCATACACTTAATATATATATTGAACTAGCAATACTTAAGGATAAATTTATAATGGGTAACCCTACTATTTTAAAAGAAATTGAAGTCGAGAAAAAACGAATGATATAACAAAAAAGAAAAACATGAAAGAAAAATATATCATTTTTCTTGCACACACTAATATAAGGTTAATATGCCGAATAGTGAGATTTCTTAAGTTTTCATTTAAAGCCATCATGTAAAAATGCCGAATGAAGAACCCCTTTCATTTTATCCCGTAGTTGCAGTACACTTTTTCCTTTGTCTTCAATTAGGTTTATTCGATTATTACTCGTTTTAGTTGGTATAACACAAATTTGTGGTTAAATGTGGAAGCTTTTACGTATTGGCGTGTTTCATACATGTTGCACATGCAACATACTTCTTCCTGAAAAAGTACTAAAATCAAAGGAATAATATTTCTTCTTTTTCACTTTTTTTTAGCATTGTAGTTGAAGAAATGAAAACAAATAATAGAACATTCTAGATGAAGGAAAGAATTGGTATGTGTTTACAGTACATTATACATGCCCAGCACTCATATATGGGAGTTTTATTTTACCTATTTTCCTAAAGTAAAAATCGATACATCTTTTGCTCTCCAGATTTCACATTTTTATTCACTTTAGAATATCTTTATTTACATTTATAGCGCACCTAATGTTAACTAAATAATTTGTCTTAAGAAAGAAAAAAAACCACAATACAAAAAACATTGTATTATGCAAAATTGAATGGAAAGAGTACACATTTTAAATGTTGACTATTAAAAAATAAATTCCCTAAATCACGTAACAGAGTGTGAAGTAATTTTTATGATGATTACAAATTTATTAAGGTTTGTATTTTTTATATATGCAGTATATTATTTAAATACAACTCCACACAGTGAATAAGAATGTCTAACATTACATAATAGACAGTGAATAAGAATGTCTAACATTACATAATAGACGAATCTGTTTATATATTAATTAGATAAATTTAACAATATATTAGAAGAATTTATCAATAAATTAATTAGATGAATCTAATAATACATATTAAAATAGTGTTCATATTGATTTATATTTTTAGCAAGCCTGTCCTACATACTTCTACTTATCATTTATAAATTTTTTGAGAATTTACTCCATTTTTGCAATGCTTTATCTTTGAAGTTTTACAAAATCTACTATTTGCATTTTTATAGACTTATTGACATTTTAAATTTTAAATCATTTTTCAAGTTGATTTTATTCAAAACTTAAAACCTAAAAATAGTTATTATTTTTTCTTTAACGTCTAAATCTCTTTTAATAAACCCACAAACAAACATCAACACGCGTATGCATGTGTTTAAAACTAGTTATGATAAAAAGAAAAGTATTTTGAATTCTAAAGGAACTTGGTAACAGAATAAAAGTATATCATGCACAAAGAGAATAAAAAATTGTAAAACAAAATAATAGTTCTTCAAATAAAATAAAAAGATAAGAATTGATAATCTTCTGGTCTCCTGCTTTTTCTCTTGATCGCCCGCTCAAGCTCTTGGTTCTTGCTCAACATATCCTAAATGCTTGATGAGGGTCTCTAAGAGCTTTTGTTTTCTTTCATCGTGTGTATAAATAAATAAATATATATATATATATATATCCCTATTTTGAACAAAAGTGTATCAACATTCTTTTTCTATCAATAATTCTTGTTCTTCAATCTTGATTTCGTTCTTCTTATACTTAAAACATTCAACATTTGACTTATTTGATCGACTTCCTCAATATTTTCTTTGTTCATGGTCATGCCAGTTCTACTGACCGGTTTGTCCCTTGTTGTTTTCATAATCACTTCCATCATCATTTTGGTCACGATCTCCTCGTCCATAACCTCTTCCTCCAGGACTACCTCGGTCTCGAATAATTCGAGCACCTCCCTTCAGGTTAAGTCTTGCCTAAAGTACTTGATCAAGTTGCTCAAACAAAGCTCTCCTCCATTGTTTGAATGCCTTTAAGGACCCATCAAGCTATTCAACCGAGAGCTTAGTCAAGTCCTTGGATTTCTCAATTGCACACACAATATTCTCAAAGTCCATTCCACAATATGGCTGACATGCAACTCTTCTCCATTTTCCGAGTTGATTCGCTACCACCTCCACTCCAAATATATACTCGTTTACTCGTTCTCTACTCTTCATTCTCAGACTTTCAAATTCGTTTATGAGAGTTTGAAGTCTAACTTACTTTACATGTTTATCACCTTTGTAAATTTTCTCAAGAATCTGTCATGCTTCTCTTGAAAATTTAACATTCACTATTTTCTCAAAGCTAGAGTCATCAACAACTCAACCTAATATTTATAAGGCTGATTGATCCTTCTCTCATAATTTTTTTAATATGGCAAGTTGGGCCATTGTTTACTCTATATCTTTCGCGGGGCTCTTCGTAATTATTCGTTACAACATCCCAAATGTCTTAGGATCCTACAAGGGCTTTCATATATATACACTCAAATTGTTAAAGTTGACTTTCTTTATCAACCGAAATAAGAACATACAGTTTACTAAACTGTTCATGTGTCACCTTATCTCTTTCTTGTTCGGAGACTCAAAGCTCTCTTAGCACTAATGCTTGTTAGGAAAATCACTCAATAATATCTCTAAATATGCTTATATTGTTTTTCACGTTGTGTCAATCATGTCACTTTTTCTTGTGTGATAAGGGAAGAATCAGTTAGGAAATAGTAATTATCCTCGTGATTGTTATGTAAGGAAAAAAATCTTTATTGAGAATTTTGTGAAGGAGTAGGATCACAGGAGTGCGAGTACTGTTACTGTTTACATGATATATGTACACTTTTAGATTTTATTAAACCTATTTAACACCTAAAAAAACAGTTAATATTTTTATTTTTTTATTTAATTTATCTTATATTATTTGTATTTTAAAATAAAAAATATAGTTTTATAGGTGTTGAGTACATGTAAAAGGAAAATTAAAATATCCATGTATCATCATTCTTAAAAACAATTGGTTCTATTATCTGTTTTACTGTCCGATTTAAGAGAATATTTATAATTTTTTTATGTCTATAATATTTATTGATTGAAGTGAATATGTCACGTCTCATTAATTCAGTGCTGAGTCACCTAGTTGCTTACATCAATGCACTCACGTCACTCACTCGGTGCATTAAAAATCCACTTAGTAATCCATGCATCAAAAGCCACGTGTTGCAGTAGAAGGTTCTGAAGTTAGTATTGGGGGTACAGGTGTCGGCAGGGGAACGTTCGTCCGTTTGGACGTAGATGAAAACAAAAGTAATTTCTGGAAAACCATCCCACTTTTCCTGCACGCACCTTCTTTTTCTCAAAACTCAGATTTCAACTTTCTCCTCCTTCTCTCTAAACACCATTCTCCTTCTCTCTTCTGCAACTTATCATTCCCTACTCCGATCAAACTTCAGGCACCGTGGAAGCAGTCCCGGAGTCATAAGCTACGTTTTGAACCGAACGGTTTTGGATTCTAAAACGGGTAAGTTTCACGTCCTTAACTGCTCTTCCTTATCAACATGCAAGCCTCATTCTGAATTTGCATGCACCTTATCTGAACCAATCTTGCTTTTCTATAATTTTAGCTTGAGGAGTTTTGGGTGGAGCGTTAAGGGTAGAAGATATTTTCACTGAAAACTAATTCTCTGTCTGAAAAACGTACGCACACTTCTAATCCGGGTAAGGGAAGCTTATTAGATTTAATTCATATGATTTTACTGTACTGCATGTGCGTTTATGTGTTGTTTGAAGTATGATTTATGATAGGGGATTTTTCGTATATGAATATGATCCTGAAATGATGTATGAAAATGATGAAATGTTCTATGGTTTGATTAAATTGAAAAATGAGCTGTATGATGAGATGATGCATGAAAAAGTATGGATTTGTACTATGATATGAGCAATTTAATGTATGAAAGTTTATACTGAAAAATATGTTTACTGTAAGATGAATTTGAATATGAAATTCTATGTTAATGAACGTTCGTTATCGAAACGGTCTTTCACTACAAGAAAAATGGCAATTATATACAGATTATTATATACAGATTTTTATCCGTATATAATAGGGATGTTATATACGGATTTTATATACGGATCTGTGGAATAGCCTTACATACGGAAAAATCCGTATATAATGAGGTAAAATGTTATATACAGATTATCCGTATATAATATCGGTGGGTAAAATTGGCGCGTGTAAGCGGGACCTTTTCCAAGGATAGATCCGTATGTAAGTTGACAAAATATTTACCCGCTGATTTTTTATACGGATATGGAGATAATTAATAATTAAAAAATAAAACTAAATAATATAGAAGTATCACTTTTCTCCCTCCCTCCCTCGAGCCAAGTTTCTCCCCTTCTCGAGCCCTAGCTATTCGTCCTTCTCCACTCGTACGTATGCCTCGTTCTCGTCATTAATCTTCCTCACTCACTGCAACCTTCTCCCTCGTTCAGGCTTATTCTCCCTCATGGAGCGTTATTCTGTATGCTACTGCAACCTTCTCCCTCGTTGAACCTCTCTCAAAGGCTAACTTGAAGTCTCCTCTGTCGAACGCAGTGAAAGGCTCTTCTATCGAACACACTAAAGGGCTTGGAAGCATTTTCCCTAAATGTGGTTGTGCGTCGTTGCCTGCCGAAACAATCTCGTTCAGCAAACATTGTAGGACGACCTCCGTGGTTAGTTGAAACCTTCATCTGGTAAGTAATCCAAATTTGCTTCATTTTCATAGTATCTATAATGTTACATTGACCGATTATTGTTCTTGTTTCTTTAGAGGTTGGAAATCCCGAATTTTGAAACCCTAGGTTGGTTTGTTCCCGTTGGAAGAGATAAGGTGGAGCTCCAATTGCCTTCTGCACCTTCCAGGTATTAATTCATTAGACTTGGGTTTGTGTTTAATTCACATTTGATGGATTTGTTTTATTGTGTGATTTTACTTTGTTAGTTGATTTAATAGATGATAAGGAAGCTTAAGGGACCGTGACTATGTTGATTTTAATTTGAAAGATGATTTCCTAAAAAAAATAGCTTGTCTGATTTTTGGGGGATTGGATGTTAAGCTTGTTGACATAAATTTTTTTGAGAGATAAGCATAATTCCTGAGTCTTCATTTAATAGATGGTTGAACAAAAAGTGATTCAAGGTTTGAAATGAAGTTGTCCTTCCCCCAATTTATTTTCCACATGGACAAATAATTTGCTGGAAATTGAATGGTTTCAAATTTGCCTGGAGAGAAGATTTGGACGAAGGTTGTCAAAATTGAAGTTGTAAGTTGACGTGAGGAAAAGAGGGATTTGTCATAAGTTGTATGTTCAAAGTGTGTATCTTCAATTATTTTCCTTCATCTTGAGACATGCCTGCGTGGTTTATAGTGCAGACAGAATTAACACATTACTACTAATACCTTTATGGTTTCCTATCTTAGTTCTTAGATTAGATGACTTTAATCCTGCAGCCGAATAATTTTCATGTCTAACAGATATTTTATTGATAACCTTACATAATATTTCTACAGAGAGAATCAAGCCGTCAGATGTAGGTCTTGAACAAGAAGCACAATTAGTTCGGAATTGGCCTGGTCCAGCACTTGAACGTAATGGGAGCCATCAATCCTTGCCACCTATAAAATATTTGCATTTACATGAATGTGACTCCTTCTCTGTAAGTAAAGTCTCATAACTTCAAATCATGTTTACTCTGTCAGAGATTTTTATGTATTTGGGCCTTATATTAGCAATACTAACTGAAGTTTTGTTTGCTTTCTCTTTTGCAGATAGGAATTTTTTGCATGCCCCCCTCGTCTATCATTCCTCTCCATAATCATCTTGGAATGACAGTGTTGAGCAAGTTGTTGTATGGCTCAATGCATGTTAAATCCTATGATTGGATCGATGCATCTGGCTCTCATGATCAATCTGAAGGTCTATTTTCTATAACTTCATATATTTTACTATTGCTCTGTTTATGTTTTAGTCTTCCGTATTTACATGCGAGTGTGATTGATTGCCCTTTCTCCTTGCATTTACCTTCTTAAAGAACTCTAACTCCAGCCTCGTTGAGGTAGAAGAGATGGTAGCATTGTACTAGGCATCACCAAAATATTTCGATTGGACAGCTTAGATAAAAACTGGAGTAATATTAGTTCAGAAATCAATACGTGGCATATTTCCTTTCTTGATTTTATTTGGTATCGTTTGGAGCTTAATGAAGAATACGTTATGAAAAGGCTAAAGTTGTCATGGCACTGTAAAGTAAACGTGAATAAGGATAGATTGTTGTTCTTAGTTACTCATTTACTTCCTGATCTATTACTCTGTACTATTAAGTGCTTTAATATGTAAGGAAGTCATAATGGATTGATAGAATACTCGACCATTTATGATTTATATCAGGGTGGTTACAGTTATAATATTCAAATCCATAAACTGTAGTGAATTTTATCCTTTCTTCATCTGCTAGTGTGTGTACCAGTGCAAAGACCAAATAGAACAGACAGAGTCATATTTTGGGAACTTATATACTCTTAATATTGAAACCTTGCAAGAAGGTCTGAGTGACAATGTTAGACTGATAAGTGGATATGTTCTTCTGTGTGTGTGCATCAGTAACACTTTCTGAAAACGCTATCTAATTCTAGGCCGGTGTTGTTATTTTCGTTTGTCAATACAAATTCTATTTCATTTTACATATAACAAGCTCTTTCATAGCACATATGAATAAGATTGGAAAATAAACATTCACTTAAAACTTTTCCAATCCTTGTTATATATTAATGTTACTTAAATTCCAAAAGTTTTATCAAAGACCATGTTAAAATTATCTTATATCATTATCTAATTAAAACTGAAATCGCTCATTCCATATAAAATTCTACAAGAATATTGAGAATATTTGGAAGTTTGTACTTTAATGTGAATATATGTATTCCCCCATACATTTGTAACTGCCCCTGGACCTCTAATTTTATTGAATGCGATTTAGATGGAACAAATCTAGCCACTAAAATTTGGTTCTTCACAAAATTAAGTTGGATTGGAAGATTTACAGTTTCCTTTTGAAGGAAATCACCTAGCTTGTCTTCTTATTCTTCAGCTCATACATGGGAGTAATCTTTTCTTGAGGTCTTCACCAAGGAACCTTCCTTGGAAGAGGAAAAAAGTTTGAGTTTCTTTTTAGAAACTTGAAAAGTTTAAAGAATTTTCATTATCTTCCCTTGTGTGAAGCTGGAGGTGCTTTCCATCAGAAATCCTTTTGAATTTGAATGGCTTCTGATCCTTTGTTTTGCATGTCATATTCTTCATGTTGGATAATTTTTTGATGGATTGACTGATTATTTATAAATTCTTAAAGCTCTACTTTTATTTATTTTTCTCGTCGTCTATTATTTGAGCTTGATTGGCTTCTTCAATACCATAGTGAACATAATTGATTGGAGAAGAAGTTCGATCTACATGAGTTGCATCTTCTAAACTACTTGTGTCACTTCTAAACATTTATTCCTTTTGACAAATTATAAAGTATAAACAATAATTTATCGTGTTCTTAATGCCTTATTCTGAACAATTTAGATTATTAGTTGTTAACTTATCAATTGACTTAGAACACTAGTGTCAAAGGAATGAAAAACGAGGGCTAAGAATTTTCTTAGAAGTTGACAAGTCGTCAAGTCCTGGAAGTAGTCTCTCCACTTTATAATTTTCTGGATCCTTTTTTTGCTGATACATCTATAAAAGTTAAGTTTCTGAACATGTTTTGTTTGTGTGGTTGATGAACATAAATGCGTATTTTAGTGTATAATTTATGACTTTTTTACTTGATTGTTTTTTATCTTTGTCTTATTTAAACTTATTTCGTTTTAGGTTCGTGTCGCATCTGTAGAAGCACTAGGGCAGATGGTAGGTCTCATAACACGAGTACAGTTAAAGACTTCCCTACCAAGGCTTATCCCTACAATATTGGACTTGTAAGTATGGTCTTTAAAGCATTTTATATTTTAGTTATGTATGGTTCATATTTAATTCGTTTTTTTTTCTATTTAATGTTTGATTTCTCACTAGATTAAAATATGAAGAAACTTAAAATATCAACTAGTATTATCAGATGAATTCACATACATATCTTCTTATGTCAGGTATAAAAAAGATCAAGATATAGCTTTTTTGGGTACATGCAGTCTCATTATAACAAACTCAATCCCTGGTCCAAGACAAGTGACATGAAAACTAATTACTGACTTCTAGTATAGATAGAAAGATGTTAAGAGTAAATAGTGAACATTCTTTTAAAATTAATTGTATAATTTGCACTTGAAAACCACTTTCCCTTAAGGGAAGAGAGAAAATTGGTTGCCTAAGTGTGGTTAAAAGCCAGAGAAATGAGTTAAGTGACTATTGAGTGTATCAAAATATGCAAATATTTTAACATACCACAGCAGCTATGGTTGCAGATATGGCAACAGTGAGGTATCTCCCAAGTTTGGCATCAGCAAGGAAGCCACCAACAAGGCCAAGAAGGTTGACAGTTCCCATAACTATCTTTTTTTTATGCTTAACTCTGTAACAGTAAAACCCATGCATGCTAATTATTTACTTTTACTTATTTGTTTTTCACTGTGATTAACTATGTGATCTCCACTTTCTTCCTTGGTCTGTCCTATATGTGGGTGGCTTCCTTGTCATCATGTACTTTGTTTCAGCCAAGAAAAGAGGTCATTTCCTTTCCATTAATTCCACACTGCCCCCTTCTTCTTTCACGTATCAAGTCTCTCATTTCTCCAATAATATAGTGCTTTCCATGTCACAAAGGGTCCTCCACTTATTGTTTTCAGTCGTGTGTTTTTGTCTCCTCCCATGTGCACTTTTGAATTAAAAAAACAAATGAATTCCCATCATTCACGTGCTCCCAAGGCCGTGCTCTCCATATTGATGCTCATGGGCTGCCTTCTCAACAAGTGATTCTTTCATGTCATCATGCACCATGCCTTACTTCCCACTTTGACCAATTTCTTTGAAGCTTACTGGAATAAAAAATAGCAGAGAAAAAACTTACCTTACTAGTAGTGTTTATTTTAAATGTTAATCATTTGATGTCATGAATTAACTTACCTTTCATGTAACATACATACACTTACATGCTTCTTTAAATATAGTACATTGCTCTGCTTGAGTTTCAGAGTTTTGATGTTCAATTGCTTTGTCCATATACTGGTTTGTACTTTTCTTTAAGATTAATCAATGGTTGTTTTGCACAAGCTTATAGCATATGGTGATGTATTAATTAATGTAGCTGTTTTCCTTTCATCTTTGGTCACCTTTTATTTTTGGCATTTTTTTTGTTTAAAACTGTCAAAATGGTTAAACTGTTATTAAACCATTAAAACATTTAAAAATAAGTTTCTAAAGACTGCTAAGTAAATAAGAACAGAGATCAGATCAATAGCTAAATAGGAAAAAATAAATCCTCTTGAACAAATGGCTAAATCTGAAATACAAGTTTGATTTGATGATTGTCTAGGTGGGCTTTGAGATGATTGATGCATTTGCTAAATCTTAGGGGATTCCTATGAACACTTCCTATTCCAAAGCCATTTTCGGAAAAAGTTTGCCCGCTGCCTTGCTTAGATATTTTTATTTTCTGTTTTTCTGTCTATGTTTATTGTATTGATAAATTTTTTTCGCAAGTTGGTTTGTTGCAGGTTTTGTTGGTGAAGTTCTTGTCTTCCTTGCAAAGCCTCCTCGGACTTACATGAATCTGAGTGGTGAATTAGTAAGGAAACAATATGTGCTATTTTTTTTTCCTCTCTCTTAACCATGTGGATATTTAACTTTAGATTGTGCAAGTTGTGCTGTCTATATAGCTTGTCAATTTCCACTCACAAAAATTTATTGACCACGAGTTCCTTTAATCGCTTAAGCTTATAGTCTACTTTGAAGGGTAGCTTTTCTAATCTGCACATTGAAATTTACTCTTATTAGTTGGCATTTTTGTGAAGTTATATGTACTATCAATAGTTGTAAACAGTTAAAAGATTGATGTTTATATTCTGCAGGTCAATTGCAGCAGAAAACAATTTCCATCCACCTTGCAGTGCATTTTTGGTTGCATTTATGGTACTAGGATATCCTCTTATTTAATGATTGAGCTTATATTTGCTAATTAATGTTTTTTGTTGTTCTGAAAACTTGTAACTCCTTTGTTGCAAAGTTGATTGCTTAAGAATTGGCCAGTGTAGTTAAGATTTTGCACATGCACTATAGTAATGAGACTTGTGCACTTGAATTTGCAGCTTCACGGTATATAGTTTATATAATTATTGTACATATGAATATATTATCTTATAATTTGTCTCACTTTTCTTTGAGGTTGCTTGATTTTTTTCTTCTATTCTTTAAGTTGTTGAAATAAATTCTGTTACCAAGAAGGAAAGCTTATAGTACCTGCATAACTGCTATATACAGGGTATTTATTTAGCTCTTCTTAAACCATTATATACGGATTTATCCGTATATAATTTATATACGAAAATTATATACAGATTTATCCGTATATAATTTATATACAGAAATTATATACGGATTCGTATATAATTTATATACGGATAAATCCGTATATAATTTTCGTACATAAATTATATACGGATAAATCCGTATATAAACCTAGCTACGACGGTATTATATATAGATTTTTGTCCGTATGTAATCCGTATATAAACACGTATTATATACGGATTTTGGGTCTTATATACGGATTTTTGCTGTATATAATACACTTTTTTTTTAGTGTTTGACCGTTCAGTACTCTCAGTAAAATCTTTGAAATAGCTGAACCCTTTCATTTGGAAAGGATTCTATTTGAGGACGAACGTCCTCTTATATATAGCTTTACGTTTGAGCGTTCGGCCAAACGTAAATATCTTGAGAGTTGTGTGAGAGATTTGAGAAGCCTGAAAATATATATTCAAACACTTAGTCATCTTGTTAAAAAGGTAACTTCACCATTATAACTTATGAAAAATCCTATTTCAAATATATTGAATCAGTGATGGGTCTCGACCCAAAGCGTACGTCTTGAGTGGCGCTCGATCTTATACCGAACGCTCGTCCCAAAGCGTAAGTGATAAGTAGCGCTCGGTCCTATACCGAACGCTCGTTCTTTCTGTAATTATCAACGAGCTGAAATAGCGTTCGTCCTGAAATTTTAATAGCGTTCGTCCATAAACTTAAATAGCGTTCGTCCTAAATTTCATTAAATTCTCGTACCGCGTTCGGTCATTCACTGGCAGTCGGTTATTCCAACTAAATTGTACTTAGTAATTTTTAGTACTCGTATTTTTATCTTCATTCAGTTGAATTGAATCTGAAATCTTGTCAAGTGAATTATTCTAAGTATAAGTTGAATTGTTCTAGAATCAGTTCATTTAACTGATTCAAATGGTAATAACGTTCGTCATGAAAGATGGGTCAGCTTTATCCCTTCGGAAAAGAAGTTCCTTCAGTCTCGCTCTTGACGTTCGTCCTCGTTATGAAGAGGATTGAACGCTCGTCTTTTTATGGAAGTGGAACAAAGAATGAAAATGTTAATAAGAGGAAGTATTAAGATGTGCGAACACTATAAGAACTGAATTTATGATTATGGATTTTGAACGAGCGTTCCAGGGAGGAACGACTCTTGAATGGAAATTGAGATTGGTAAAGTATGAACGTGGTAAGCTTAGATGGTGGTTCATCCTGATATTCCGTGAGTGCTCGTTCTCAAGTAGAGAGGAGTATGTCATGTGTGGGAATGGCAGGAGGTCTTAGTCCATAACTGTAACTTGGACAGAACGGACTAACCTCAGGTGGAGACTGATGAGCATTCCAGTTATCCCACCTGTGTGCACGGACGCCTTAGCTACACAGGATTCATACAGTTCGGGCAGTCAGTCTAGTACCAGGAATTTGATTGAGTTAATGGATGAATTGAATGTATGTGTTATGAAATTATCTGATGTATTTGATATGTATGAAATGTATGTTTACTTGAATTAAATTCAATAAGCTTACCCTTGTGTTTCCATTGTGTTGTCCGTATATGTGTATCCGTCTTGTCAATACAATGATCATCCGTGTAGATGTGAGCAGAGGAAGATGCTTCTTTGGAGGAAACGCTTGAAGAGGAAACCATTGCTGAGGAAAATCTCGTGGAGATTGAAGTGAAGGCCGAACAGTAGGTTGTTCGGTTATAGTTTATTTTAGTTAAGGTAGTGGGCCGTTCTAGAACAAGCGCCTTTTTCTGTATGTCGAATAGTTGGACGTTCGGTATTTATTTTTGTAAACCGTTCGTCTTCATTGTTTTGTGAACGCTCGTAAACTTATGTATATATATGAGGCCGTTCGGCCACTTGCGAAATTATCCCTTTAATTGTAAGACTGTTTTGTCATATTAATACATGTTAATATTCTATTATATAGTTACTGACTGTATAATTTTGGGATGTTACAGAATATTTGTTATATTTTATTTTTTAATTTAAATAAAATTATTTAAAAATAAATATTTAAAAAGTATTAATATGAAAAATATTTTTAAATAAAATTTTAAATAAAATATTAATACAAATAAATTTGATAATTTAAAAAATAAAAATAAACTTTACGGAAGTACATAAATATTTCAATTTCACAAATTTAAATAAATGAAAAGTTAAAAATATATAAAATTAAATTTTAAACATTTTTTACGATTAATATTTTTTCATTAATAATTTTATTTTAATCACTTAAATTTTAAGAAAAAAAATTCTCAAATTCATTAACAATTAATTATTGATCATGAGTATTCATGAATTAAATGTATAATTCTAAATGCTATGCATATTTAATTAATAAACAAATAAATAATTAAATATCCATATTTATTATCTATAAATATTTATTTAATATCTATTATAAATTCTATTTATAAATACCTGCTAATACAAATTAATAAACTTCACCTTAGCTTTCTTTCTCTCTTTTTGGGACAGCTGGGTCACAAAACTGGTATATCGGATTCTTAAACAGAAACATACATTACTTATTTCAGTTCACTTGGTATTATGTCGGGCGAAGTACAAGTGTCATCTTTTTTTTTTTACAACCTGCTGATTCCTTTTTTCCTTCTTCTTTAGCTTTTTCAACCATTTCTGAACAAAATTGGTGTTAACGTCACGTTTTTTTTTCAGTAGAGTATTGAAAAATTGAACAATGGCCTGAATAAGTGCCAAAAAATTGTATTTTTGGTGCATAATTTTAATTAGTATAAAAATATGGTCTTATGAATAATTTTGCTTTAAAATTATTGTCATGGAATAATTAAAGAATGAACAATCAAGACTAAAGTGGAGCCTGAAGTTGGAAACCAAACTTAATGCTAGTATATTAAATTTAGTAAAACTAACTTCTTAAAATTAAGATTTTATAGCACATTTAAAACATTATTTCAAATTTTATAAAATTAACATTCGATTTTTAAAAACACCAATAAAAGTGCGTATATTGGTGTTTATTGAATTAAAAAAAAATCATATATTAAAATATAAATTGTATCATTTTAGTTATTAAAAATAAAACATATATATATATATAAATTAAAAAAATAATTTTATAATTAAAACTTTATAAACTGTTTTTTGATTTTATATATAATAAAATATTTAATATTTAATGAAACAAATTGTATAGCATATGATGGGTACATTAACATGGAATCTTAGATACAAATTCGTTGTATACACATTTTCGGTTATATTTAACAACCCATGTTAGAATCACATGTTATTAACATGAAAATATTTGGCACTATAAAATTTACTAAAGAAGAAAATAAAATTTGTATGAACATTACATATCGAGTTTTTCAAATTGTAGTGGTTTCTTGTTTTTACATTAACAAAAGTAAAATGGATAAATAAATAAACTTTTATTTTTTGGACGGCTTCCAAAGGAGAATAAAACATATATATAGATAGTAAGATATTCGAAACAAAATTATTTAAATATTTAAACCAGAAAGTATGATCAATTGTATTCTATTTATGAACAACTCGAATTCTTGCAAATCTTTACAATCCAGGTTAACATTTAGTCATAATTCTGCAAGCTTCATACATAAATCATTGTTATTTGTCTACTGATGATTAATTGTTGGAACCGTAGTTATAGGAAGATTTGTATGACAATTACACAAAATGCCAGACTGCAATGATAAGACAGAGCTTAGGTTAGCTCCTACAACTTTTCTCCTCTATCACTTGATCGTGGAACCTTTGTTAAAATGGCCATTAGAAGATCAAAGTATAGAGGAAACTGTGCCACAGCATAGAAAGTGACAGGGAAAACAGTAGCTGCATAAATGGGGTATAGGACCTTCTCGTATCCATGACAAAGCAGAAAAAAATGGCCGGTGCAGAAAGAAACAAACATTGCAGCAATGGATACGAAAAGAGAACTCAAGCCAAGAAGAAGTTTGAGTGGCAAACCTCTGCGAAAATCTTTGGGTTGCTTTCGAGAAGTGAGGATGGTGAGGAACATTATGAGACCAGTGACGGAAAAGCAAAGTCCAATGAGCGAAGCAATGGCAAACGCATGGAATGCAGCCTCGCTTTCTAAATTAGGTCTACCTTTATCGTTGCTGCCACCAGGGATGGTGTTGGCTGCAGTGAAGGAAGCAGCAGCAACAAGTGCAGCCACAACAGAACAAGATTCAGACGTATCCTTCAGCCACTCCCCACTTTCCTTTATCAGTTTTTTATGTGTTTCCTCGAAGATTTCCCCCGCGTTTTTTCCCTTCTTGTCGCTTCTAAAGTAAAAGTGTCGTGGCACAAGGCTTTTAATATACTGCTCCAAAGATAAAAAAATAAAAGCATCAACATTTATATACATTGCAGTAAGTAACTGTATTTCCTTCATCTACTCTTTCTACCATTTCATGCAATTTTTTACAGTAACACTCCTTTCTTTTACACTATGGATACCTTGAAAAAGAAAGTAACTAGATCTAAATTCAGAAAGTGTAAAATTAAATCAAGAAGCATATTAAGCAACAAAAATATTTTATGTGTTTATATATATATATATATATATATATATATATATATATATATATATATATATATATATATATATATATATATTGTTACTATGGTCTCGATCAGTTGCGGATCGGTCTCGACCAGCTACTGATCGGTCTCGACCAGCTACAGATCGGTCTCGACCAGCTACCGATTGGGTTCGACCAGCTTCGCATTTGTTCGGTCTCGACAACTATTGAGAAGAGTTAATGCACAATGAATGTGATAACGGCTACCGTTCAGCAATTAAGGTTTGCATTAATGGCCATTAAGAGGTAAATTAATTTGTCAGATTCCTTTAAACTCTATAAATAAGAGTTTAGGTTCGGGGTAAAGACAGATTGAACTCATACTACAATACACCCTGTTTACGCCCTATTCGGAGGACAATATTTTAACTGTAGCAAACAGTTCATAAACCGCTCCTAACTTGAGCGTCGGAGTGCCTTTTGCAGGTACCTCCTCTCTTTTCACAATCGAGCGGACAAGATTGAAGGTGACCGATCGGTCCAAATTGGAAGCAGGCAGGCGGATCGCAGCAGTCGGAGGTTAGCGCTCGGTCTCACAAATCCCTACCGAAACATTTTGGCACCCACCGTGGGGCCGAGAGCAAGCTGAAGACACTCAATGGTGACCACAAGAAATATGGAGGAGCAGAGCACCAGAGATTTAATAAAAGGGTTGCAAGCCCAGATTGAGGCACAAGTGCAGACTATACAAGCACAGGCGCATGCGCAACAAGAGATGCGGCAGAGCCATGAGGAGGAGATGAGGGCGCTAAGGGCCGAACGCCTCGAATCGAGAGAATGCTAATGAGGCAAGCCATAATCACGCCAACCCGAACGGTCGGGCTAGAGGGGAACCAACACCCCTACGGACCGCTCGACCCTCCAGTTTATTGCCCTTCACGACGACCATCATGCAGACCCCAATGCCCGAAAAGACTCCCCCCACATTGGATAAGTATGATGGTTCGGCTGATCCAGATAATCACTTGAGGACGTTCGATAATGCAATGACATTTTATACAAACAGTGACCCGGTCATGTGCAGAGCCTTCTCGTTATCACTTAAGGACGAGGCATTGGAGTGGTATAACACTCTTCCTCCCAACACGGTGGATTGCTTCGCTACTGTGGAAAACCTCTTTAGGAGGCAATACGCATCCAACCGGGCGCCGGAGGTAACACCGGCGGATTTGGTTAATACTAAGCAGGAGAAAGGAGAAACTTTGAAGGCTTTTATGAAAAGGGTATTTTGCGGAAAAATTGTATGCACGACCGCCAAAAACTATGGAAGAGCTCCAAGAGCGAGCGGCTGAGTTCATTCGTATGGAGGAAATGCGATTATTGCAAAAGAAACGACAGCAAGAGGCTGATGTGGGGGGAAGTAGAAAGGACAGCAAACGACCGTTCAACAATACCGATAAGGATAGGGAGCTTTCCCGAGCATTTAGGTTTCACCATTATACAACCCTCAATGCACCTAGGGCTAAAGTTCTCGAAGAAGCCCTTAACGCAGAGCTCCTCACAGCCCGAAGGAAACCATCTCCGAGAAACGCAAATGAAAGGAAGAGTTGTTGGTACCATCAAAACCATGGACACACTACAAAAGACTGCATCATGTTAAAAAATGAAATAGAAAACCTTGTCCGTGCGGGACATCTCCGTAGGTTTGTAAAGGAAGCAAGATACAGCCCGCCTAAGGAAAGATACCGGAGAAGAAGCCCCGAGCGGGCAAATAGGAAAGACGAGCGGGGGCGGGGATATAGCCGCAGTCCCAGTCGTCATCGGGAGCGGTCGCTTCGTGGAGTTATCAACTGAAGAGAAGCCTCCACAATTCTACTACTGTCATGTTTAGATTCAGTTTTATTTGATTCATGCTTTTGTTATTAACTTACGCTCTTATTATAGAATAAATAAAGTCCAATTTGGGCCAACCAATCGCTCCCAAAGTTGTTAGACAAAATCATTCAACGAAAAAGTCTGAGCTAGAAGATTAAGACCGAGCGGTAAATTCTGCTCGGCCAAGAGGCAAATCCCTCGTCAAAGTTTGAAGACCGAGCGGTAAATCTCCCTCGGAGAAGAGGTAAATTCCTCTATAAATATTTGAAGACCGAGCAGTAAATCTCCCTCGGAGAAGAGGTAAATTCCTCTATAAAGATTTGAAGACTGAGCGGTAAATCCCCCTCGGAGAAGAGGTAAATTCCTCTATAAAGATTTGAAGACCGAGCGGTAAATCCCCCTCGGAGAAGAGGTAAATTCCTTTATAAAGATTTGAAGACCGAGCGGTAAATCCCCCTCGGAGAAGAGGTAAATTCCTCTATAAAGATTTGAAGACCGAGCGATAAATCCCCCTCGAAGAAGAGGTAAATCCCTCTATAAATATTTGAAGACGGATCGGTAAAACCCGCTCGTCTAAGAGGTAAATCCCTATATAAATATTTGAAGACCGAACGGTAAATCCCACTCGGCGAAGAGGTAAATTCCTCTATAAAGATTTGAAGACCGAGCGGCAAATCCCACTCGGTGAACAGGTAGCATGATACGGCAAATCACAACCGAAAGGTAAAACCCTATCGTCAAAGTTGAAGTCAAAGAACGAGAAGAAAATCCCTCTCAACCGAACGGTTCTCACTCTCAACCGAACGGTTCTCACTCTCATCAATCAGGAAGCTTTGTTTCTCATCTGACTAACTATTTCTTTTATTCTAGAATAGTAATCTTTAATGATCTCAGATTCTTTCATTCTTATTAATTCAAACTCTCGTTTTAGAGAATGAAGTTTAACATTGCGTACCTCATCACTTCCTTGAAACTCCTCTTATATTGTGTTCCAAGCTTGTTTTGCACTTGTGGCACCAATTATCCTTGGAAAAATTGTGTCATCAACTGCTTGTTGAAGAACAAATAAAGCCCTTGAATCCTTCTGCTTGTTTTCCTTCAACTCCTTCTTTTGAGCTGTAGTAAGAGTGGATGTGTCTTCTAGAATAGTGAATCCTTCTTCTATGATGTCCTATAAATCTTGAGAACGGAAGAATGTCTTCATTTTGATACTTCAGAAATCATAATTTTGTCCTGTGAAAATAGGTACTGGAGTTGATGATGTTTGATTGGTAGTAGCCATGAGTTGAGAAAATATTTTGGAGCTAATACAAGATGCAGTTATAGTTTTGTTTAAGGTAGTTGAAATTTTTTATCTACGCCCAGTAGATGACCGAACGTAGCTCTGGTACCACTATTAGTATTTTAAGGTTGTGAAAAGAGTAGTTGATGTGGTAGAGAAAATGTAGAGATAATAGAATGTAGAAGTAATAGTTGGAAGAAGTGTTGTAGTTGTCTTTGTTGTTGTAGATGTTGGCCTCTTACAAATGGTAGATGTTGTCTACATCTTCTATCAAATGGTAGAGTTCATGGGTATTTATAGACCCATAGATTATTCTAGTACATACTAGCCACAACTTACGTGGAATGTTCTAGATTTTTACCTATGTAGAATATTCTTGATTTTTCTTTCTATCTTAGGCTTTTCTACAATATTATAGAACTTGTATTACATTTCAATTCTTCTATCTAAGGAGCTTATACGTTCTTCTAGAAATTGCATTTAGTAATATATACCTACTTTAATAATATATACCTGAAACCACGTTATATCCCACACCGTTTGTAAGGCAGAACCAGCTATCTGCCAAGGTTTATCCCTGCCAGGAGCATATGCTGCCAAGTGTAACATGGTGTTCTCATCTTCATCTACTGTCAGAGTTAAATTATTCCAAACTTCTAGTTTTGACTGCATCTTCGTTTTCAAACTCTCAACAACAAGGGGTTGCCGATTCCGCACAGCCACAAGCAACACATTCTCTTTCTTTGAGTTGGTGTTATGGATCACACTTGGAATTCGATATAACATTTCCTCCACCATTTCAACTATTCCATTTCTTGCTGCAACCAAAAATGCTGTCTCTTTTTTGTCAGTCTTTCCTTTTTCAGCTTGTTCATCCGATTCCTTCTTCACGCTCTCACTGGGATTTACACCCTTTTTCTCAACATCTGTTTCATTTTCTTCTTCCAACCATCTTAATTCACTGAGTTCAACTGTAAGAGCCAAGCCAAACAAGGAATAGTAGAGGTTGTAAAACTTCATCGTATAAACTAACATACATAGAATAAAATATAATGATTCATGTCTTGCGCATTTGAGCTTATGAAACGAAGAAATAAGAAGCTTCAAGAAATTAAGAAATTCTACAGATGGATTTGGTTCTGATCCAAAGAAAGAAGCATTAATTAATCCTTTAAAGTTGAAGCTATTGTATTCTTATATATATACCTTGTTTATATTCGCTGTACACATTATACATATCTGTTTCAACTTTCATATCCATTGGGACACCTCCACTTCCAGTAAATGCTGCATAAGGTCTTTTTAACAGTGCCTTCAAGAGTTGACCACTCCATTGATGCCTCTTCTTTGTCTTTTTTATTTCCTTTAATTCTGAAAAAAAACAGGTGTAATATCAATGGTGTTAGTTAAACCATCTTGCCCCAGATGAAAATAACATGAAGAAAACGTACCCACTCCTGAGAGGCCAAGAATATGTACATATGCAGACCAAAGAAATTGTTGAGAGGTTTCATAATTTGGTGGCAAAAATCCAACCTTGGGAGTTCCCAATTCAAAGGTACACCTTTTGGAAGATGGGTTTTCTATGTCATACTTATTCTTTCTCGTGGGCATTTTCCCTAAGACCGAAACAAAAATGCGTCATAAATGTTGAGTAAACTTTAAATGGACCCATTGCCTCAAAGTGTTTTGTCTTATTGAAAATTATGCACTCCATTTGTAAAAGAAGTTAGGTATTGTGTTAGCACTATCATTACCCACATAGTAGTGGAGAGTAGTGGAGATGTTAGGTTTAGTTTTTATTATAAATATGGACATGTAGTTTTGTATGAAGTGTGACACACTTGTTTGTTGTAGTGTGTGCACCGTGGTGGAATGCAAAGAAAGGGAGAAGCCCCAAGAAGTCCCAGGAGAAGCCTCACGGTTTTGTGAGAAAAAGGAGAGAGTCTCCATGTTTGTGTATTGTGTGGAGAAAGTGTGTGAGCGTGTGTATCGTAAAAGAGAAAGAGAAGTGTTTGTGTTTGTTTGAGTTGTGCGTGAGTGAAAAGAAAGAAAATGGGTTGTGCCTTATGAGTTGTATGTGGTGAGTTTGAGAGATTAAAGTGTTGTATTTGTATTTGTATGTTCTGGATAGTTTGGCCAAAAATATATATATATATATATATATATATATATATATATATATCAGAGTTATCTACAATAAATGACTCTGAGAAACCAGTCTCTCATAGACAAAAAAAAACACAAGAAAAAAAGATATTCCAACTAATTACATGCATTACTCTAAATCCTATCCAACATCTTCCCTCTAACACTATAAGTTACTAATTTTTTTTACTCTTACTAATTTATTTTAAATTTTACCTTCATTTTATCAAATATTTTTAATTGAATTAACTAATTTCCGAGTTTTTCTTCTTCTTTTCAGCTCCTAACTTATACAACAAGTTTCAACTTGCTTAAATTAACTTCAATGATTCAAAATCACAATTAAATAAATATTAAGTTGATATGTATTTATAATAGAGTATCAATTTGCACAATTATAAAGAACTTGTTGCAGCTCATTAGTCGAAGATTAATGTATTACGCATTAACTCATGCATTCTAATACGATAGTTAATTATAAAAAAAATAGTGTATATATATATATATATATATATATATATATATATATGATGGAGTTAAATCGCTATCCTTATATATGATGGAGTAAAATCGCTATCCTTTTTTCTGAACCACTGTCTATGAAGACGTGTGTAATAAAATAGAATTGAGTAAATATTAAGTACAAGTAGAGAAAAGAGTAAAGTTATGGCGTAAAGAAAAAAAAGAAGAAAGACGATATAGCAGAATGAAACCTGTTCACATACCAAATAGAGCAGCAACATTAAACGATCCAGAAAAAAAATCATGTAACGTGGCATAGTTCTTTGGATTTTTCTCTTTATCAGACTTGGGATTCTCCCGTATCTTTCCCAGATTTGCCTTCATTTGTTTTTCAGGGTTCAGTGGTTCTATAAGTATCCCTTTCACACACAAACAAACATGCAGTATATTTTAAAAAATCGTGTAACAAATTTTTAGAACACTTTTTACTGTATCATAAATAGGAGGTCAAGTAACTGTAAACATATACTTGAACAGAACCATTTATATCTGAAACTAGAAGCCTAGCCTTTTTAACCTAGTTCGTGGTGTTATTATAACTTACAGTGGTACAGAATTCGCTTCCACCATGACAGGTTGGTAGCACTTCTGAAAGCCGAGGGTCTTGATGCAAGGAGTTTGAGAGGAGTGAAACCCTCTATATTCTTATGTGTGCTAAGGAAATCATAGTAATGCACTATTATCACAGCCAAATCTGCATCATATCCATAAAAATATATATACTAATCATTATATATAAAGTTTTGTTATGTCAAAATAAAACAAAATATTACATAAAGTTTCTTATAGTAAAGAAGTGAATCTAGTTGTTAATATGCATCTTTTCCACAACAGACATATCAATTAATCAGTAGTCTACCAAAAACAATATATATATATATATATATATATATATATATATATATATATATAATGATGAGAAGGAAGAGAAGATAGGTATGAGAAAGATACCGAAATACTCTCTCATGATAGCACAATGAAGAATAGTGTCACCATTGTCTCGCACAAGATCTTGCAAGGGAGCGCTGTGGTCGGAAAGGTTAGAGAGATAAGCAAAGGCCTGTTTCTTCCAATTGATAGCAGCTCCAAAGAGAGGTGTCTCTCCATGCTTGTTTCTTCGACTCACCAAGTAAATCCTCTCTTTGTCCGTTCCTATGATCCACTTACATATCTTTACGAAACCCCTTGAAGCCGCAACATGCAGAGGGGTATCCCCTCCATCGTTCTCCATTTCCAGAGCCTTCACCCTCGCTCCTTGGCTGTGTCCGATAATGGCATTCACAAGGTCGTGAACCACAACTTCTTCGTCCAAATCAACGGCCACGTGCAGTGCAGTGCCCACCGATTCGTTAATCATTGTCGTGTGACACGCTGGGAATCGGTTGTACATGTTCACAACCTTCTCCCATTTCCCTTCCAACGTGTACTCCGCCAGATAGTCACTCACTTCATATGATGAGTTGTACGATAACTCCTCCTCAAAATTTTCAGGATTCATGGCCGAACAGGAACTTCAAACAACGACAATGTATATGAAGCACTGAAATAACTCGTTACTATTTTTCTGCATGCGTCTTATATTCCTAATAGGTAATTCGATACTTCAACTCCTCATTTTATGTCATGTCACTTTTTCTAGGTAACAAGGGAAGAATAATGATCTTCGAGATTGTTATGCGTTAATGTTGTGAACGAAAAAACAAAAGAAAATATTCTAACCAACACATTTCATCTTAAGCTTTATTTCTTTCTTTTCTTCTCTAGCTAAACATTCCCTTTACTTGCTACCCTGTCGGGTAAACTACAAGTTCCATCAGCTTCTTCCTCTGTTTCAACCTGCTCATTCCTAACTGTCGTAATCTTTTTTCTTTAGCCTCTTTTCACTGTTACTGAACAAAATTGGTGCTGAAGTCACCATTTTTCAGTTGATAGTATTTGAAAAATGATCTGACTGAGCGCTGAAAATTGGTGTTTTTGGTGCATTAATAATTTTAACCAGTGTAAAAATATGGTCTTTTGAATTACTTTAACATTATTGTGATGGAATAATTATAATTCATCAACTCTGCAGATCAAAGATAGAGTCTGTCAACTACTATTAAAAAGTTTTGATCCTCAAGTTAGAATTAGCCAAACATTAACTGATCATTCTAGAAACATCAAGCACAATCAGAGTAAAAGCAATCACAATGCTGCAATGAAAGCCTTTTCTCGATCGGTCGGGTTTTGGTTTGAAAATCTATCTTGTCGATTGGGCATAAAGATCCCAAACCAGGAAAATTATCAGTTAATTGGGATGTATTTTCCCGATTTCCACAAAACTCCTCAGCAGTTATCCCTTCTGAAAATTCTGTTGTTTGATATGTATTTACCTGCCAATGAGCTACAGATATATCTAGCAAACCAGCAATTTTTTGTGATCGCAGGATTCCACACATAACATTTGGACACCGAATCCTTATCTCGTTATACTCAAAATGAATTGTAACGTTGTTCAGTATCCTCATCCTAGTTTACATCTGTTACTGTTATCCCTTTCTATCTCTCTTTGTGTTTATGGCACTTGTATTTGTAAGTTCTCAGCTTCAGTACCGAGTCTACTAACATCTACGGATCATACTTCATACTTCGTGATCGTTAGTCCATAAGCCTTTTCATTTCCACGGAGATTTTGAGCAATCGTATAGGATTAATACACTAATCTGGGTTACACCAATATATACTGAGGCAATTTGTTGCAACTAAAACTATTTTGGTCTGATGGGTCAACGAATCAGGATACTCCATTAGGTTATGTGAACAAAATAAGGTCTTCAGGACATATTATTTGCAATACATGCCTTACAACAGTCCAGCTTTTATCAGTAACAATTTGTATCGTCAGCAATAACCGGTTCTTAATTTGTCTGTATTTAATAATTCTTTTGTCTTAAAGTAATATAAATAGTACTTTAAACAGTAAAGTAAAATTATTTAAATAAAAGTTATTAAATAAAAAATCTTAAGAGAATATTGTAAACCTAAATTAAATCTCCTGAATCGCAACTTTACAAGCAACAACCACAAATTTGCTACAATTCAAAGGCTATTTTTCATAGCTCAAAAAAATACATGATTATTCACACCAAGAAAACAAGCTCAAAATCACAGACAAAACACAAAACTTAACTGAAAAAGGGAAATTGATTTGAATGGCTGCATGAATGATGAACCAGTACAGCACAAACAATGACATGTAGTAGCATAGGTGCTATAGCTTGTCTCCTCTATTAGTTGCCCATGGCACCTGAGATAAAATGGCTATTATAAGATCAAAGTATAGTGGAAACTGCGACACGGCATAGAACATGAGTGGAAAAACAGTGACTGCATAAAGGGGGTATAGAACCGTCCTGTATGTGTGACTAAGCAGAAAGTAATGACCGGAGCAGAAAGAGACAAACATTGCAGCAATGGATACAAAAAGAGAACTGAGGCCTAGAAGAAGTTTGAATGGCAAATCTCTGCGAAAATCTTTGGATTGCTTTCGAGAAGTGAGGATGGTAAGGAACATTATGAGCCCGGTGACAGAGGAGCAAAGTCCAACAAGTGAAGAAACAGCAAATACATCGAATACAGGTTCGCCTTCTAAATTAGGCCTACCTTCTTGGTCAGTATTACCGGGAATGGTGGTGGCCGTAGCAAAGGAAACACCAGCAACAAGTGCAGCCACAACAGAGCAAGACTCAGATGTGTCCTTCAGCCACTCGCTACTTTTCTCAATGAGAACTTTGTGTTTATCCTCAAATATTTCCTCTGCAGTTTCGCCCACTGTGTCGCTTCTTAAGTAAAAGTGTTCTGGTACGAGGCTTTCAATATACTGTTCCAATGAAAAATAACATGTTTCAAGATAATTATAGTTTAATTTTGAATAATGAAAACCTATTTGTTTGAAGGTATTTGTTTATGTATATATACCCGAAACCACTTTATATCCCACATCATTTGCAAGGCAGAACCAGCTATCTTTGTATGCTTGTCGTCTCCTGGAGCATCTGCTGCCCAGTGCAATATGGTCCTCTCATTTTTATCTATTGCCAGAGTTAAATTATTCCAAACTTCTCCTTTTACCTTCATTTTCAATTTCTTAATAACAAAGGGTTGCCTATTCATCACTGCCACCAGCAGCACGTTCTCTTTGTTTGCATTCAAGTTATGGATCACACTTGGAATTTGGTCTAAAAGTTCATTCACCATTTCAATTATGCCATTTCTTGCCGCAACCAGGAATGCTGTCTCCGTTTTGTCAATACTGTCACTTGCCCTTGAAATTTCCTTTTTTTCTTTTTCTTTCTTTGCATTCAAGTTATGGATCACACTTGGAATTCGCTCTAAAAGTTCATTCACCATAGTTCTTGCCGCAACCAGGAATGCTGTCTCCGTTTTGTCAATACTGTCACTTGGGCTCGAAGATTTTTTCTCCTTATCCTCTATTTTTACTTCTTCTATTTCTATTTCTTCTTCGTTCGACCCTGACTCTCTTGATTCACCTGTCACCACCAGAAAAGGGAAATATTTTTATCTTCATCTTCCCACACATATTTTACTGACAAGAATTTTATTAATAACTTCTAAGCATATGTTTAAGGAGATTGCTTTTAAAATTTATTCATCATCTTCATCTTCAACTTTATTATATTTCTTCAATCAGCTTTGAATGTGTGAAAATTGTTATGGCCACTGTTATTATGGCCACTGTTATGGCCTGAGAGGGATTATGCAGAAGTGGGATTTATGCAGAAAATGAAAGAATACAGAGGAAAGAGAGAGCTAGAGAAAATGAGAGCTTTTTCTCATTAACACACCAATGAATACAAAACAACAGTATTTAAACAAAACACTGTAAAGAAGACTTGACAGTTATTACAGTTATAATATTCAGATTAATCTCAACACACCCTCCTTAATCTGAATTCACATCAATTTAACACCAAGCAAATCTCTAAGTTTCTCAAATCTGATCTGCTTCAAGGCTTTAGTGAAAACATCTGCAGTTTGATCTTCAGTGCCGCAATGGACCAATTCCAATCTACCTTTATTAACTTGATCTCTCAAAAAATGAAACTTGGTTTCAATGTGTTTACTTCTACCATGAAATACTGGGTTTTTAGACAGACTTATAGCTGATTTATTATCAACTAGAAGCTGTACCGGTTTTTTATATTCAATTTTCAGCTCATCAAACATTGTTTCCAACCACACACATTGACAAGCAGTTTCAGCAGCTGCGATGTACTCTGCCTCACAGGATGATAGAGCAACCACATTCTGTTTCTTGGAGCACCATGAAATTGTAGCTCCCATATATTTAAACAGATACCCAAACGTGCTTTTCCTGTCAACTTTGTCACCACACCAATCAGCATCACACCAAGCCTCCAATGCTCCTCTCGTATTGTCAAGATTCTTGGGGTAGAATAGACCAAAGTCTGTTGTTCCCTTTAAGTAACGCAATATATGTTTGGCAGTAGCAAGATGAGATTGCCTAGGATCATTCATAAATCTGCTCACCAGCCCAACTCCAAAACTAATATCAGGTCTGGAGTTACAAATATATCGTAAAGACCCCACAATTTGCTTATACAGTGTGGCATCCACTCTCTTCTCGTCTAGTTTATCAGTCAGTTTCAGATTTGCCATGATTGGTACTGAAGCACTATTGCAATTTTCCATATTAAATCTTCTCAACACTTCACTTATATACCTCCTCTGATTAAGAAACACTCCATCATCTGTCTGTATGCATTCTAGTCCCAGAAAGTAGCTTAGACTGCCAAGATCAGTCATCTCGAATTCTTCTTTCATTCTCTTCTTAAACTCTTCAATTTCATCCACTGAATCTCCTGTTATAAGCAAATCATCTACATACAAGCAAATCAGCAACATACCTTGCCTTTTACTAGTCTTCACGTAGATACCAGATTCCACAGTACATTTTTGAAATTCAAGTTTGATGAGCAAGGCGTTGATATGGTTGTTCCAGGCTCGAGGTGCCTGCCTAAGACCATATAAGGCTTTATTTAATCTATACACTTTCTGCTCTTCTCCTTCTTTTTCAAAACCAGGAGGTTGTCTTACATAGACCTCTTCTTCTAATGGCCCATTCAAGAATGCGGATTTAACATCCATTTGACATACTTTCCAGTTTTTAAAGTTGGCCACAGCAATTACTAACCTCACGGTTTCCAGCCTTGCCACAGGAGCAAAAACATCTGTAAAATCAACTCCAGGCTTTTGCAAGAAGCCTCTCGCTACCAATCTGGCTTTGAACTTTGCTACTTCACCGTCTGGTTTGTGTTTGATCTTAAACACCCATTTAACGTCAATGGGATGTTTATGCTGAGGTAACTCCACCATATCCCAAGTTCTGTTTTTCTCTATGGCCTTTAGTTCCTCCAACATGGCTTCTCTCCACTCCTTTACGTCGATAGCTTGCTCCCAGGTTAGTGCTTCTGTGTCGGCCAAAAACGCAAAATGCACAAGATCACCTGAGCTGGTAACGTTACTATCTAGAAAGACTTCATGATCTGCAAGTCTGGTGGATGGAAACCTTGTCCTTTGTGGTCTTCTATTGTTGACTTCACGGTTTGCAGTTGTCTGCTCAGCATTGGATGAACTCTTATCTTCAAGCCAACTTGGAACATAGCCTACTTCAGACTTTGCTTTGGCCTTCTCCCAATCAAACATTGCAGCCTCATCTACTATCACATCACGGCTAATGACAATCTGCTTCTTTTCTGGATTGTATAACCTGTAGGCACCTGTTGGATGGTAGCCAACAAGAATGAGAGTCTCACTCTTATCGTCCAGTTTTCTTCTTCTTTCATCTGGGACATGTTTGTAGCACACAGATCCGAAAATTCTCAAGTGGTAGACAGTCGGTTTAATTCCAGACCAAGCCTCTTCAGGAGTACACTCTGACAGGGCCTTTGTTGGACTTCTATTTAGCAAGTAGACCGCAGTAGACACAGCCTCTCCCCACAAACAATGCGGCAGTTTCTTAGCTTTGAGCATGCACCTCGTCATGTCAAGTATCATCCTATTCCTTCTTTCGGCTAAGCCATTATGCTGGGGGGTATATGGAGTCGTGACCTCGTGCACAATGCCTTTATCAGTACAAAATTTGTCCATCTCGACAGAGTTAAACTCTCCCCCTCCATCAGTTCTAAATACTCTGATCTGTGAACCAGATTGTCTCTCAACCAAAGAACAAAATTTCACAAAGTGTGAGTACACCTCTTTTTTCTCTTTCAACAAATATATCCACATTTTCCTAGTCCATTCATCTACAAATATTAAAAAATATTTGTTACCTCCAATTGAAGAAACGTCAAAGGGGCCGCAAACATCTGAATGAATAACGTCCAGAGACTGCTTCGATCTCCTGGGTGCGACTTTTTCAAATTTTCTTCTAGGTTGTTTTCCAACGACACAACTTTCACAGATTCTATCTGGAACAATTATGAGAGGCACACCTTTCACTAATTCTTTTCCTTTTAGTTGACTCAAACTTTTGAAGTTCAAGTGCCCGTATCTGTAATGCCATAACCATCTCTCTTCTTCGTGGTTTAAGGAGGATAAGCATTGTATTGCTGTAGCATTCAAATTCACTTTGAAAGTTCTGTTTCGAGCAAGTGGTGCTTTAATCACAGGACGCTGTTTGCTGTCAAACACTTCTATGTGTTTCTGATGCATAGACATAGTATACCCTTTCTCCAGGAGTTGCCCCAAACTCAGTAGGTTGCTCTTCATTGTCGGAACGTATAGCACATCATCCATATACGCAATCTTGCCATCCTTACAGCTGATCAAGACTCTGCCAATTCCTTCCGCCCTAATAGTGCTGTTATCCGCGAACCTCACACAGCTCTTTATACTTGAATCAAGATTCACCAGCCATTCTCGTCTACCTGTCATGTGATTCGAACAACCCGTGTCCAAGTACCAGCTGCATGAATCATCATTCGCCGCTTGGTTTACATCGTTGGAGAGCAACGCATGTGCAGGTGCTTCATTGTCTGCATGTCTCGTTTCGTCCGAAGACGACACCTGTTCTCCACCTTCTTCTATGATTGACACATGTGCTTCATTGCACCTGTCCACCGAAACCATTTCTTGCTTACACCTGCTCAACGTCAATTTCTCACATTGTCTTTTTCCGAATCGTTCCACTGTGCTCATCAACACAACGTGGTCAGACTCCGATTCTTCAGTTTCTTGCGCAAGATTGGCTGACTCTCCATTCTTGGTTTTCTTCGTATCTTCATTGTGCCAACACTCCGAGGAATGATGGCCGTATTTTCTGCATGTGAAACATTGGACGTTTCTTTTATCATACCCTTTTCGGCCTCTACCACTGGAATGTCTGCCCCCTCGCCAACTTCCATTCTTCTGCTCACCGCCATTGCTATCACTGTTTTGATCTGAAAATTTCGAATTTCTGCCACCACTGCGTCCTCCGCGTGATCTTCCTCTTCCTCTCCCACGATTCTTGAAGCTTTGATTGCTTCTTGCTTGCAGCGCCTGGTTCGTTCCTTGTGCCACGTTTTTTTCTGCGTTCCTTCTTTCTATCAACCTTTGTTCATGGGCTTCGAGAGAGTTTTGCAACTCCTCAATCTTCATTTTATCAAGATCCTTACATTCCTCTATCGCAACGACTATGTGATCGTATTGAGGAGTCAACGTTCTAAGAATCTTTTCAACCATCTTCTTATCTTTCACAATTTTATCACAGGCCCTCATCGCGTTTGCAACAATCTGAATTCTGCCAATATACTCTGCAATCGTCTCATTCTCTCCCATGCACAGAAGCTCGTATTGCCTCTGTAAAGATTGCAGTCTTATCGTTTTTACTTTCCCGGAATTTCCATACCCTTCTTGCAAAATATCCCATAATTCCTTCGCCGTGGCAGCCTTCGACACCTTCTGAAAAATCGTCGCAGATATGCATTGGTGAAGTAGCATCCTGGCTTTACAATCCAAACGCTTATTCTCCTTATATTCTTTCTTCACGTCCTCCATGTCGTTCTTCAAAGGTTCTTTGAAACCTTTTTTCACAATATCATCTACTTCTTGGTAGCCAAAAATTGCCTCCATTTTGACGCACCAATCGTCAAAATCTTTACCATCAAACACCGGAAGATTGTTGTGAACCATACCAGCCATCGCTGTCACAAGATTCTTTTATCACCGAGCTCTAGATACCACTGTTATGGCCACTGTTATTATGGCCACTGTTATTATGGCCACTGTTATGGCCTGAGAGGGATTATGCAGAAGTGGGATTTATGCAGAAAATGAAAGAATACAGAGGAAAGAGAGAGCTAGAGAAAATGAGAGCTTTTTCTCATTAACACACCAATGAATACAAAACAACAGTATTTAAACAAAACACTGTAAAGAAGACTTAACTGTCAATAGACAGTTATTACAGTTATAATATTCAGATTAATCTCAACAAAAATGACTATAAATCATATATGTAGCAGTAGGGACCGGATCCCAAACAAGATGGACGTCCACGTAACCACGTTGGACCCAAGAAACTACCCTTCTGCTCACCATTAGGAAGGGTTGGGCACGGTAGGCCAGGTGTCCGTACGTCCACAATCACGCAACCTTACCGCTTGTCACCCGTGGGAGCACGAGGGCGGCCGGTCATACCACTAACCAGCCGGGTTGCTTGTATGCGTTGGTCGGTCATAAGGCCAAACCTCGCGAGACCGGCCTGTCACATTGCTAATTAACTAAGTTTAAGGTAAGTAGTGGTTAAAAGCTATTGGGCTGAATTTGGACCGTGATTAACTCTTCACTAATCCCAAGCCCATAGCATACAAAAGTGTTAATTAATTTGTGGATTGTACCATCTATTAGATGATGGGTTAGACCATTTATTAGTGTTATAGATAATAGATGATGTGCAACAACCTTTTTATTTTCTGTCATACTTGAAGTTTATATAGTCTTGTTTGAAATTATATATTATATATATATATATATAGCTTTGGCATGTGTAATATTTTCTACTATTCTTATTTATTATAACATTTATTGCATGATGTGTTCGATTGTATACTAGTGTTATAGCAGATAATACATGGTAGTGTAACAGTTTTTTTTATTTCTTTTATTTACTTTTATACTTGAGGTTTATAGTTTTGTTCGATACTCTATATGGTTTTAAAATATGATTTTTTTTCCGTCCGGTCTTCTACTATACAATAGTGATTTTTTTTTCTATCTTGTTTTTTAGTGTTTCTATTATTGCAAGCCCTATAATTGACATTGTATATAAGAACAAGAAAAAATGTCAAAAATATTTGAAATACGGTTGTCAATTGAGAATGATGGTAGAATAATTGAGGAACTTTAATAATATTATGGATTATATTGAAAACTTTGAAGTGAAGCTTATGATGTACAAACCATTACTCTAGAAAAGTTCAAACCATAATTAGAATTTCCTAAAGCTTCAAAAGTCTAAGACAAATTATATTAGGGTTGGGTTGGATATCTCAAAGTTGTTAAGCAAGAAGGAAGCAAAGGGAAAGAAATACAAAAAGTGTCATGGTACTAGACTCATGGACGATTGTTTCACTTTCTAAGCATAATAGACAATTTGTGGAGAAATAGTAGCATGACACACTTTTACATTCATTTGACACAGAGTATAAAAATAAAATGATCATAAAAAAATATAAACTTTTGTATTGTTTCAAGAAAGAAAAGTGTAAAAAATAAAAAAGAATAATATCAAATGAATGTAAAATGTTTAGATGTGTTAAAGAATTATTTTTTCTCAAAAAATGTTCAAGTCGACATTTGATATTGAAAATTTTTATCCAAAACATTTCAAAAAAACAAACCAAATTACTTACGTCAATAACTACCAAAATTATAAATAAATTAAAATTATCAACAATAAAAATTTCGTTGGTAAAATAAAATTATAAAATCTATCGATAAATTTTGTATATAAATTATATTTACTAATGAATTTTCTTCAATCAATAATTTAACATTTTCTAGTAATAAGTAGATAAAATTAGTTATAATAACGTATTCTAGCATGTATGAAACACTTTGCGATAAGAATTTTGATGTCAATTAGTAATTAGTATAATTTGAAGTTGAAAAAATTGGGCGTGAAGGAAACTTTTTTGCATTAATACATGGAGGATGATACATTACTAGCAAGTAAAACAAGGGCATCTATCTCTGTTGATCTTCATAAAAAATTGAATAGATGGATCATACATTAAAACTAACATAAATAAAAAATACAGAGTTCGTGTTTGCATACATACATACCTGATTTAAGTTGGTTAAAAACATTATACATTTCTTCATCAACTGGAATATCTGGAGGAACCCCATATCCTGTGAATGCTTCATAAGGTCTTTTCAACAGTGCCTTCAATAGTTGACCACTCCATTCGTGTCTCCTCTTCATATTACTTATTTCCTTTAATCCTTAAAAAAGCAAGTACTTAAAATCAAACCAGATAAATGGTATTAATTAAAAGCCATAGATCAAGAAATTAGGCGACATACCTACTCCTGTGAAACGAAGAGTATGTACATATGCAGACCTCAGAAATTGTCGACTGGTTTCATAATTTGGTGGCCAAAATCCAACCCCAGCAGTTTCAGATACGATTTTACGCTCCTTAATTGTTGGGTTTTCTGAATCTTGCTGATTTCTTTGAGTAAAACAGTTGTCTTGCCAAAGGAAAATGTGCAAGAAATAGATTGAGTATTAAGAAACTAGTCCCCAGAATTAAGAAAAAAACAAACTAGTTAGTATATAAGCCGTTACCAGTTCGAGCACCAAGACTTTTGAATCCAGCAATGAATTCACATAATGTGGTATAGTTCTCTGGATAACTAAATTTTGAGTCATTTGATTTCTTCTCCATCTTTTTCAAAATCTTGTTCATTTGTCTTTCAGGCTTCACTGGTTCCACAAGGATACCTTTCACAAAAGAAAATAATATTTGCCAAGTTGATGGAATTTTTACATACTATATATGGTATTATCATCAGTAAATGTGGACATTTTAAAACTTATACATCATGATCAATCTAATGGATCAATTATCATCTCTTTGATGATTGTTGGAGAAATAGATGGATATTTGATGATTGTTGGATAAAATTGATTTTATCTTTCAAAACTTTTATTTGATAGAAACTGACAAAATAATAGCTTTTTAAATTAAAAATATCTGAACATCACTTCATTTCATATGTAATGCAGTGTATAGATATATATAATAATACTTACAGTGGTACAGGATTTGCTTCCACCATGAAAGTTTGGTAGCACTTCTGAAAGCCGAGGGCCTGGTTGCAAGGACTTTAAGAGGTGTGAATCCCTCTTTATTCAAATGTGTGCTAAGAAAATCATAGTAATGCACTATTATCACAGCCAAATCTGCACCATATCCATAAATATATGTACTACTCAGTATATAGTATTATGTTACTTCAAAATAGAAATATATATTAAATAAGGAATTATAAGGTTGATATAATAGTAAAGATAAAAATAAGGATGAAAAAGGTAAGAAAATTAGAGAGAATTCGTCTCTTCATAGTATTATATATTAACAACTAACATTTATTTGTTTTTGAACTTTAAATACAATAAATTCTTGCTGGTATATAAATTTTGAATAATTTTGATATCATCTAAAATATGGGAGGAAAAGAAGATAGGTATGAGAAAGATACCGAAATACTCTCTCCTGATAGCACAGTGAAGAATACTGTCACCGTTCTCTCGCACAAGATATTGCCAGCGAGCGCTGTGGTCAAAAAGTTTAGAAAGATAAGCAAAGGTCTGTTTCTTCCCGTTGAGAGCGGCTTGAAAGAGAGGAGTCTCTCCATCTTTGTTCTTGCATTCCACTAAATAAGTCCTATCCTCCGGATTCTTTCCTACGATGATCTGACATATCTTTGTGAAATCCCTGGAAGCAGCAACATGCAGAGCGGTATCCCCTCGATCGTTCCTCATTTTCAGAGCCTTCATCGTGTTGTGTCTGATAATGGCTTTCACAAGCTTTTCAACCACCTCTTCTTTGTCCAAATCCACGGCCACGTGCAGTGCAGTGCCGACGGAATCGTCAATCATTGCCGTGTGACACGCTGGGTTTTCATTGTACATCTCCTCAACCTCATCCCATTTCCCTTCAAATGTGCACTCCGCCAGACGGTTCGAGAACTCCTCCTCAACATATCCATAATTGATCGCACTCATCCTGCTTCAACTTCAGATTATCAGAATCATGTATGGCAGGAGAAATTGTAGTACTGATATGCATCTTATATACTGAGAATGTATATGTGATGCCTAAGGAATTTGATGCTTCAACTTCACATGATTTCTCATTTTTCTAGTTCACACGGGAAGTATAATTTAAGATAGTAATCAGTAAGTATCTTTGATCATCGATGCACACCACTCTCAATCATCAAACTCTACCAACCGAAACAAAAGAAAAATAACATACTTATTTACTATATATGGTCATTAATCTACACATAATTAATGCCGATAAAACAAAATATATGTACACGTAATTTTAAAACTTTTTTAGTGGAAATTTATTAAGAATTACAAATGATATATTAGTCTTACGTGTAAGTTGTATGATATAAGAGGAAAAAAAGAAGAAATACAATTTCGTTTGAGACCAGTCTGAATATGATTTTACTTTTTTTTATTAAATCACTTTTCAAATCAATAATATCCTTCAACCACTCCACATTGTTGGGAGTGGCCAACTAGTTTATTGGATTCCAAAGAAAATAAAGCGTTCTACTGCAAAAAAGTACAACCTCGTTGTACTCTTTTTTTTTTTTTTTTTTCAAAATTTTATCAGTAATGGTAGCTGTAATGACTTTCTTTTCTTATCTTTTCGACTACTCACTGTAACTGAACAACAAAACAGGGAAAAAGAAATAAGCAGAAAAATAGTTATTTCCCATAGCTTCAGATAACTGTTATATATTGAGATGGCCAAGGTTAAAAATTAACCAATGATGTGTTTGGAATTTTGTAACGAATTTCCTGAGAACTTAAAACTTGAGTGTAGTTAAAGAAAGAAAAAATAATGGTAAAGTTTTACACTAGTTAGAGCCTAACAGTAGTTAATAATTGTAATGTATTGATAGGTATGATCACGATTTACTCGATAATTCTGATTTTAAAAATTATATAATAATTGATGAAAATCTAATACATTCAAAATAATAATTATCATAAAATTCATTAAAAATATACTCATACGAATATTAACAAATCAATGAGAATATATTAATTATTTATAAAATAGAATTAATTTATCACAATAAAAATATCATCATATTTCTTGAATTAATGTCATCTTAAAAAATTTAAAGTCAAAAATAAATCCTCTAAACATTTTTAAAATTTGTCAATATAACGTCCCAAAATATAACATTTCACTATATAATAGTCATCCCAAGTTTAATAAGATAGAACAATTGTTAACAGAAATATAATAAAGTAAAAACTTACAATTATCCAAAAATAACTATAAACTTTTAACTTTATATACAAACGGGCTAGCCAAAACTATTTACAATACTAATCTAAAGAAAGCTAAACGGTGAGTCTCCTCCATCAAGTATCTACTCCAAGAAAACCTCATTACTCTTTGTTCATACCCATAGAATGATCATAACCAAGGAAAGAACACGATCACATACAAACACAAGCACAAACAAAAAAGGTAAGCTAGATATTCATATAATGTTATAATACATTAAACATCTTAATTCATTCACATATGACAACCAACTTCAAACATCCTAATGTTAAGACTTAGACTAGACTGTCCAGACTTAGAATGATTGTCGAGCTATAGCGGGTTGTGCACTCTTAGTGACTTCTACTGCTTTGCAAAGTCATTGCCAATGAGTTTAACCTACCACACTCACAAGGTTAGTATGTTCCACGCTTTGGATCATACTAATATTGGGTGTGTCTTCCACATACTAATATAAGGTTAATATGCTGAATAGTTATATTTCTTTAGTTTTCATTTAAAGCCATCATGTAAAAATGCCGATTTACTTCACAAAAGTTTTGGTTTTAATAATAGTTTCTTAACATATTAATGTTATTTCAGTAATTAATTTCTCATTCAAAATTAATTAGGCTTTGAAACGGTTTTGTGAATAAGTGTTAAAATAAGAAATGATAATTTAGAAACAACTAGAATATAATTTCATATTCTTCTTTCTTTTTTTGTAATAGTTGAAGTCATTTAGAGTAACCTTATACACAGTGAGACAGAAATAATATTTTTTGAAAATAGAGATATTCAAACACACCCTCATTAATTCTTCACTTTTGGAATTATCCAATTATGCTTCTTTCTCCTTTTTGCACTTTTTTAGAGATAGATATGTAAGGAGGCATGAAGGATTCTTGAAGAAGGATGCTTACTAAAGTTCCATCTTCTTATCCTTCTTTTCTTGAATTTTTTATGCAACTTGCTAATTTCTTATTGTTATTACACGTAACCAAAATTGTTAAATTTCTTTTAAATTAATGTTTTTTTGCTTTTGTATAAATAATTTTAATTTATAAAAAACTATTTGGTTTTTTTTCTGAAAGTGTTTATGAAAATTTTTATCCTTATCACAAATTTTATGTCAATTATGATATATTTTTTTCATAAACGAATTCACTTGAGTGGCATTTTCTGTTCGATATCTTAAACCTTAAAACTTATTAATAAAATAATATTTTTAATATAAGTGGCAATTTATAAAAATAAATGTATCTCAAATTGTTTCCCAAACGAAGAACCTCTTCCATTTTATCCCGTAGTTGTAGTACACTTTTTCCTTTTTCTTCAATTAGATTTATTCGATTCTTAATTATTATTACTATTACTAGTTTTGGTTGGTATAAAACAAATTTGTGGTTAAATGTGGAAGCTTTTACGTATTGGCGTGTTTCATGCATGTTGTACATGCATCATTCCTCTTCCTGAAAAAGTAGGCTAAAATCAAACTCTTCTTTTTCACTTTTTTTACCATTGTAGTTGAAGAAATCAAAACAAGAGATAGAACATTCTACTGAAGGAAAGAATTTGTACGTGCATGCCCAGCACTGTTATATTAGGGAGAGTGACACAGACATATGTGAATTTTATTTACCTATTTTCGTAAAGTAAAAATCGATACATATTTTGTTCTCCAGATTTCATATTTTTATTCACTTTAGAATATCTTTATTTACATTTATATCCACCTAATGTTAACTAAATAATTTGTCTTAAAAAAGAAAAAAATCACGATACAACAAATATTATATTATGCAAAATTGAATGTAAAAACTACACATTTTAAATGTTGTCTGTTAGAAAATAAATTCCATAAATCTCGTAATAGTAATTGAATTTTTATGATAATTACAAACTTATTAAGGTTTGTATTTCTTTTATATGCAGATTAAATAAAACTCCACACGTAGTGAATAAGTACGTGTAACAAATGTGTTTATATATTAATTAGATAAGTTTAATAATATATACCAGACGAGTTTGATAATTGATTACATGAATTTAATAATATATATTAAAATCGTGTTCATATTAATTTATATTTTTAGTGAATGTATCCAATAAACTTCTATGTATCATTTATATTTTTTAGAGAATCTATTTCATTTTCTCAATGTTTTATTCTTTGAATTTTTACAAAATCTATTATTTATATTTTTATAACTTATTCACTTTTTAAATTTGTAAATTATTTTTCAAGTTGATTCTATTCAAAAACTCATTATAAACTTAAAAATATTTATTATGTTTTCCTCAACCTCTAAATCTCTTTTTATAAACCCACAATTTAAACTTGGTAATAGAACAAAAGTATATCACGCACAAGAGAATGAAAAATTGTAAAACAAAATAATAGTTCTTCAAATAAAATAAAGAAATAAGAATTGATAACTTTCTGGTCTCTTGCTTTTCTCTTAATCGCCCGATCAAGCTCTTGGCTCTTGTTCAACATATCGTAAATGCTTGATGAGGGTATGTAAGAGTTTATTTTTTCTTTTATATATATATATATATATATATATATATATATATATATATATATATATATATATATATATATAACTATTTTGAATAAAAGTGTATCAACATTCTTTTTCTATCAATAATTCTTGTTCTTCAACCTGATTTTATTCTCATTACATTTAAAACATTCAACATTTGACTTATCGATCTTCTCAGTCTCTCCTTTGTCCATGACCACATCAATTATATTGACCAGTTTGTCCCTTGTTGTTTCATTATCACTTCCATCATCATTTGGTCACGACCTCCTCGTCTACAACCTCTTTTTACAGACTACCTCGACCCTAAATGTTCCAAGCACCTCCGTTCAGGTTAAGTTTTGTCTTAAGTACCTAATCAAGTGGCTCAAACATGTTCTCCTCAGTTGTTTGTATACTTCTAAGGACCATCAAACTCTTCAACCGAGTGTCTGGTCAAGTCCTTGGATTCCTCAATTGCACACACAATATTCTCGAAGTCCTTAGTCACTCCACAATACGGCTGGCAGGCAACTCCTCTCCATTTCTTTCCAGTTGATTCGCTACTACCTCCACTCGAAATATATACTCAGTCACTAGTCCTCTACTCTCCATTCTCAGACTCTCAAACTCGTCTCTTAGAGTTTGAAGTCTAATTTGCTTTACATGGTTATCACATTTGTAAACTTTTTCAAGAATTTGTCATTCTTCTCTTAAAGATTTAACATTCATTATCTTCTTAAAGTGAGACTCATCAACAGTTCGATACAGTATGTACAAGACTGATTGATCCTTCACTCATAATTTTCTTAATATGGCGAGTTGGGTCACTGTCTACTCTATATCTTCCATAAGCTCTTTGTAACCATTCGTTATAACATCCCAAACGTCTTGAGATCCAAGAACATGTACACTCCAATTGTTAAAGTTGAATTCGTGATTGTTATTGATGGACCCATCGTTAATGTTGTGAACGAAAAAACAAAAGAAAATATTCTAACCAACACACACTTCATCTTAAGCTTTATTTCTCTCTTTTTTTCTCTCGAGGGGTCACAAACATTACAGATATCATTTCACTTGCTTACCATGTCGGGTAAAGTACAAGTTCCATCAGCTTCTTCCTCTGTTTCGACCTGCTCATTCGTAACTGTCGGAATCTTTTTTCTTTAGCCTCTTTTCACTGTTACTGAACAAAATTGGTGTTGAAGTCACAATTTTTCAATTGATAGTATTTGAAAAATGGTCTGACTAAGCGCCTGAAAAATAGTGTTTTTAGCGCATTAATAATTTTAACCAGTGTAAAAATATGGTCTTTTGAATTACTGTGATGGAATACTTATAATTAAAGAATGAACAATCAAGACTAAATTCATCAACTCTGCAGATCAAAGATAAAGTCTGTTAACTGATATTAAAAGGTTTTGCTCCTAAAGTTAGAATCAGGTAAACATCAACTTATCATTCTAGAAACATCAAGCACAATCAGGATAAAAGCAATCACAATGCTGCAATAAAACGTGCGAGTACGAAGGTTTTTTCTGCCTTTTCTCGATGGGTCGGGTTTTAGTTTAAAAAACTATCTTGTCCATTGGGTTATGTGAACAAAACAAGCTCATCATGACATATTATTTGCAAAAAATGCCTTACAACAGTCCAGCTTTTATCAGTAACAATTTTATCGCCTGCAATAACCGGTTCTTAATTTTTCTGTATTTAATAATTCTTTTTGTCTTAAAGTAATATAAATAGTACTTTAAACAGTAAAGTAAAATTATTTAAATAAAATTTATTAAAGAAAAAATGTTAAGAGAATATTATAAACCTAAATTAAATCTCTTGAATCGCAACTTTACAAGCAACCAACATAACATTGCTGCAATTCAAATGCTATGTTTCATAGCTCAAAAAAATACATGATTATTCACACCAAGAAAACAAGCTCAAAATCACAGACAACACAAAACTTGACTGAAAAAGGGAAATTGATTTGAATGGCTGCATGAATGATGAATCAGTACAGCACAAACAATGACATGTAGTAGCTTAGGGGCTATAGGTTGTCTCCTCTACCAGCATCCCATGGCACCTTAGATAAAATGGCTATTATAAGATCAAAGTATAGTGGAAACTGCGCCACGGCATAGAACATGACTGGAAAAACAGTGGCTGCATAAATGGGGTATAGAACCGACTTGTATCTGTGACTGAGCAGAAAGTAATGACCGGAGCAGAAAGAGACAAACATTGCAGCAATGGATACAAAAAGAGAACTGAGGCCTAGAAGAAGTTTGAATGGCAAATTTCTTCGAAAATCTTTGGATTGCTTTCGAGAAGTGAGGATTGTAAGGAACATTATGAGCCCAGTGACAGAGGTGCAAAGTCCAACAAGTGAAGAAACGGCAAATACATCGAATGCAGGTTCGCCTTCTAAATGAGGCCTACCTTTATCGTCGGTGCCACCGGGAATGGAGCTGGCCGTAGCAAAGGAAACACCAGCAACAAGTGCAGCCACAACAGAGCAAGATTCAGATGTTTCCTTCAGCCAATCGCTACTTTTCTCTATGAGATCTTTGTGTTCATCCTCAAATATTTGCCCTGCAGTTTTGCCCTTTGTGTCGCTTCTTAAGTAAAAGTGTTCTGGCACGAGGCTTTTAATATACTGTTCCAATGAAAAATAACATGTTTCAAGATAATTATAGTTTAATTTTGAATGATGAAAAGCTCTACCTATTTGTTTGAAGGTATTTGTTAATGTATATATACCTGAAACCACTTTATATCCCACATCATTTGCAAGGCAGAACCAGCTATCTTTGTATGCTTTCCGTCTCCTGGAGCATCTGCTGCCCAGTGCAATATGGTCCTCTCATTTTTATCTATTGCCAGAGTTAAATTATTCCAAACTTCTCCTTTTACCTTCATTTTCAAATTCTCAATAACATAGGGTTGCCTGTTCATCACTGCCATCAGCAGCACATTCTCTTTGTTTGCATTCAAGTTATGGATCACACTTGGAATTCGCTCTAAAAGTTCATTCACCATTTCAATTATGCCATTTCTTGCCGCAACCAGGAATGCTGTCTCCGTTTTGTCAATACTGTCACTTGCCCTTGAAGATTGTTTTTGCTTGTCCTCTTCTTCTTCCTTTTCTTTTACTACTTCTTCTTTTTCCGTTTCTTCTTCTTCTTCTTCTTCTTCTTCATCTTCTTCTTCTTCTTTTTCTTCTTCTTCTCCTTCTTCGTTCAGCCATGGCAATTTGCTTGATTCACCTGTCATACCTGAAGTTTATATAGTTTTGTTTGATATTATATATATATAGCTTTGATATATGATTTCTATGTGTACTATTTTCTACTATTCTTATTTATTATAGCATTCATTGTACGATTTGCTTGATTGTATACTAGTGTTATAGTAGCAGATAATACATGTAGTGTAACAGTTTTTTTATTTTTCTATTATACTTGAGGTTTATAGTTTTGTTCGATACTCTATATGGTTTTAAAATATGATTTTTGTGCGTCCAATCTTCTACTATACAATAGTCATTTTTTTCTATCTTGCTTTTTTTGTGTTTTCTGTTATTGCAAACCCTATAATTGACATTGTATATAAGAACAAGAAAAAATGTCAAAAATATTTGAAATACGGTTGTCAAATATGGAGAAGGTTTTAAGAAACAACAGCTTTGAGTTATGAAAAACTAACATGGAAGTTATTTTAATGTAGCAATTACATGTTAAAGCAATAAAGGGGAAGTTAATATATCATCTTTGTTAAAGAAATATAAGACGGACATGATCAACAGAGAAAAAAGTGTCATAACATTGCTTCATTAGTAATAAGACACTGAGAGAAGTTACAAGAACAAAAAATAATTACATCAATGTAGAAGAAGCTCGAATTACTTTGTGTAAATAAATCTATAGCACATAAACTTTGCTTAAAGTAATAATTACATTCGTTTAAGATGATAGAATTGAGAATGATAGTAGAATAATTGACGGACTTTAACAATATTATAGATGATATTGAAAACTTTGAAGTGAAGCTTATGATGAACAATTCATTACTCTAGAGAAGGTTCAAACCATAATTAGAATTTCCTAAAGCTTCAAAAGTCTAAGACAGATTATATTAGGGTTGGTTGGATATCTCAAAGTTGTAAAGCAAGAAGGAAGCAAGGGGAAAGAAATACAAAAAGTCATCATAGGAAAAGACATAGAAGAAGAAAGGGCCAAACACATAGAAGAACTGAGTCATGACCTTAAGTTTCATTTATCACATTTGTCCATGAAAGAATTATTTGAGAACTTAGAACAAAAGGAAGGTATGGTTCTCCATTGGAACCATACATATTGGATAGTGAGAAGTAGGAGAAGTTGGAGTTTTGTAATGCAAACTAGGAAAGTTTCAGCGACATAAGTTTGAGACTTACAAGAATGTGTATGGTACATCAGTATGTTCATAAAAATATTTGGTCCAACACACAGAGTTCGTGTTTGCATACATACATACCTGGTTTAAGTTGGTTAAAAACATTATACATTTCTTCATCAACTGTATCTGGAGCACCCCCATATCCTGTGAATGCTTCATAAGGTCTTTTCAACAGTGCCTTCAATAGTTGACCACTCCATTCGTGTCTCCTCTTCATATTCCTTATTTCCTTTAATCCTTAAAAAAGCATGTACTTACAATCAAACCAGATTAATCGTATTAATTAAAAGCCATAGATAAAGAAATTAGCACTACATACCTACTCCTGTGAGCCCAAGAGTATGTACATACGCAGACCTCAGAAATTGTTGACTGGTTTCATAATTTGGTGGCAAAAATCCAACGTTTTTACTCTCCTTAATTGATGGGTTTTCTGAGTCTTGCTCATTTCTTATAGTACAAAATTTGTCTTGCCAAAGGAAAATGTGCAAGAAATAGATTGAGTATTAAGAAACTAGTAATTAAGAAAAAAACAAACTAGTTAGTATATAACCCGTTACCAGGTAGAGCACCAAGACTTTTGAATCCAGCAATGAATTCACATAATGTGGTATAGTTGTCTGGATAACTACATTTTGAGTCATTTGATTTGTTCTCCATCTTTTTCAAAATCTTCTCCATTTGTCTATCAGGGATCACTGGTTCCACAATCATACCTTCGACAAAAGAAAAATATTTGCTAACTTGATGGAATTTTTACATACTACAGGATTAGTAAATGTGCACATTTTATATAATGGATCAATTATACTCTCTTTTCTTAAGAATATAAAAAATAACCCACCTGTCACCTGATTTAAATCTGAAACTTGAAAATTTTTCAATGCTTGAGTTTCTTATTTTACAATTGAAAAGTTATCAAAATCAATTTTATTAATTTTATATGAACATGAGTTGGAGAAAAAGATGGATATTCTGATTAAAACTGACAAAATAATATCTTTTTAAATTAAAAATATCTGAACATCACTTCATTTCATATGTAATGCAGTGTATAGATATATATAATAATACTTACAGTGGTACAGGATTTGCTTCCACCATGAAAGTTTGGTAGCACTTCTGAAAGCCGAGGGCCTGGTTGCAAGGACTTTAAGAGGTGTGAATCCCTCTTTATTCAAATGTATGCTAAGAAAATCATAGTAATGCACTATTATCACAGCCAAATCTGCATCATATCCATAAATATATGTAGTACTCAGTGTGTATATATATATAGCATTATGTTATTCCAAAATAGAAATACAAAATAATAAATAAGAAGTTATAAGGTTGATTTAACAGTAAAGATAATAATAAGGGTGAAAAAAAGTAAGAAAGTCTAATTTCTAACCAATATAAAATCTTCAACGCATACAATATTATCTAGAAAGACAGAAATATACCGAAATAGTGATCTAAAATATGACAAGGAAAAGAAGATAGGTATGAGAAAGATACCGAAGTACTCTCTCCTGATAGCACAGTGAAGAATACTGTCACCGTTCTCTCGCACAAGATCTTGTAAGGTAGCGCTGTGGTCAGAAAGATAAGCAAAGGCCTGTTTCTTCCAGTTGAGAGCGGCTTGAAAGAAAGGAGTCTCTCCATCTTTGTTCTTGAGTTTCGCTAAGTAAATCCTCTTCCGATTCTCTCCTACGATGATCTGACATATCTTTGTGAAACCCCTGGAAGCAGCAACATGCAGAGCGGTATCCCCTCGATCATTCCTCATTTCCAGTGCCTCCATCGTCTCGTGTCTCATAATGGCATTCACAAGCTTCTCAACCACAACTTCTTCGGCCAAATCCACCGCCACGTGCAGTGCAGTGCCGACGAAATCGTCAATCGTTGCCGTGTGACACGCTGGGAATTTATTGTACATCTCGTCAACCTCATCCCATTTCCCTTCCAATGTGCACTCCGCCAGATGGTTCACGTTCTCAAAATTTCCATACTTGGTCGTTCCCATCCTGCTTCAACTTCAGATTATCAGAATAGTGTATACTGTTTAACATGGCAGGAGACATTGTAGTAGTGATATGCATCTTATATACTGAGAATGTATATGTGATCTCTAAGGAACTTGATGCTTCAACTTCACATCATTTCCCACTTTTTTAGTTCACACGGGAAGTATAATTTCATATAGTAATCAATAAGTATCTTTGATCATCGATGCACACCACTCTCAATCATCAAACTCTACCAAACACGAAACAAAAGAAAAATAACATACTTATTTACTATATATGGTCATTAATCTACACATAATTAATGCCGATAGAAGTAAGTAACACTTTCTTAGAGTAAATTTATTAAGAACTTATATTGAGATGTCCAAGGTTATCTATTAACCAATGATGTTTTTTGGAATTTTGTAAGGAATTTCCTGAGAACTTAAAATTTGAGTGTAGTAAAAGAAAGAAAAAGTAATGGTAAAATTTTACATTAGTTAGAGCTTAACAGTAGTTAATAATTGTTATGTAATAATGATAGGTAGGATCTCGACTTACTCCATAAATCTGATTTTTAAAATTATATAGTAATTGATGAAAATCTAATACATTCAAAATAATAATTATCATAAAATTAATTAAAAATATACTCATACGAATATTAACAAATAAGTGAGAATATATTAATTCTTTATAAAAACAATTGTTTTATAATAATAAAAAAATCATCATCTTTCTTGAATTAATGTCATCTTAAATAATTTAAATTTAAAAATAATTCCTCTAAATATTTTTTAAAATTTGTCAATACACCTAGAAAGTTTCTAAATATATTATTATTACTCAATCTAATTGGTATATAATATATATATATATATATATATATATATATATATTAAAAAATATGGTCCAATAAGACCTTTTAAGTTTCTTTCTCATGGAACAATCCAAACATTCATATATTTGGACTATATCCAAATATTATAATTAAGTTTTGTCAATTTAATCTGTTGTCATTATTAATTATAGTGTTGCTCAAGTAAGTATTATTCTCATAAAAATATAAGTTTAATGTTCATGTTGAATTTATAATTTTCGAGAAGTATTCACTCTTTCAGAAACACTTATACGAAAAGTTTTTTAAGTGGATCATCCTCTTTTAACAAGGGATTTAATTACATATCATCAAGAACGATCGTACCACTATTCGAATCTCGCCACCATCTACATATTTGAACTCATTCCAGTTTAAAAAATAATGATATAACACAAGAAAAACATGAAAAAAAATCTATCATTTTTCTTGGACACACTAATATAAGGTAAATTTTAATTTATAAAAAACTATTTGGTTTTTTCTGAAAGTGTTTTTGAAAATTTTTATCCTTATCACAAATTTTATGTCAATTGTGTTTTTTTTCATAAACGAATTCACTTGAGTGGAATTTTCTCTTCGATATCTTAACCCTTAAAACTTATCCATAAAATAATATTTTTAATATAAGTGGCAATTTATAAAAATAAATGTATTTAAATTGTTTCCCAAATGAGGAACCTCTTCCATTGTATCCCATAGTTGTAATACACTTTTTCCTTTTTCTTCAATTAGGTTTATTCGATTTTGTTTGACTCTTTCTTAATTATGTTTACTAGTTTTAGCACAAATTTGTGGTTAAATGTGGAAGCTTTTACGTATTGGCGTGTTTCATGCATATTGTACATGCATCATACTTTTTCCTGAAAAAGTACTAAAATCAAAGGAATAGTCTTTCTTCTTTTCCACTTTTTTTAAGCATTGTAGTTGAAGAAAACAAAACAAATGATAGAACATTCTAGATGAATGAAAGAATTGGTATGCGTTTACAGTACATTATACATGCCCAGCACTGATATATTAGGGAGAGTGACAGACATATGTGAATTTTATTTTACCTATTTTCGTAAAGTGAAAATCGATACATATATATTTTTGTCTCCATATTTCACATTTTTGTTCACTTAGAAATATCGTTATTTACACTTATATTCACATAATCTTAACTAAAAAATAAATTCCATAAATCTCCTAATAGAGTGTCAAATAAATAATTGAATTTTAATGATAACTACAAATTTATTAAGGTTTGTATTTTTTTTTAATATACAATACATTATTCAAATATAACTCCACAAAATGAATAAGAATTTGTAACAATATATATTGAAGGAACGTGTTTATACAACTCTAACAATACATATTAAACGAATTTATCAATATACTGACTAGATGATCTAACAATAAATATTAGGGTCATATGTTCATAAATTCATTTTTATTTTTAACGAGTATACTTTATATACTTCTATATATCTTTTATATTTTTATCAAGTCTACTCTATTTTTTGCACATGTTTTATCCTTTGAACTTTTACAAAAATATATTATTTATATTTTTATAGATATATTAACTTTATAAACTTATAAATAATTTCTTAGATTAATCTTATTCAAAACTTAATTGTAGTAAATTGTACGGAAATAGATAGAATATGTTAAAATACTAAAAATACTTTTGTTAAAATATTCTTGTTAAAATATTTTATTTTAATTTATATGGACAACAGAAAAATTGTGTTAATTAATTCTCATGAGTGTGTCAATGGCTCGGGCCTCTGTTGAATCTGGGCTGGTCCTTGTTACTAAAAATTAATTATAGGCTATTTCTTCCTGTCCTCCATGCTTTCTTCCTGCAACCCCATAGTTCAAAGTAAATGACCTAAATAACCTAGCTGTCGCACCTCCATGACCTAGCAATCGGACCTCCATACATAGCTTGTGTATAGCCATAGTCGAAAGCTACACTTCCAATATCAAAAAGCTATAACGACTTGCATCTTCATTGGTGGAATCCATAATGTATTCTGGGATTTTTAACATATGGGAAGAGAGAAAGATGACTATCTTATTTACATTTTTAATTTTTAATAATTTTTAAATTGAAAGTATTTAAGTCATTTACTTGAACTATCAGGTCCACGAAGAAAATATAAAGAAAATATAAAGGTAGAAGAATAAATAACCTTAATCATAACATCTTCTCCTTATTCTTAAGGCTCTTTCTTTGTACAGACATTTTCTTCCTCACTTCTTAAACTTCCTCCTACACTTCTATATAAGAAAAATATGTTTTTGCCCTCTTTAAATTGTATAAACTGGAATTTATTTTCTAATATGTAATTTGGAACAAATTTTGAATTTTATAATTCAAAAATTAAAATAACTTTTATATAATTTAGAAGTAATTTCTTTTTAAAAATAAAACTTTTGATTTATACTATTTATCAAGAATAACTTTTACATAATAAAATCTGAAAGTAAAAAAAATGGTCTATGTTATATATATATTTTTTAATTATCACTTTTAAACTATGTTGAAAGTTTTATATTAATTAAAATAAAATAAAATAAAAATATATAATTAAATTCAAACTTAGTCTTATATGTCAAATTTATAAACTTAAGTTAAATTTAAAATTTACTTGTTATATATAAAATAGAATCGAGTTTAAAATTTATTTTTTAACAAATTCACTTTCCCATATTCGTCTTCATTTGTTTTTTAGGGTACAATGATTCTACAAGTATACTTTTCACACAAACAAACATGCAGTGTATTTTAAAAAATCATGTAACAGATTTTTAGAACATTTTTTACTATATCATAAATTGTAGTATTTATCTTTCTTTTGATGTTTTCTTTTTGTGTTTCTTTATTTCTTTTGCGATGGTTATCAGTATGAGTAGATGATAGGATAAGTGTTGAAACATCTTCCAGTAAAATACAGTAATGTTACGGAGTATTTTTTTTTTATCATATTTTTTCTTAGTATATTTTAGATATATTTTATTATTATAGTTATTTTTTTATATAATTGTATTAATATTATATATTATAAACAATATGTTTTGTTTTATTAATTTTGTAATGTCTTATTTTATAAACTGGAAAGCTGAAAATGAAATGTTACATGATTTTTTTTTTCTATAATTTGCCAAACTCTTTTAATTTAAATAACAAACTTTTATTAAATATTAATTAGTATTTTATTTCACAAATGTCAACCAAGAAAACTTTCCCATCAAAATTGATAAAAGAAAAATAATATTGATTAAATCAATAAAAAAAGGTTAATATTAGTTAGTGGAAAATTGTTAATGAACTTTAATCGAAAAATAATATCAATCAATTTAAAAATATAATCAATTTTGATATTTTTGAATTTTTAATAATTATTTGGTATTTAAATAACTTTTTATATTTGATGATAATTAAAACTCTCTATTAAAAAATTAAAATTAATTAAATTTGAATTTTCTAATTCAAACAAAAACATTTAAAATGAAACAACTTAATGGAGAGTAATTCAAAATTCAATATATATTTTACATATGAATTTTTCCATCCAAACAAATTATTAAATTTCCGATTCAAATATAAAGTAAGATATTAATTCTTCTTATGTGAGATCTAAAGTGCATATTCATATATTGATTGTAACATCTCAAAAATACAGTATACACTATATAATAGATTAATTACATTTAATCATAATTCATATCAGTCTTATACTAAAGAGCGAACGCTCATGGCCGAACGGCTTTACAAAAAGGATCACAAATCTAAGCCGTACAGGTAAGCAAACTTGACCGAACGGATTACAAAAGAAAATACCGAACGGTCATAATTAAATAAAGGGAAAGTGATAGAACGACCACCTCACTATAACTAGACAAGGGACCGAACGTTCTACTGTTCAATCTTTTCTTCAACTTCTTCCAAATTTTCTTCTTTCAGCGCCTCTTCCAGCCACTCGTCTCCTTCTGCTCACATCCACACGGATGATCATTCCAATGACAAAGACGGACATACAAAACCAGACACGACAGGAAACGCAGGGTAAGCTTATGTAATTTAATTCATGCATAAACATACATTTCACAACATCACCCAAACAAAATAATTCATAGTTCGTTCACACAAAGCCTAATATACTAGACCGACCGTCCGGACTATATGAACTCTGTGTAGCTACGACGCTCGTGCACCCGGGTGATGTAGTAACTGGAATACTCTCATCAGCTGCCACCCGAGGTTAGTCCTATCTGTCCAAAATACCCCTAAGGACTAGGACCTCCTGCCGTTCCCACACATGACATACCCCCTCTACGTGAGGACGAGTAATCACGGAACATCAGGATGAATCGACAGCTTAGCATTACCACAGTCATACTTTACAAATTTCCAATATTCAAACATGAGTCGTTCCTCCCCGGAATGCTCGTTCGTAATTCCAACACACTTCATTCATGTCATATTCTTTTCATCTTCTATTATCAATTATCTCAGTTTCATCTTTCATTAATCCTCATCTCAATTTCATCTTTCATTATTAATCATGTCAATTTCCTCCTTGTTCAAAGATTTATAAAGACACCAGATACCGAACGTCAATCCTCACTCAGAACGAGGACGAACACTTGAGACGAGACAAATGGGTCTCTAGTTCCAGAATAGAATAAGACCGAGAGGTTTACTGTCGGTTTGAGAGAGAAACCGAGTGTAATAGATATAGCAAGGAACGAATGAATCGAACGTTCTCTACGAAGTGAATCAATTATATGAACTGACTCTTGATAACTCTGACCGAACGCTGAAAAGACCTCACCAAAGGCTACGACTCTATGCTGAAACCAATCGATACAGACACTTCAAGATATTCCAATAATAATACTTAGAAGAATTCTCATGAAGAAACCGAACACTTATGAATATTTAACTTATTTGATTTTACATCAAGAAATCCGAATGTCAATAAATGACCGAGCACTGTAGAGAGAAAGCTCTAGTCACGTTGGACAAACGCTATTTTCATCAAGATATATCATTAAAGAAACGTGTACGAGCGCTTGGTGTAAGACCGAGCACTTTCTCCGTAAGAGAGCTTGGTGTAAGACCAAACACTTCTCAGTACGAGCGTTTGGTGTAAGACCAAACACTTATTTAGGACGAACACTTGGTATGAAACCAAATACTACTAAACTGAAAGAGACAAGGCTTGATAATTATACTTATATACTACTGGGATCGTGTTTTCGAATAACTACATATATAGATATTTAAATTTTATAACAGGACAACAATACACAGCTATACTTGGCCGAATGCTCAAGCATAGTGGTTTGAGATACAAACGCTCGTTCTCAAATAGGATTCTTTCCAAATGAAAGAATCCACCACCAATCAAATTCACTAGAAAACCGAACGGTCGAGGACCATTCAGTATGAACGTACAATTTCTTAGGGGAACTTATATCAGGATCATTTATATTTCAACTCATTTATAACATATAGTTTCACCACTTTATACATTCATATTTCATACCATCCAAACATAGAGGTTTCATATTTTACATACATCATAACATAACTCAGACATACTTCATTTCCACTCATTAAATAAACGAACGTTCATTCAATCCAATCATATCAACCATCATACATCAAAATCATTCAATCAGCTAAACGAACATTCATACAGTACAACAACATACTAATTAAATTAAATAAGCTTCCCTTACCTCTAGCGTGAACGAACGTCCTAAAGGCAGATTTTGGTTCGCCTGACTACAGATCTTTCTACTCTCAACGCTCAACAACTCTTCAAACTAAACCAAACAACATAAAATTAATAATGATTCAGACCAGATGACAACATGCAACCAGAACTTGGCTTGCATGTATCAGAAAACAATCGGCTAAGATAAGAAAACTTACCGGTTTCAGAACTCGAAACTGTTCGGTTCAAAATGAAGCTCTGGACGCCGGAAGTGTTTCTATGGTGCCTGAACAGTGATCGGAGAAGAGAAAGAGTGAGTTTTTGTAGAGAGAAGGGAGAGGTTTTAGAGAGAAGGAGGAGAAATGGAGTTTCGGAAATCAGAGAGGAGAATGGTTGCATGCAGAGAATAGTGTAAACTTTTGAAACTTTAAATTTTGGCTTTTATCAACCAAAACCGAACGTCCAATTCCTTGCAGCCACCTGTTTTCCATACTCTAAAATTTTAACTCTTGTCTCGACACTTGGCTTCCACTAAAAAGGGTTTTGGGAGTGCGCTTTAATGAGATTTGACATTGATTAGTAAACAACTTGAATATATTAAATATTTATAAGTAGTGTAATAGTTATACGCAAGCAATACAATATATCCAAATAACTCTCAATATTATAAGTTTGGATAAAATCATACTCAAGTATATATCATAAGTAGATTTTTATGTTTAATTAAGTTCAGACTTTTATCGTATTTTGTTTATATATTGAGTGCAAACGTATACATTTCAACTTTCGTATAGTTTGGCAGACCTCCACTTCCTTCCTGTAAATGATAATTCAAGAATCAAGTGTTGTTCAATTTGACTTCTAGGCTTAGCATAACTTTCACTATGACAATAATTAACCTTTCACTGATATCTAATTATGGTGAATTAGATTAAACATTGTTAAGATTCATTCTCTCTGTTAAACTTTGACCTAATTTTCACAAGATCCAAAATTTAGCATTGTTAAGATTATTAAAAAAATTGCCTAGATAATTTGGTAAATGGCATTAATAATATGAACGTAATTATTATACCTAAACACGCTTACATGTAGACTTCATATATAATCAAAAAGTAAAATATAGAAATTTATATTTTTCTCTCCTTCATAAATGCAAAAAAAAAAAAAGATTTAGGCTGATTATCAATATTTTATTGGATTACATCAAATATTTGGTTTTGTAATGTGGACGTAGAAATTTTTATCCATTTTTCGAAAGCAAAAAATGTGAGCCTTACGAAAATATTACACGAGACGAGACAAAAGCAAAAGTCATGGACTTAATGAAGAAGATAATGGATGCACTTGGCTTTTTCTTATATTAGCTAAAAATGTAGTAACCATTCATGCACCTGGCTTTTTCTTCTAGACCCAAAGAAATAAAAGCATATTTAATTTTATTCATGTGTTTCACAACCCACACACTGACCTATTTTTTGGTGCATGTACAATTAGATACTACAACTGAGTTAAAAAAAATTAAGTTAATTAGTATCATTTAATTGCACCAGTTTCATTAAAAAAAATAAATGTTTTCATTAAATTATCCTTTCTTTAAATTTGATAATAAAAAATTTTAAAAAGTCATTAAATGAAAGAAACTTTAGAAATAGTCTCATTTAAATAAAGTAAAATTAGTTTAGATTTATTGATAGTCATAGAGGTTGAATACTTAACATAAAAATTAGGTTTAATCATTTTCAAGGTCCCTAATTTTGTTGAGAAGTCTCAATTAGGTTCAGTTATTTTTTTTCTCAATTAAGTCCTTATTTTCGAAAAATTAAAGTCATTAAGTCTTTATTTTCGAAAAATTAAAGTCATTAGGTCCATTAGTTTCGTACCGACACCGTTAAAGAAGGTGTCACATGTAAGTTTCTGGTTTTTTTGAATTTTTTAATTTTTCTTATTATATTTTTATTTTTTATTTATTTTTATTTTAAAAATAATAATATTAAAAATGTCACGTGTCAAATTGATATTGTGCCACATGACAATAACAGTGTGACATGGCACTGATAGTGTCAAGTATCAGTGTCAATGCCACCTATCATTGTCAGTCCACATATCTAGTTCTTATATTTTTATTTTGTCTCAATTTAGCCCTCTATTTTTATTTTGTCTCAATTTAGTCCTAATTTTAAAAGTTAAGCAATTTTGTCCCTCTCCAAATTCAAATAAAATTTAATTCGTATATACATCTTAATAAAAAAATGTATTAAAATTGATATTTTTATTAAATATTTTTAACAAGATTAAGTTTGTTTATATTTTTATTTAATTAATTATATAAATGTTAATTATGTTCTTTAAATATACCTATAAGAGTTAAAAGAAAACATTAACATAACATGGTGGTGTGAATTTTTGAAATGATTTAGCTCATTGAACAAATTATTGATTGAAATTTCACTTTTTTTAAATAAAAAATTAGAGAAAGTTTTCGTGAAAATGGTAATTAAAGGTAGTTTCTTCTTTCATGATCTTCTATAAAAAATTCACACAAACATGTTATGTCACTCTTTTTTTAAATCCTTATAGGTATATTTAAATAACATAATTAACATTTATATAATTAAGTAAATATAAATATAATTAAACTTAATATTATTAAAAATATTTAATAAAAATATCAATTTTAATAAAAATATTTGTTAAGATTTATATACAATTTAAATTTTGTTTGAATTTGAGGAGGGATAAAATTGTTCAATTTTTTAAAATTAAGACTAAATTGAGACAAAATAAAAATAAAGGGTTCAAATTGAAACACAAGAAAAATATAAGGACCAAATTGAGACTAATGCAATGACATGTGGCTTGACAATGACACGTGGCATGTCACACTGCCATTACCACGTGGCACTGTATTAGTTTGACATGTGGCTTTTTTAAATTTTATTTAAAAAAAATTAAAAATAAATAAAAATAATAAAAAATAATTTAAAAAATCAAAAAAACCACAAACTGACACATGACACCTCATTTAACCGTGTCAACACGAAACTAAAGACCTAATAATTTTAATTTTTGGAAAATAGGGATCCAATTAAGAAAAAAAATAACTGAGAACCTAATTGAGACTTGTCTGTAAAATTAGGGACCTCGAAAATGATTAAACCTAAAATTTAGGATAACTCACACATCTTTCTGAATTAAAATAAATAAAAAACAAATATTTTTTTAATTATAGAGTTATATATATATATATATATATATATATAATTACGTTGATTCAAAATTATTTTTAAAATATATGAAGAATATAAAAAAAATAGATGAACAAAAGTATTTTAATAGATTATATTTAATCATCATTGATTTTATAGTTAGTAACCATAACACTATTTTAAAAAGAAGAATGAATGCATATCAAATTTTCAATAAAGAGAATCTTGTTATTTCTTGTAAAACATATTTTTAGAATATCATATTTATTAACAGAAAATGATCATGCTGTAAGATTGTCTTTGTATAATCATGACATATTAGGTCATTTATTTCTTTACTTTTCTTATAATTTGATTTTATATCTTCGCATTGTTACAGGTAATGGAGTGTTTTCATTATTTTGGTAAATCTTCTGGAATGGTATTGTATATATAATATATGTTATTCTAGTTCCATATAATTATATATTTCAAGATTTTTATTGAAAAATTCATCCTTAATTACTTGGATTAATTGAATATAAATTTAGAAAAAATCAAATACCATAAAAGTTTCTGTTTTCATTTTTTTTTCTTATTATCTTCGATTTTTTGTTATTATTGGTGTTCATGAATCATTGCACTAAAATTCTCTTATCATAAAAAATAAGTTTTCTTTAAAACACTTTTTAACGAATTTAGTCCCTCTTAATTGTTTTTAATTTTTTTTATCTGATATGAATTGAATTTCTAATTATATGAATTAAGATAATAATATTAATTATTTTTTCATATTTTTCTTGAGTTTAACGTCGATGCTTAATTGGTGTAAAAAATTGTTATCAAAAAATTAAAATTTATGTAAGATATAACTTATAAGTATTTCACATATAGATCAATAAATTTATTGTAATATATAATTTAAAATTAACTTAAAATATGAAAAAAAAATATTACATCAGCACATTTTAATTAAGTTTTTTTCTTCTTCAACCCACAAAAAATTATGATTCCTTAAATAAAACATGCACTAGTAGAAAAATGATATTTTATGACATACAAAAATAATATATTATGACGTCTGCACATTTTATAACACAGCAGAAATTTACGTCATAATATGTTAAACATATTATAATGTAGTTTCTGAAGTCCGTCATAATATGTGTAATTTATTAGGACAAATTTTCATTTGTTCGTTATAATAGGGCGGAAGGTATTATGACATAGAAGTTTTTGTACGTTATAATATGTGATCTATTATTACATATAAATTTTTTGTACGTTATAATATGTGATCAACGTATGATGACGTTAGTACGTCATAATATATGTTTTTTAAAAAAATTGATTATTACATTTGACATCCAATGAAATTATAATCATATTCTTGTATTATCATCTCATCCAATCAATTTATAATCTATATAGCTTCAAATGAACAAATTCAATGCAACTAACAAAATAAAATTCATTTCAAAAATTAAGTTGTCTAATAATATTTAATACATCATTTATACATGAAACTATATATTAAATCCAAATATTACATTAATGTACATATACTATTGAAAGTTGAGTAATTACCTTGTCATATTTCTTCATTATCTTTGAAAAGACCAACACATTCAAAAATTTGTTTCATGAAGTACTTACAAATCCTTAAGAAACGTGCAATACAAGATGTAAAGGAGATTGTGATAACATCTATTACGTGTAGTTCTTTAGAAGTCGAAGCTTGTTATAAAACTCAATAAAAGTCCATTTTAATGCTTCTTTTACTTTGCTCAAATTTTCCTTGGTGAAGTTTAACTCTGCTTGAAAAGGGTATTTGATGATGCCTCTTATAATTGAACGAGGAGTCTCATATGTGTTATTTAGCTGCACTCGATTAAGTATTTCCACATGATGGGTTTGATATTCTTCTTCTTGTTTTGTACATTCAACCAAACAGAATCAAAACATCATTACCCTATTTTCATTTCCCCAAACATACGATTAGACCCAAATGAACATTAAAATAGGAAAAACATAGCATACTACATACAAGCAATCAATCACACTAAAATATCTCTCCATACCTGACAATGAATTCTTCCTCACCCGAACTTCTCCTGTGAAGAATCGCGCCTCACCTCTTCTTTTCACACCTATGCTTCTCAAATTCTAAGCTTGGTTGTCTCTATCCCTCACATTCTCGACCTTGCTCTCATAATTTTGCTCTTGTTTGTTTTTCTCCAGGGCTTTTGATGCTCTCCCTCACACCGTTCTCTCTCACGCCAATGTTTCCCCTAACCCTAGGGTTTGTGATTTCAAACAAGAATAAGAGAATGAAAGGAACGAAAGAAAAGAAAAGGAAGAAAAGAATCTTAATTCATTCAAATGAATTCACTCTGATATAACCCTGTCATTGTTTCCCATTTTTTGGAGGAGTGCGCGGTTTAGAGAGAAGACAGGAAGAGAGGAAGAGAGGAACAAGAGTGAGGGAACGTCAAATTAGAAATAGCCAGAGGAGAGGGAAACGTAAAAAATTACATAGGCAGAAAAATATTATGACGGATTTTTAAAACTCAGTCATAATACATCAAAAAAAAATTATACACTTTATGACAGGTGTCTATATATACGTAATAATAGGTTTTAAACTTATTTACAAGTTTACCACCGCGTTTCATATTATGACTGATATACAAACTACGTTATAAAATGTCTTACTTTTATTATGATTCGGTCACCGGTCAACCTATTATGATGGATAATTTTTATCCGTCATAATAGATCGTCATAAAATATCATTTTTTTCACTAGTGATGGAAGGCAATGAACATTTCTTATGCCAAACGCGACGTTAACAAGTTTTTTCGAGTGCGATAGTTTAGTTTTTGTTAGGATTTTAAAAAATATAGCTAAAATTGGTCTTGTATGAAGCAAGTTATATGGTGAAGTATAACAAAGTCTCTATTAAAAATATCCTTTAGTTTAATTTCTTTAAATTTAACTATATTCTTTTATAGATTTGTAACTTTTTTAGTGTGTTATGTGGTAAATGGAAAAATGGCATGTTAAAAATTTATCGGTATTTTTTTAATATTTTTAATTTCAGATGTATGAAACTCTAATATTTATCCTTTTTGTAAGAAATGGTTATATACAAATGAAGGATTTTGGTCTATTTTGTAATAAATTCTTACATAAAATTGAGCCTTTCATCTCTCCATAAGTGGTGGTGAGAGACAAAGAGTTGGTAGTTAAAGATTTGCTTCATCAACAACAATAAAAGTACAAACATAAATCCAAAAAATTCAAAAGCATAGCCTAACATTCAAATTCAATACAAACATGTGTGTGAACAATGAATAAAAAATCTTCAATAATAAAATGTGTTTTTTAATAAGAAAAACATATTTTATAATAAAATGTTTCTTTAGTAAAAGTAATTACGTTCTAAAAATTATTCATCTCGCACTCTTAAATAAAGCAACACGATTCATGAAAACATAATCATTTAAGCGAATTCTAGATTGAATTATAATGAGAGTGGAACAAACTAGTGAAAAAGATGTGTACGTTTCCGAATAAATTAACGTAGAGCCTTACTAAAAGCAACTTCAACGATTCAATCAAACAAGTTAGAGTGTAGATTTATCGTTCAAATCCGTGTATTAATTTAGACTTATAGAATTATATATTAATAAGAAAAAAAAAACCCACAACTTCTACGCAAATTTTAAGTAACATTTGTTCTAAACCTCACCCATGTCAAAAGGAGAAGCAAACTGCAACTTTACATTTAAAGATGTTCAATAATTTTAAAATTTGATAATTTCTTTTTCATTCATTTGATGGCTTATATTATTATTATAATGTAAACTTTGATCATTCAAAATAGAGAAAAAGCTATAAGAATGAAATGAACATGACTCAATAAACAAAGTTAAGGGAGTTTCGTTGAGGTGATTCAGGATTTTTTAGGGTTGTTTTGGTGTGATAATTATTTGGTATTGATCTTCAATCTTAATGAATGAAAAAAATCTAAAGTTTCAAATTGACAAGAAGACTATTTTCTGTTTCTTAAATTCATGGCCGCAAAATGATTTTTCAAGTTGTCATTGATAGCGTCGCGCATGATGTAGCTATGTTAGAGTTTTCTTATGCACAAATTATATATTAGTTTTAAACTGAATGCTATCTCTTTTTCATATTTTAAGATATTTAAGGTTAAGAACATAAATTGATAAATGCTTAAATGGAAATTAAATATTATTAGAATATTTAGATTAAGTTAAAAAGACTCAATTGTCTTCCTTTATCTTGATATTCATGCATGTATGTGAGATAAATAACGAGTTCGTTAAACCTAGCTTCACCTTGTTGAGATAAATTTAAATTTTAAGAGTTTATTAATAATTTTTTTAATTTAATTTTATTGTTTTGGGTATAGTAATATTTAGTTTGATTTTGATAAAGATAAAATAGGGATAGATAATTTTGATTTTTCATTTATTTAGGTGCAAGATTACTTCATTTTGTTGATATAAGATAGAGATAGATTAAATATATTTTATTTTGAGTTCGTTGATATTTTACTTTTAGTTTTTATTATTTGTACTTGTCTCAATGTCCTATTTGCACTTATTTAGAAGTTGTCAAGGTTCGATGAAAATGAACACAGTGAATTAAAGAGTCAAATTATTTGTGTGTGTCACATTTAGTTTTTTACACAGTAGTATCAAAGTCGATGGTTGGTGATACGAACTGGTACTCGTGATTAAGAATGCTTCCGCTGGAGGGGAGTGTATCAATGTGAAAGAGACTCACTCTTGAGGAATGATTGTTGATAATCCAAGTGTGAGTCCAAGTCCCCGATTGGATAAAAATGAGAAAGTAAAGCACTATATAAACGTGAAAGACCCATTAACTCATTGCCTTAAGATTTTGGATAGAGAGTGGTGTTAATCTCTTATGTGGTTGGGCCTATATCTCATTAGTGTTTGTATCTCTCTACTCGATCTCCTCCTCCATATACCTAACTCATCTACCATGGGATTAATTAAAAACTTGGTTTATATATAATTATATATTTCGATGCCAAAGTAACTAATCTACCAAGAGATTAATTAAAAACTCGGTTTATATATAATTATATATTCCGATGCTAAAGTCATATCACAACTTGGACAAATAACAATAAATGTTGTAATTAATACAAAACTTATCTTTTTACATTCGATTCTATTCAAACTGTCTGGTCTAATGAATGGATGTTTGATTTATTAAATGATCATCTAAACTATTTGATTGATCATTCATGCTCTTGATTTATTGTCGATTTGATAGTTAATCGTCTGAGTTGTAGTTGATCACATTATCATACATTGTAAGACCCATGAAAAATATTTACCTTAATAGTAACAATTTTATTACTAGTAGTAATAAATTTCTTTGTGAATGGAAAATATAATAAGTTTATAAAATGTGGAAAGCTAAATAAGAAATTTTGGTTAATGGTAGAAAATTGTGGGGATTTCAAGAACATGGGTTCAAACTCTTTTCTACCTTTTTCTTTAAAAACAAATTAAAAAAAATTAAAATATTGATAATAGATAAAACACTCAAATTTTAAGGCATTATTGAGGAATCCAATATGTCAAGTGGTGATTAAAATATTAATATAATAAATAATATTAAAATAAAAAATAATATTAAAAAATTGGTGAATAGTAAAAATGTTGGACTATAAATAGCCATGAGAGGGGAGGCTATTCTGCACAAAGAGAGGAAGAATCAAGTGAGAAAGCTTGAGAAATAGAGAAGAAAGAGTTAGGAAGAAATTTTTAGTTACAAGAAGAGTAGAGATTCTGGAGAGTTTTCGGGGAAACAAATTCTGAGCAAGAGATTGAGTCTGGAATAGAGGTAGGAGAGCTAACCTTTCTAAGCTTTTATATATTATGATTTAGTATTGTTTTATTACTATTCATGTCTTGAAATTCTGTGTGAATACTATTAATGAAAAACATAGGTGCTTACTGTATATCTATCTATAGTGAATTTTTGTGCTAATATTTTATGCTGTTGTTTTGAATCTGTAAATAAGAAATTTGTTAAAACTAGTTGAGGAACACTTTGGCTAAGGAAAGACTTGGTACTTAAGTTGTCCATTGTGACGCACCTCTCTTTCTTGGAAGTCTACTCAACGAGTTTTTAACTTAAATCTTGTTGAACAGATTATGTACTGTTAAATTATTGTGCAATATATTTTGTTGGAATGAAAATTTCTGATGAATTCATGTTATTGTGGTAGATATGGAATTATGAATTATAATTGTGATGGTAGGATAGAGAAATCTTAAAAACCGGAGTTGGTACATCTCTAATCATAGAGCAGCCCTGGTCAAATCCAGTAAGTTGTGACTAGTCATATGTACTAGCGTTTATGGTGAGTTTGATTCGTCAAACATTTGATTCTTCTTCGGTGACCATTTATGGTGATATTTTAGTATTGTTAATTTATTGTGATATATTCATTTTGTATGATTTTTGCGATGATTGGATTTTATTATATTGGATTTGAATTTATGCATCTGAACATGATATGAGTATTATGGGGAGATTTTGTAAGGGTATAATGTGAGTTGAGGAATATGAGTATGGTATGAGTCTCGCGGAGAGATTCAGTAATGATATGGTATTTGTGTATATGTTGATGTTGAGGGTCCTGTAGTTGGAGGTTATCCTGATACTCTAATAATCATCCAGTCTCAAGTAGAGAAGGATGAATTATGTGGTGAGAGGGGCAGGAGGTCCTGGTCTATGTGCCGGTTTTGGACATAGTGTTGAGGACTAACCTTGTGAATGGTATGGAGTATTTTGGAAGTGTATTTGTAAGAGAAAGTAGAAGGCATCACAAGTGCATAACCTCCCGTGACCGCTCATCAACATATCATCGGAATGAGTGTCTATTGGGTATTGTGGAATGAGTGTCTATTGGGTATTGTTGAATGAGTGTCTATTGAGTATTGTGGAACGAGTGTCTATTAAGTATTGTGGGATGAGCGTCTATTGGTAATTGTGGTATTGTGTGATGAGTATCTATGATGCGATTGTTGTATGATGGTATGAGGATGTCTGACATAATTATTATATGAGGTTTGTTGAGTGTATCAAAATAATTATGCATGTTTTATAAATGATTGGTTGCATGTTAGCTCACCCTACTTGTTTGTGTCTGTGTATGTGCGATGATCGTATAATTCGTTATACGGGAGCAGATGGAGGAATGTCGTCTGATTCAGTGCCAATGAAGAAAGAGATAGAAGAATAAATTAGAAGAATTTGAGTTATATTTATGAGTTTATAGTTGAAATCTGAGTTTAAAACATATATATATATATATATATATATATATATATATATATATATATATCAACTATAAATTATCAAGTGTGAGATTAAGAAATGTTACCTTAAATGTAATAATATAATATATCAATTATGAATTATCAAGTGTGAGATTACGAGATTTTACATACATTACACTTAATTAATAAACATTTTAAATATTCTAATTATTGTACATACTATCTTAAATAGGGTTTTAGAGATGCTTTACATCACTCTTCAAGATTTTTTATTACTTTTAGGAAATAAAATCTTAATAGCTTTTTAAGACGTTAGTTTCTCATTAATTATATATATCTTTAATTCTAGTATTGTGTTTCAAAATATTGAAGGTTGAATATTATGGTAATGCAAATATTCTATGTTATTTTTATTTTAAACCTATTTTAAATATTATTATATACAAATAAGATTAAATGAATAATATTATATAAATCTATTCATGGGATTGTGGGCAACTGTCCACAAATTTTAAAATTGTCTTTTTTTTAATAAATCCATTCTTAAATTTTGTTTTGACGAGCAATGTATAGAAAGGGACGACGGAAATAGAATACAAAATATATAATATTTGGAGTGATAGAAGTAAAAAGAATAAAAATATATTTTTAATTATTTCAATGAAAGGAAAAGAGATAATTAAGAAATAAATAAATTATATGAATATATATATATATATATATATATATATATAATAAAGATGACTTTAAATAGTAGTTTCTTTAACATAATTTCATTAGTTATATTCTTTGAAAACTAAATAAAATAAAGGAGATAACTTCCTCTTATTCCACTCCACTTAACAAAAAAAATCACACAAATTACTTGTCTCTTCTTAATTTACTTCCAAAACAAACCATATAAATATAATAACTATATATTTTATTTTTTATTTCTTTTCATCTTTTTTTTACCAAAACAGAATAGTTTTATAATCTGTTTCTTTAGCAAAAGCATAGTGTCTCTTCTTTAAATCTTGATCATTTCAAACATCTTATTTGTTTGCCTCAACTTCTTAATCATATCTCTCTTTTAATTTATCATCTTCTATATTTTGCTACTAGAATCAATTTTAATAACTTTTAATTATCGATAGATAAACATAATATTATTAATGTAGTAAAATGACATATATTAATGAAAATGTTTGTTTCTATGCAACATTTAGTGTTAGAAGATCAAGTAATATATATATATATATATATATATATATATATATATATAGACAGTTAAAAATAGTAAGGGGAAGGGGAGTTAAAATCAAAATTTAATGACTAGGGGATCAAGAATATTATTAAGTCCTATATATTATTTAATTTACTGAAATAGTTTATTTTTTAGGTTTATTAAAAATCAATATGCTTTTAAGCCTTTAATTTAGATATATTATTTCTTTTAATCCAACCATTAATTTTTTTTTTGTTTAATTTTCGTAATGCTACTTTTAGTCAATAAAGTCGGATGATATTAACAATGCTATTTTTATGTGGTCATTATTTGAAAAAAAAAATTAAGAAAAAAACAATAAATTATTATAATGATTAATTTAAATACTAATATTAAAAATTATTAGTATATAAAATAGTTTCTATTATAAATAAAAAAATATAATTAATTTATAAATTTTATCTCTAATATATTTTTACTATCAAATGAATTAGTGTCTAAATTAATTAAATGTTAATAAACAAGTTTCCACATAATCAAATTATCAACCAACAACACTCTGCATGCATTACAAGTTTGAATTAACTTAACAAAAATCATATCTAAATAATTCTCAATTCACGACCGATCACTAAAATGCTAGTAGTCACGGTTGGGTTCATATAAGAATGAAAAGTAAAACAGAAGAATCTTGTTCTACTTCAATCTCCTTATCACCTCGTCAACTTTTACTTCTTTATGAAACTACAGGAGGAAATAAATAAAGCTGCTTTATTATTCTTGTACAAAATGAAACAAGATTTTAAACAAATTACTAATTAATAAACTGGATAGGAATGACACGGCACTCTCAAGAAGGACCACACAACCTTTTTTTACACATGCACTATGGATAATGAATTTGCTTGATTGAGTAAAATGGACGCAATAAAAACATTTCATTTTTGTGAGCTTCCTTTAATTTAGAAATTTCTAATCTAGATTAAATATTAATCGAATATTTGCATACACACACCCTTAGTAAGAATTCTTCCATGAGGCTAATAATTAAGTGGAGAATACAAATTCTTCTTCCAAACTTATTTCAAAACGTGGACGCCATTATTTTGGAACTCCTATACTCCTTCCAAGAAAGCACCTTCATATGACTCAGAAATAAAGGTCAAGTAAAACTTCAGAATTGATTGGAGTGTGTTGTAGTCTCTCTTGTTCTGGTCAAATTGTCAAGATAACAAATCAGCCACCAAGTGGGTCCAAACTACACCTAAGTGGCAAGACAATTCAACAACGGAACCAAAAGAAACGTTTGCTATGTGATCTGCACTGTGCTAAAGGCTAAAGCGTACATAAGAAAGCAAATTCCAACATATTTTTTATATTATTTAGCGACATTCTTTTTTCTTTTTTCTTTTTTGTGGTCGGCCTTATATCTTAAAGGTCTATAAATACCACCCTCGCAAACTCATATTTGCATAGAGTAATAGAGAAGAGGCAGATAGAAAGAGAGAAAGAAATCGAGTTTTGAGTTTAAAAAATGACTAACTTCCCCGTGATCAACTTTGAGAAGCTCAATGGTGAGGAGAGAAAAGACACCATGGAGAAAATAAAAGATGCTTGTGAAAACTGGGGATTCTTTGAGGTACCTCAAAACCCATGTTTGTCTCACCTAATTCATTTCTACATTGCCCTCCTAATATATGTCCTGGCTAGTTAGTTCTTGCGGTTTTCTTGGTAGTTAATGTCCTTTCTAACTATTTGCTTGCAAAATTATGTAGTTGGTGAACCATGGCATACCCAATGACATATTGGACACTGTGGAGAGGTTGACTAAAGAGCACTACAGGAAATGTATGGAAGAAAGGTTCAAGGAGTTAATGGCAAGCAAAGGTCTAGAGGCTGTCCAAACTGAGGTCAAGGATATGGACTGGGAGAGCACCTTCCACTTGCGTCACCTCCCTGAATCAAACATCTCGGAGGTCCCTGATCTCATTGATGAATACAGGTCACACTGCAACAAACATATATAACATTACACATTGCATGCTGAGAATGCAGAATTTCAGAATTGAAACTGCTGTTGTATATATATATATATATATATATATATATATATATATATATATATATATATATATATATATATATATATATATATATATATATATATATATATATATCTCTTTCACAATATGAATCTAACATAAAGTGATGGTGCAGGGTGGTGATGAAGGATTTTGCTTTGAGGTTAGAAAAGCTAGCAGAGCAGCTGCTAGACTTGTTGTGTGAGAATCTTGGTCTAGAGAAAGGGTACCTGAAAAAGGCCTTCTATGGATCAAGAGGACCAACTTTTGGCACCAAGGTTGCCAACTACCCTCCATGCCCCAAGCCAGAGCTGGTGAATGGTCTTCGTCCCCACACCGATGCCGGTGGGATTGTCCTTCTCTTTCAAGATGACAAGGTCAGTGGCTTACAGCTGCTCAAAGATGACCAGTGGGTTGACGTGCCCCCTATGCGCCACTCCATCGTTGTTAACATCGGTGATCAGCTGGAGGTAACTGTCAACTTAATTTGAATACAATGATAATGTAAATGCTTTTTCAACTTTCATCTTATCATAGATTACCATGTACTTGAGAACATCATTGATTTCTGTAATAACTACTTTAAAAAGTTTTAATTGGTAACTTTAATATATATACATATACACACATACATATATATATATATATATATATATATATATATATATATATATATATATATATATATATATATATATATATATATATATATATATATATATATATATACTAAGTAGACATTTCTACAAACAAGTTAGATGCAACGATATTACTAATCCTTGGTTAAAAAACAGGTGATCACTAATGGTAAGTACAAGAGTGTGGAGCACCGTGTGATAGCACAAACTGATGGGACCAGAATGTCCATAGCCTCATTCTACAACCCTGGCAGTGATGCTGTCATCTACCCTGCACCAGAATTGTTGGAGAAAGAGACAGCGGATAAAGTCCAGCTCTACCCAAAATTTGTGTTTGAGGATTACATGAAGCTCTATGCTAAGCTCAAGTTCCAGGCCAAGGAGCCAAGATTTGAAGCCTTTAAAACATCAAATTTTGGTCCAATTGCAACTGCATAAATATGTATTTTTACTCTTTGGGAGAACCGATGAAAGTAGCTTATGCACTTGTTTACCAGAAGAATATTACGATAGCCATAATAAAATGTCATCATAGTGCATGTTTGGATTTGAGTTAGAACAACGTTAAAAAACTAATGTAATACAGTGTTCCTTTATTATTGTGTACTGTAATTGGTATTTGTGTGATGGAATTCCTAATAGAATTTTCTCAATTTTACTTCAAACATAAGTTATGTACGGTTGAAGTGATTGTGACACGAAAAATTGGTCAACAAAAATATCAAACTTCATAATAAAAACATAACTACTTGGTTAGCAAAAATATTTAAGCTATTGGCTCTACTATGCATTATTTTCTTGCCTTTTTTGGCTTCATGTGCCTCCAATATGCTAGTTGGGTTTTGGACCACAGTGACAGTGTCCTAGTGATGTTGAATGCACAAGAATGTTAATGGCACCATGATGCTGAAGGAAGACTATGTAGGTCAAACACACTTATTTGAAACAACGTGTAGGCCAAAGGATGTGGATGCAACCAAACGAAGATATTCAATATAACTAGTAGATTTAAAAAATGATAAAACATAATAAAAAAAATTAAAAAAAAAACACTTAGGTGGTTGTCATGTTACTTTCTAATTAAAACCTTTTGTTTTGTTTACAATAAATATGGTAATGACTCCATAAAAGACATGCATGAAGTTCCCAGTGTTCAATGTTTGTCCAAATGATTATAATTATTTTAGTTTTAAGAAGTTATTTTTTATCAAAAACTGTTTAAATCATCCATAATTCTAAAGTTTATTGAAAATTAATTTTAAATGGTGAAAACACCCACCAACTTATATGTGTTAAGGGGTGAAAATTAATTCATGTATTTATCCAACACATATAAAGTAAATTTCCCAAATTCATCCATTAAACGAAAAATAGATTGAATTGAATCCAATATTGTTTTCAAAATGTAGTATGTACTCTTATCAGTATTTAATTTATCAAAATTAATTTAGCCGATTTTTATATTTAGAACTTTCTTAATTTTTTTAAATGTTCAAAAACATATTCTAGTATTGTTTAATATTTTTACTGTTTAGTAATTCAAATACGATCCTTCTTGATCCTTATAAAGCTTTCACAGTGACAACTTTTTTTTCTCTCTTTTGCTGAGGCAGAAGAGAAAATTTGAGAAAAAAATTTCATTTTTTCCATATAGTATTCAACTATATTTCTTACATTGTATTTTTTATTTATGTATTTACTCCCATAAACTTTTCCTTAATTAGTTTCGTGTATCAACAATTTCCATCTCTTTTTTTTCTTTTTTTTTTTCATTTTCCCAATTTTTTGTTTTGAACAAATTTTCCATTTGTGAGCAAACTTTTAACAATTTTCACAATCCTTCAATACTGATTAATTAAAATTAGAGTGACAATAAATTTTTAATGCATCAAAGTAAATTAATAAATTATTCTTTGTATAATTTATTATTATCCAAATTAAAATTTATTCAATCTACTTATTTTAACATTTGCACACATGTATTCTTTTATCCATTACCTATAATTTTCTTCTTCTCATCATTATCATTATCAACTTCTTTCTCTTCTCTCATCATTTTGTCTCGACAACCCTTAAATTGTATTTTATTTATACACAATTCAAAAAAACATCATAATCATCTTATTTAATAATTAAGCTGTTATTTTTATTTATACAAATTAAACATATTAAAAAAATTCATAATATTTCACCCTGAGATTGACTACCTTATTATATCATTTGTTCTCATCACGATGAAATTTACATGGAAAATAAAAATAGGATTGAATTAATATCTTAATGAATTTTCATGACAAGCAATTGAGATTTTTTTATTTATAAAAATAATAATAAACTCGAGACAATAATGACAATGAAAATGTTAAAAAGAGAGTAGAAGTAGAACATAAGACTGAATATATTGATGAATACAGACGTAACACAACGTCACATCAACAAAAAGAAATCATTACAAAACTAAGGATGAATGAGTCACAATAATTGACTCAACACAATTTGTTTTAACGCACAGAAGAAGCTTGAAATCCACGTAAGTATTCAACTTGGGACAGTGGAGAACCACCTTTTATAGTATACACTCGAAAAGCAGAAACCAAGTGAAACCTCTTATTTGCACAAAGCAAAAGTTACCAAAAATATGTCTCAGCCAAAACAGACATAGATACTCAAACACGTAACAATAACATGCATACATTTTTATACTTCTAAGATCTAACTCTATGAATTTTAAGGTATTGTTCAATTGAATGAATTTGAAGAAAGTAATTGAGAAGAATTTAAAGAATTTAAAAATAAATTTTTTTGTTATTTATTTGAGTGAATTTGGAATTAATTGAGAATGAATTTGAAAGTATAGTTTATAAAAATTAGTATAGGATTTGATTGACGTGATAGATTAAAACAATTTCCTTTCAAATTCACTCTCATTTACCTTCAAATTCAATCAAATAAAATGTATCTTCAAATCCTCTCAAATCTCCTTAATTAGTTTCCCCAAATCCATTCAAGTGAACAAGGGCTAAGAGAAGATTTTTATGGTTTCTAAGTTTTGCTTCGTGCTGAGTATCTTTCTATATAGTGTGAAACCACTCTTTCCGCCATTTAAAAGACACAACCCAACAAAAATTAAAATAACTTTTGATAATGATGCATGTAAGGACAAACTCCTTAACATCTTTTCATATATTTTATTATTTTTTCTTCAAAAGGTTGATAGAATTTTTCCATAAATACATTACTTCTACAAATAACCTTAGACTTTTTCTAAATCTTTTTAGTAATAGTGTATTTTATTATTTTGTTGGTCTTCCTTTTATCAATTATCTTTATATTGCATTATTCACTATGTCTTTTTTATTTTTTAGTTTAACGCATATGCTCACATTGTAAAAAAGTTACAATCAACCCATGAAATCCATCTTTTACATAACCTTTTAAATAATTATTTCAAGATGAACAGTTCAGTATATAATTTGAACTCAGACACATATTATTTATCATTCTTTGACTTATAAACATATTACAATTTTTACTAACCATGATATATTTACTAGTATTGGATATACTGAAACAAATTCCTTAATATAAATAATGCTAATGTTCTGAGTTTAAATTTGTGGTATTATTTACTTTGATGTTCGGAGTTTTGTTATAATTTTATTTTAAAAAAACAATTCAAATAATTAAGATTGTTAACTTCAACTCTTAAATAATGTACATTATTCTTAACTTCAACTCTTAAATAATGTAAGATTGTTAATCCAAAAAATTATGTAAAAAAGTTAAGAAATATATAATTTCTTATTTTATTTTTATTGAAAATGTATATACTTTATGCATAGAATTATTCACAAATTGAATTAAACCAACTTTGAAGGAAAATTAATTCCTTGGTCAATTCATTCGGCTTGTTGGTTAATCTTATCACCCAGCAGGTTTGATGATCTTGTGATCAAATCCAACCCTATCCATTTATTTTTATTTTTTTAGGTTGGATTTGATTGGATTTAAGTTGTTGAAAAAGAATTTTCAAATATTATAAAATACATGATGAAATAAACAAACTAATGCAACATCAAATATCACATCTCATATAAAACTCATACTAGTTCAAAGTGTATATATATTCAAAGTACAATTTAAAAAATATCTATACAATTTTTCAAAAAGCAAACACATATCATATAATGATACAAACTTTAATCCATGGCCATGAAACTATTTTTTCTAATTTGTTAAAGTGACTTCTATTTTGATTCTTAGTTCATACGATTTGATTTTGGTTGAACCTCACAAACTTGATCATGTTATCCTTATCTCTATGGTTAGAGATCATTATTCATCACTCATACAAAGCAACCTTTGTAAAAGGTTTAGTATTCATAAACCTTAACACACTTTGACCTGTCCACAGTTGAATGGGTTTGGGCCCACCCACAATTATCTGTTCTTTTTTTGGGCCATGGAGTCTACCTCGCATTTGCTCAAATACACTCTGTTAGATACAAAAGTGGTCCATTTTGCATCTAATTTCTTATTTTGTCCTCACAATTTGGGAGTTGATTTGGACCACTTCCACTATTCTATATAATATGCATGAATCACTTCTTTGGTACAGTTATAATCAAGGATGTAAATTATTATTGGGGACCATATTCTCTTTAATGAATAACTTTTTTTTTATTTCTTAGATCAATTTGAATATAAAGATGTTATCCACTTCGAGTGTCATGGACAAATGACACCTTTGATAACATTATGATAAAATATATTAAATTTGTAAAAGTTGTCACTTAATGATTAATGATACTTCGTCATTATAATATAATGTAATTTAATTATTAGACTGATTAAATTCAACGTTTGTAAAGAAGTTGATAATTGCTCTATTTTTAGAAATAAAAAAAAACTTGATTATAGAGTCTCTATTCTAAACCAAACATGTTTTTGGATCTCATGTAATCTTGTATGTTAGTTCCATTTGTTTGAGCAATGTTATGAACATCGTAAAGTTCATATATGCATAAAAAAAATAGATTTGTGAACTATAACTAAATATTGTTGAGTTGCAATGGTATGGTAGATAAAATAAATTATTTGAATGTAAAATTTATACAAGCTGATGACGGTATAAAAATAAAAACATTAAAATAAGAAATATTTTAAACTAGACGAAATTAATATTTATACAATTCAATAAGTAATTTACGTGAAGAGAATGTTAAGTTTTTAAATAGTGCATGTAAAATAAATACAAATATCCCAAATTAGATGTCTTGCTAATTTATTGAATTCATATACCGACTTAATTAAGAAAAAGAAAAAAAAATATTTCGGGTTACCATTCCATTATGTAATTTAAAATTATGTAATATTTTGCATATATTTTTAAGAGAAAGACAAATAGATAGAAATTATGAATGTCTTGAGTGAGAGACGAAGAAAAGTCACCAAACATGAAGAATAAGAGAACAATCAATGTATGATGTATAAGTTTGAAATGCTTATGATCGTATTATGAAACATAGAGTTAAACTAGTAGAAAACTATTGACATAATCAAACAACAAATATATCAATCTGTTTATTATCATGTATTAGGTGAAGCTCTCGTTTACAACTTATAAAAAATATTCAACCATTTGTTTAAGTTAAAAATTTCTTTAAACAAAGCATTCCTTATTAAGAAGCTAATAAACTTAAAATACAAAATAAAAGAAGAAATTAAATTAATCTATTCCAAGAAAAAATGATTAATTGTAAAATTGAAACAATATTAAAATGAACTTAAAAGGAATGGATCTAAATAAACACTACATCAATGATTCATCTAGTACAAACTATGACTACTATACCCATCAAAGATGTTCTAAGGTCATGTCCAAACCATAACAATAAAAGCTTTGCCGACCATGCATAGCTACTTAAATCTTGGATCACAACATCATATATATGTGTGTGTCAACCTTCCAAATAATACTAATATGATATGAACCGAAAAGATATTATTTGCTAAATAATTTATAAACATAATATAACACTGTTTGTAATTTATTGTTGCAACTATTTTTCTTTTCTTTTAAAACTTAACTAATGATAACCATCAATGACAAATGCACCAACCATATCAATCAATGATAAATACATCAATCATGTCAATTAAAGCAGAGAAATATAGAATACCAGTTTGGAGAATTGATGATTAAGTACTATTATCTCACAAATTTATTGATATTTGAGCTCAACATTGAAATGAGAATTTTGAACACCACTGTAAAACTTGACTGTTACTCCCTAACTAAGCAACTGGAGAGCTAAATACATTGCTTGACAATTTAAATCCCTGTGGCTGGCTAATCATAAAATAGGTCCTTGATTAGATATTCATTAACCTTGATTTATCAAAAAGCTTGAAGTTCTTTCATTAATCTAGGTAAAATAAGCTAAAAATGACATGGTTTAGGAGGGTGAAAGTGTACTTTATTGATGTTCCTGAATATAGAAAGAAAGTTGCAAATTGTACCCTACCACCCAAGGTGTTAGAGGGCCTAAAGAAAAAGGAATATATATATATATAAAAAAAACTGAGGTCCATATTTTGTGTGTGCAGCCCAATAGAAAAACTATCCTTCACAGTGGTAGCTTGAGTTCAGCCATAGATATGTGACAGTGTGAGCTCAAGATGGCCATAAAGAAACATTCACATTGCAGCTATCCTTCCTTCACTCCAAACTATAAACATATTACATACCAACAAACAAAATAAGTTCATTGGCCATAAAGAAATTGTACATATATATCTAGAGAATTCACACACATGGACTTAAAATATATGATAAACAGTTTTATTTTCTCTTTAGAATTTAATGTTAATAAGAGTCCAGGCAAAGCCTTTTTAATATTTTTATTGACATTACATTTAACACATTGGATTGTGTTAATAATTTATTTGAATTTAGTAATATCTTAACTTTGTTAAATGGTAATAATAATATTATAATCAATATATTGTATCATGTAGGTGTAAATTTATTTTAAGACTAAATTGCATTAGAACGAAACTATTTTGTTTTTCAGGAGAGAGACCGACGAATATAACAAGAATAATATTTAAAATTTCATTTATTAAAATAACTCATCCTTCTAATAATAGCATGCACATGTCCAACTTATCATTCAAGTTTATTAATAGATTTTCGTGTGTGTGTGTATATATATATATATATATATATATATATATATATATATATATATATATATATATATATATATATATAAAACTATTGATGAAAAATAATAATACTTACAACGTCAGGGAAATAGCTAAAAATACATTTAAATGGTAGAAGGAAAAAAAATGTAATTCAAACAATGGAAAAAATTGGGTTGAAGATATTAACTGTTGGTGATTATTTTGTCTTTGCACAAAACTCTCTTAGAGCTGGTAAAAATTGGAGGCTCACTTTTACGATGTTAATATAACGCACAAATATATTTAGAAATCAAAACATTATAATAACATGTGGGAAGAAAACATTTGTAAAGATTAAGGTAATATAACATGTCGAATTGATCCAAATTACGTGTTACAATATCACTTGAAACATTATTATTCATCATTTTCTTCTTAAACTTCTATTTCAAAAGAAGCATGTTCCACTATAAAAAAAAATTAAGAAAAATATTTAGTTCCCTTCTTTTATTGCTATTTTGACACCTCCCATTAGCATACATTCGTTAAAAAGTTTATCATCTAACGTTTCATAATATTCTCGTGCAAAAAATGTTCATCTTTCTATCACTATAGTAGACATTAAATGAATAAGACCCGATCAAAATCTAAAAATTATGTATATTTAGAAGAAAAAAAAATTGTATGATAGAATTAAAAACAGTTTCTCAGCAGCAGCATGCAACTAGTGCAAGAATAACCACCACACACAGAACTGAACTATCTCAACTCAATAAGGAAAGCAAGATTACAATAATTTCTCTGCTTTTACTATCCATCAAGATTCTAGGCAGACAAACAAGGCATTGTTGTGGCCTTCTTGAATTTCTCCGAGTCTCAAGAAAAAATCAAGACATATTTCTACACTCATTGTTGATGAATAGTAGAGCAGCAAAAAGGAACATAAAGCAAAGAGAAAGAAAATAATAAAAGGTAGTGAGTGACTGGTGAGGTACACGAAGGGCCAAGTATGGAAGAAGGATATATAATAACACATACATATATGGGTAGGTAATGATCTAGTATGCCTACGATTTTCTTATCTTATTTTAAGAATGGAAGAAGAAGAAGAATTATCCTTTGCCGCTGCAATGCATTGAAGGAGTTCATCACCTTTTCCTATTTATTTAATGGAAGAACATGGAGTTCACTTTCACCAACAAAAGAAAGTAAACCCAACTCAGCATACATAACTTGGTCTGTTACCTCTTCAGACATGAAAAGGTTATAGGCAAATGTTTCATGCTGGAAATATCAAACAACTCTACAAACCTCTGATCTGAAACTCTTGCTTTCGCAGCTGCAAATCGCTGATACTCATCAAACACAGATGACAAGCACCACTTCTGCAATTTTCTATAGCATCCTACCAAACAACCCGTTCGGTGCTGCACACAGAAAAAGGAACAGTTTGAATACTTTTTAAAAACTCTTATGTGTAGATATTACAAAAGTGGGGAAAAAAATCCAGAAAAGATCTCACCTTTCCCCGCTTACAGTGAATTATAACTGGGTGATTCCTGACATCTGCATTATTGACCACCAAAAGTTATTGCTGCTAAAATGAATTGCTGAAACTATACAGAATTATGATTAATAACATTAAATAGCTATATATCATACCAAGGACAACTTTCAGCGCTTCACGGATTGTGTCCTCTGGGATGTTCACAAAAGGTTCCTGGATGCACATGTTTCATAATATCAAAATTATCAGAAACTTGCTACGCCAACATAAAATCAAAGTTCCATTATCATCTTCTATCAACTAAACTTGATGGTAAAGAAAAGGAAGAGATGAGAGGGCGTGGCTAATACTATTTGAAGATAATATTACACAATTTATGAAGAATAAATAGCTTATGCAACTTTAGTTATAAACTGTTACAGAAGGTAGCTTTGAGAATTACCTTAAAATTTGTACCAACAACTATTTCTTATTAGTTGATAGTGTAATATTGTTTACAGTGCTGGTGTACAAAAACTGTTCCCTTCTGAGTTCATTAACTACCAATATTGATTGACCTAACTATTATTTATGGGATCCAAGATAAGCTTTTATTCTATTACTAACCTATTTATACAGACCTAACTCCCACACAATAAACACAATAGAATAAACCATCACTCCATTCCCATTCATCTAACAATCATCTATTCCTCTTATTGTCACATGAATAACCATGAAAATTAGCAGACGTCAGAACATTCTCCAAGTCATAGAAGTTACACAAAAATGAAAAAAAGATAGGAAAAGCGCATGAAGCAACTCCAAAACTAAGGAACACAAGTCAGATATCATTATAAAAAATGGGCTTTAATAAAATAATTGCTTCCCCCTTGTTTTCCTTGACATGTAGATTGGTCAAAAAGTTAGTATTCAAACAAAATTCATGAAATTGAGAGTTGAGAATTCAACAATAAGGGTAAAACATATCTATGTTAATTCAACGGATCTGATTCTTCTAGAGTGACAAAATACACTTCAGATAATAACGTGTACTATTTAGACACTGTTAAAATTTTTGACAAAATCAAATTAGTATATAACAAACCTTAAAATTAATTAGAATCACCAAGCTTATTTTTGGATCAAGAATTGTGTCACTTGGCAAATCCAAATGCAACATACAAAAAAGCCCTAATCTTCCAGTAACATAAATTCCACATCCAAATGCACTGATGTAATATTCTCTATACTCTTAAGATTTTCCTTTCCATGATATTACCTTCTTATCTTTCCTAGGTGATCATGACTTTGGTGATACTTTTTTCTACAGTTATTACTTTCTTTCCCCCTTCTTTACCTTGTACTTGCAGTATAATCAAATAGCAAATCTGTGCTCTTTTTTAGCAGATTTGGTTTTCAAATGGTCCCATTATATAGACAGCAAGTATAATACATGATCTCCAACTGTTGATTATTCTCGAAAAACCAATGATTGTGATAATTTTAGATAACCAGGGAAAAAGACTTGGCGTGCCAGCTTGGATTCCATCAACTGTGATTTACATTTTCTAAAGTTGGTAATAAATACTTCCACTGTCCACATACAGGTGAGGACTGAAGAGGTCTCTCTCGCACAGAAATATGCTCAAGAAATAAAACAACGGATCTAATCCAGAACAATAACGAGACTAAAACTGACATGATAATATAATAATAGTACCTAAAAAGCTGAGATAGTAAAATTTAGCAAGCACAAGTTTCCAAATAAACATTTTCCTAAAGCACTTTATAAAGTTACGGACATTTCAAAAAGTTACCCCAGAAGACTCAAGCAAGAGGAGAGGAAGAAGAAGAGAGGAAGAGAGGAAGAGAGGAAGAGAGGAAGAGGAGGAATAGCAAGAAAACGAGTTGAAGAAGTAATAATGCCAAAAACCAGCTTTACGTCCCCTCTTTTTCTTCCAAGCTTGTCAAAAACTCATCTGGTTAAACAGTACTTGAAACCAAAGCATCCATACAACTGTAACAGTTCATCAGGTCACTAATTATATCCACAGCCACTCCTCGAGAGATGAAAGTATATTAAGCATATAAAAGAGAATGAGAATGACAGGTCAACTGGATTAGATATGTGTCCATTGATCTCAGTGCAAGCTATTAATTTTTCTTTTTGCAGTAAACTTTGTGCAAATTGCCAAGACACAACAATCAAAGCCAGATTCAGAACTTAGATAAATTTGGCGTTAAAATCAATTCATGCACCTCTGCTTTTTCAGAGAAGTTAAAACTTAAACTCGATTCACGGAAAAATTAAGGAGAGCAAGTGAATTTTATCTTCCAAGAAAAACTTGATTGATTTTATGTCTGTTAGTTATAATTCTCTGATAAGAATATTATTTAAAGAGTTACTGAATCATAAAACAATCAAACCCAAATCAAGTCACAAATCACAAGAGCACAAAAAGAGGTTGAAGCCAAGGAAAGAGACCTTATGACCCTCGATTCCAAAATGATAAAGCTTGATCCCATTTGACTTGAGGAACTCCATGTTGGCCTCCGGATACGGTTCGGGACACAAATATCTAACAAACACCCAATCAAACAAGCAAACAATTAGCAACAGCATGCAAGGAAGAGACTTTACTCCCAATTCTTCAATTGGGTACTCAAAAACAGACACAGACACACACGGTAACAGCAACACGAGAGAAAAACAAAACAATAAAAAAACATAAGAGAGAGTGATTGGGATGAGTAGACAGACATGATGGAGCGGAGGCCAAGGGTTTGGAGGAAGGAGAAGTTGGCAGGTTCTGGGAAGCCAGAGCGGAAAATGCCATTATCAACCATGGCGAAGTTGAGAGGCGGAATGAAGAGATCCTCCCCGTCAAGCTTGTCGGAGACGCCATCCCCGGCGACAGCAGTAGTGTGCGAGAGGGTGTGATCGGATATGGTGAGCTGGATTTGGCGGCACATCGGAGTGTCTTGGCGGTGATGGGTGTGTTGAAGTTCTGCCGCCACTTGCATATCAAAGTCTGTTTGAAGTAGTATATGTCTGTTTTAGGACAATACAGAGAGAGAGAAGGGTGTAAGGAGAAGTATAATTATTATTAGTATTGAAAGTATGTGAAGGAGAGAGATTTATATATTAGAATAATGGTAGTAGTAACAGAGAAAAGGATCAAATGGGATATTCCTTAAGGTGGTGGTGATGTATTATGGCCTTTGGTGGTGCCCCTTCAAGCTCAAAGGCCTTTCTTTTCACTCAAGAGAGAAACAAAAGTGCTGAAAGAGGTGAAAGAGGTGAAAGGGATGAGGAGGGACAACACATATATATACACATTGCACACCCTTCACATTTTCTTTCCTTCTAAATAAACAATTCAACAGCACCTTAGGACTAGGATGTTTTTTTTCCTATGCTTTTTAACCTATCATCTGACAAAATATGATTCCAGATAACATCATCTGTGCAGTTTCTTAGTTTCATCGATATTTAACATAGTTTTTTTAACTTTATTTACATTTGGATATGTTTCAACTCAGTTTTTCTTTTTGTCATATTAAGAACCTTAAATTAGATAAAACGTAAGCATTTAGTTTTTCCTTTTTTAATAAAAAATTGAAATTTTACTTCAATTTATTGAGTTTTTATGTAAGATGTGGAAATTTTGAAGACAAATTTTCTATCTAATTAGAAGTGATTTTTAATGTAGTTATTATAAAATTCAGTAAATTTAATATGTAATGTATAATCAATAATACCACTCTTTATCTAAAAGTATTCATTGAAATACATTGATTTCCTTTAAAGACATTTATTCAGAATATGCAAACAACCCCCATTAAAAAACAGAATGAAACTGAAATCAATTATGTCTTAATTATCCTTAAAGAAAATTATATTACCCTTAATTTTCCTTTTGAAATTAATTTATAAAAAAATAAAAAATATGATAAATTTTATTAATTATAATAAAATAGTTGTGTAAGAATAATCAATGTCATCTTCACTTTAAAATAAATAATATTAAAACTTCTCCAAAGAAAACCAACACTTAAAAAAGGAAACAATATTGAATTAACTAGCTGTCCCATGTACTCACGAAGTTATTTTAAGATTTTTTTATAATTAAATATATATTTTTAATAAAAATTATATTTCATCTTTAAATTAAATTATAAAATTAAACATATATTTTTAAATTAAAGTATATTTAACTATTTTTTAAAAATTTAATATTCCATCATCAACCGTATTAAAAAATAAACTTAAAAATTCATATATTTAAAAATAAACTTTGGTATCAAATATTTACTCCAATTTATCTATATTATAACTATCTTTTTTACCCATTTTCTTGCTATTTTACTTTTTGTTTTAAACTTTTATTATAATAATTGATTTCTATAATTATAAAAAAATATACAGACACAACTGACTTATCAATACCTGTATTATCACTAGTTTGTAGAATAGAAATCACTATATTTTTTTTTGTCAATTTGGTTAAGATTCTTACTGGTTTTATAGTTGACTATTTTAATTATAAATACATATGAGTATGTTTACTATTAAGTTTTATTTTTATTTTTATATATAAATGTGATCCTTACAAGTTATTGACTATTTTGTTTGGATAATATAAAATTAAAACTACAAATAAACTAAAACAAATCGATATGAGAAAAATTACAAATCTCCTAATTATAAATTAAGATAAAATTAAATCAACAACTTTGTTACCTATATATAAATGTAATTTTTATATTCATCTTTATTTTTTTCATTATAAACTCAAATAACTTCGGATTTTTTTATAATAAAAAGGAACAAACAATATCTCTAAGGCTCATTTGAAAAGTTAGCCAAATATTTAAGAGAATAATAGTTACGTCTAGAATGAAGTATCTTGCATTATCATTCATATTTATTCTTCTATTGATTTTATCTGTCTCTCCATTTTTTCTATTTTGTTGAATGTGTTAAGTTGAATTTTGTGCATAGCGTTAGATAAACAACGCCAGAAACTAGAATTTCCAGATATTTATTTGGTCTATGAAAACGACATATTACCAATTTAAGTTTTCACAGTGCTCTCCAAAATTATTCCGTTGGTAACTTATTTTTATTTAGCTATTTTATGCTCCTATACTCGTAAACTTCTGTTGGATAAAAATTAAATAAATAAAAAATAGAAGATTTAAAAATAAAGACATGTTCATTTTTATTTTATTAGAAATTTATCTTTTTTATATTTAAGTTTATTTGAACTCTCTAAAATTATAGGATAATCAAATTATTGTTATGTTGAAGGAGTGCACTGAACATTGAGGGTAAGTAGTTTATTTTCTGGTAAGGACTACTTATTTTTGTTTTGTTAAGATGAAACCAAGATGTGATAGGTGGATGACCAGAAAATCTTGTATTTTAGAAAGGATTAAGAAAGTTTGTTTTATAACAAGAGTTAACTTGAATATATACTTAAATTAAAAATTGAACTAGACGTGATATATGATTGTATTTATTAGATATTTGAAGATGGGATATAATTACATTAAGTATAGGTTTAATCCTTTTCGACATCCCTATTTATGTACGAATGTCTCAATTGGGTCCTCGTTTTTTAAAGTGTATCAAAATGGTCCCTAATTTTGAAAATTGATATCAATTGAGTCCTTTCCGTTAAGTTGGCTGGACGACGTTAAAAAATTTGATGAGTGGATGCTGAGATGACGAACGAACGCTCGTCCACCAGCGAACGAACGCTCGTCCACCAGAGAACGAACGCTCGTCGACCTCTTATTGCTGGACGACCGTTCGTTCCACACTGGACGACCGTTCGTTCGGTGGTCGACGAGCGTTCGTTCGCTGGTGGACGAGCGTTCGTTCGCTGGTGGACGAGCGTTCGTTCGCCATCTCAGTATCCACTCATCAATTTTTTTAACGCCGTCCAGCCAACTTAACGGAAAGGACTCAATTGATATCAATTTTCAAAATTAGGGACCATTTTGATACACTTTAAAAAATGAGGACCCAATTGAGACATTCGTACATAAATAGGGATGTCGAAAAGGATTAAACCTTAAGTATATATTAATTTGATAATAATTGGTAAATTAAAGGTAAAAGGGAGCTTTTGTATTGATTTTAAGAATAAGATGTATTTTTTTATCCAAAGTTTGTTTTCTAAACAAATATAAGTTATGTAGTGGATTGTTGCTTAACTGATTGTTTAAATAATATCATGATTATATGAATTATTTAATACACTCAAGCGAGATGTTCAAACTATTAAACATATTTAAGATTTAATATTTAAGATTTGTTATAGGGAAAGGTTAAGATAATTTTCTTTTCTCTAAAGTGGATATTATTAAGTAGGAGATCACTATAATTATGAAGTAAGTGCATGAAAGATATTTTATTATATAGAAAAAGTTACAAAAAAAAATTGTTATATTATATATAATTTCAATGAAATGAACTTTAGCTACTCTTATACATCTAAAACACAAAAGGAGACTGAAATGGTGGAATGGATGAAGAAAGATGGAGTCTTTAAGTCCTAGAAGTGTGAGTGTCTAGTGGTTTTGTTGGGTGAGGGATTCATGTGGTTGGGTAAAAGACTTCTGGAAACAACTCTCTATTCTTCTCCAATCTTTCATTTTCCTGTAAAATAATTCATATGCAAAAAATTATATCTATCTATGAATAATATATACAAATTCTACCTCTTTTCATGAAATTCAAGACAAAACACATGATAAAAGACAAATAAAAGATACTAATAAGTGTGAGTAATAAGTAATTATCATACTTATCAATTAATTTATAAAACCGATATAGGTTTAAGAAGATTAGGTTTTCTTGTAATTATTTAAGATTATATCAACATAAGAGTGTATATTTGGAAACTCATGACTTAATAAATTGTTATATTAAAATATAATTTGTTAAATAATTATTATGAAGATGAATACTTATGGTGTAGTTTGGAGTTGTCATATTCGAACTAAATGTGTTGATATACTTAGAGAAAGTCAAGTTGAATATATAAGTAATTTTCTTAATTTGTTTAGGTGTGCAACATCTATTTATGCTAAATGTCAAAACTCAATTTTTTCTCGATAAAATAAATAGAGTAAAATATGTTTAAGAAGTATGAACTGATATTTGGTAGCATGTGAGATTAATGCATGTTGATTATTATGCTTAAAATGATTGTTTTTAGTATTAAGTGTGTTTGGATGCATGTACTTGGTTGAGTGATGTTTGTGGATTTTGATAATTTTGTCAGGATTGGATTGTTGTCATATATGTTGTTGTTTTGAAGTTTGGTAGTGTCAAATTGTTATAATGTTGAGAAGAAATGGATTAGGTTGAGTTATAAGTCATTTTTGGTCAAAAATGGAAGTTTTGATAGGTGAGTTTTATAGATAAGGGTCTAAGGAGAGAATTGGTAATCTAGGACATGTTTTAGGATCATTTGAGACTTGTTGGCACCTTGAGTTAATAGAAATCCGATATAGAAATAAGTATGAGTCAATAGGGTGGTTTTTGGAAGATTTTAGGTTCAATTTTAGAGGTTTTGGCTAGTGAGATTATAATGTAGTAGGTTTGGACTGAAGAAAAGAGTTTGGGGTTTGCTGCTAGAGCATTTCGAACTGGTTTAAACCCTTAGGAGGGTAATCTATGCATGAGAAAAGGTGAAAATGAATTTAGGTAAGTTAGAGTGGGCAAGTTGGTGTAGGGTATCCATTTTAAGTTAAAAACCTGTTTCTAAAGCATTATTAATGTCTAGGATAGCATATTAACCAATTAGATAAGTATAAAAGGCAACCAAGACTAGAAAATAGGGGTTTGTGTTATTCTGGTGTGACGTTCAACGACAGTCAGCGGAGCCTGAGCAATAGATTTGCGAGAGGTTTGGCGTCCAAGTGCATGGGGGTGGCACTCAGGTGCCAGAAATGTGAGAGGAATGACGCTCATCAGCAAGGAGGTGCCACTCATCGCCAATTTACATAGTTTCCTATCTTTGTTTTCTACTCCTTTGACTTTTGTGATTTCTCTTAAGGATTGGATGATACTATATGATAGTATGCTTTGTGAAATGTTATAAAGGTGTGATTGAATTAGAGTTTTAAAGA